>NC_069805.1:33912595-34512595 GCF_027406575.1 Nycticebus coucang | reverse complement strand
GGGATGTTGGCCGGGGGAAAGATTTTTTCATGAAGAAGACGTCAGTGGCAATCACAACAAAAATACACAAATGGGACTTGATTAAACTGAAAAGCTTTTGCACAGTTAAGGACACAATAATTAAAGCAAATAGACAATTTTCAGAATGAAAAAAGATACTTGAATGTTATGAATCTGACAAAAGCTTGATAACCAGGATGGATAGAGAACCCCTATTAATCAACAACAAAAAAAGAGAAAACAATCTTGTTTATCACTGGGTAAAAGACATGAGCAGAACCTTCTCTGAGGAAGACAGATGAATGGCTAAAAAATATGCAAAAATGCTCATTGTTTCTAATCATCAAAGAAATGCAAATCGAAACCACCCTGAGATATCACATAACCCTTATCACAACAAACTATATCCAGGAGTTGCAGATGCTGGCATGGATGGAGAGAGGGACACTTTTATACTGTTGGTAGGACTGCAAGCTAACCGCTTTGGAAAAACCTGTTGTAGGATGGGGACAATTTTTTAAAAAAGAAAAATCTAAAAGAATATTTTAGAAATCTTTCAGTGTATTTGGATGTAAAGAAACATAATTAAAAATATAACAGAAAAAAACTTCCTTGTGTTGAAGAAAGTCTTATTTATACAGATTGGAGTAGTTAACCATATTTTAGGCAAAAAATCAATGAAAAAGAATTTTATCAATCTTATAAATAGCCATGTCCTCACAAAATCTTAAAAATTCCTATAGGTACTTAGGAAATATTACTTTCATATTACATTATACGTCAGAGAAAAAACAAACTATATTCATTTAAACTCAACCATTTCCACAAGACAATAGAACAACAACATGTTTAGTTTTGAGGTAGAAAGTTCTGGCTTTTACTTTTATAATATATAGTACAGGTGAATTATCTTTGCATGTAAAAAACATACCTCCTGAATAAAAAAACATCCTTATTGCCTTATTGAACAAAATGTTTGTTAATGTACTTTAACTGATTAAGAAATGATGCTAAATTATTAAACATGAATAAAGAAGCCATGGAATGAAAGTTCTGGCAGTGATCACTGACTGCAAGAGAGATGTCTAAAGAACTGGTAAATATTGTCAAATTGACTATAAATATTAGATGTTACATTAAAAGGGAAAAGTGAAAAAAGTAGTAACCTGGAATTTAAATACCAAATGACACTAACAACATTTGAAGAGAGGTGACAAGTATAGTAAAGTCATCTTTCAAATTGGGAGATTTTATGATAATAAAGGTGATATAATACAAAACAAAGATAAAATTTTATTGTCTTATTTAACATCAGATAACACTGTCAAAATATGTAGAGCAAAATTTGTTAGAAATGTAAGGCAAAATTGACAAACATAATACTAATTGAAAACTTTTAATGGATTTTCTAGCATATATAATTCCTTATTAAACAGAAAGTCTCAAAATTGCAGACGTTACCAGCATAACCATTAGTACTTATGGTACGAAGCCAGAGTTTTGCCATATTCAGTAAAAGCACATAGTTGTCATAAATTAATTAAGTAGGAATGAAAATGTACTGAGAAAATCAGGAGGAAGAAGTAAGAACTGATCAAAAGAGAAAAGCAAGATGTTAATAAAGAGTAAACATTAATGATTTAGAAAAAAATTTTTTCTAGTATTTCTAAACAAAACAGCAGAATGAAACCTCGAATCGCTTGTCTGACAAGATTGAATAGACAGATGGCGAGCATATCTGATCAAGGAAAAAAGAATACAAATTCACAAACATCATTAGAGAGTAAGAAAATTGATAAAGCCACAAAATGTAAAAGATTTCTTCAGATTTTAGCAGAATATTGTATGTAGATCTTACCTAAAAAAAATTAAAACGTGGTGGCTCATGCTGTGATCCCAGCACTTTGGGAGGCTGACACAGAAGGAAGACTTAAGGTGGGAGGCCGACAGAGAAGGATCACTTGAGGCCAAGAGATCAAGACCAGTCTGGGCAACATAGCAAGACCCATGTCTCCACAAAAAATAAAAATGTTAACCAAATATGGTATACAACTACTCACTATGATGAGGCAGGAGGATCACTTAAGCCCAGGAATTTGGAGTTGCAGTGAACTGTGATTATGCCACTGAACTTCAGCCTGGGTGACAGAGTGAGACCCTGTCTTGAAAGAAAAAAAAAAAAAAAAAACTTAAGTGGTACACAAAGAATAAGGAGACAGAAAGGAGAAAGATTTAGAAGACACGGGAGCAAAGATAGTCAAATTGCCATGCTCTTCTGACTTGTCTAAAGTTATTTAGGCTAGAAAAACCCTGATACTGAACTCTGAGAAAGGAGGGCCACAAATAGAAAACTATAGAACAGTTTCCATTTTAATACCACACCTAACATACAGCAATGCTCAATGAAAACAGTGCTATCAAATTGGTAAAGATATTTTTTAAATAGTATTCAGATGTCAGTGAGTTTGCAATGAAGCTGGCATCATATCCAGTTGTTGAAAGTGCTTTCTGAAAACAGTTTGTTAGTGTGAAAAATTCATAAAGACATAACCAGAAGTACTAACTACATATACATACACATATGTAAATGTTTTTATATATGTGTGTGTGTATATATCAACAGATCTGTTAACATAATAGTGCTTATTAATGCAAAAAAAATTAGAATAACCTAAATGCCCAAATGGGCAGAGAAGTAATTTTTTTTTTTGAGAAATAATTTTAAAAGCATATGTATGGGCCAGGTATAGTGGTTCATGCCTATAATCCTACCATTCTGGGAGGCTGAGATGGGAAGATGCCTTGAGCTCAGCAGTTCAAGACCATCCCGAACAAGAGCATCATCTCTACTAAAAATAGAAACTACGGCTTGGCACCCATAGGTCAGTGGTTAGGGCGCCACCCACATACACCTTGGCCGGCGGATTCAAACCTGGCCCAGACCTGCTAAACAACAATAATAACTGCAACAAAAAGATAGCCAGACATTGTGGTGGGTGCCTGTAGTCCCAGCTTCTTGGGAGGCTGAGGCAAGAGAATAATGTAAGCCCAAGAGTTTGAGGTTGCTGTGAACTGTGACACCACGGTACTCTACCTGAGGGTGACATAGTAAGACTCTGCCTCAAAAAAAAAAAGAAAAAATTAGGCATTGTGGTGTTTACCTATAGTCTTAGCTACTCAGGAGGTTGAGGCAAGAGGATCACTTACACCCATTAGTTTGAAGTTGCTATGAGCTAGGCTGACAACACAGCACTCCAGCCTGGACAACTGAGTGAGCGTGTGTCTCAGGAAAATAAAAAGGCATATCTATGTTGTATAGCCATTGTGTTTATAAATTTTTCTAATGGTATGGTACCTTTGTACTGTGTATACCAAAATATAAGGTAATCTACATATCCCCAGTAAGAATTTAAAAATAGGAAAGGTTTTGTGACCTAGTTGAATAAATAAACTATATAGGGATATAGATAAAACAGATCTCTATTCAAAGTATTAGTTTAAATATACACATTTGAAATTACATACATATTAATTTAGAAATAATATTTTTTCCCCTCTTCACTTATAAAATGGTTATTTGTCATTGTGGAGTGTTTTTGAGATGGGGTCTCACTAGGTTGCCCAGGCTGTCCTCCAACTCTTGGGCTAGAAGGATCTTTCTGCCTCTAATGCCATCTAAGTAGCTGATACTACAGGTCCATTCCAGAACACTGGGGATAACATTTTTTAAAAGTTTGTATATATTTTGACTTCCTTGTTTTCATCATCACCAGAACCACCGTTTAGCCATCTAACAGTTTTCCATCTTAACATCCATGTACCCTCTTTTCTATATTACAGCCCTTTTGAATCCAAGTATTGAGGCTACTATGGGAAAATTATCCAAATTATAATTACCCACTTACTATTTGTATTCTTCATAACATAACCACTCATACTCCTGGTTTTTAAAATCTCCATATTTTTTATGAAAACATTCAAAGTTCCAAAGTGCCAAAGTTCAAAGAATTATACGTGGAACCCTTGTACCCATCAACTACATTTAACAGTTGTTAACTTTTTCTCTTTTTCCTTTATTACGTATCTACATGAATCCATCTTATTTTTTGGTGCATTTTATAAGAAGTTACAAATGTCCCTAAACACTTTTGGATGCATTTTATTAACCAGAATTCAATATTTATAATTCTTTTTTGTAGTATTTGCAGTTTTGAAATTTATATATATATATTTTTTTTTTTTTTGATACGGAGTTTCACTATGTTGCCCTTGGTAGAGTACTGTGGCATCATAGCTCACAACAACCTCAAACTCTAGGCTCAAGTGATTCTCTTGCTTCAGTCTCCCAAGTAGCTAAGACTATGGGCACTGGCCATAATGCCCAGCTGTTTTTAGAGATGGGATCTTACTCTGGCTCAGGCTGGTTTTGAACCTGTGAACTCAAGCATTCCAACTGCCTTGGCCTCCCAGAGTGCTACGATTACAGGCATGAACCACCTTGCCCATAATTCTTTTTTTTTGTAGAGACAGAGTCTCACTGTACCGCCCTGTGGCGTCACACGGCTCACAGCAACTTCTAACTCTTGGGCTTACGTGATTCTCTTGCCTCAGCCTCCCGAGCAGCTGGGACTACAGGCGCCCGCCACAACGCCCGGTTATTTATTTATTTTATTTTTTGATGTGTTACTTAGTTTAATGTAAGCATTTCACATTGTATATCGAAGCAGTACCCTAAACCCCATAAATGCATCAATGTACAAAGTTATCATTTAATAAACTACTTCCTCATTTTCTTTTTTTTTTTATTAAATCATAACTGTATACATTGATATGATCATGGGGTATCATACACTCGCTTCATAAACCATTTGACACATTTTTATCACAGTGGTTAACATAGCCTTTCCGGCGTTATCTCAGTTACTGTGCCAAAACATTTACATTCTACCTTTACCAAGTTTCGCAATTTTCAAAAAAAAAAAAAATGATGTATGCCCATTAGTTAAGCTCAAATGCCCACTTGTTCTGTACTTTTCTGCAGTTTGGCCGGGGCTGGGTTTGAACCTGCCACCCTCGGCATATGGGGCCGGCACCCTATTCACTGAGCCACAGGTGCCGCCCCCCATAATTCTTAAATATGACATTCTATGAGTTTTATTAAAGGGCTAGACCTGTATAATCCAACCTCATCAAGATACAGAATATCTCCATCACTCCAGAGAGTGCCTTCATGCCTCTTTCTAGTCAATTCTGGCGCCTACTACTGATTATATTTTACACCAGTCATAGTAGGATGATGTGGTTAGGGCGCCAGCCACATATACCTTGGCTGGTGAGTTCAAACCCAGCCCAGGCCTGCTAAACAACAGGCCTGATGATGATGGATCCTAATCATCCTACTATGACCAGTGTAAAATACTGGTTATAAAGCCAAGATATTTATATGGCTTTCTCATATCAAAAGTGAGGGGAATAACCAGTATTTCTCTAGTAGATAATTGTAGTGGCACATAGACTGTATGGTCAGTATCAGCATTATCAAAGGAGGGAGAAAGGCTCATGGTATGCCTAGGTGTGATCCTGAGAAGGATATGACATCTCACTTTGTGTTATTCCAGCTGAGAGTAAATAATCATGAGGAATTTTTTTTTAAAATCAAATGTCATGAAAGATTAAGAAATGGTCATGTGTTGAGAGACAAGTAAAGCTGGTAGAAATGTTTAAGACTGTCTAAAGAGTGGGCGGCACCTGCGGCTCAGTGAGTAGGGTGCCAGCCCCATATACCGAGGGTGGCTGGTTTAAACCTGGCCCCGGGCAAACTGCAACAAAAAAATAGCCAGGCATTGTGGCAGGCGCCTGTGGTCCCAACTACTCGGGAGGCTGAGGCAAGAGAATTGCATAAGCCCAGGAGTTGGAGGTTGCTGTGAGCTGTGACGCCACAGCACTCTACCCAGGGCGATAGAGTGAGACTCAGTCTTTTTTTTTTTTTTTTTTGAGACAATCTAAAGAGATAATAAAGGTAGTACCTGCTTCTGGACTGGATCCTGTACTGGAAGGGAGAAATGATTATAAAGGCCATTATTAGATCATTTAACAAGGAATATACACAGTAGATTAGTGTAAATTTCAATGTAAATGTAAATTTATGAAATTGACAGTTGTACCATGGTAACAGAAGAGTGTATCCTTGTGTCTTAGGAAATACTTATTAGACAATGCTGAAGTATACTTCAGGTTATAGGACCATACTACATGTAATTTATCCTCATATACTTCAGGAAAAATGTATATATACACATGTGTATTATCTATAGAGAGAAAGCTTATTATAACAAGGAGGTTAAACATTAGCAATGAGCAACTCTGGATAACAGATATATAGATGTTAGTATTGTTTATTTTTCTTTTTGTGCATCAGTAGCCTGTGGTCCCAGCTACACCAGAGGCTGAAATGGGAGGATTGCTTGAGCTCAGGAGTTAGCAGCTGCTGTGAACTATTGTCATGCACTGTACTTGAGCCTGAGCAATAGAGCAAGGTCTTGTCTCCCAAAAAAGAAAAATCATAACCTGCAAACTAGTAGTGGTTATTACTATTGTCTTAAGTCATTGCTTTTAGATATTTTCAGTAAACAGAGCAAGAAAATTTTACGTATTTGTATATATTATTTATCTCATCAGAAGTTAATTTCAAACACACAAAAAGTTAGAAAAATAAATAATACCCCTTTCCCCGAAAATAAGACATCCTCCGAAAATAAGACCTACTTACAGGAAAGATAAGATGTCCCCTGAAAATAAGACCTAGCGCGTCTTTGGGAGCACACCTTAAAATAAGACACTGTCTTATTTTCGGGAAAACAGGGTACTAACATCTATGTATCCTTTACCCAGATTTCCGTATTGTTAACGTTTAACCTTATTGCTTTTTTGTTTTTAATTTTTTTGTAGAAATGAAGTCTTGCTATGTTATATAGGCTGATCTCAAACTGCTGGCCTCAAGTAATCCTCCTGCCTTGGTTTTCCAAAACAGTAGTTGTGAGCGATTGCACCCAGAGAGATAATGATCTTAAAATGTTTTCTACTAAAACTATGCCTTCTTAGAAGGTGATGATTCCAAGTCTGGGGCAGGAAATATATAAAATGAGCTTGGAATATTTATCATTCCATATTTCAGTGAAGCTATCAAAGACTAATATGAATTCTTGTCAGAAGGCCTTAGGATACAATTTTAAGCTATTTTATCTTGGTCAAAGATGGGACAGTGTAGGCTTTGATAAGATATAAATTACCATGGTTTAAAACCCCTCAAAAATGTTTGAATTCATCAGCTTATAATGATAATTTTTAAAATTAATTTATCCTTATCCAAGGATGATAACCAGTTCATTATCTTAAAAATTAGGCAGATGGCCAGCCACAATGGGATGTGCGGTAGTCTCAGCTACTCGAGAGGCTGAGGCAGGAAGATACCGTGAGTCTGGGATTGTGAGGCCAGCCTGGGCAACATAATGAGAATTGTTTCTTAAAACAAAATTAATCATATGAAGAAAACAATCATTTATCTTACCTTTCTGATATGAACTCTTGTGCCAGTGGTTTATCTCATCATAGGTAAGGGGAGGTGTAATCCAGCTTAAAAAAGTTTAAAAAGTTAAAATATGACCTTCTTGTAATCCCTAATTAGTTAATATATCTAAACATTGAACATCGATAGTTGCTAATACTAAATAGAGAGAAAGAAAACTTTACATGCCCCCTGATGAAATAACTTAGTATACTCTAGACTATGGCCTTGTCAAAGGAATCAAACCTTTGTCTGGTCAGTCCTCAGGATCCAGCTGCCTGTTTGTAGGAAATGCCAAGGTCAAAGGAGCAAACTCGTGAATTACACCAAGAATATTCAGTGAGCAAAATTTAGATTGTGGGAAACCCAAACAGCTTTGATTCTTTGACAGATACATTGTGTAGGAAACAAAAAAAAAGAAAACCTTTAGCGAAAAATAAAAATGATTTTAAAAGTCATTTCAAACTTTTAAAAAATGAGAAAGACTAAAAAATTAAACATGTATTTAATAGGTGATTTATTCTCAAAACTCAGGGTATGGCACATAAAAGATCCAGGATATTGGTAAACTTTTTTTAAGTACTAAGGAATTCTTAAGATTATATGTTAAGGGGAAAGCCTGTGATATATTCCATGATTTTGACAAGGGATAATTAATAGTCAGGGTTTCCACTAAACTATCATCCAACCGAAGTGGGAGTAAGAATAGGAAGACTAGAATGCAAGTGGGGAAGGAATAGAGAAAATACATTATTGGTAATGGGTTGCCATTAATATTTGAAGGAAGTAAATGTTAATGAATGGAACTAAAACTAGGCAAATTGTGAAGGTGGCAAATTTACTTTTAATGTCTATTTTCACTTGGTAGTAAAAATGTAAACTCCTTAAATGTTTATTGTGACAACCTAAACACAGGTATTTTTCTTGTTGTTTTAACAACAGCTATTATGATTTTATAACCCTAAATTCTAATACATCAAAATAAAAGGTATTAACATTTCACTTAAGATCATTCAGCATCCTCAGCTTTCAAAGAAATATAGTAAACACCTTAAAACAATGAAAATAGTGTTAAGAAACTATACTCTAAATTAGTATGTGACCCCAAATGTTGGTCTTCTTAACAGGTGATGGGCAAAATCCCAACTGTAGAACCATCTTCAGAAAAGTTGGCATGACACTCATATTCACTCTTGTCCCAAAGAGGGTGGGCATGACAGTGGGGCTCCTGGGCCTAAGCATCTGGTTGTAGTATAAAGCAGGAAAGGGGAAATGTCTGGACAGGGCTCTTGGAGGGGAAATCACTAAGATACAGCCTGAAAGTATGGCTCATTAGGGTAGATTTTGTAACTTAGAGTGTGGGTGAGGTAGCCCCCAGTGAGGTCTCATAAGTGGAGGGTAACACTCCCTCATCCCTTGTAGGATTTCATTGTTTGAAAATGATCTTGAAGTTCAGCTTTATCTTGGAGACCACAGTATGTGCTGCCTTTGCCATTTTCCTCCTGCCATTTCTCAATCAATGTCTCATCTCCAGCCCTCTCTGGAAGTTTGGCCCCTAAGAGCTTGGTGGCAAAAGACTGTTAGCATGGCAGAGCCAGATGTGAGCTACTTCCCTCCAGGAAGGCAAAGCTCTTAGAGCCGGCAGGACACCCAGGCCCTCTGTCTGCTGCCTCCTCGCCCCACCTCCCTGGTGGCCTCATGGGGCCATTGTCTGCCTCTCCGAGATTATATGTGGGTGGCCTTGTCCTGTGATATTTGTGTGACGCTCATGCCTATGAATGTTTGGGGAAGAATTGAATTGTATTTGTTTTGGCATGTTGAAAGTGTCAGGCTTACCTGCTTCAAATTTATGGGCACCCAGCTGTCACTGGAAAGTATTTACTCCCCGCCTCCCCACCCCCACGGTCCAGGTCTGCCAGCCCTTAAAGGCAAAAACCTTTTGAAATTCAGGGTCAGCACTTGCAGCCAGAAAGTGGTTGTACTGTCCACCTTCAGATAGCTCGGCCCCAGAAAACTTGAAGCAGTTAAGTCCCAAAATGCCGCCACTCATACAATTCAATTTCTCCTCAAACATAGGCAGGAGCATCAGACAAGTAACAGGACAAGGCCTCCTACATATCATCTTGGAGAGGCAGACAACGGCCCCATGAGGCCACCAGGGAGGTGGGGTAGGAGGCAGCTGACAGCAGGCGTGGGTGTCCTGTCTGCTCTAAGATGAGAGCTTTGCCCTCATGGAGGGAAGTGGCTCACCCTGGCTCTGCCATGCTAACAGTTTTTTGCCAGCAAGCCTTTAGGGGCCAGGTGGCAGAGAGGTTGGGAGATGAGGCATTGACTCAGAATATAAAGGATAAAAAATGACAAAGGCAGCACACACTGTGATTATATCCTACAAGGGACAAAGCAGCAGGAAATGGAGAAAGAGTCCTCTAAGGCAGTGGTTCTCAACCTGTGCGTCGTGACCTACAAGAACTGTATTAAAGGGCCACGGCTTTAGGAAGGTTGAGAACCACTGCCCTAAGGGAACTCAGGGAAGAGAGCCACTTCTGATAGCCAAGCCAAGTAAGGAAATGTTTTAGAAATAAGAAGTCTTTCCCAATCCTATCAAATGCACAGACATCCAAGTGGGCTGCACCTTGCAGCTGCCAGCAAAGATGGCTGTCACGGCAAAGGTGGGCATGGAGGCCACCTGAGTAAGGTTACACACTAAGCAAGAGTTAGGGAAGTGAGTGAACTGAATGTACAGAATGTTCTGCAGCCTCACCAGTGAGATTGTCTAAGTAAAGGTCCCTGGCTCTGCCCTGCTATAACCAGCCTTCCCTTCCCCCAAGGCAGGTATTTCCCCCAGGAGAAGGCAAAGGGCACCAGGGATGCCACTGCCCTGCTGGTGGCTGAATCCAAAGATCTGAAGCAGATTTCCTTCACATAAATCAAAGGGTAAAAGGCTCTTTCTAATAGGTGCCATGGTCCAGATTTGGGAAAGGTGCTGGGGGACCAGAGTCAAGGGACAAAGGCAACTTTTTAGAGGTGAGCCTCCTTCTGACCTTCATTTGCAGCCAAGCACCTGTATTCTTGAATCCTGCATTAATGGGCAATACAGGGGCTGGAGACACGACAAGCCCACCTCCCACAAAGCCTTGGGTGGGTGTTGAGGATGCTCTAATGGAGATGCTGCTGCCGGTTGTGCCCACTCCAGTGGTGGTGGTGTTCTGATGGAAGGTGGCACTGGGGGTGGCTCCATGTGCAGGTTTCTTGACAGGCGGGCTGGGCACCTTGAAGACCTCGCTTGTCTGGATGGGTGTGCCTGGCTCCATGTGCAGGTTTCTTGACAGGCGGGCTGAGCACCTTGAAGACCTCGCTTGTCTGGATGGGTGTGCCTGGCCTTGATGTGGCTCCACGTGCAGGTTTCTTGACAGGTGGGTTGGGCACCTCGAAGACCTCACTTGTCTGGATGGGTGAGCCCAGCCTTTTCTGACGTAAGCTCCCCCCACAGCTGGTGGTAACATGGCACTGCAGCCTGGGAAAGAGAGTGACACTCTGTCTAAAACAAATCAATGAATAAATACATACATAAATAAAGCATTTGCAATTAGTGGTGACTGGATGAATTTTCAGTAAATAATGTTGGAAAAATCTTCTCTTAGATTAGTTCAGGTAACCTGGTATCTATAGCCTCAGTGTTTTAACACCATAAATAGGAGATCATTTCTCTCTCTCCAAAACCTAAATGGGTGTTTTTTTCCTGATTGGCAGTGATTTGGGGATCACAGTTTCTTCTATCATAGCCCCACCTTTAAAACAGGCTTTCCCAGTGCATGGTCATCTGCACCAAACACAAGGGGAAAGATCAGTGAGGATGGCAGCATGAGGCTTTTATGCATCAGGTCTAAATGGAGTTCCCACTTTCTACCCACATTCCATTGGCCAGAGCTCAGTCTCCTGGTCACAGTGAACTGCAGAATAGGCTCAGAAAGGTGAAGGGCTGTACACCAAGGGAAAAAAAGAAACGTTTCATCAAACATTTCTATCTGTTTGGGAAAAAAAATAAAAACTGGGGAAGAGGAGCAAGATGGCGGCCAAGTAACAGCTTCCTTGCAACCGGGCATGATGAGTCTGGGGAGACAAGACTCCAGGCATCTCTGGCTTGTGGGATCTGACCATAAACATCCCTTCGAGGACACAAGGAGTCAGCAAGAGCCTTCTGGACCACAGGAGGAGCACAAAAGCAGTGGAAAACTGGCAAGTGATTGTGTGTGTTCATTCGGTCTAATCCTACTGGCAGCTGTAAGTAAAGCGGCAGTGAGATTGCAAACAGGGAAGGCCTTAACTGTAAGCTGCTTTGTTTTTTTTGGACTTGGAACTCAATTGAATTACTTTGGGAGAACTTAGACGAAAGTGTGGAGGACTTTGAGCATTGTCTAGGGCCTCAGACTGAGCTAATAGTGTTCATCTGTGGTCCAAATGGCGCCATTGTGAGAGAAGTACCCCATCAAGTTCTTCCCTCAGGGTTGCAGAGAAAGGTTCAGGTGGGAGCTAGTAATCTAGTGACTGAGCAGCCTAAAGGCAGGGACTGAGATGCCTTGCAGCCTTAGCCCTCAGGGGCATAAGTGAGATTGGTTTTGGCACACTGGGTAAGTGGATAGCCACTTCAGGAGTGATCCCAGTGACAATCACTTTCCTGGGAAAGCTTCTGCTTAGCTAAGTTTAGCAGTTGAAAGTGCCTTTGACTTGGGATGAGGAGAAATTTAGGGTCTCCGCTTTAGGCTCTCAACCCTGCAGGGTTTGAGAATCAGCAGAGGCCTCCAGGCTCCATCTCATACAGGCATATCAGCATTGTGATTAACAGCTCATACCCCAGTAGATCGCCTATTGCCCAGACAATATTCATCAAGAGATATATACTGCATTTTTATCGGTTGTTATTATTGTTGTTGATGTTTTGTTTTTCATTTCAACTATTTCTCTATAGATTTTTCTTTTCTTTCTTCATTTTTATAGTGTCAATATAATTTCCCATTGTTGCCTTATTCAACAATTAGAACTTCATTTTTGCTAGTGTTTCTACCCGTATTCGGTGGGATTACACCAGCGGTGCATCTTACAAGGGTATATGTGAAACTTGGTAAATGGTCTGTGAAGCTAGTGAATGATGCCCCATGATTATATCAATGTACACAGCTATGATTTAATAAAAAATAAAAATAAAAAAAAGTTTCCTTTTTCTAAGGGTAAATAATTGGCCCTAAAAGATATTTTAATCAGAACTTGGTAGATAAAAAAAAAAAATACCTTTGCAAACTAAAAAAGTGTTCTAAATACAAACCCTCGCCTTAAACAAGGTTATAAAGTCTTTACTGCAGTTTTTTGTCTAGAGAGGAAAATGAGGTGTGTGCTCCTTAGCCAGAGTGGAGCCATCCAAAATGGTTAAAACTGCTTTGTTCATGACCTTGCTGAGGCTCAGAGAGTTTGTGCCTGAAAGTAAAAATCTGACATCTAAGCTCACCTGAGCCTGAAAAAAATAAGTGTTCCCTGCCCAGCCCTAAATATCAGCCCCTTCACAGCAACACAGATGAATCAAGGATTTGACTCCCAAGAAGACAAGTGAGAATGTAATAACCAGCATAAGGACCCCTAAAAGCCCCTAACTGTCTCAGCCTGAGTCCCTGCATGTTTCAAATGCCCCCCCTTGGGTTAATTCTGAGAACAAGTGTCAGTACAAGGAAGTTTTCTGAGTTCCCAAAGACTCCTAGGCACAGGTAAAACAATGGTGAAAACTTACTCAAGCAGAGTTTTCCAAGCTACTGCATCTCCTAAGTTTGTCCCCAGCACAATTCTGAAACAATCAAGGCTACAGAAACTCATTTACTTTCCTATAGATAATGTGGGTATTAAAATAATCATCTCAAACTAGTCAGGCCTGGTGGTGGGTACCTGTAGTCACAGCTACTTGGGATGCAGAGGCAAGAGCATCGCTTGAGCCCAAGACCTTGAGGTTGCTGTGAGCTGTGACACCACAGCACTCTACTGAGGGCGACAGAGTGGGACTCTGACTCAGAAAAAAAAATGATCTTGGAGGAATGTAGGGTGAATTATTCATTCTTTACACAAATATTTAGGAAGGCCTATCACGTGTTAGATGCCAGGGTTGGAACAGTTTAGGGACAAGGCCTAGATCCCTGGAGCAGGAGAATCCAGCATTGAAGAAGGTTGGAGATGGTTCCAGAGGATGCCCCAGGCCAGAAGACTTCAGTGTGACCCAAGAGAAGTGGGCTGCAAGGAGTCAAGTCTTCCACAGACCCTGCCTCCCAGCAGACAGCTCAGTAGAGGGGTGTCTCAGTGGCTGCAGGGCCTGTGGGTGGCAAAGGCTCCAAAGCCTCGAGACACCTCAACGTTGAGTTCACTCAGGCTCCAGTGGAGGAGCAGGCAGAGGAGGAGGACACAGCCCCGTCCTGAGGGTGGACACAGCAGCAGAGGCTGGTGCCCCTGAGACCTCCCCCTAGGAGAAGCTGCAGGGAGCAGCAAGGTGGTCTGAGCCCCGCCCTGCCCGTCCTCCCCCTTCTCCTTTCACAGATCAGGTCTCTGGTCTGAAGTCCCCTCCTCTGCCAGCTCCCTTGCCCATTTGTCTTTCACCCATTCCCCTCCCCACACAGAATAAATCTCTGTCCAGTCCCTCACTGTCACCTGCTTATCACTGGCTCCATACTCAAAATATTTTAGTTTGCAGATAAAACCTCACTTAGGAAACTGTGAGAAACAGGCTTGTTTCATTACAGCCTCATCCCCACGTCGAAGCCCTGAGATGAGCTGCATCCAGTAGTGGCCTAGGCTTCCCCGGATCCAGGGGAGAGTCAGGGACCCTCAGCCCTGGAACTCACCTGCATCTCAGGTGATACCAGGGAGGTTCCCTGGCTTGTCCCGTTTCCAATAAGAGTCACAGAGAACAAGACTGATGTCACCTTCTATTTTCTGTCAAAGATCCCAGCCTTGCACCACTTGACACCTAAGGACTGAAGTAGTTTTAAAAAGCTGTTATCCAGTTCTCAGATTGTTCATGAGAGGTTAAAAGCTTTCTGTACTATGCTGTCAGTTCTGGGCTGTTTGTTGTTTTAAATTTATATGAAAATAGTTTCCTTATCTGGAATCTCACTATGTATAGAACTTAGAGGCAATTCTGCACGACACATGCTTTTGCTGGGACCTGGAGCCTACTGGGTTTGCAACTTGGTACCTGACAGCTGTTCTAAGGCTGCTCAATATCAAGTTCTTTCCGAATTGTTAATGAAAGTTTCTTCTATGTGTTCTAGCAATAGTGCTAACTGTTTACATTCATTTTGTCTCATTTTATTCCACTTAAAGGAATTTTAATTTTTCACGGAATATTGTTTTGTACTCTTTGCCACATGATTCAGTAGAGGCATTGTGTGGGCCTGTGGTTAATAATGATGATTTCCTGTGTGCATTACAGCAAGTCCCTCCACAAATCCTGGTTCCACTGGAACATTGTCTGCAGAGGCTACAGGGGACATCTCTGGACCTGCGTGTGTCCCCTGTGGTGACTGAGTGACAGGCTCTAGAACAGACCTGGAACCCAGTGTAGCCCTGGGGCATTTTGACTGGCACAGGTGAAGTCTACAAGATGCTGTGTCTCCTGAGCCTGGCCTGGGTGGATGGGCCTCGTTCTGTCCACTCTATTGTCTCTAGAAGGAGATCTGTTCTTGAACATGAATTTTATGCTCATGGAGGTGAGCAGGCTCAGTGTGTAATTTCAACAATACCTCAATCTAACGTGTTTTGAAGTCAGGGACTCAAGAAGAGCCTCAGACCTTCCTGGCTTATTCATAATTAGAATCAAGATTATGAAAAGATTCCTGACACCATCAGCTACTGGGAAATGCAATAAGTTTTAGAATGAGGTTCCACTGCAGTCCCATCAGGGTGGCTATAAACAAAATTACAGATAATAGCAGATGTTGCTGAGAATGTGGAGAAATTGAAACACTCACTTGTTAGTCATGGAGATGTAAACTGGTGCAGCCTCTTTGGAAAGCAAACATTTTCCTAAAAAGAGTTACTATGTCACTCTGAAATTTCACCCCTACTAGACACCCAAGATAAATGAAGACATATGTATACCAGTATTTACAGTGACATTGCTCATAAAATCAAAAGGCTTAGCACCCAAATCCCCAAATGATAAATAGTTAAACCACCTTAGAATATCCATACTGTGGAGTGTTTTTTGGCAATAAAAAGGAATGAAGTGCTGATACCACTAAATTAAAATTTTATGAAGTACAATTCCAAACAAGTGGACCAATAAACATTTTAATGCATTATTTCCTTAAATTATGGAAAAAACAAAAATTGGATTTTTAGCTCAAAGTTATAATAATACTGGCTATTACCATAATAATTGTTTCTTTGTAGAATAATGGAAATATTCACATTTATATTATGGTCATTGGTTGTACAACACTGTACATACTAAAGAAATTGAAGCTTATAAATGTATGCTATTTGTGATGTGCTTTAAAAGATGTTTTCAGAAAAACAATAAGAAAGACAGCAAGTCACTGACATGGGAAGGTCGCTGACCCTCTAAACATGTCTGTGATCTGAGAATCAGATCCCCAGATGTGGACACTTCAGGGCTGGTCACAGTCAGGCTCTAGGCTGGGGTTTGTCACAGGCAGTCGTGAGGGTGATCACCGGGGAGCAGGGGCAGGTTTTTGTCTCAGTTCCCCATGAGTCTGGAGCACTGTGTCAACATTCAGACTGCTGTCCCATGTGAAATAGTAATAATCAGCCTCGTCCTCAGCCTGAAGGCCCGAGATGGTCAGGGAGGCCATGTTTCCAGACTTGGAACCAGAGAAGTGATCAGGGATCCCTGAGGGCAAAGAAGTGCTGAGCATCACAGTTTTGGGGGCACCACGAGAAATCTGCTAGTGCCATCTCACACCATACCTTCCAACATTGTTGCTGTTTCCAGAGCAGGACAGAGTGATCACCTGTCTCATAGACCCTGACACCAAAGCTTCCTGTGTCAGTCTGGACTGTACCCAGGACCCTGGAACAGAAGAGGTGGAGACACAGAGAGATGAGTCTGGAGTCAGTGTCCACCACATGCTCTCAAAATGAAAGGGAGAAATCACCGCAGGTGTCCTCCCCACCCAGGCACTTCTGCTTCCAAGGGCCTGTCACCTGGCAGAGAGTGAGAAAGGTGAGCAGGAGAGGGGCCCAGGCCATGGTGGAGATTCCTGCCAGCTCTGATTCTTGAGGGCCCAAAGCTGCCTCAGAGCTTCCCCTGTCTCTTGTACCTACTTCCCCACTGTGGGGACTGAGAGGGCTTTTCATGCAAATCATTCCCTTCCCTTCAAATGGCCTCCCAATCCCTGGGCACGGAAGCTTCTGTGCATGAGGCTGGCAGGGCCTGGCCTGAGCCTCCCCAGGGCTGGCGCTGAGATTAAGCAGCCAGTCTGTCCCCCGGGACAGTGAGCACCAGGCCCCCAGCAGAGAGCAGGTGGCTGGTTTCCAGTCGGGCAGCCCCATAGCGCCCCCTGCTGTCCCAGGTATGGATTCGCTCAGGTCTGGGATGCCAAACAGAGGACCCTGGGGAGAGCACTGGGCTCCCCACCTCTTGTCTGCTGCCCTCCTCAGGCAGAGGGACCTGTTCACTGGCTGGTGCCTCCTCCACAGGACAGCTGCTGACCTTGGCTAAGCCCTGACTTCAGTGATGGGGCCTCCTCGGTAGTTTACTCTGTGGCCATTTCTTCCACTGTGGATTTGTTGTGGGGTCAGCTCACCAGAACCACAAAGGACAGCGAGAGCCCAGCCAAGACCTGTTAGTTGGAAAGGCCTAGGATGCTGGCTTTGCTTTCCCTCTGCCCATGCTGCGCCATGACAGGGTGGTTGCCTTTTCATGTTCAGTTGTGAGACTTTCTATTATAGGTGAGATATTAGAGCCTTCTCAGATATGTGATCAGCATGTGTTTCTTCTGTTGGTGTTTGACTTTCTATCTCTTTGATCATGTCCATTGACAAACACTTAAAAATTTTCATCAAGGCTCAGCGCTTGTAGCAAAGTGGTTACCGCACCAGCTATATGCATCAAGGGTGGCGGGTTTGAACCTGCCTGGGCCAGCTAAGCAACAATGACAACTGCAACAAATAAATAGCCAGGCATTGTGGTGGCCACTTGTGGTCCCAGCCTCTTGGAAGGCTAAGGCAACAGAGTTGCTTAAGCCCGTTGCTATGAGCTGTGATGCCATGTCACTCTATGGAGGGTGACATAGTGAAACACTGTCAAAAAAAAAAAAATCATCAAATCAAATTCAAAAGTTTTGTAGGTTATACTTTTGGTGTCATATCTCATAACCCATTCCAATATCCATATTTATTAAGCTTTTATAGTTTTATGTTTGTTCAAAGTGTTTTATACTTACAACTATTGCATTTAGATCTTTACTACACTTTGAGTTTGTTTTTGAATGTTTTCTAAGGTGGAAGGCCATAGTTATTATTTTTCATGTATATATCCAGTTCTTTCAGCAGAATTTCCAGAGAAGCTGGAGAACCTATTATTTCATCCTGTATGTTCAATTGTCTAGAGATGTATAATTTCTGAGCTCTCAATAATACCCTAATTAATTACACAGCTATCCTTATGCCTGTACTGCACCATTTTGATTAATGTAGGGTTATACTAAATTTTGAAATTCTGAAGTGCAATTTTGTTCTTCTTCTATAAGACAATGGTAACTGGGATCCTTGCTATTCCATGTCAATTTTAGGTCACTTTCTGTTTATCTGTGGAGCAGCAACCACAACAGCACATGGAACTTGTAGAGACGCTGGTGAGTCTGTGGTTGCCTTTGGTGCACAGTCAGCCCTCCACGTCCAGGTCTCCACATCTATGGATCCAACCAGCCACAGTCAGAAAGAGTTTGAAGAAACAGTGAAGATGCACAACAATGCACAATACTACACATGAAATACAGCATACCTGTGACCATAGATTCTACACTGGGTAAGGTATTATAGTCTGGAGATGACTTTTTTTTTTGAGATAGTCTCACTTTATAGCGCTAGGTAGAGTGCTGCAGCATCACAGCTCACAGCAACCTCAAACTCATGGTCTTAAGCAATTCTCTTGCCTCAGTCTCCATAGTAGCTGGGACTACAGGTGCCCGCCACACAGTTGGCTATTTCTTTGTTGTTGTTGTTGTTGTTGTTGTTGCAGTTGTCATTGTTGTTCAGCTGGCCAAGGCTGGGTACGAACCCATCAGTCTTGGTGTATGTGGCCGGTGCACTACCCACTGAGCTATGGGTGCCACCCGTCTGGAGATGATTTTAAGCATATGAAAGAATGTGCTTAGGTTATAGGTAAATACTCTCCCTTGAGCACTTGTGGATTTTGCTATTTACATGTAGTCCTGGAAACAAGGTCCCATGGATACAGGGGAACAACTTAACAATAATAAGATATATAACCCATGAATTCCATTTGTTTAAGTGATCTTTAATTTCTTTAACAGATATTTTTCAAGGAGCATGACTTCATCTTCCTTCCTTAAAATTATTTTTAAGGATTATATAATGGTATCATAATAGAAATGTTTTCTTAATCCTTCATTTGAATTATTTTTTGTTAATATGTAGAAATACAAGTCAATTCTGCATGTTTGTTCATTAACCTGAGAGTTCCCTGAATTCATTTAACTCTAATTTTAAATGAATTTTGCAGGAATATGTAACTGTCATCTTTGGATGGAAATGTTTTTATGTCTTTCTTTCCACCATGAGTCACTTTTATTTGATATTCTTTCCTAATTTTTCTGGATATGACTTTCAATACCATGTTCAATCAAAATGGTAAAAAAAAATATTTTTATCTTTCTACTGAATATCAGTGGGAAACCGTTTCAGTCATTCACCACTGAGTATAATTTTAGCTGCCTGAGTTCCAACTAAAGTTTTTGTTTGTTTGTTTGTTTGTTTATATAATATTGTGGAATTATAATGTTGTGTAAGTTACTTTCTGTCCCTAGTCTATCAAGGGGGGGTATCATAAAAAGGGTGTTTATTATTGTCAGTTTCTTTTCTCCATCCACTCGTATGATCTATTCCCCAAGTCATCATTCCATGGATGTGTATTATGATGTCGGATGTTCTTGTATTGAACCAGCCTTGTATTCCTGGTCACATCCTGCTTGTTTATAGCACACGATCCTTTTAATACGTTGCTGGATTCAGTTTGCTACTATTTTCTTGAGGTTTTGCATCTTCATTCATAAGGGATATTGGCTTTGGAATTATTTTTCTTGCAGTATCTTGGTCTCCCCTTTGTATCAGGGTAATGCTGGATTAATGGAATCAGTTAGGATATATCATCATCTTCACTGTATCCTGGAAGAGATTGAGAAGGATTGGATGTTGCTCTTTAACTGTGTCATAGAGTTCACCAGGAAAGCTGTCTGGTCTTAGGCTTTCCCCTGTTGGGATATAATGTATTAACAACTAATTCCATTTAACGTATCTGTTTACATCTTTCTAGATGTTTTATTTTACATTGAATCAGGTATGGTAGCTTCAGTATGTGTAGGAATTTGTCTATTGCCTGTAGTTTAACTAGATTGTTGCTGTAAAATTGTCTGTTTTTATTTCTTAAAGGTGAAAAGTTAGATTGTTAATTTCAGATCCTTATTGTTTCTAATGTTGGCATTTATAGGTATAAGATTTATTCTGAGCACTGGTTTCACTGCCCTCCATAACTGTGTGAACGCTCTGTCCACTGCTCCTAGGAAACTTAGCCTTACATCTTTAATGTCCCCAGGGGAAGTCAGGATGCTCCTCATGTGCCCGAGAATTACAGGGGTGTCAGTGCTGGGAGGAGCTGGTGAATGACACTGAGGGGGTAAGAGCGCGGAGATTTCAGGTCCCTTGGGGAAGCAGAAAAGGTGACATGGGGAGGATACCAGGAGAGGGAGGGGTGATCTTGGCAGAGGAGAAGCCATCACGGGGTCTGCATAGAGAGCCCTGCCCTCCTGGGGAGGCCTAAGGAACTTGCAGAAGGTGGTGGGATGAATGGATGAGGGTGGGAGGCAGCTGGATAGACTCAGAGAATCTGTGGGAAGACTGACCTGGTCAAAGGCAGTCCAGTCTCAGCTCAGTGTTGTCCAGTGGCAGCTCTGTGGGCTCACATGCTTTTTATCTGTAATCTGTCTGGTCTCTTCTCTGGGCACCCTACAACTCCCTTTACATGAAAAGGTCCATGTCCTCATCTTCCCTCCTCAGTGCTCTGGTGACTCTGGGCAGGGACATGAATTGTGCTGACTGACTTTGCTGCTACTGCTGCTGCTGTTCCTCAGGTCACCACAGTAAGAGCAGGTAGCCTCTCAGGAGTTCCACACAGGCTGGGGGTGGGGGGAAGAGTGGTCAGCCCATTGGTGGTGGGGGCAGGAACTTGCCTCTGAGCTGTGCTCACATAGTTCACAGGGCCTTCTGTGGAGTGTGGATGACAAATAAATGCTCATGGAGCCATTTGGGGATGCCCAGCACAGCCTGCTGAATTCCATAGTGTTGACAGGGCACATGAGTCTGTCCTGTCCTTCTTAATTCCTGATACTTGGAGTAATTTCATGCAAATATCAACCTATTCCTTTCCTTTCCATACCTTGGTTGGAAAGGATCCATTGTGTGGAGAAGGAAGAGAAACTCTGAGTCATCCCCATGGGCTAAGGGATGTCCATGCACCAGGTACCTTAATGGGGCTGGAGCAGTCTCACCTGCAGGAGAGTCATCACACCCAGTCCCGCAAGGGGATGCTCAGCCATTGCACTAGAGGGGACACATTGGTGTTCTCTCTCTCCCTCAATCTCTCTTTCTCTCAGTCAGACCAGCCATGCCCCCTGCTGGCCACAGAATCACATCCCTCTTCTATACATTACACAGCTGACTGTCCTAGCAGGTTCACCTGCCTTTGATGACTTTTTTCAACTGGAGGAAGAAGTGTGGTATTGTAGGATTGTTTGCCCCCAGGTGCCATCATGGAGAGTCTCTTGGGACTTCAGGAAACCACATTTGTTCTTCTGAATCCCCCACCCCTGCACTTTCCACTTCCTGCAGGGACTCCAGTGACCCCACTGTGGTAGGCCTTGGTTTCAGCTCTCACTTAGGCTTTCCAGACACTCTGCTCACACTATTATAATGTACCTCTTTATTAACTTCATGTCAATTTACCTTACTGCAGTATGCTGGCATTTTCTGCAGGATCCCTAATTAATACTCTCAGACTAATACTCTTAGTCTGTCATATACAGACTAAGTTTTGAAAATTAACTAACCGTACTCGGAAACAGTCAAAACTCTTCTTTCCTTGGAAGGATTCTGTGTCCTAAGCAAGGAATAACTGTTCTCATAGAGATGACTCAGAGTGTCCTGTTAGTGATGGTGCAGACATCCTATAAGAGGAGTGGGGGCTCCCTGGAAAGGCCACAGACTCTCACTGTGGACCCTAAATGGCTGGAGATTTCACCACTGATGCTGGTTGTTGCCCTAAGCAGTGAGGCCTGTTGACTTTATGGGATGATCCTCAGGTTCTGATCTAGAGGTAAGATAGAAATGAATAATTTTTCTTCTTTCTAGAGGAAAGAAGGCTCTAAGATAGAGACCTTCTGAGCAAACTTGGCTGCACAGGTGATAATTCAGTGTTATCATGAGGGCTCTATTTTTGCTTTTTGCATTTCTCAAAATTCAGAATAATGAATGGAAAATTGAAGGTACAGCCTTTATGTGCCTGATGGTCCTTCCAATTAGAGTGTGTGTGTGTGTGTGTGTGTGTATGTATATATATTATTTATTTCAAAGTTTAAAAATTGTGATAGGACGGGGCCCTGAGCAGAAGAAGGTTTTTGTCTCACCTCTCCATTTGCTTGTGTCACTGTGAGAAGCATTGTTGTACCATATGGCACAGTAATAGTCAGCCTCGTCCTCAGCCTGCAGCCTAGAGATGTGCAGGATCCCTGCATTGGCCGAGGGGTCTTTGGATCCAGAGAAGTGGCTGGGGACCCCAGAGCCCTGGTGCTTATCTGAGTCTGACTTGAATCTCAGGAGATACCGGGGAAGGCTCCCTGGATTTTGTTGGTGCCAGTATATCCTGTAGCTACCAACATTGATGCCACTTCTCAGGGTGCAGGTTAATCTGGCGGATGATCCAGGAGATGTAGAAAGGGAGGGCAGCTGAGTCAGCACAGGCTGGGAGAGGGAACCTGGAAAAACAAATGCTCAGTGGTGCTGGTGTAGGGACCAGGGTAATGTTTTTCAGAGATCTTTGCAAGAAGATCCAGAATTAGGGTAGGGGCTCTTTCTGGCCTCTGAGGCCTGTCCCTACCTGAGCAGTGAGACAGGACCAGAAGGACAGGAGCCCAGGCCATAGTGGACACAGCCATGGTCGCCACAGTGGGGCTGGGCTACTCCAGGCCCCCTTTTCTCCCCATCCTCTGCACAGAAGGGGCTGCTCATGCAAACGTGTTTCCATGCACCGACTGCCCAGCCCCTCCATGACCCTGGGATGGGACTTAGCTCTCCCTGCAGACTGAGGAAGGGTGGATTGGCTTTGCCCCTTGGGAGAGCCCTGGAAGGAGGCATCTGCTGAGACCATACAAAGGTCGCTGCTCAGGGGACTGTGCCAGGCCAGAGAGGACACAGCTGCTTAGTCCCCATCTCTGAACATAGGGCCCAGGCCAAAGGCCCAGGCTCCTTGGAGTGACTGGTCCTCCCTGATCAGGTGTGTAGGGACCACAGGGAAGTCCCCCAGTGCCCCATGCTTGTCTCTGCTACTTCTCAAGTCACTGTCTTTTTATAAGGCACAGTCTGTCAATTCTGACACTTTGTGTGTAATTAATGTCATTCTCACTGGCAAAAGGAATCCTGGACTATGAGAGGTGAAAAACTGTATATAAATGACAACTTAATTTGTTAGCCTCCTCAGAAGATGCTACAAATATAAAATTCCTTCCTTGGTATGTTATTTAATATATACATATATATGTACTTTTTCAGGACCATGGTTCTTATAGGAAATATATTCCATCTCAACTGATATGAGTGCACTGGTGTTTTGATTTTCAGATTTGTGCTGTGGTAATTGCTGTGCTGATTGACACAGCAAAGAGAAGCACAGTGGACCCTGATGTTTGCACCCAGGGGGCTCACATGGTGCCATGTTGCACTCAAATAAAGTCCGGCTTTTGCTCCATCCTCAGACACACTTTCCTCAGCATCCTCCAACTGCCCCACCCATTCAGAATCAACACCCCTATAGATTCAGAGCCCATGAACCCATCATTATTTTCCTCACCAGTTTTCTCAGGAGGTTCTTTGAGGAATTTGGCATTGAACAGTGGAATATATGACATTCAGGAACCATGCAGTGAATTTTGAGCCTGATATTTAATATTTTGATTACAATGAGTATTACACAAGTTTTTAGTTCAACAGAATATTAAGTGACATTCACCCCAGCTCATGTCAGCTGACTTCTGTCCCCTGAACCTGCTCCTCCATCCACTTGCTCCTTATGGTGTTTTTTTACTTGATACCTGGAGGGCAGTCAGGTCCTTCTGCACTGTCTGTGCAGGAGTCCAGGGGGTCCAGTCCATCCTACTGGTCACCTTCCCCAGGACTCAAGTCAAGGTTTATCTTCTGTTGTCTAGCCTGTGAGGTCAAAGCTGTTATTGAAAAGTTCTTTGAATCAACTCAAATCTTGCACTAAAATTTCCACAAAGAAGAAATTGTCATCTTGGACTCAGACTTGTGCCTCTTCCTGGGATTGTGATTTAGGTGAACTCACCTGCACATTTGTCAGATGGGCTGAGTTTGGTGCCAGGCAGTGCTTTGATTTCCATGGAAACAGAAATGAGAAAGCAGAGAAATAGCAAGAACCCCATGTCGTGTTCCCCTGCATCTCCAATTCCTGTGGGGAAACCCCACAGAGAACAGACACGGCCCCCACTAACACTGTGGGCCTGTGGACCCTGCTCCGGGTAGCTGAGAGCCCCTCGTGCTAAGTT
Source organism: Nycticebus coucang (assembly GCF_027406575.1). Classification (NCBI taxonomy): domain Eukaryota; kingdom Metazoa; phylum Chordata; class Mammalia; order Primates; family Lorisidae; genus Nycticebus; species Nycticebus coucang. Next base: position 34,487,965 of record NC_069805.1, on the reverse strand, counting down.
CCACACTGTCTGCACAGCTCCCTCCTTCTGTCCTCTGCCTGCTCTGCCCCCGGTGCTGAGTGCAGCTCCCGGTCACTGCTCACCTGGGCCCTGCACAACCCCTCTGTGTGACTTGTTCACCATTTTGTCCTCACATTATGTTCATCCCTTTATAAAAGAGAGGGACACTTCAAACCCACATATGAAGAGTCTGGTGAATGCCCCTATCTGTTTACAAATATACCACATGTTCTTCCCCATGAAGAAACTGCAACACATTTAGCTTTTCCCTCCCTCCTTCCTTCCCAGACTCTGGCCTCACCTCCCCCTCCTGTGCCTGGACAAAAGCATGTGATGTTCCCATGGAAACATGGCTCCTAACCCTGGACCCCTGCCCTTTCCTCACTGCTGCTTCTCCTGCATATCCTGTTCCACTGACCCACGGGGATGTTTATTTCATTGTGCATAATGTACAAGGAAACCTATGCAGGTAAAACTTCATGGCCCTCTGTGGACAGCTCCCCAAGTACAGTCTGATGATAAAGACACTAATGGAGACGCAGAATTGTGATCCCTGTTGTCAACACGTGTTTCCCTCTTGGCTCGGCCTCCCCAGAGCATGCTGTATATTGTGCTGTTCATTTTTCCTAAACATTTCACCTTTCCCAGAATGATGACAGAGCATCCGAGGAGCAGAGATGAAGAGTCACCTGGGCATCTGGCCAGGTTTCAGGATGACTGGAGGGTCTGTGGCATTTGAATTCAAGGTTGTCTTTAATGAGGGTCATCAGAGGAACATGATGCACAGAGACCCAAGGGCTCTTCCTCACAGTCATTCCATTTGAAACCGTGATGAAGGAGAGTTTAGTCTCCTCCTGGATAAATGGTTTAAACACAGCCTTCCTGTGTTCAAGAGATAATCAAAAATGTCAACTGGAATCGATGGCCCAGTCCAAATCCCAATATTGTGCAATGTTCAGATAAAATTTCCTGGTGTTCACGGATCCCTGTAAGACCCTTGACTGTGGGGTCCTCACAGAGGGAGGATAGGGGATTTATTGTAACACAGAGCTGCTCTCTGTCACTGTACACACCACACTGACATGGGGACTTTCTGTAACACCCTGGCCTCCTCTGAGTGTCCTACAGATGGTGGGGCCTGAACGTGGCCCTGACAACCCCACAGGAACTCTTCTGTCATCCTACCCACCCTCATTTATCCTGGTGGAACTTCCCAGGCCTAGGCCATTTATGACAGTAACTCAGAGCAGCTGTCACCTCCTGTGCTGAACGTCACCGTGTTCCCTGATGACAGCGAGTGTTTCCTGCACAGGAGCAACACCCCCCTGTGGATGCTCTGTGGGCCCCTCCCAAGGCTTAAGGAGCACAGTCCAATAACCCAGAATCTGCTTAAGAAAGAAGTGTGCCCATTGCTGGGCTCCCCATGAGTGTGTCCGTGGGGGCCTGTGTGTTTGTGTCTATGTATGTCTGTGTGTCTGTACCACCGTGTGCACACACAGTCCCCTACTCTGAGGTCACAGCCTCTGGTTCTGACCTGTGTTTGGGTGGCACAGCTGCAAAGCTTCGTCTAAGGTATTTGGTTCAGGCTGTGTCCGCCCACTGTTTATGGGCTGGATGTGTGGTCACTTGTTACCTTATGGATTGAAGCATAACAGTCTTTCTTTGTCTTATCCCAATTCAACACCTATTATCATTTTATGACATTTCCTATTGGCCCTGTTGTGCAGACATAAGCTGAACAACACGTGCCAGAGTTCACTGAGATTCTGAGATGTGCACACATTTTCATCAAATTTGGGAAATCTTTATCATTTTTATTTTTTTTTATAGTTGGGGATTCATTGAGGGTACAATAAGCCAGGTTACACTGATTGCAATTGTTAGGTAAAGTCCCTCTTGCAATCATGTCTTGCCCCCATAAAGTGTGACACACACCAAGACCCCACCCCCTACCTCCGTCCCTCTTTCTGCTTCCCCCCCATAACCTTAATTGTCATTAATTGTCCTCATATCAAAATTGAGTACATAGGATTCATGCTTCTCCATTCTTGTGATGCTTTACTAAGAATAATGTCTTCCACTTCCATCCAGGTTAATACGAAGGATGTAAAGTCTCCATTTTTTTAATGGCTGAATAGTATTCCATGGTATACATATACCACAGCTTGTTAATCCATTCCTGGGTTGGTGGGCATTTAGGCTGTTTCCACATTTTGGCGATTGTAAATTGAGCTGCAATAAACAGTCTAGTACAAGTGTCCTTATGATAAAAGGATTTTTTTCCTTCTGGGTAGATGCCCAGTAATGGGATTGCAGGATCAAATGGGAGGTCTAGCTTGAGTGCTTTGAGGTTTCTCCATACTTCCTTCCAGAAAGGTTGTACTAGTTTGCAGTCCCACCAGCAGTGTAAAAGTGTTCCCTTTTCTCCACATCCACGCCAGCATCTGCAGCTTTGAGATTTTGTGATGTGGGCCATTCCCACTGGGGTTAGATGATATCTCAGGGTGGGTTTGATTTGCATTTCTCTAATATATAGAGATGATGAACATTTTTTCATGTGTTTGTTAGCCATTCGCCTGTCATCTTTAGAGAAAGTTCTATTCATGTCTCTTGCCCATTGATATATGGGATTGTTGGCTTTTTTCATGTGGATTAATTGAGTTCTCTATAGATCCTAGTTATCAAGCTTTTGTCTGATTGAAAATATGCAAATATCCTTTTCCATTGTGTAGGTTGTCTCTTTGCTTTGGTTATTGTCTCCTAAGCTGTACAGAAGCTTTTCAGTTTAATGAAGTCCCATTTGTTTATTTTTGTTGTTGTTGCAATTGCCATGGCAGTCTTCTTCATGAAGTCTTTCCCCAGGCCAACATCTTCCAGTGTTTTTTCTATGCTTTCTTGGAGGATTTTTATTGTTTCATGCCTTAAATTTAAGTCCTTTATCCATCTTGAATCACTTTTTGTGAGTGGGGAAAGGTGTGAGTCCAGTTTCAGTCTTTACATGTAGACATCCAGTTCTCCCAACACCATTTATTGAATAGGGAGTCTTTCCCCCAAGGTATGTTCTTGTTTGGTTTATCGAAGATTATGTGGTTGTAAGATGTTAGCTTCATGTCTTGGTTTTCAATTCGATTCCAAGTGTCTATGTCTCTGTTTTTGTGCCAGTACCATGCTGTCTTGAGCACTATGGCTTTGTAGTACAGCCTAAAATCTGGTATGCAGATGCTCCCAGCTTTATTTTTATTACTAAGAATTGCCTTAGCTATATGGGTTTTTTTCCAGTTCCATACAAAACGCAGAATCATTTTTTCCAAATCTTGAAAGTACAATGTTAGTATTTTGATAGGAATGGCATTGAATAGGTAGATTGCTTTGTGAAGTATAGACATTTTTACAATTTTGATTATTCCTGTCCATGAGCATGGTATGTTCTTCCATTTGTTAATATCCTCTGCTATTTCCTTTCTGAGGATTTCATAGTTTTCTTTATACAGGTCCTTCACCTCCTTCGTTAGGTATATTCCTAGGTATTTCATTTTCTTTGAAACTATGGTGAAGGCAGTTGTGTTCTTAATTAGCTTCTCATCTTGACTGTTATTGGTGTATACAAAGGCTACTGACTTGTAGACATTGATTTTATATCCTGAAACATTACTGTATTTTTTGAAGACTTCTAGGAGTCTTGTGGTTGAGTCTTTGGGGTTCTCTAAGTATAAGATCATGTCGTCAGCAAAGAGGGAGAGTTTGACCTCCTCTGCTCCCATTTGGATTCCCTTTATTTCCTTGTCTTGCCTAATTGCCTAATTGTATTGGGTAGAACTTCCAGCACTACGTTGAATAGTAAAGGTGACAGAGGACAACCTTGTCTGGTTCCAGTTCTAAGAGGAAAAGCTTTCAGTTTTACTCCAATCAGTAAACTATTGGCTGTGGGTTTGTCATAGAGAGCTTCAATCAGTTTTAGAAATGTGTCACCTATGCCTATGCTCTTCAGTGTTCTAATTAGAAAAGGATGCTGGATTTTATCAAATGCTTTTTCTGCATATATTGAGAGGATCATGTGATCTTTATTTTTGCCTCTGTTAATATGGTGGATAACGTTTATGGACTTGCATACGTTAAACCACCCTTGCATCCCTGGGATGACACCTACTTGATCATGATGAATGACTCTTTTGATGATAAGCTGTAATCTATTGGCTAGGATTTTGTTGAGAATTTTTGCATCTATATTCATGAGTGAGATTGGTCTGAAATTCTCCTTTTTGTTTGGGTCTTTTCCTGGTTTTGATATCAGGTTGATGTGTGCTTCACAGAATGTGTTGGGGAAGATTCCTTCTTCCTCAGTTTTTTGGAATAATTTCTGCAGTACAGGAATAAGCTCTTCCTTGAAGGTTTGATAGAATTCTGGAGTGAAGCCATCTGGAGCAGGGCATTTTTTGGTTGGAAGATTTTTTATTGTTTTTTTGATCTCAGTGCTTGAAATTGGTCTGTTCAGGAGCTCTATTTCTTCCTGGCTAAGTCTAGGGAGAGGGTGTGATTCCAAGTATTGATCCATTTCCTTCGCATTGTCAAATTTCTGGGCATAGAGTTTCTGGTAGTATTCAGAGATGATCTCTTGTATCTCTGTGGGATCAGTTGTTATTTCTTCTTTATCATTTCTGATTGAGGTTACTAGAGATTTTACTTTTCTATTCCTCGTTAGTCTGGCCAATAGTTTATCTATTTTATTTATTTTTTAAAAAAACCAACTTCTTGTTTCATTAATTTTCTGAATGATTCTTTTGTTTTCAATTTCATTGATCTCTGATTTGATTTTGGATTTTTTTTTCTTCTACTGAGTTTAGGTTTAGATTTTTCTTCTTTTTCCAATTCCATAATATCTCTTGTGAGATTGTTGATGTGCTCTCTTTCTGTTTTTTGAATTTAGGCATCTAAAGTGATGAATTTTCCTCTCAAAACTACTTTTGCAGTATCCCACAGGTTTTGGTAGCTTGTGTCTTCATTGTTGTTATGCTCAAGGAAGTTAATGATTTCCTGTTTTATTTCTTCCTGCACCCATCTGTTATTCAACGGAAGATTGTTTAATTTCCATGCCTTTGGGTGGGGTTGAACGTTTTTGTTAGAGTTGAGTTCCACCTTTAGTGCCTTAGGGTCTGAGAAGATACAAGGTAAAACTTCAATTCTTTTCATTCTGTTGTTATTTGTTTTGTGTCCCAGGATATGATCAGTTTTGGAGAATGTTCCATGGGGTGATGAGAAGAATGTATATTCTTTATCTTTGGGGTGGAGTGTTCTATATGCGTCTATCAAGCATAGTTGCTCTAGGGTCTCATTTAAATCTCTTATATCTCTGTTTAATTTCTTTTTAGAGGATCTGTCCAGCTCTGTAAGAGGGGAGTTAAAGTCCCCTGTTATGATGGTATTATCAGTTATCATATTGCTCAAACTGAGTAAGGTCTGTTTCAAGAATCTGGGAGCATTTAAATTGGGTGCATAAATATTTAGAATTGAAATGTCTTCTTGTTGTATTTTTCCCTTGACCAATATAAAGTGACCATCTTTGTCTTTTTTGACTTCAGTTGCTTTAAATCCACATGTATCTGAAAAAAAGATTGCAACTTCTCTTTTTTTCTGAATTCCATTTGCCTGAAAAATTGTTTTCCAACCCTTGACTCGGAGACTTAATTTGTCTTTTGAAGCCAGGTGTTTCTTGCAGACAGCAAATGGATGGCTTGTGTTTTTTAATCCAGTCAGTCAATCTCTGTCTCTTCAGTGGGGAATTCAAGCCATTAACATTTATTGAGATAATTTATAAGTGTGGTAGTATTCTATTCATCTTATATGGTGAGAGTCCATTGCTTAGTTTCATCTCTTGCATCAGTGTGGAGGTTAGGTTCTGTCCTTTAATTTCTGAGTTCTTACTTTGCTGCTGATCCATTGTGGTGGTCAGTGTGCAGAACAGGTTGAAGTATTTCCTGTAGAGCTGGTCTTGTTGTGGCGAATTTCCTCAATGTTTGTATATCCGTAAATGATTTGATTTCTCCGTCAATTTTGAAGTTTAGCTTAGCAGGGTACAGAATTCTGGGCTGGAAATTGTTCTGTTTAAGTAGATTAAAGGTAGATGACCATTGTCTTCTTGCTCGGAAAGTTTCATTAGAGAAGTCTGCGGTCACTCTGATGGATTTGCCCCTGTAGGTCAATTGGTGCTTACTCCTGGCAGCTTGCAGAATCTTTTCTTTTGTCTTGACTTTGGACAGGTTCATCACAATGTGTCTTGGAGAGTTAGAGTTAGAGTTGAGGCGACCTGGGGTCCGATATCCCTCTGAAAGCAGTGTGTCAGAATCTTTGGTGATATTTGGGAAATTTTCTTTTATAATATTCTCTAGTATGGCTTCCATTCCTCTGGGGCATTCTTCTTCCCCTTCTGGAATTCCTATAACTCGTATGTTGGAACACTTCATAAAGTCCCATAATTCCACAATGAACGTTCTGCTTTCTCTCTCTTCTTTTCTGCCTCTTTTACTATCTGAGTTATCTCAAGAACTTTGTCTTCTACTTCTGAAATTCTTTCTTCTTCATGGTCTAACCTATTGCTGATACTTTCCATTGCATCTTTAAGTTCCCTAATTAACTGTTTCAGTTCCTTCAGCTCTGCTATATCCTTTTTATATTCTTCATATGGTTCATCTCTTATTCGATTCTGTTTTTGGATTTCCTTTTGGTTATTTTTCACTTTATTACAGTTTCCTTCATTGTTTCCATCATTTCTTTCATTGTTTTCAACATGTGTATTGTAAATTCCCTCTCTGTCATTCCTAACATTTCTTTATGGGTGGAATCATCTGCAGTAGCTACCTCATGGTCCCTTGGTGGGGTTGTTCTGGACTGGTTCTTCATGTTGCCTGTAGTTTTCTGCTGATTCTTCCTCATGAGTGATTTCTTTTATCTGTTTCCTTGCCCTAATTTTCCTTTTACTTCCTCCTGCTCTTTAAGTTCTCGTGCCTGTGTACTAAGGGTTACAGGACCAGAATTGTGAGAAGGTTGAAGAGCAAGAAAGGGATGAAATAAAGGAGGAAGGAGTGAAAAGAAAAATAGAGAAAGGAGAGGGGGTGGGTAAAAGGAATATTGACGAAAAGAAGAGAGGCACAGAAAGAGGGAGACAGAGCAATATAGGTGTACAGTAGGGTACTTTGACACAACCTTAAAAATACCCCACCTTCTTGGGGTGCCCAGTTGGGTGGTTCTCTTGAGGTCAGCAGCTCTTTGCTAACCTGATCAGACACAGTACCCCACCTCCACCAAGTAGAGAGGAAAGACAAAAATGCTATAAATCAAAGCAAAACAAGCAAACAGAAAACCTTACTGGATGAAATTGGGTGAAAAACCAAATAATAGCAGTAGAAACACTAGCAAAAATGAAGTTCTAGTTATTGAAAAAGGCAGCAATGGGAAATTATAATTAAACTAGAAAAATTGAGAAAGAAAAAGGATCTGTATGGAAAAGGTTGAAATTAAAAAAGAAAACAACATCAACAACATCAAAATAAAAAAAAAAAGCAGTATGTATATGTTATTGAATATTGTCTGAGCAACATGTGGTCTTCTGGGGTATGAGATGTTAATCACAGTTCTGATACTACTGGAGGCTGCTAATTTCTCAAGCCCCAGCAGGTAGACACCCTAAATCTCTCTTCAGCCCACTTAAACAGCACTTTGAACTTGAAAATTGCTGAGCAGAAGCTTTCCCAGGAAAGTGCTTGTCGTTGGAATCACTGCTAAAGTGGCTATCCACTTACCCAGTGTGCCAAAACCGGTCTCACTCGGCCCCTGAGCGTTAGGGCTGCAAGGAGGCTCAGACCCCACCCTTAGGCTACTTGGTCGCTGGGTTTCCAGCTCCCACCCGATTCTAGCACTGCTACCCTGAGGGCGGAGCTTGCTGGGGCAGATCGCTCACAATGGCTCCCTGTGACCCACAGCCAAACACTATTAGCTCCGTCTGGCTCAGCGGCTCATACTGGGGCCCTACACAATGGCCAAAGTTCTCCACACTCCCGCTCAGGCTCTCCCCAAGGCAGTTCAACTGAGTGCCAAGTCCAAAGACACCAAAACAGTTCACAGGTAAGGCCTTTCTGGTTTGCAGTCTCACTGCTACTGAACTTACAGTTGCGGGCGGGTTTAGATGGATTGAACACATGTGACCACTTGCCATTTTTCCACTGTTTTAGTCTTCTTCTTGGGGTCCAGAAGTTTCTCGATGACTCCCTGTATCCTCACAGGAGTGATGATAGGCATATCCCACCAGCCAGAGATGCCTGGAGTCCTATCTCCCTGGACTCATGGTGCCCAGATGCAAGGAAGCTGTTACTCGGCTGCCATCTTGCTCCGCCTCCCCCATCTTTATCATTTTTCAAGTACATTTTTCTCTCTCTTTTTCCACTCCTTTCCTTCTGGAACTTTCTTTATATGTAAGTTTGTGCACTTTGGTATCACAGAAGTCTCTCAGGTTCTGCACTTTTAAGAATCTTATTCTGTCCTCCCCCTCAAAGAGGATAATGTCAATCTCTCTGTATTTAGGTCAAGGACTGTTTACCAATATTCTCTTTTAGATGAGATGTTCTTCCCATAGTTTTCCTATAAATTTAAAGGTGGCTTTCTTTTTTTTTTTTTTCTTAGTATATTTATAATATCTGATTTGATGTTTTTGTCTAATGACCCTAATGCATGTGCTTCTCTGGGGACAGTTTCCACTGTGTGTGTCTATGTGTGTGTGTTTTTGTGTTTTCCTAAATTGCTGTTGCATAGTTTTGTTTGCTTTTTTCCCTGTGAGTGGGAACCATTTTCCTTTTCCTTCTGGTCATAAGTACCCTTTGAAAAACAGAGATCTACACATGAAAGTTATAACCCAGTTACAACCTAACAATAGGGGGAAGTGGGATAGGGAGGGGAGGGAGGGGGGTGGTGGGTAGAGGGAGGGGGATCGGTGGGATCATACCTGTGGTGCATCTTACAGGGGTATTTGCGAAACTTGGTAAATGTAGAATGTAAATCTTTTGGCACAGTAACTGAGATAATGCCAGGAAGGCTATGTTAACCATTGTGATGAAAATGTGTCAAATGGTCTATGAAGCGAGTGTATGATGCCCCATGATCATATCAATGTATACAGTTATGATTTAATAAAAAAAAAAAAGAAAGTTTGCAGCAGCTCAATTCACAATCCTCAAGACATGGAAGCAACCCAAGTGCCCATGAGCTTATGACTGGATTAACAATCTGTGGCATATGTATGGAGTACTATATAGCTATAAAAGAAATGGAGACTTCACATCTTTTGTATTAACATGGATAGAGCTGAAATATTCTTCTTAGTAAAATATCACGAGAATGGAAAAAAAAAAAGAAAAAGAAAAGCAGAGATCTAGGGCGGCACCTGTGTCTCAAAGGGGTAGGGCGCCCGTCCCATATGCTGGAGGTGGTGGGTTCAAACGCAGCCCTGGCCAAAAACTTCAAAAAATAACCGAAAACCAGAGATCTAAAAATACAATGTGTAATACAGTGTGACTGCTCTGGACATTAGGTCCCTTCCTTGAGTTTCTTTCTGGATCTTCTCTGCCTCCTTCTTTTATCCTGTTCTCATGGTTTTGTTTACATGGAAACATGTATGTGGATTTTGTGTGTCCGGGAGTTTACTTGAAATTAAAAATCTCAGGGCACTCAAGAACCAATGAGTCAAAATGCACCTTTTAAAAGATTCCTAGGAGAGTCATGTGCTTATTAAATTTCGAGATTATTGTTTTAAAGTTTGCAAGCATAGATTTGCTTCTGATTTGTTCCTTGAGATGCAATCTGTCCTCACAGACAGAGACCCCGCAGACTCACATCTGGTTTCTCCATTTGCCTCCATTCAAAATGGCAAAAATCTTTCATGTGAAGGTCCTACATTAGTCAAACGATCTATGAACCAAGTGTATGGTGCCCCATTATCATATTAATGTACATATCTATGATTTAAAAAAAGGAAAAAATAAAAAATAAAAAAATAAAAGTTGTAAGAATGAAAAAAAAATGGCAAAAATCACCCCTTCACTACACAAAATGCACAGAAATAACCAGAAGTGTGCTAGTAAAAATAAGTTAATAATAGTGAGTCTCTTTACTTTTTTGTTGTTGTTGTTGTTGAGACAGGGTCCCACCCTATGCCCCTGAGCAGAGTGCAGTGCGCGTGGTAGCTCATCACAACCTCAGATTCGGGCTGTGGGCACCCCGCTGCCTCAGCCTCCGGAAGCCCCTGGGATTACAGGCACTCGCCACGGCGCCCGGCTGGGTTTTTCCATTTTTTTCACGAATCGGGGTCTCACTGTCACTCAGGCGAGTCTCGAACTCCTGAGCTCAAGCGATTCTCCCTCCTCAGCCTCCCACAGCGCTGGGATTACAGGCATGAGCCACCACGCCCAGCTTTAGTGAGTCTCAATAATAATAATACTAACAATATCACCACTTCATTATTGGTCCTTGAAAACATACAGTTAGACAAACACTATAATACATTATTATCAGTTAGAATAAGACAATATAAAACAGTCAACAATATGCTTTTTAAAAAACAGAAAATTATTTATGTGAATCTTGACTGAATATAGAAGTGAATAGAAAGTTAACTGTTTTTTTATTTTTACTTTTATTTATTTATTTATTTATTTTTATTAAATCATAGCTGTGTACATTAGTATGATCATGGGGCACCATACACTTGGTTCATAGATCATTTGACACATTTTCATCACACTAGTTAACATAGCTTTTGTAGCATTTCCTTAGTTATTTTGCTAAGACCTTTACATTCCATATTTACTAGGATTCACATATACCCTTGTAGGATGCACCGCAGGTGTAATCCCATTAATCCCCCTCCGTCCCCTCCCTTTCCCCCTTCTCCCTCTTCTTAGACTGTAACTGGGATATAACTTTCATGTGAAGGTCCTACATTAGTTTCATAATAAGGGTGAGTACATTGGGTACTTTTTCTTCCATTCTTGAGACACTTTACTAAGAAGAATATGTTCCAGCTCCATCCATGTAAACATGAAAGAGGTAAAGTTTCCATCGTTTTTTAAGGCTGTATAATATTCCATGGTGTACATATACCACAATTTATTAATCCATTCATGGATCTATGGGCACTTGGGCTTTTTCCCTGACTTAGCAATTATAGGGCTGCAATAAAGATTCTGATACAAATATCTTTGTTATGGTGTGATTTTTGGTCTTCTGGGTATATGCCCAGTAGAGGGATTACAGGATTGAATGGCAGATCTATTTTTAGATCTCTAAGTGTTCTGCTATCTCTTTCAAAAAGGAATGTATTAATTTGCATTCCCAGCAGCAGTGCAAAAGTGTTCCCTTTTCTCCACATCCAAGCCAACATCTCTGGTCTTGGGATTTTGTAATAAAGATTCCCTATTTAACAAATGGTGCTGGGTGAACTGGCTGGCAACCTGTAGAAGACTGAAACTGGACCCACACCTCTCACAATTAACCAAGATAGACTCTCACTGGATGAAAGATTTAAACCTAAGACATGAAACTATAAAAATACTAGAAGAGATTGTAGGGAAAACCCTTGAAGAAATTGGGTTGGGTGAGTTTTTTATGAGAAGGACCCCCCGGGCAATTGAAGCTGCTTCAAAAATACACTATTGGGACTTGATCAAACTAAAAAGCTTCTGCACAGCCAAGAACACAGTAGGTAAAGCAAGCAAACAGCCCTCAGAATGGGAGAAGATATTTGCAGGTTATGTCTCCGACAAAGGTTTAATAACCAGAATCCACAGAGAACTCAAACGCATTAGCAAGAAAAGAACAGGGGATCCCATCGCAGGCTGGGCAAGGGACTTGAAGAGAAACTTCTCTGAAGAAGACAGGCACACGGCCTTCAGACTTATGAAAAAATGCTCATCTTTAATCACCAGAGAAATGCGAATCAAAACTACTTTGAGATATCATCTAACTCCAGTGAGACTAGCCTATGTTAACTATGTTTTTGATGTGATTTGATTAGAGGAGTTGGAAATATGAAAAGAAATGTGAAAGAAATACACTCAAATTCTGAAATAAGATTTACGTGTATTATTTAAGAAGAACACTTCTTAACAACTTATTTTTTAATACTTTTGTGCAATGAACTTGTATTGCTTCAAAATGCAACAAAATGTAAAGTTAATGATATTTTAAAGAAAGTCCCCTTCCCTTTGTACATGGCCAGCAAAGACCATTATCATGGACATTGACTCCAACCCCTCACTCTGAGGCAGGTTGGAATTACAGCACACCAGATTCCGTGCTTTCTGGACCAGTTCTTCACAAATCATCCATCATTTCCTCAACTCTAAGCCTCAAAGACACATAGGATTCAGTTCAGACATGTCCCCTCACCTTTTTTTTTTCTTTGGATGGTCACAATTTGGGCTGTCCTGAGAGTTCAGGCATCTGGTCCTGTAATCCAGGTATGTTATGATCATATCTGCACCCAGGCTCAGTTAAGAGCAGGCTCGTGTCTTGATCCCCATCTGGGTCACTCACTGAACACCTCTGTGGTGTAGTGAGCAGTAGTACCACGTCCTCTGGCTGGGGCCTGAGAGGGACAGGACAGCTCCAACCCTAGGAGGGATCCTGGTGACTGGGTGGGAGCCAGTAGCATTTCTTTCTCCCAGGGCTGCTGACACCTTCCTGGGGAAAGGGGAGCAGTGATTTGCACAGATGTTGACCTCTTCATGAGGGGATGTGAGATTAGCTACCCACAGGACTCTGTTGTGTCTCAGTGAAACCAGGGAGAGGACGGGTCGGCTGAGTGACAGAGACCCTGACTCTGTTCCCCTGTCCAGTGCTCTCATCACCAGGTGGGACTCAGTGCTCAGCTCCTCACTGGCTTCCAAGGTCCCCACAGTCAAAGTCAATGTGGGCATCCTGTAGGGGTGAACAACCTGCCGTGTCCCTCTTTATCACATTGTTGGAAATGGGGTTGATTTTCAGCTCCACACAGAGCCCCCCACAATAAGGCAGAGGGATTGGGGTATAAGGAGCTCCCACGAGCACTGCCCTGATCAGCCTTGTTGGCACTGATTGGGGTGAAGGCTTGGATGGTCACTGAACCCCCCTGACATTACTCCAGATGGGCCGTCAGAGCACAGCCAGTTCCCTCAGAACAGGAGGTTGTTGACAACAGCCTTTCAAGTCAGCACAGCCTGGGAGCTGCTGGTCCCATAGAAAAAGTCTCACCCAGCATCACTGCTGCTTCCAGGAGGACATGGAGGCCACCTTCCCCCAGGCTCAGTGGCTGCAGGGGTTTGAGTCAGCACAGACTAACAGACTGGGCCCAGGACCCTGAGCTTAGGACACCGAGGGAAAGGGCTGGGTCAGTGAACAGAGACACAGTCAGGGTCCCTGGTCCTTTCATCCCCAGCCTGATGCCTGGACAATCAAGAGGGGAGAGGAGAGGGGCCACCCATGCTGGAGCCCCCACAGAGCTCTGCATCCTAAGGAGCAGCACTGGAGCCCCCAGCCCCTCTTAGTCCATCTGGAAACCAAGCAGCGGGAAGGACCTTTAATGTAAACCAGCCTCCCTCTGGGATGTCCCAGCTCACCCCAGGCTCTGCCTCTGACCACTGTCTGGAAAGCTGATCCTGGTAGGGGTGGGCCTAGGTGGGCCTGTTGTTTGGTGCTCCAGAGGCCTGTGAGGACACAGTTGCTGGCCCAGTGAGCAAAGGGCAGAGGGCTCAGACAAGGCCACGTGGGGCTCCCAACTGGGACAAAAGTTCAGGCCTCAGGGACAGGTCACAACGCCCCCTGCTGCCAAGACCCGGACCTGCCCCTCTGTGTACTGTGTTCTCCCTAAAGCACGGAGCTGGTAGGATCAATTTCCCACACACATAGTCCCAGTGTCCACACAGCCTCCTCCCCAGGGGCTTCCCGGCCTGGTCCCTGTGTGGTTTACAGGACAGTCCTGGGAGCTCTTCCGCAGGAAGCCAGTCTGAACAAAGTGTCCCCTCCCTTCAGGGCACCAGGAGCTGCTCCTCTTCCTCCTCCCTGGGCAGAGCAGAACCTACTTCCCAGGTGGGCAGAACCTGCCCTCAGGCCCAGCCTCTCCTTCTGGTGCCCTCCTCTAGCCTCAGCCCCTCACCGGCACAGATGCAGAAAGAGAAGAATATGAATGAAAAATGTTTGCCCCACCCCAGGCACACCTCCCAGGGCAATGCAGATACTGAGTGTGACTGTGAGGGAAGGGAGGGAGGTGAGACCTGGGGGGCTGCTCATTTCTGACCCTTCTCTCTCCTCCCTGGACACTGACAGGACATTAGCTCATCCAAAGTTTAGAATCAGCACCCTCTAATCCCACCCTGGGTACATGGAGTAAACAATCCTGCCATCTCAGACACAGAGTGTGGTGACAGGGCCTGGGACAGAGGTCCTTGGCTGTGAGGGGCCCTCAGGCAGCCCTGAGTCCTCTCTGGCCTGAGCCTCAGTGAGCAGAGGGAAGGAGGAAGAGTCCGGGTGTTGGGAGCACCTTTATTCTGCTCCCCAAGGCCCTTAATGGAGCCCTGATGTCCACATCTCCTCAGTCACTCCTACCCTGAGCACAGGCAGCCCCTTCTTCAAATCTGTGCTTCTCCCCTGGGCTGTGCAGCCCACTCAGAACTGAGTGTGACCTGCCCCTGGGAGCTGGTGCTGGGGCAGAGACCACAGGGAGGGAGTGACCTGCACACCCCAGAGTCCCTGGGAGGGACAGCAGGTGGGACAGATGACCCTGCATAGAGGATAATGACCATGGCTGTTCCGTGATCTTTCCCAGGACCCCTCAAGAACGGCCCCAGGTTTTCTTCAGCTCAAGAGCTCAGGACCTTCCAGGTCTTCTCTTTGTCACAGCTCTAATCCCCATGTGTCTTCTCACTAAGGATCACAAAACACAATCTTTTCTACATGCTGCATCCCCATTACCACATCTGCCCCACACCCGTCCCCTGCCCTCCATCTCCTCACTTCACTTTGCTTTTCTGCATAACCCTGGGGCCTCATCCCCCACTAAGGCTGTCTCTGCAGAACCCACACTGCAGAGAGTTCAGCCCCTGACAGGACAGCTGTGCCTGGGCCGCCCATGGCTGAGCCTCCCTCTTGTTTCCCTTCTGCACCAGCCATAGGCCAACCCAGAGCCAGGCCTTGCAGATGCTGAGCCTACATGTCCCTCAGGGTCAGACTTCACTGTCACAGTCAATTCCTGATGGGCAGATGTGGAGATTCAGTCTTAACAGACTGCTGGAAGTGCTTTCTGATAATTCCAGACAGACACTGTCTGCCTATTAGTTGGTTACTCCTCCTCCTCTCAGCCTTTGATCCCCCATGAACAGTGGAGGATTAAAGACCTAGATGGTGAGAAAATTCCAAGGGCCAGGGTCCCATCATGATGCAGGAAAGAGCAGAGAACAGAGAGCAGCTGCCCTGGTGGCTCTTGGCGGATGCTGGACCAAGTGACAGCTCTGTGTGCTATGATTTTTGTCCCTTAGCCCCCAAGAACTGAAGTTCATTCCAGCATCATCTTAACTAAGGAAACAAAGAGGGGAGAGAATAGGGTTCCTGGGGATTAACATCGGTAAGGGTAGTGTGAGGAGTCCCAGAGCCATCTCCTTAAAGGGAAGGCTCATGTGCACCTGGAATCCAGGAGTCTCCTGGGGACACACTCTGGGGATAGAGAGGACCCAGATTCTCTAAGGCTTTAGAGGTCAGGGAATGACTCACAAAGCCCAGGCCAGGTGCAGGCAACATGTAGGGGGGCTAGACAGAGGGGTCTTGGGTCTGTCAGGTCACCTAAGCTGCATTTCTCTTCCTCACCATACCCCTCCAACATGTGGGGAACTCTTACAGCCTCTGAAGACAAAGGTTCCACTTGCACTGGGAAGCCGGTGAGAGAAGGTGGGATTCTCTTTGGCTCCATAAAGATGAGCCCAGGTAAGAGCCTCAGGCTTTCTGGGAGCAGGGACAGCAGAAGCCACAACCTGAGCAGAGATTGGTACAAGGTGGGGACAGGGGATGGATGGATTTCAGGTGAACGTGAGGGATACATCCCTGTGTCACTCCCCCATGGATGGGAGTTTGTGGTGGCATTGGGTTGTAAGGAGCTCTAACAGGGTCAGCCTGGCCCTATCCCTAGAGGTGAGGGGAGTCAAGAAGACCATGGTGACAAAGGAGAACCAGGCTAAAGCTTTGAATATCCAAGAGTCCTGGCTAGTCATAAACTCAGGCTTTCTTTCTGGGAACACTTGGTCACCAATCTCCATGGTCATCCCAAAGTCTGTGACACTCTCTGTACAGTAGAAACTAGCCTTGGCCCTGGGCACATCGTGAGCTCCATAGGAGGGACATAGGCTCAAGTTGGGTAGTTTCTGCCTGAACTATTGAAAAGTATCAGTGACACAGAGAGAAGAGGACACAAGTTGTGACTCAGGGCTCAGGGAAACCCACATATAGGGTCACCATGTTCCTTGCTGAGATCAGCTGTAGGAAAGTCACATTCATGGGACTTATGTCCCCCAACTCCCCTGGGGCAGGCTTAGCATTTTCCAGCAGAAGAGGAGCCTCCCCTTCCTCCTCTCACCTCCCACAAGGAGGTTGCCGCCTCAGGCCCAGAGCTGCCCCCCATACTCACACTCTATTTTGATGTGACAGCTAAAGCTTCAGAAACCCATGAGTGAGCCAGGCTAGCTCTGTGGCTGGAATTCCTTCCTGACCCAAATCCACAGACAGCAAATCACATCCCCCTGCCTGGCCCCTGGTACGTAGGGAGCCTCAGGCAGCCCTGAACACAGATGACTGGGAGGAAATGGGGTCTCTGCTGTGACAACTGGAAGGACACTGTCCATGCTGTAGGACTGTCCACTTGCTGGGAGGGTCCTGGGCACTGATCGAGATGTGAGTTAGGAGAGGGTGATTTTCCACCTTCCCAGAAAACATGTCAGCCCCACAGGCACTGGTTTAACACATAAAAAGACATGTCAGTGTAATCAGTCGGCTTTGGATACTGTTTTTAGTTTTCTGAGATTTCAAAAACATTTAGAGAGAAATTGAGTGTAGAAATTGTGAGTCTCCCTGGGTGGACTCGGGGATCCTTCTCTAATCAAAATTCCGCAGTTCTCCCTGTGTGAGCTTTCTCTTTAGTTTTTCTTTGCTAATGGTTTTTCTTCTTATTTTCTACCACTTTTATATATTTGGTGACATTAAACCACATATATAGATGTTTTTGGGAAGACGCCTTTTAGACATGCAGAGTCCCAGGCACCACTCCAGCCCCCTGAGTCAGCGTCCACGTGTGACGGGATTCCCGGTGACCCCTCTGCATGGGGACCTCTGAGAGTCTCTGGTCTGACACAGGCAGGAGGGCTCTGATGGGCTTGGTGAGAGATTGTTCTTCAGGCCTCAGTCTGTTCTACTTCCTGCCAGTGAGTTCCGCAAACTGTCCTCCTGTGCCCCCCTCTGTGCAGGATGTTCCAGGCATGGTGCACTCGGAGCCTCCCACTGAACATGGCGGGCATCTCCCCGGAGCTTACAGATCCACAGATATGACCGGAGGGATCTTAATAATATAAAGACTGTATTCTCATCTTTATACCAGTGACAAAGTGAGTGTGGTGATGATGCTTCAGATGCCAGTGGGCACAGCAATTCCAGGCTCATTCCTTGGCTGGTCCCCATTATGGTTGGGGTGGCTTCATCTTCCTGCAGGGGTCCCAGTACCTGACTGCTGCTGTCTCCCATTGAACCCAGGAAGCTGACCTATGTTCTGTCGGATGCAGCTGGCACGGGAGACCTGGTAGTGGGCCTAGCAGTGAAGCCACAGGTGTGACTGTCTCTGTAGGAATTCTGTGCAGAGATGGTCCCCTAGTCATAAAATCCTGGGATGTGGCTCTTGAACACAGAGGGAGACAGAGATGTCATCAGGAAGGAGATGGGGGTGCAGCGTCAGTGTTCCCCTTCCCCTCTCCTAAATCCAGATGGACGCCCCTGACCTCTGACCTAAGCCTTAGTGAGAACAGGCTGGTAGACCACAGGGAACACTCCTGCCAAGTGTCCTGTTTAACCTCTCACCAGTGAGCTGAGCTTCCTCAGCTGACACTTACTAAGACGCAGGATGAGAATCTTCTCACAAACCATTCCTCCTCTCATGGGTCTTTGAAAACACTTTCAGGTGGCCATGTGTCAAGCTATCACACAAAGCGATCCTGGGGCTTCTTCCACCAGATCACAGGAGGATGTCACATATATGTGTGGTGTCCCAAGAGCTCCTCACCTCCCGCTGTGTCCATAGTGGGAAAGCTGCAACTCAGTGTTCTTGGGTCTGTATCTGTAGATCTCAGAGTATATTCGACACAGTCCCAGATCCCAAATTTAAACAAGCGACTGGAAATAGGAAAGATCTCTTCAGGGAAGATGAGGTTTTTATTGGACCATGGCCGCACTCCCTTCCAGCTCTCTAACTCCAGTGACATCCAAATCTATGGAGCAAGGTAACAGTTTGGGATGTTGGGATCTGCAGAGAGAGGGAAGGGTCTGATCTTGGGGGAAATAGAACAGTCTCTCATCTTTTGGTGATATTTTAGTGTATGTGAACTGTACGATTTTCATAGATAGTCTTTAAGAAATTGAAGAAATTCCCTCCTATTTCTAATTAATTATTCATCTGGTAATGACTCTCCTTGGGCACTCTGTTGCTGTGAACGTCCCCTGTGTGTTTCCCTAATTTTTATGGTGCAGACCATGACATTCAATGTCTGTCTTGGTTAAGAGAATGAAATGCTTCTCTGCCCTTATTCTGACTCTGGCTTTTAACCTGCCCTTATTGTCAACCTGGAAGATCACTGGTGCCTTTGGAACCACTGGTAGGCTTAAAATGCTTTATTGAATTTTTTAGCAGCTCTGACACATGACTGATATCCAAACCAATTGAACTAAGTGGATGCACCTCCCCTGTAGATGTTCCTTCTCCCTCATGAATAAGGGACTCTTGACCTGGTGTCTCCCCCACCTTGAGGCCTGATCATGTTTACTTGGTAAATACATCAGGACTGCTTAGAATTAATAGTTAACTCTGAATAGAGGTCCCAATCATTGTTTGTTTGCAAAATATTTGAGGCCATTCCCTGGATTTAAATTTTTCCATATTATTATAAAGGAAACAGTTAAGATTCCCACAATCCTGATGAGTGTTAAAATTCATTTGTTATATTGACACATTGAATACACATTTGTATCTTGTCCATCGGTGTAGTCCACCTCCACATTTACTAAAGCCTCATTTTACCACATTTAATGGGATTTTGGTTTCTTATGGAACATTGTTTTGCTTCCTTTGTCAGGAACTTATCTAGATGCTATGTGAGCTGAGTGGTGCATAATGATGGCACCACGTGTGCCCGGAGAGAAGGTAGCAGGGTCAAGACCTGATCCCTGCCTGCTCCCAATGGAACATCCTCCTCAGAGGCTTCAGGACCTGCAACGTGTTGTCTGTAGTGACTGAGTGAGTGACATGTCTGGAGCCCAGTGTAGCCCTGGGGCTGCGGTGACTGGCACAGGTAGAGTCTACAAGACGCTGTGTCCCCTGAGCCTGGCCTGGGTGGATGGGCCTCCTTCTGCCCATTCTGGTGTCTCTAAGAGGAGGTCTGTGCTTGAGCACGAGTGTCCTGCTTCATGGAGGTGAGCAGGCTGTGTGATTT
Source organism: Nycticebus coucang (assembly GCF_027406575.1). Classification (NCBI taxonomy): domain Eukaryota; kingdom Metazoa; phylum Chordata; class Mammalia; order Primates; family Lorisidae; genus Nycticebus; species Nycticebus coucang. The sequence continues at coordinate 34,468,214 of NC_069805.1, read as the reverse complement.
CAACAATATCGCAGTCTAACGTGTTTTGAAGTCAGTGACTCATGAAGAGCTTCGGACCTTCAACTGCTCATATGTGATTAGAATCAAGATGGCAAATGAAAAGATTCCCAACACCATCAGCCATTATGGAAATGCAAACAAATCCAGAATTAGGGTCCACTTCAGTCCCATCTGGGTGGTTATAAACAAAATGACAGATAATAACAAGTGTTGATGAGAACTCTCATATGTTATTCATGGAAATGTAAACTGGTGAAGCCCCTTTGGAGAGCAAGCTGACATCTCCTGAAAAAGAGTTAACTATGTTACCCTGAAATTCCACTCCTGCCAGTCACCCAAGTGAATGAACTCCTCTGTCCACAGGGAAATGTGAAGGTGGTGTACCAGTTTGACAGCAGCATCACTCATAAAATCAAAAGGCAACCCAAAAGCCCAACAACTGGTGAGTGGTAAACAACCTGTAGGAGATCCATACCGTGGAGTATTATTTGGCAATAGAAAGGAATGAAGTACTAATACCCCTAAATTACCTTTTTATATATTGCATGTCTAAACAAGTAGAGCAATAAACATTTTAATACATTAATCTCCTAAATTATGTAGAAATCAAACATTGGATTTACAACCTAACATTATAATGATACTAGATATTTGACTAATAATTGTTCCATTGTGAGGTGATGAAAATATTTTAAATTTAGATTATAATGATGGCTGTACAACTCTGTAAATCCTAACAATAAATGAAGTGTATACTTCAAACGGGTAAAATTTACAATATGCAAATGACATTAATAAAGAAGTTTTACAAAACAGTATGAAAGACAGAAAGTCCCTGACATTGGAAGTTCACTACCCCATAAACAGGTCTACGATCTGAGGGTCAGACCCCCAGGTGTAGACACTCCGGGGCTGGTCATAGTCAGGCTCTTGGCTGGGGTTTGTCACAGGCAGTCGTGAGGGTGATCACAGGGGAGCAGGGGCAGGTTTTTGTCTCAGTTCCCCATGAGTCTGGAGCACAGTGTCAGCATTCAGGCTGCTGTCCCATGTTGAACAGTGATAATCAGCCTTGTCCTCAGCCCAAACATCTGAGATGGTCAGGGAGGCCATGTTCCCAGACTTGGAGCCAGAGAAGTGATCAGGGATCCCCATGGGTCGAGAAGTGCCGAGCATCAGTTTTGGGGGCACCACGAGAAATCTACTGGTACCAGCCCACATTATACCTTCCAACATGTTGCTGTTTCCAGTGCAGGACAGGGTGACTATCTCTCCCACAGACCTTGACACCATGGTCAGTCTGGACTGTGCCCAGGATCCTGAAACAGAAGAGGTGGAGACACAGAGCTGAGTCTGGGATCATTGCACACCCCATTCTCTAAAGTAAAAAAGAGAAATAAACCAGGTGACCCCTACTAAGCACTTCTGCTTCCCAGGGCCTGTCACCTGAGCAGAGAGTGAGGAGGGTGAGCAGGAGAGGGGCACAAGCCATGGTGGAGATTCCTGCCAGCTCTGATTCCTGGGTAGCCACAGCTGTCTCAGAGCTACCCCTGTCTCTTGTACCTACCTCCCCACTGTGGGAACTGAGGGGCCTTCCATGCAAACCAGTCCCCTTCCCTCAAATGGCCTCTCAGCCCCTGGGAATGGAGGCTTCTTTTCACGAGGCTGGCAAGGCCTGGCCTTAGCCTCTCTGGGGCTGAGATTAAGCAGCCATTCCGTCCCAGCGGACAGTGAGAACCAGGCCCCCAGCAGGGCAGAAGTGGCTGGTTTCCAGCCGGGCATCCCCACAGCGCCCCCTGCTGCCCCCATGATGACTTCGCTCAGGTGTGGGATGTCCAGCAGGGAGCCCTGGAGAGAGCACTGGTCTCCCCACCTCTTGTCTGCTGCCCTCCTCAGGGGACCCGTTCACTGCCCAGTGCCTCCTCCACAGGACAACTGTTTACCTTGGCTAAGCCCTAACTTCAGTGATGGGGCCTCGTTGGCAGTTAAACTGTGGCCATTTCTTCTACTGTGAATCTGTTCTGAGTGAGTGACATGCCTGTGGTTCAGCTCCACAGACCCATAAAGGACAGTGACAGACCAGCCAAGAACTATTATTTGGAAAGGCCCAGTTTCTGTATTTCTTATCTCTTCCGCCCACATTACATTGTGCCCATAAATTCCCCGTGAAGTGATGTTTCTGTTACCCAACTATTGTTCTATCTCAGGGCTTGCTTCAGTTCATGCTTCAATACATTCTTCACGTGGGAGAGTCCCTTATAAAAGTCAAGTGCACACTTCTTAGGATGAGCCACCTTAATGATCTGTCCCCATCATTCTTTTATCTCATCCAGGCTCATCTTCCGGTGTCCCCCCCCATTCTGTCTACACATCGGCCCAATGCAGGTTCTCTTGTTACTGGAATGAACAACTGAATTGTACTCTCTTCTATCTTTGGCAAATGCTGTCACCAGTCCTTGTAGCATTATTTCCTCATCCCTACTCCTCATTCACTTCCACGAACTCTACATATAATTTATTAGCTATCACCCCTTGGGGTGACTCTTCTGTACCCCAAGTCCTCCCCCAGCACAAACGCTCCCTGGGGAGTTAGGTCAGCACCTCCCCACATGGTGACCTTTACTTCTCCCCCCACAGCTGAGTATGTGGACTGGGAGGACAGGAGGAGATGAGCTGCAGAGTCACAGGTGAGGGGACTGGTGTCCTGAAGGCTAAAGGAAGAAGCTGTGTTGGGACATCACTGTTCCCGTGTGGGGATGACAGGAAGGGGCCAGTCCACATGGCCATGGTGCTCAGTTCTCGTCATCGATCAACATGCAGATGTGACAGACAGTTAGAAAGAAGTCAGGTACATGCACAGTCCCTGAGCAATTCCAGGTATTATTTCATTCTTTATGGAAACAGTTCAAAGATTAAGTATATATGCGGACTAGACTCTGTTTTTAATCTTTATTATTATAAATACTTGTAATACCTGTCGTCAAACAGATCCCTGAAAGGTTTGGAATTCTGCTGCATATATTTTTTTTTCCATTTTAGACATAATTCTAAAGACTCTTAATTGCATCCATTGAGTTTTGTTATTAGTCCCAAATTTAAAGAAGACCTTAGTTAAGAGCCCTGCCTACACCCCGTAGTGCCCACCGGGAACCCAGAACACAGCTTCTCACAGGTCCGTCAGGCCACTCCTCCAGGCAGGGAAGGAGCTGGAGAAAGCTCACAGGCTCACACCTCATTTCCCTATGGAACCCCACACAGTGCAGCAATCAGGCTGCTGTCCTCTGCTGAATAGTGATGATCAGTATCTTTGTCCCTGGGCTACAGCTCAGAGATCGTCAGAGAGGCCACACTGCCCGACCTTGAGCCAAGGAATCTCTTTGAAATCTCTCAGGGTCAGGTATCCCTGAGGGTCTGGAGTTTGAGGACATGGGCCAGGGGCTGCTGGTGCCAAGCTGCATCCTGGTTGACAACCTCTTGCTGTTTCCAGTGCAGGTGATTGTGACTGTCTGTCCTGGGGACTTGCTCACTGATGGTGGCTGAGCCATCCTTGCCTGGGCCACAGACACTGGAGGGTGGGGAGACAGAGAGGACAGTGTGCCTAGTGATAGGGGACGGAGCAGAGGTGGGTCAAGTCCCACCACAGTGTCTCCCACCCAGGCCACATGACCCTGACCTGTGCAGAGAGTGGAGAGGGCAAAGAGGATAGGGCTCAGTCCTGAGCAGGTGTTCATGGGATCTGAATCCCTAGACTCCTGAAGGGGCTGTGGGTCGCCCTAATTCTTCAGTCTCTACAAGTCCTACATTGGGGAGAATTCCCTACATTCAAACCTGCCCCCGTACCCTGACCTCCAGCAGTTCCAAATCCAGGATCACTCTCCATTGCCTTGAAGAGGACGATGAGGATTCTCCTGGACCAGGCTCCATGGGGTAAGACAGCCTGACACTTAATGGCCCAGGGGTCCCAGGAGATCCTGTAAGCCACTTGCCATCACAGCTCAGGGGACTCACTGATGCTCAGCTCCCTGCCAAGCTCCTGAGGGCTTCCAGCTGGCAGGGCCAGACACCTTGACCCTGTGATAACTCCACAGCGCCCCTGCTGGCCCCATGTCCCCTGACATCACCAAGGCACAGACCTGCTGAGTCCCCTGAGGACTGCACAGGTGTGTCCTTAGTTGTGCTATTCAGCTCCCCAGGTGCAGGTGCTCAGGGCTGAGCTGGGGACGTCAGCAGGGCTGTGATTGGAGACTGTGGGAGCCACATGGTGAGCAGACAGCCAGCTATCAGTAGAGACTGTGGGAGCCATGTGATGGGCAGACGGGGCTGTGAGTGGAGACCACGGGAGCCACGTGGTGGGCAGGCAGAGGGGCTGGGAGTGGAGAATGCAGGAGCTACGGGGAGTGGGCAGACAGCAGGGCTGTGAGTGGAGACTGTGGGAGCCACTAGGTGAGCAGACAGCGGGGCAGTGAGTGGAGATCGTGGGAGCCACGTGGTGACCAGACAGCTGGGCTGTGAGTGGATACGGAGGGAGCCACGTGATGAGCAGAGGGTGAGGCTATGAGTAGAAACTGGGACAGCCATATTATGAGCCTACAGCAAGCATGATTTTCTCATTTTTATTTTACAAAAGATAACAAAAAGTTTCACAGACCTCATCTCACTTAGTAAATTTTTTCCTTCAACTAAGGAATTGGCAAACCATGGCCTTTTCCAGAGTTACATCTTCTGTTTATGGAATGTTTGAAATAGTTCCCTGTTTCTCATTCCCAATGTTATCCATGCATCTCTCAATTATAACAGAATTTTTGTGAATGATCCTCACTCTGTCTGCATCTTTGGTTACCCATTATGGCATTTCCTGTAAACATAGTCCTGTGATATATGGTTGGGCTATCCGCCTCATTTGTTTCTATGAGCCTCATTTTTCAAGGGCCACTGTCACCCAGCAAGTATCTGTACTTCACACTTTTTCACGGATGAGTAATATTATCTTCCTCAGTGAGGGATCTGTAATATTCCCACATGCATTTCACAGTGATATTACAACCCTGTGCACTCCTGGTCATGGCTACAGCTTGTGTTGTAGACTTGGGCTGGGGCTTGTGTAGCTTCAGGAAATGAAGTCTCTGACTTCATCTTGCTTAGTAAACCGTTCAGTCCTCAAAGGAATTATTAGTGGTCTGTGTTGCTACTTTTCTTATCAGATGGCAACAAGAAACATATCCTACAATAATAATCTGACATGTCGGCAGTGACATAAACAGGATTCAAACCAAGGTCTTTCTGAAGGCTGAGGAAATGCCCTGTGACTGAGTTGTGTCAATCGGGACCATCTTTGCCCTCCAGGCAGAGGACATTTATGTGCAGGGTCTGGACACACTTTCATTCTCATAAATGAGGGGAGGTGTGTTCAGAACCTACCGGAGGCCAGAAATGCTGCTAAAGCTGTCATAATGTACAGCACAGCCCCAACCACAAAATATTAGACTATATCTACCCTATGGGTTGATTTTAAAGACATTAGATGATCAGACATCAAGGTATAGAGGGATAAACTGGTATTTTGAAAAGAAAATAGAAGTTGTGAGCAAACACGTCCAACTCATTCATTCAACCAGGAGACAGGAAAGAGCTGCACCCCCTGGTGGGGACAGGCTGAGGCTGATACAGGGTGAGGACACTCTGGGGAGTTTTTGTCTCACTTCCCCCTTGGTCTGGAGCACTGTGTGAATGTCACTGCTCTCCTAAGACTGACAGTAGTAGTCGGCCTCATCCTCAGCCCGCAGCCCAGAGATGGTTAGGGAGGCAGAGTTGGAGGAGCTTTCAATGGAGCTTGAGAACCCATCTGGAACCCCAGAGGGTATTTGGTTATCCTCATAGATCACACTGGTTGGGGGCACCTCCCGGGAGCAGCTGGTACCACTGCACATAGTAGCTTCAAATGTTGCCGCTGCTATGTATGCAGGATATGGTGACCTTCTGTCCTGGAGATCCTGACACGGAGCTGGACTGAGTCAGGAAAAAGTCAGCCAAAGACCCTACAAGGAGGGAGGGACACAGAGATCAGTGAGAACAGACAGGACCCTGTTCCAGGAAGGAGGGAGGGTCATCATCCCAGGTGACACCCAGGAGCACTTCCTGAGTCCCCTGCAGGCAGCCACCTGTGCAGTGGGTGAGCAGGGTGAGCAGGCTCTGCACCCTGATCCCGAGGCCAGAATTGAGCCTACCAATTCTTTTTTTTTTTATTAAATCGTAACTGTGTGGCTGTATGACCCACGAATGGAGCCCACCAATTCTTATTTGTCCCCCTGATTCTCAGGGAGGGAGGTCTCCATGCAAAAGTCTACCTGTCTGGGGGTGGCACAAGCCCCGCCTTTCACCCCATACTAGCTCAGGCTGAGAAGTAGAGACCTCATCCCCCAGAGGGCTGCACCCCCAGAGAGCTCAGAACACCTGCTAGCGGGGGAGGTGAGACAGACCAGGAGCCTGAAAACCTGAGCAGGAGCTGAGCCCACAGCGCCGTCTGGTGGACACAGTGGACACGGCAGCCCTGGGCAGGGGCTGGTGCTCAGTGCTCCCCCTTACCCACCCTGCACCCCACAGTTCCAGCCATTTTCCCAGTGTTTCTGCTCAGCATCCCGTGCTCACTGCACATTTGAACATCCAAATCTATCCAGTTGGGCCAATGGCCACCACTCTGGGGAAGACATTCTGAATCACCTTGTATCACTGGAGGTTTGAGTATCAGAGGAGCAGAGACCTGTGCTGAGGGAGAGAGAGGTGAGGGCTCTCCCTCTCCAGAAGGGAGACTCGGGGTGCTGCACTGCCCAGCCACTCAGCTATAGAGAGGATCGCGAGATCAGGGGCCAGACTTCACTCACCATCAGAGACCCTGTGGAGGAGAAAAATCTGAGGGGCAGGGAAGGGTGGTGTAGGTGTGACCCAGGGGACAGTTTAATCAGAGCTCTCCGTCAATAAGTGCTGTGAGTGAAAAAAAAAATAGCAAATCACATAGATTCAAAAGCGATTTGAATAGAGAATTTGCACAGCTAGTGATTGATTAGGTCTCTGAGTAAGAGAAAGATGGGCAATTTAATTGGCAACGTTTCTATGTGCACGAGTTGGGTGTCACTGCTGGTGCCCTAGGGGTTATTATGCAAAGCCCGCTGGAGGAGCAGTGCTAAGGGTTTGCTATTATATTTGGGACAGCTCAGTGCCAGGGACTGAGCAGATGGCAACTTAAAGGCAAAGTTCTGCTGTCACCGGCGGTGAGCCGTTCTGGCAGAGGGCTGGACTGTGCACTACAAGTTCGTGGATGAAGATGGAACCATGGGAGCTCCCACTGACTATGGGGGATGGAAAGACATCACAACGTCATTTTATGTTTGATAAAAACTGTTCCTTATGTATTCAAGAATTTATGGGCCAGGTGTGGTGGCTCACAGCTGCAATCCTATCTATCTGGGAGGCCGAGGAGGGTGGATTGCCTGAGCTCAGGAGTTCGTGACCAGCCTGCACAAGAGGGAGACCCCATCTCTACTAAAAATAAAAGACTAGCCAGGTGCTGTGGTGGGCCCCTGTAGTCCCATCTACTCTGGAGGCTGAGGTAAGAGGATCACTTGAGCCCAAGAGTTTCAGGTTGCCGTGTAGGGTGACTGAGAGTGACTCTCTAAAAAGAAAAAAAAAAAGAAGAAGAATTTAAGTACCTGATCCCCTCTGCATGGTGACAGAGACAAAGTATTATGGTGAGTTAGGAAAGTAACCCACCCTCAAACCAGGGGCGACTCACATCAGTTGTTCGTTTAATAATGAGGATGGTGAATCCTCTTTCAGTTGTGGTTTGTGCTGTGTAATATTCTCTGGGAGATGGTGTGCCTTATCCTGCTCCAGGCTTCTGAGAAAGTCAAAGATTTTGTGCATTCTCCTCCATCCTGAGCACTGCCTTCCTCACCCTCCCTCTCATCTGACCCTAATTTCTCGGTCAGTGACCATGATATGATGCTCAAGATGAAGGATGTCCAAATGAGACTTTTTGAACATTATCTCTATTTTGTACTTTTGAAAAACTTGGACTGAGGACCCAGGATCACTCATCTCCATTTCTTTAAAGTTTGCTTTATGTTACACCTGAGCTGTGCAGTTGCCTTCCCAGAGAATCCCCAGATACTTATATTTTATATCATGCAAACCTGTGTTCCTTTACTGAAATGTTTTCAGTTACAGATCTACATGTTCATAGAAAGAATCGGACATTTATCTTTCAAAGAGAGTTAGGGATTCATAAGGAGTACCCTTTTCCATTGCAGGAAAGATTCTCACCAAGGTGGTCAATGTCTAAAATGACCCGTGGCCATAAAAACAAAGGGAAGATGATCAGTAGAAGTACCAAAGCTGTGGTTTATATGGGGAGAAAACAGGTTCTTGCAGGGGGAATTCTCAGGAGGGAAGGTCATCAGAGACTGTCAGCCCCTCCGGAGTGTGTCTGCCCCACCTCTCATCTCCGTGTCAGGGAGGAAAGGACGCAGATCCTTGGGAGGACATGCGATATTGCATACGCCATCAATTCCCTTGGCAGAGGCACCTTCTCTGTGTGGAGGGTGTCACGTCCCTGTGTCTTCTCCACAGAGGTGAGCCAGCCTCTGCCTCTGTGCTGGACATGTGTCACACTTCGGTTACTATGAGAGGAGAGACAAAGGCAGAAAGGAGGAGGACATGCATTCAGAGGGACATGAGGACTGTGGTTTCAGGAAGGGCTGTGCCTGTGGAAACTGACCAAGGAACTTGGGCTTCTCACTCAAATCCCAGGGGAGGGTGTCACATGCCTGAGAATGACAGGGCTGTGAGGGTGGGAGGAGCTGGTGAAGGGCCCTGAGGGACAGGGGCTCAGAGGTTTGACATCCCCTGGTGGGTAATAAAGGCAGCATGGGGATGGCTGGGGGAGAGAGGAACATTCTTGGCAGAAGGAAAGCCACCATGGGGTCTGCACAGAGCCCTGCCCTCCAGGGAGCCCTCAAGACCCTGCAGGAGGGGATGGGATAAATGGCTGGGGATGAGGCCACCAGGCAGGCTCAGAGAACCTCTGGGGAGACTAACCAGGCACAGCACAGCACAACCTCAGCTCAGACATGCCTCTGTGAGCTCGCACGCCCTCTTTTTGTCACCTACACTGTGACTTTCAGTGTGGGACAGTCCTCATTCATCCTCCCAGAACACCCACAGCTTCCTTTCCATCAATACATTCCCACCCCACCTGCCCTCTCTGGTGCTCCTAGAAGGGACCTGAATTGTGCTGACTGGGTTTGTGGTGGCTGAGGCTTCTCAGATCCTCTCAGTTGGGGCAGGTGGTATTTCAGGAATTCCACAGTGGGTGGGGTGGAGAGGGAGGACCCTCAATGCAAGAGGGTCAGGGACCTTCTTCTGAGTGGCACCTGAATGACACTCTTGGAGAGTGCACATGATAAATGGATGACCCTGGAGCCATGTGAGGACACCCAGCACAGATTTCTGGACTCCACAGTGTGGACAGGAGACCCCTGAGTCTCTCCCGTCCTTCCTCTCCATCTGTGTAGGCTGGACTCCTTTCACGTGATGTGATCCTGCCACGTCCGTCCAAGCCCCTGGTTTGACTCTGGCCTTTAGAGAGGTTCTATTTTTTTTTATTTTTATTTTATTTTATTTTATTTTGTAAAGAAGGAAGAAGTGACCTATGATCCCCATTATTGAATAGAAGCCCATGTGCTGTGTGTTTCCATGGGCTAGAACAGTCTCTACTGCAGGACAGTCCCACATTCAGGGGGTCATTGCTTCCCATCTCACAGGAGGAGGTTCAGACGTTTCTCTAACGGAGACCCGTAAGTCAGTCAGTCTCTCTCTCTCTCTCTCTCTCACACACACACACACAAACACACACACACACACAAACACACACAGCACCTTAGACCTAAACCCAGCCTCTTCTACCACGAGGACATTTCTGGTTAGATCAGGAAAATACAAAGGAGCACCTCACCTCCATCATTACTTACCATTGTTCTGCAACTATTAAATGACAAAATTCAACAAGATAGACCAAAGGCCAGGTCTATGTGTTGATGGGAACAGTGGAATAGATGGTGTTAAAGACTCAGGTATATTTATGACCTTAAATCTTCAGGTTTTTATGCAAGAATTGTCCCATGAGCCTAGAATTGGTCATAGGTGGTGAGAGATCTCCATACTGCAGGGAAAGGGTAGCAGAGAGGAGGTCTTAGGACATTCCCCAAGGTGAAAAGCAGAGTGCCAGCTCTGAGGCTGTAACTCTGGTCTGCAGCGACGATCAGCGTCCTGCTCAGGGTGCAGCTCATGGTACAGCACGCATCACCTTTACAGAGCCCCACGCTGGGAACTGCTGGCTCCAGACTGCATTGTAGTTACCATGTTCTCGAAGCTTCCCTTACAAAAGGCTGTGAGCTCTGACCAAGGGAACAGTACACTAAGACAGAGGCTGTGAGTCTGGTGTCACAGCACACAAGTGCCCAGAGTACAGAGCCAGGTTCTGTGTCACTCCTGAGTTCTCTTCCCTTAAATTCTGGAAAATGTCTTTTTTATACAGGACTAAAAGATAAAGCTTCCAGGGCTTGGTAACGACCCCCCAGAGCGCTATCTCCAGAAGCTCCACTGTCAGTTTTATAATCACAAGTTGTGTCTTATGCCTTGGCAACCTGTTAGGAGCAGAAGGATTCCATCCATATATGTCCTGGTCCTCACCATCCATCACGCTTCCTGAGCTAGATTTGGACAAAGACTCATGAGGAAAAGGAGATGACTGAGATCTGAAGCAGTGGGATGGAAGAGTCAGATTCAGGAGCTGATTGGAGAATAGGGGCTCAGAAGTCCCAAATCAATGAGGACCCTCTGGTCAGCATCTCCAGAACCTGCTGAGTGGTTTACCAGCTGTCGGCACAGCACCCACCTCTCAGGGCATCACACAGCGCCCTCTGCTGGCCACAGGGCCCAGCTCCTCCAGCCAATGTCACAGCTCCAAGCATGTGGAGCAGTGTCCCTTTTGGCACAGTAATTTTTTTTTTCTGATCACCTTACCTAAGACAATAGAGTGAGAAGAACCCTCCATAGGTCTAGGAGGGTTCAGTAGGTCTAGGAGGGCTTCACTGTTTCACAGGAAACAGTGAAGCCCTCCTACTTGGGTTTTTATCTCAACAGGACACGACCTTTAACCTGGCTGCCATGTTTAACCCCAAATCTCCTATGCTGCCTGCTGTTTCCAGACACTGCTTGTCATGTGTCAGAGGACAGTTAAAGGCACAAAAATAACTCACATATAAGGAAATTGTCCTATGGAGGTGTTGGGGACACACAGGGAAGGGAGCCTGGGGAAGCCTCAGTCAAGTGTCACGTTCAAGTTTGGATCCACGAAATGAGTCAAGATTCTCCATGACAGAGGGGAGAGGGAGACAGCTCTTCTAGTGGGAGGTCAGGGCCTGTGCCATGGACCAGGTGAAAGAAGAAAAAGAAAGAAGAGGAGAACAGGGATGAGGAGGAGGAGGGGCAGGAAGAAGAGGGGAGGAGAATAAGGAGGAGAGGTCTCCCCTCCTGGGGGGCTGGGTAGGTCTCAGGGGGCATCTCACAGTGAATGTCGTTTCCACTGAGGTGGGAGAAATATCAGGAGTCACCCCTGTGACAGGCAGGTCAGGGAAACCAGGAGAATCCCGGGCAGCAGGTTCAAGTCCCTTCTCCACAGATGCTCATCACAATGGGACCCCACCCCCAAACCTGCAGGTGCCCACTTTGTGCTCAGCCAAAGCCAGAGGGGCCACATGCAGGGGACAGAGACCTTGCCTGTGCAGCCACCTACTCTCTAGGGAATTGCCCTGAGAATGCCAGTCGTCCCTGTCCCCTGACTTCTCCCATCTGTGTCCTCAGCTCAGTGACACAGTCATGATCAGCCGGGGTTCCACCTCATCTGGGCAGGACTGAGTTTAGAAATAAATCTGCAGCCAGATAGGCTCACCTGTGTGTGTTCACATAGGCATGTTGTGCGCATGTGTGTGTATGTGTGTGTCCGTGTGTGGTGGGTATGCACTGTTACACATGTGTGCCTGGGTGTCCATATGTGTATGTGCATGTACTTGTACAAATTCACTTTTCTTCCTTGAGGTCACAGATGCTGGCTCTCCTCAGTATCCGGTGTCAGGAAACACCTGCTGTGTTCCATGTATCTGGACCAGTCCTGGGATTGTTCAAGGTGTAAGGACCTCACCAGTTACTGTCTACTATGTCTTGGATGGAATCAGGGGTCATGACAGGTGTGTGGTGTCATTGTCTTTGCCTTCTTATCTTGTTAGAATTGGGTAGGTTTCATCCCTCTGTGATACTTTGCTTATGCCTGGAGAAATCGGGCCTGACTGATTTCTACTGGGGGTTACAGAGCATCTCGGGTGTGTTGGTTTCATCAAATTAGGGAAGTTTGGGGTCATCATTGTTTGAATGTGTTTTCTCTTTTTTTTTTTTTTTTGCTTTTAATTATTTTTTAGTTTTGCTTTATTTATTGTTTGGGATTCATTGAGGGTATAAGAAACCAATGCAAGGTTACACTAATTGCATTTGTTAGGTAAAGTCCCTCTTACAATCTTGTTTGCCCTCAAAAGGTGTGGCACACACCAAGGTCCCACCTCCCTCCTTCCATCCCTCTCTCTGCTCTTCCTTTTCTGTCCATTTATCCCAATGTTATCTTTCTGAGACTTCCACCTGTGTTGCACAAGTTTCTCAAGTTCTGTGCATTTTTTATTCTTATTTCCTTCTGTTTTTCAGGCACAGTAATAACAATTGATCCAACGCGAGTTATATTTTTCCTCATTACTTTTTTAATTTTTTATACATGATATGACTTTCTTTTGAACATTTCATTATTTTGACTTTTTAAGATCACAATTAATGCATGTTAGCTGGTTCCAGATCTTTCTCTACTAGTTCTAGTGTCTGTGACTCTTTGGAGTTAGTATTTATCAGATTTTTTTGCTGTTTTAATTGTTCATTTAATGTTTTCTCATTGCTGTTATGCTTGGTGTCTTGTAGTGTATGGTGGAAAATCTTTCTTGTTTCTTTATCTGTCTCCTACTTTCATCTTAAAACATGAGACCTTTAAATAATATGATGTGGGCTCAATGTCCATAGCACAGTGGTTATGGTGCCCACCACATGCACCAAGGCTGGAGAGTTTGAAACTGGCCCGGGCCAGCTAAACATCAATGACGACTGTAGCAGAAAATAGTTGGGGGGTGTTGTGGGTGCCTGTGGTCCCAGCTACTTGGGAGGCTGAGGCAAGAGAATCACTTAACCTCAAGGGTTGGAGGTTGCTGTGAGCTATGATGCCACGGCACTCTACCAAGGGTGACATAGTGAGACTCTGTCTCGAAAAATAAATAAATAGGAAAATAAATGAATAAATAAATTAATTAATACTATAATGTGACCACTCTGGAAGTCCGATCCCTTCCTTGATGATTACTGTTTTTATTTTTTTGGTTTATGTTTTTTGTAGTTATTATTGTTGGTCATTTCTGGATTCCTGGTTTTCTGGGCTAGGTCTGCATCCTCTGCACATGTGGTCGCTGACGTCCCAGTTCAGTTACATTAGTGGCTAATTACTGGGCAGAGATTTCCTTCACCACTCTCAGGAACACGGCTCTCAGCCCCTCCCAAAAGCCCCTGCATGTGTTGGGCCCAGCTCCACACTCTGTCACCTCACATTTCTGCCTTGGCCTCACTTCATCTTTGCACAGCTCTTCACTTTCAGCCGGTGGAGAAGCATCAGGAACTTTCTAGTTCTTTCTAGGCAGGACATAACACAGCTCAGAGCATAGAAGTGATTTTCTGTATCCACGGGAACGTGTCAGAGTTCGTCAGCACCACCTATGGACTCCCACACCTTGCAGTTTTTCCTTATAAGCTTTTTGTTCATCTTGTTGTCTGTCCCATCAATGCCACCATCGCAGACACCCTCAATGTTAACAACTGCCTACACTTACACCACAAGAAACTGAGGATGGGGCAGCTTCAACAAACAAACTCTGAGTCAGTTCTAATTCAGAGAAGTGCTAAGAATGAGGCTTCACTTAGAACAACCAGAAAGCTCACTAATGCAGTTGTCTGTAGATAGGATTTTTTTGAAAAAAAATGTGAATCTTACCATTTTGTAACTTCCGGGAATATCATTCTTCTGTGTTTCACAGCTACAAAGGTTTTGAGGCTTGTTATTTTCAGGGATGCCATAGGTTTCAGGAAATACACAGAAGATATGATAAAAACAACACGACTTTCGTTTTTACAAAGCTCCCTCTTTTTCAAATGGTCCTAAGATTTGTGTAAGCCCTTAGTAAATGCCCATAATTGTGAAAAAATTTTAAAAAAGTGTGAAAAAGTTGACTTAGACAATTGATACCATTGTGTACATTGCCTTATATGGTGGGACAGGTTTTCAGGGAGCCTCAGTCAGTCCACTATCTGGTAAGTATTTCTTGACTACCTGTTTTTGAAAAAAGAAATCCATTCTAGGTCAGAGTTATCAAAGTGACCTGAATGACTGTTTATTTTTTTTCTTTTAGATTATTGCATATCAGTTGCCATCTACTGGACCTTGAGATAAATTCCTCAACCTTATCCTGAAGGCACTGAACACCTCAGTGTTCAGTGGAAACAGCCAAAGCGCTTAAGATTTGTGGGGGGTGGTGGGCCTTGGTGTGTGCCACACCTTCTGGGTGCAAGACATGATTGCAAGAGGGACTTTACCTAACAAATACAACCAGTGTAACCTGGCTTATTGTACCCTCAATGAATCCCCAACAATAAAAAAAAAAAAAAAAAGATTTGTTCCTCAAAGCTGGACATGGTGGCTCATGCCTGTAATCCCAGCATTTGGGGAGGTGAGGTGGGTGAATTGCCTGAGGTCAGGAATTTGAGGTGAGCCTGAGTAAAAGTGAGATCCCCATCTCCATAACTAGCCTGGCATAGTGGCGGGCACCTGAAGTCCCAACTGCTTGGGAGGCTGAGGCAAGAGAACATTTTCAGCTCAAGAGTTTGAGGTTGCTGTGAGCTATGACACTACAGCATTCTACCGAAGGCAACAAAGTAAGAATCTGTCTCAAAAAAAAAAAAAAAAATTGTTCCTCACACTACCCACGAAGTTTTATTCTCTCATTATTTTTTTCAGATCAGCTTTCCACCATATGAAAGGATTTTCAGAGTTTATTAGAAATGAATACAATTATTTTTAAATGTGATTATTTAAATAAAGCTCCAAGAGGCATGAGTGAGGTGTGTCGTGGAGTCTCAGTGTTTAAATCTGGAAAGGAGACTGTCCTTGCACCGCCCCCCCATGTAGTGACCACGTAGAAACCAGCATGTGTGACAGATGAGATGTAACATTTCCGTCATTGCTGCTGATCTGTTCACTCTACTGCAGCCTGGCCTAACAGTCTGCTTCCCAGGGAACCCTTAAAAGGCATCAGAATGCATCTGGCTCTCTTAGTGTAAACTTTCAACAAATAGATCAACATTATTGAAGGGTCAGGTCACCAGACCCTGTTTCTGGGACCCAGGTGGCAGTGTTGGTAGCAGAGTAGAGAAACAGTTTTTGTCCCACTTCCCCCTTCATTTGGATCACTGTGCTTCATGCAAATGAACCACTAATGGTATAACTTGCACCACAGACATAGTCAGCCTCATCCTCAGACTGGAGGTTGGAGATGGTTAAGTAGTGGTCAGCCCAAGAGCTGGAGCAGGAGAAACAATCAGGGATTCCATCCCCATTGCTGGAGCTTCCGTCACTGCTAATATACATCAGGTACTGAGGGGCCTTCCCTGGCTGCTGCTGATACCATTCAGTGGTGTAGTCACTGTGTGCGCTGCTCAGGGTGCAGGTGAGCTTGACCGAGGCTGCCAGGGAAGCAGATGCAGAGGATGGCTGAGTCAGCACAGGCTGGGAGAGGGACACTGGAAACACAGACACCCTTTATGGCCTGGAGGAAGGACAGTCCTAGCATGGGTGTGGGAGAAAGTGTGAGTGGATTAGGGGGTGAGGATGATGAAGACCATCCTGACCTGTGCAATGAAGGAGGAGGCTGAGAGGGAAGAGTGCTTTCCAGGCCATTCTGCAGACACCCCAGAGCTCTTCTGAGGCAAACATGCTGCAGGTCTCTCTTATCCTCCCTCTAGCTCCAGAGGAGAGAGAGGGACCCTGCATGCAATTGTGCTGCTCTTCCCCTACCCAGCCAAACCTTCCCTGGGCCTGTGTGCCACCACAGTGGCTAAGTATCATTTCTTGTAGAAGTGGGTATATTCTGGGTTTGGCCTGAGGCTCCCAGGTGGGCAGAGAGGACATAGCTTCTGGCTCCAGTGAGCCCTGAGCTGAGCCCAGGGCCAGGTAGATGCTGAGCCCCAAGAGCCCTCAGTGACAGTCCCTCAGTGCCCCCTGCTGCCCAGGCCCAGGTCCCGCGTGTCTATGACCAGATGCCAGGGCATCCTGAAAGAGTCTCCTGCCCCAACAGGGCCTTGACCACTGCCCACTCCCTGTCCAGGACACAGCGAGGCTCCACTTTAGCACATCCTCCTATCTGTCTCAGTCTTGAGTTCTCTATTTGAGACTCAGTGGAACAGGACACACCAGCCACTTGCTTTTAACATGTCTTCCAAGGGAGGGGTGTCTCATACATATAACTGGTGCATGAAATAAAATGTGCATTAGGTGAGAACAGGGACTGTTCTCAGGCTACTCATAGATCCAGGGTTCTCTCTCCCTGCTTGACTGTTCAATAGATCAGCACCCAGATGAAGAGTACTGAGCACTGGAGAGAGGAAATTACCCTGCTTTGTGGTTCACAGGAGGTTCTGCTAAAAAGGAGAAACCAAGAAATTAAAAAAGGAAAACAACAATAAAATTCAATACAACAAAATTAAAATGTTATTAGTATATTTAGGGCTTCTTTTGAAGGGATTACAGATGTTCAAGGGATAATTTCCTGGCTCTGGTTACAGTCCATGTTTATTCTGACATGAACAACTGTGTGATTTACTGAGATGGTCATGCCGGAAGGGAGGGCTAAAAAAAAATGGAGTGAATGGGACTGCAAACTAATACAACCTTTTTGGAAAGAAGTATGGAGAAATCTCAAACAACTCAACCTAGACCTCCCGTTTGATCCTGTAATCTCATTACTTGGCATCTATCCAGGAAAAACAACATTTTATTATAAAGACACTTGTACTAGGCTTTTATCCAGGGGGAAAAAAAAACAAAGCCTTTTATTATAAAGACACTTGTATTGCAGCCCAATTTACGATTGCTAAAATGTGGAAACAACCTTAATGTCCTTCAACCCAGGAATGGATTGGTAAGCTGTGGTATATGTCTACCATGGTATATTATTCAGCCATAAAATGGAGATTTTGCAGCATTTGTACTAACCTGGATGGAGGTAGAACACATTATTCTTAGTAAAGCATCACAGGAATGGAAAAGTATGAATCCTATGTACTCGATTTTGATATGAGAACAATTAATGACACAGTGGGGCAGGGGGGAAGGGAAGACCAGAGAAGGAGGGAGTGGGTGAGGGAAAGGAAAAAAAGAAAAGAAAAAGACATGAAAAGAAAATAGTGACTAATTCTCACATAAATTGGATTTAATTTTGACTAAACTACATTACCTTAAACATTAATTTTCCATTCAACTTTTTAATATGTTGTTTGGGATATTGCATCCTCATTTATAAGTGAAATATGTTTTTAATTTCCCCTTTATAATAATATAGTCTCTCCAGTTTTAATATCAGGTGTACCCAGATCAAGTAGAATGATTTTGAAGTATTTCTTCATTTTCTTTTGTCTATAAGATTTGGCATGATCTGTTTTTTGAAATGACCTTTTACTTTTATTTATAAATATTCGTTGTCTATTTTTTGAGACTTAAAATAATAATAAAAAGTTAACTGATGACTCCACACTGAATCTCACAGTCAAAGCATTCTATAATAGATATACTCTTATTTGACAATGTGAATGTTACTTTCATTGCATTATTAGTAGTAGTATTGCTGAATATTTTGATGCAGCAATTATCTGATTTCTTTTCTGAATGTATTTATGTTTGCTCATTCTTTACGTGGCTTTTGTTTCTAGTCCTTATCTTAAACATTGTTATTATTATTAAATTTTAGGCCTCTAATTTTGTGATGGCAAAAAACGGAAACCTAATAAATACATGTATATGTAAAAATAAAAGAAAATCTGCCCCTCTTACCATATATCCTACTCCCTGGCTGAGTTATATTATAAAAATCCAGTGATTGTGTCACTTACTGATCAACACTTGTGTCACTTACTGATCAACGTCTCTCTCTTTTCCTCTCTCCTCTTTCTCCCTTTCTTTCGCTCTGTGTATTTAAAGTTCCAAAACTGCTGCACAGTCAGGAAATAGAATCTAACTACTTTCACATAAGTTTATCTGTGTTTCATTCATCAAACTATTTAGATGACGTAGGAGTTGTCATGACTGTCAAGTACAGAAAATGAAAGGGATTCTGTTTCATGGTTGTGATTTCATATGTGTTGGACTTAAGCCTGAATTAAGCCTGGCACATAACTTCTCAGAAAATCATTCACTGGCTTCCTCCACTCACTTTCCCAGTGTTTAATTATCTCATCTGTGGACACAAAGCCCACAAACCCATCATCCTCACTTCAAGAGTTTTCCCTAAAGTCCTTTGTGGGATTTTGCAGTGATGATGTGGATATTCTGATTTTACTGAGCATATGGCAGATTTTGAGTTTTTTATTCAGTGTCCTTTGGCAAATGATAATGTTACAGGCGCCTAGAGACACATTCTCCGTGGTGGCCATAGTGAGCATTAGATTGACTACAAGGGAAAGTGTGAAAATTTTCTTCAGAAATGAAAACATAAGCATGGTTGGGCTGTTGGGATCATTTACATTAGTAAAGACACATTGAACTGTGTACTTAATATCCCCAAATGTCATTCTATGCAAGTTAACTTTAAACAAGGAAAGAATAAAAAGAGAATGATGGATTTTTTTGTTAACAAAAGCCATCAAATTTGCCACCAGCCAGGCCTGCTTTAAAGGAAATTCTAAAACTATTTATCAATGAGATGAAAAATAATCTCAACAGGTAGCTAAAAATTTAACAACAAATAATTATTAAATAAGTACTAAGAAAGTGGAGAAATATGAGTAAAATGAAATAAAAATTGAGCATGTAAAATGGTTATGATAACATCAGTTGGTATTTTAAATGCATATATGTGTAAATGTGATTGTGGATGTGTGTGTACATATGACACATGTTCATCAACGTGTGTGTATATTGTAAACATAGGACATAACTATGTTTGTTATCCTTGTGTAAGTAGATAGAGAGTACGTGGAATTGAAGGGCCTGGACTCAGACTTCCTGATGCTCCATTTGAGACAATGAGCTCTTTAAGTCCCTTTATGTTGTCCCAGGAATCAAGAGGTCAGATTTCCTACCTTTAGAAATAAATTAATATAGGTCTGTCCCCAGACCCAGACCCTTCCTGCCCTGTGTGCTCTTATGTCAGCAGGATAAGGTGGAGAAGAATGAGCTGAGTCAGTTCCAATGGGGAAGAGAATCGTGGACTCTGATAGGCCTCTGCTCTTGGCAGGTCAAATCTTCCAGCCAATCAGGACTTGGTTCACATGTTACCTGCTCAGCTCCTTGAGAAGCTCTGAGTGTTTCTCTAACTTATGGGACAATCCCAGGAGAGCCTTAGTGCCCCACAGTAAGTGCATTGCCTCAGTCTGCGTCTGGCCATCTACTGTGCTTCAGCTTTCCCCTGTGGGGGTCATAGATTTCCTAGATCAACTTTTCTGGTGTTTCTGCTCATCACCTCAATGGATTTATCAAAATTTAAATTATAGATGGGGGTTGATAGCTCAGGGGACACCATCTCATGGGGATTAAGGTACATTAAACATCCCTTGTTTATGGCATGGCACCCATAGCTCAGTGGTTAGGGCACTGCCACATACGGGGGCTGGTGGGTTTTAACCCAGCCTGGGCCTGCTAAACAACAATGACAACCACAACAAAATAGTAGCCAGGGGTTGCAGTATTCCCCTGTACTCCCAACTTCTTGGGAGGCTGAGGCAAGAGAATTTCTTAACCCCAAGACTCTGAGGTTGCTGTGAGCTGTGATACCACAGTACTCTACCGACAATGACATAGTGAAACTGTCGCAAATAAACAAACAAACAAACAATAAAAACATACCTGCATAGCATAGAAACTGCAGGCTTTTTAATTAGATAGAGTATAACAAACATAGAACTTTCCCCATCTGTCTACATTTCTTTCATGTTTTTTTTAAATATAATTACACATACAAATTAAGATGAAAAATATTAAATTGAGTTATGTAGTCATTTGCTATCTGTGGACAAGCTGGCGAGGGTGCAGCATGGATGGAAACCTCTCACACTTGCAGTGAAATAACCCAGGGGGCTCAGAGAGGTGAGCTGCTTCACATGCTCAGAAAGTAGCAAGGAAGAGCTGCCTCAAACAAAAACCTCAGAGGTCTTTTACTGAGCATGAAAAATGTGTATGGCTAACAAAGTACTCAACAAACAGTTAATAACAAACACAGAGAAACTCTAACCTCATTACTAAATGTAAGGGTAAGAGTCACTATTTTTTAAGAAACTCTAACCTCATTACTCAATGTAAGGTTAAGAGTCATTTTTTTTTTTTTTTTTTTTTTGGTAAAGAATGAGGAAGTAATAGGAAAAAGTGGAAGGAAACATCTAAGAACAATGTCCTATAATCATAAAGTCAGAAAGTTACCAAAGAAACAGGGCCAGTGTTTAGGGTGTAAACTCTAACTGCCTTAGCTCTCCTTTTGGTCCCATTCTATACTTTGACTTGCTCAGCAGATCTTAATCTGTAATTGCTAAACATTCTGTTCAGACCACAGCTCACACTGTGTGCAGCCTGGGGAGGTCACGAAGGAGTCCAGACTCAGGAATGTTAGCTCTGGGCAGTCTTGTCACTGAATATTCTGTTTAGACCCCCCAGGTTGTTTCCAACACTGTGCTGTGTGCAGTGCAGTGGGGGGTGTCTGAGGAATCTGGACTGTTTTCAGCCCATCCTCCAGAATGTCAGCCTAAGCTACTTCTGTTCCTGATCTTTAACCCAGATCTCCAATCCACAGAGTTCCTGTGTGCCCTTTGCCCAGTTTCCCCCACTGAGGGAGTCTCATAACACTATATGCAACATACACTATCAAAATGATGAAATTAACATTGAAATAATGCTTTATGCCATTTTATCATTTTACTTTTAACCTCTGTATAGAATTATATTTTAAGTGGGGTTTCAGGTAGAATTATGTGGTTGTCTCTTTGTTTTATTATTGATTTTTAAAAGTGACAATCTCTTCCTTTTAATGTATGTGGTTAGTTCATTTACATTTAATGAAATTACTGGTATAAATGTATTTAAGATTGCAATTTTAACATACATTCTCTGTTTATTTCCATGATTTCTGTTTGTCTGTACCTCATTGCTGCCTTCTTTTGGAATACGTGAAAACTATTTAGTGGGTTCTTTTGATATTTCTATTGGTTGTTTGAATTTATCTCTTTATTTAGTTTTATTCTAGTTGTTCTAAAGACAACAATATGCCTAACTTTTCATAGTCTATGTAGAGTTAATACTAAGCTCAATTTTTTCCCATTACATAATTTATATGCAGAAATTCTATCAAAATGCTATAACTTAGATAAAACTTAAGAGCTGAAAAATAAATATTTTGCTAATATACCTATTGATTTTCTTCCCACATCCCTTAGGCTTAATATTTTTCTCATTTAGCATTTATCTTCCACCCAAAGACCTTCGTTTTGTGTTTTTTTTAATTTATTAATGTATTTATTTATCTATTTATTTATTTGACTTTGGGGTATTTATTGGAGATGAAACATTTCAGGTTGTCTTCAGCTGACAAGATCTTAATTTGTCCTTTTTTCTCAAAAAAAAAAAATACACCTGGAAAGTTCATTACATGGTGACAGTTCTTTCTTTCTTAACAGTGTGAAAATCTAATGTCACTATATTTTCTCAATGTGTGCACATGAAATAGTCACAATTGTTTCATTTGTTGATCTTCTGTATATATTATAATATTTTCTGTCTGATTTTATTTATGTGACTTTGCCTTTATCTCTGGTTTCAGCACATTATTATTGTTTGGACATGGTTTTTATTAAGTGTATCTGGTTTTGAGTCACTAAGTTTCTTTGCTCTTTAAGTTTATATCCCTCATGGATAGTGGATTAGGGATTACCAGTGGCTGGGGGTGGGGGAAGAATGTGGACTGACTGATAATTGTGGGATTTGGTGGGGGAGTTCATAAAAGTATTGTAAAATTAGATTATGATGGTGGAAGAATAATTCTGTGTACATAGTAAAACGATCTAATTGTACCTTTTATACTATGTCGAGTATATCTCTTATTTTTTTATTTATTTTTTTTTTTGTAGAGACAGAGTCTCGCTGTACCGCCCTCGGGTAGAGTGCCGTGGCATCACACGGCTAACAGCAACCTCTAACTCTTGGGCTTACGTGATTCTCTTGCCTCAGCCTCCCGAGCAGCTGGGACTACAGGCGCCCGCCACAACGCCCGGCTATTTTTTTGTTGTTGTTGCAGTTTGGCTGGGGCTGAGTTTGAACCCACCACCCTCGGCATATTGGGCCGGTGCCCTACTCACTGAGCCACAGGCGCTGCCCTCTTATTTTTAATAAATGAATACTACGTGGGAAAAAACCCCACTGACAATTAGAAGGTGCAATGTGCTGAACCTCACTTCCTCTAACACTGACAACACAGGGTTGGCCACAGTCATCGTCTGCATTTGTCACAGGCAGTCATGGGGTTATTTACCTCACGGGAGGCCAAGGGCAGTTTTTGTCTCAGTTCTCCATGTGTCTGGAGCACTGTGTGAGCACTCAGGCTATCATCCCATGATGAGCAGTAATAAACAGCCTCATCCTCAGGCTAGAGGCCCGAGATGGTCAGGGAGTCAGTGTTGCCAGTATTGGAGCCAGAGAACTGATCAGGGATTCCTAAGGGCCGTGAAATTCCAAGCATGACAGTTTGGGGGGCACCAGGAGAAATCTGCTGGTACCAGCCCACATTATACTTTCCAACATTGTTGCTGTTTCCAGTACAGGACAGGGTGATCGTCTCTCCCATAGACGCTGACACCCAGGCTTCCTGTGTCAGTCTGGACTGTGCCCAGGATCCTGGAACAGAAGAGGTGGAGACACACAGAGGTAGTCTGGGGTCATTTTCCACCACATGCTCTCAAAATGAAAGGGAGAAATCAACCAGGTGTACCCCACCCAGGCACTTCTGCTTCCCAGGGCCTGTCACCTGGGCAGAGAGTGAGGAGGGTGAGCAGGAGAGGGGCACAGGCCATGGTGGAGATTCCTGTCAGCTCTGATTCCTGGGGATCCACAGCTGCCTCAGAGCTGCCCCTGTCTCTTGTACCTACTTCCCCACTGTGGGGACTGAGAGGCCTTTCATTCAAATCAGTCCCCTCCCCTCACATGGCCTCCCAGTCCCTGGGCACGGAGATTTCTCTACATGAGGCTGGCAGGGCCTGGCCTGAGCCTCCCTGGGACTAAGATTAAGCAGCCAGTCTGTCCCCTGGGACAGTGAGCCCCAGGCCCCCAGCAGAGAACAGGTGGCTGGTTTCCAGCCGGGCAGCCCCACAGTGCCCCTTGCTGCCCCTGGGGTGGATTCGCTCAGGTCTGGGATGCCCAACAGGGGACCCTGGGAAGAACACTGGGCTCCCCACCCCTTCTCTGCTGCTGTCCTCAGACAGAAGGACCCCTTCACTCCCCGGTGGCTCCTCCACAGGACAGCTGTTCACCTTGGCTAAGTGCTGACTTCAGTGACAGGGACTCCTTGGCAGTTTAATCTGTGGCCATTTCTTCTACTGTGGATTTGTTGTGGGGTCAGCTCACTAGAACCACAAAGGACAGCGACAGCCCAGCCAAGACCTGTTAGTTGGAAAGGCCTAGGATGCTGGCTTTGCTTTCCCTCTGCCCATGCTGCACCATGACAGGGTGGTTGCTTTTTATGTTCAGTTGTGAGACTTTCTATTATACATGAGATAGTAGAGCCTTCTCAGATATGTGATCAGCATGTGTTTCTTCTGTTAGTGTTTGACTTTCTCTCTCTTTGATTGTGTCCATTGACAAACACATTTAAAATTTTTCATCAAGTCAAATTTATGTATTTATTCATTCATTTATTTTTTTTCAAATCATAGCTATGTATATTAATGCAGTTATGGTGTACAATGTGCTGGTTTTATATGTAATTTGAAATACTTTCATCAAACTTGTTAACATAACCTTCACCACATTTTCTTAGTTATTATGTTAAAATATTTATATTCTACACTTAGTAGATATAACATGTACCCTTATAAAATGCACCATAGTTGTGGTCCCACCAATTACCCTCCCTCTAGCCATCCTCCTCCCTCCCCTGCCCATCCTCTTTCCCCTTCATCTGTAGTTGGGTTATAGCTTTCATATGGAAGTGTGGATGCTTATAGATTGGTTTCATAGTAGGGCTGAGTATATTGGATACTTTTTCTTCCATTCTTGAGATACTTTGCTAAGAAGAATATGTTCCAGCTCCATCCATGTAAACATGAAAGAGGTAAAGTCCCCCCCCCTTTTTTTTTAAGAGACAGTCTCACTCCATCACCCTCGGTAGAGTGCTATGGCATCACAGCTCACAGCAACCTCCAGCTCTTGGGCTTAGGTGATTCTCTTGCTTCAGCCTCCTGAGTAGCTGGGACTACAGGCACCCTCCACAACAATAGACCAGGCTACTTCTAGTTGCAATGTGGCCAGGGCCAGGTTTGAACCCACCATCCTCGGTATACAGGGCCAGCGCCCTACTTACTGATCCACAGGTGCTGTTTGTCTCCATCTTTTTTAAGGCTATATTTTATGGCATACATATACCACAATTTATGAATCCATTCATGGGTTGATGTGCACTTGGGCTTCTTCCACGACTTAGCAATATGAATTGGGCTGCAATAAGCATTCTGGTGAAAAGATCTTTGTTAAAAAGTGATTTTTGGTCTTCTGGATATGTACCTAGTAGAGGAATTGAAGGATTGGCAGGTCTATTTTTAGATCCCTAAGTGGTCTCCAAACATTTTTTTAAAAGGAATATATTAGTTTGCATTCCCACCAGCAGTGCAGAAGTGTTCCCTTTTGTCCAAATCCACACCAACATCTATGGTTTTGGGATGTGGAATAATCTTACTAAAGTTAGATGATATCTAAAAGTGATTTGATTTGCATTTCTCTGATGATTAAGGATGATGAGCATTTTTTTCATGTGTTTGTAGGCCATGCACCTGTCTTCTGTAGAGAAGTTTCTCTTCAAGTCCCTTGCCCACCCTGAGATGGGATCACTTGTTCTTTCTTGCTAATATGTTTGCGTTTCTGTGGATTATTATTATTATTTTTTTTTTTTGCAGTTTTTGGCCAGGGCTGGTTTGAACCCGCCACCTCTGGCATATGGGGCTGGCGTCCTACCCCTTTGAGCCCCAGGCACCGCTCCCTCTGTGGATTATTGTTATTAAACCTTTGTCAGAGACGTAACCTGAAAATATCTTCTCCCATTCTGAGGGCTGTCTGCTTGCTTTATGCACTGTGTTCTTGGCTGTGCAGAAGCTTTTTAATTTGATCATTTCTCAGTAATGTATTTTTGGTGTTGCTTCAATTGCCTGGGGGTCATTCTCAGAAAATATTCTCCCAGGCCAATTTCTTTAAGTGTTTTCCCTGCACTTTCTTCTAGTAATTTTATACTTTTCTATCAAAACACACACAGACACACAAAAGCACACACAGAGACACACATAAAAACACACACAAGGACACAAAGACACACACAGACACAGAGACACACATAAAAACCCACATAAGGACACACACATATACACACAGAAGCACAGATGCAAACAAAGACACCCACAGACATACACGGAGACACAGACACAGAGAACACAAAGACACACACATACACACACAGACGCAGAGAGATACAAACACACAGACCCACACACAGACATACACAGAGACACACTCAGACACACACATGACACAGAGAGACACACAGAGACACATACACGGATACACACAAACACACACAGGGACACAGACACACACAGAGACACACACAAAGACCCACACAAGGACACACACATATACACATAGACACACACAGACACACACTCAGACACACACAGAGACAGACACACAGAGAACACAAGACATGCACACATACACACAGACACACAGAGAGACAAACACACAGACACACACACAAACACACACAGAGACACACACAGACAAACACAGACATGCACAGACACACACAGACACACATACAGAGGCACAGACACAGAGGTAAACAAACACTAAGACAGACACTCATAGAGAAACACACTCAGACACACACATAGAGACACACAGAGACATGGACACAGATACAGACATAGACAGAGGTACAGAGACACACACACTGAGATACACAGACACACACAGAGACAGACACACATGGATACACACACAGACCCAGCCACACACACAGACACAAACACAGAGACACACACAGAGCCACACATATACAGAGAGACACACAGAGCCACACACACATATACAGAGAGACACACAGAGCCACACACAGAGACACACAAAGAAACACAGAGAGAAACAAATGGACAACCACACGTACACACACACAGACACACTCACAGACATACACAGAGACACACAAACAGACACACACACACAAAGGCATACACAGAGACACATATACAGAGACACACAGACATATACACAGACACACTCACAGAGACACCCACACAGACACAAACAGAGATACACACGGAGACACACACACAGACACACAAAGGCACAGACAAACATACAATTAGACACACAGAAACACACACACAGACACAAAGAGAGACACAGACACACACAAAGACACACAAGAAACACACAGACTCAAACACACAGACACTCAGAGACACACAGTCACAAACAGAGACACACACTCAGTGATGCACAGAGATACATACACAGACATACGCAGAGACACATACATAGACACACACACAGACACACCCAGAGACACACACATAGACACACATACAGACACACACAGACACTCTGAGACAAACACAGACACACACACACAAACACATAGAGACACAGACAAGACCCACACTCAGACATGCACACAGAGACACACAGACACACACAGGGATGCAGACACAGACACATACAAAGACACATGTAGAGAAATACACGCAGACACACACAGAGACACAAACAGAGACCCACACACAGAGACACACACCCAGAGGAACATATTACAGAGACTCACACACACACACACACAGACACATACAGAGAGACACACAGAGGAAGATGCAGAGACACACACAGACACACAATCACACACACATAGACACACACAGAGACACACACACAGATACATAAACTGACAGACACACACACTCAGAGACAAACATACACAGGCACACAGAGACACACACACAGAGTCATACAGACACACACACAGATACATAAACAGACACACACCCAGACACACACGGACACTCAGAGACAAACACACACAGACAAACAGACACACACACACAGAGATACACACACAGAGACACACACAGCCACACACAACTAGGGGCTGCTCTCAGAAACTTCATTTTGGGACACTGAGGCAGTTGTCAGTCGGCTCTCCAATAAAGGACTCCCCTGAAAATTTGGCTCGTGTGGCTGTGTGATCTCTGGGGGAACTTCGGGGCATAACACTAGGATTAAGGGTGTCATGCACAACACCTGGCCTTTCTTTACTATTTATGTATAGTTCTGAGTCTCTATTGAGAACTCTGTGTCCTCCATCTATGTGTCTATTGTTGTACTAATATCATGCTTTTTTGGTTACTATGGTCTTGCAGTATAATTTGAAGATTGGAAATGTAATGCCTCCAGATGTGGATTGCATTGGCTAGTCGGGCTCTTTTGTGATTCCGTGTGAAAATTAGGATTTTTTTCTCTAATTCTTTCCAAAATGATGTTGGCATTTTAATGGGAATTGTATTGAATCTGTAAGTCATATTTGGGCAATATGACATTTTAGCAATATTGATTCTTCCAGTGTTTTGTCATTCACGTAATCTACAATTTCTTTCATTAGTGTTTTCTAGTTCTTACTTTAGAGATTTTTACTTCCTTGGTTAAATGTATTGCTAGGCATTTTATGTTATTTTGTAGCTATTGTGAATGGTATTGAATTTTTGATGTGATGATCACCTTAGCATTTATTAGTGTATAAAAATGCTACTGATTTGTGTACATTAATTTTGTAACCTGAGATAATTAAATTTATTTATTAATTCTAGGAGTCTTTTGGAGGAGGCTTTACGGTTTTCTAGATTTAAGATCATCTCATTGGCAGCAGGGATAGTGTAACTTTTTTTTTTTCTGACTTGAGTGTCCTTTATTTTTTTCTATTATCTGATTTCTCTGGCTGGGACTTCCAGCACTATGTTGAGTAGAAGTGGTGAGAGTGAGCATCGTCCGGTCTCAATTCTTACTGGGAATGCTTTTAACTTTATCTCATTCAGAATAGTGTTTGAATTAAAGGCCATTCACAATCAGAAAGGATTTGGAAGGGGTTTGTCTTGTGAACTAAAATAAAATCTTACGTCCCCCTCCACCAGCAACTAACTGAATGGACCCCCCCCCCTTGGCCAAGTGGATCCCTTAAATTGAGTTGCTAGGCAGCAGAGAGGAAATCTGACATGTCTCATCATGCTCCCTCCTCTTATTAGAGATGCCCTCTGTGACTCACAACAGCCAAAGGCTGTGGAAGACTTACCTGCGCGTCCTCAATATACACAACAAACCAGTTGAGTCTGTCCAGTGCTTTGTCTCCGATTAACAAACCCTTTACCTTAAGCATGTCTTTTTGCTGACTCCTGGTCTTTTAGCCAAAGTCTAACTCTTCCAGACAATTATCAGGTAAAGAATCTTTAAACCCACGTATAAATCTGTGAGCCCCAACCCACCAGATGTCCCAGCTTTTTGTGCCAAACCAATGTATGTTTTCTGCTTATTGATTTATAACTTCACCTGTAATTCCTATCTCCTAAAACCAAACTGCAAACCCATAACTGGGAGTCCACTTGCTCAAGGCTTCCTGGGTGTGGCTCTGGGTCATAGTCTTCAAATTTGGCTCAGCATAAACCTCTTTAAATTATTTTTACAAGTATGGCTTCTTTTCCATTGACATCATATGTAGTTTTTATTATGTTGATGTATGTATTTATTCTGTCTATGCCTATTTTGCTGAGGGTTTTTTATCATTAACACTTGCTGGCGTAGGGTGAGGGGAAATGTGCCCTTTCCCCCCAAAAGGTGGCTGAAAGACCAACTCACAATTAAGGCAGGATAGTAAGAGAAATGTTTATTTCCAAATATCATGCACATGGGGAGAATTACAGGAGTCATCTCCCAATGTTTTAATGATGGCCCGATACCTTTTAAGATGCCTTTTAGAAGGGAGGGGGAGAATGTGGAGTACAGGAGCAGCAGGTGAATGCTAAGAAGGATGAATAGATGGGGGGAAATGAATTGACTTGTAAATTAACCTGAGAGACAGTTATTATGTTTTAAACAATTTGCAGTAGGTCTGATAGCCTTCAGGGTGAACAAAGAAAGTTAGTTTTGCCCCTTTGATATTTTGATCACATTGGTCAGGTTTTATGTAGATAGAGAAGAAGCCCCTTCCAAATGCTTTCTGATTGTGAATGGCCTTTAATTCAAAATATTCTTTATACAAGTAGTCAATTTTGGAGTGAAATTTCCTTAGCTCCTTCACTGGATTTTAGTGAATGTTCTTACTGTATCTATCGAAATAATCATATGATACTTGTTTTAAATTCTGCCTATGTAGTGAATCACATCTTGATTTGCATATGTTAATCCATCTTTGTATCCCTGGGAGGAAATTCACTTGTCATGGTAAACTATACTTTTCATGTGATCTTGGGTTTGTTTTGCTAGTGTTTTCTTGATTGTTTTTGGATAGATGCTAATCAGGCCCTTAGTTTTCTTTTTGTTGTTGTTGTATTCATTCCTGGCTTTGGTATTAGGTTGGTATTGACTTCATTAAATGAATTAGAGAGGATTTCCTCTTTCTAATCTTATGTAACAGTCTCAGTAGGACAGGTACCAGTTCCTCTTTGTATGTCTGGTAAGAATCACTATGATCTGGTTTTTGGCTTTCTGGGGAGGAAGCACATGTTTTATTACTAATTTATTCTCACTACTTGTTGGTATGTTTAGAATTTCTATTTTTCTCCAACTCAGCTTGGGAGGTTGTTTGATTGCAGGAATTTATTCATTTTCTCTAGAATTTTTAGATTGTGTTCACAGAGGTGTTCATAGTAGTCTCAAAAGATCTTTTGCATTTCTATGATATCATGATATAATGTCTCCTTTTACATTTCTGATTGACCTTATTTCAATCATTTTCTTCTTTTCTCAGTTAATCTACCCAGTGGTCTATCAATTCTTTTCTTTTCTTTTTATTTTTTTTGTGTGGTATATCAGTTTTATTTGTCTTTTCAAAGAATCAAATTTTTGTTTTCTTGATCCTTTATATTGTTCTTTTTTGTTTCAATTTTATTTAGTTCTCCTCTGATTTTTTGTTATTTCTTGTCTTCTACCAGCTTGGGGTTTGGTTTGTTTTTATTTTTCTAGAACCCCAATGTGTGACATTAGGTTATTAATTTGTGATATTTCTGTCTTTTCTTTATTTATTTTTGGGGGAGACAGTGTCGCAGGCTCTCACCCTGGGTG
Source organism: Nycticebus coucang (assembly GCF_027406575.1). Classification (NCBI taxonomy): domain Eukaryota; kingdom Metazoa; phylum Chordata; class Mammalia; order Primates; family Lorisidae; genus Nycticebus; species Nycticebus coucang. The sequence goes on along the minus strand of NC_069805.1, from coordinate 34,437,202 downwards.
GAGTGCTGTGGCATCACAGCTCACAGCAACCTCAAAAACTTGGGTTTAAGTGATTATCTTGACTCAGCCTCCAAAGTAGTTGGGACTACAGGCAACCACCACAATGGCCACTGTTTTTTTGTTGCAGTTGTCATTGTTGTTTGGCAGGCCTGGCTGGATTCAAACCTGCCAGCTTTGGTGTATGTGGCTGGCACTCTAGCCGTTGAGCTACAGGCATCAAACCTATGATATTTCTGTGTTTTAATCGGAAGTATTTAGTGCTATAAACTTCTCTCTTAGCTATGCTTTTAACTTACCCCAGAGATTTTGTTAGTTCGTCTTTTAATTTAAAAAATGTTTTTTAAATTTTGCCCCTTCATTTCATTGTTGATCTCAAAGTTAACTTAGTATTATGCCTCTTAATTTGCATGTATTTGTATGGTTTTGAAAATTTCTTTTAGAATTGATTTCTAGTTCTATTCCACTGTAGTCTGAGACAATTCATAGTATTATTTTGATTTTTATCAATTTTTTGATACTTGTTTAGTGGCCTAACATATGATCTATCTTGGATAATGATGTCCCATGTTCTTATGAGAAGAACATAGATCTATACTTTGGGAGTAAAATATTCTGTAAATGTCTGTTAAGTACACTTGTTCTAGAGTCCTGTCTTATTCAGTGTTTCTTTGCTGTCCAGTTTTGTCATTGGAGTGTTGAAGTGCCCCACTATTAATATGTTGTTTGTTTCTTTTCTTAGATCAAGTGGTATTTCTTTTATGAATCAGGGACTCTGGTGTTAGGTGCATGTATATTTAGGATTGTTAGATCTAATTGTTGAATTGATCCCTATATCATTATATAATGGCTATCTTTGTCTTTTTTTTTTTTTACAGTTATTCAGTTATTGATTTCAAATCTGTTTTATCTGATCTAAGAGTAGCTACTCCTGCTCACTTTTTTTTTTTTTTTGAGATAAAGTCTCACTCTATCACCCTGGGTAGGTGCCATGGCATTATAGCATTAGCAACCTCAAACTTTTGCACTTGAGAAATCCTCCTGACTCAGCCCCCCTGAGTAGCTGGGATTACTGGCACCCACCACAATTCCTGGCCATTTGTTTTATTTCTTTATAGACAGGGTCTCACTTTTGCTCAGGCTGGTTTCAAAGCCCTGAGCTCAAGCAGTCCACCCGCTTTGGCCTCCCAGAATGTTAAGATTACAGGTGTGAGCTATCACACCAGGCCTCCTGCTCACTTTTGATTTCCATAGGATGGGATATTTTTTTCTCATGCTTTAACCTTGAGTTTATGAGAATCTTTATGAGTTAAATGGTTTTCTTGGAGACATTGGATATTAGGGTTGTGTTTTTTATCTATTCTACTAATCTGTATTGTAGGGGTCATAGCAAAACCTGTCCTTTTCCCTTGATCTGATTCCCTGAAAGATCAACTCACAATTATGGTACATTAATAATGAGAGAGGATAGCCAAGAAGGGTGAGGTCTACAAGAACAGGTCTTCTCAAGGAGACCACAAAGATACACATGCAGGGTCCTCTCCGTGGTGACTCAGCTCTTGGAAATTTGTAAACTTAACTTCCTGAAACTTGGAAATTTCTAAGTTCTGTGAAATCCTGTAGTTCTGTAGGGGTGGGAATAGCATCCCCCGCTTGATTCAAACTAGCCAATGAGAAGGGTACCCATGGGGTGGAACTTTTTGACTGTCAATAAAAAGAGAAAGACCAAGGCAGTCGGGGAGCACAGCCATTTGAAATTCTTCTATGCCGTAAGCTCCCAGCTGGTGAATAAAGCCCTTCCTCTTATAAATGTGGTGTTTGGGTGCTCCTTCTCTCTGTTGGGCCTTGTCTTCCTGCAACATTTTTGGTTCCCTGACCGGGAAGTAAGATCCCCCCAGAGAGAACACGCACCTGGTAGTTGCTGCCAATCCTTTGGACACCCACGTGGGGGCCCCTGATCAGCCTGGGTGACGTGAACCACTGAGCACTCCAGGGAGGCAGTTTGGCCTCCCTGTGTAGACGCCTTAAATAGGCTGAGAAAGGACCCCATTGGCAGGTCTTCAAGGAGTCAAACACCAGGAGGAACTGACATACGGGAACGGGTACTTACACAGGGAGAAGTGTAAGGCAAGGTATGATCGATCTGGAGGTCCCATTACAGTTTTAGTGGAAAAGGAGCCTGATCAACTCCTTGGGCATTAGATTGTTGACAGGTCTGTTGAGAGGTATGTGAGAGTGTGTGGATGTGGTGTGACTGAAAGAACTCCGAGGGTGGAGTTGGACCTCCCTTCACAGGGCCTAGGGGAGTGTTGGTTTGCCTCCTATGGCTAAGTAGCAGCTTGAGTGGGAAATCGAAGCTGTCCAGGTTAAGAATTGGGTTGGAGAGGGGGAGGAGACAAGATGGCTGACTGAAGCCAGCTTTCCACAGAGGCTCCCGTCCAGTAGGAGAGTTTAAGGACAAAAATTCAGCAAGTAACCTGGTGGATTTGAGCTGCACTAAGAGAGAAGGTTGAAGAACGCACATCAACCCCACTGAGGCAAGCTGCGACCACAAGGATACAAACAAAAGGTACAAAATCCATCACCAAGCAGATGGGAGTCCCCTCCCCCATGAGAACGGCTCAGAGAGCCCCACAAACAATGGGGAAGAGTTCAAAGGTCCTCCCACTACACACCACCGGAGAGACCCTCTAAAAACTTGACCTACCTCCCCTACTAGGGTGTCACGGCGTCCTCCTGCCAGGCATAAAACTGTATAAACTGTATATAGTATCTACCTGGAATTCTGAACTCCCAGCACTCCCCTTCACTCAGAGTGAGGTCTGGAGACCAGTCCTGGTCAGCAGAGAGGGTACTGCACCAGAGTGGCAGTTCCCTGAGGCACAGTGTGACAGCTGTCTTCTGGTGACAATACGGCCAGGCATAAAACCGTGTAAAGCTGTGTGTGTTCTCTGCCCGCAACCCCAGGCTCCCAGCGTTCTGCGTGCTCCCCTCTGCTCTCCCTCCAAGGTCTAGAGGCCTGTCCCCCAGGGGTTCAGACTCTTAGGCGATTGCTCGAGGGGTGTAGACAGTGCTGGGCTGCAGCTGGTCAGTGCAGACTCTGGGGTACAGGAGCAGAGAGAGGATGGTTGGCCGGAAGGGAGCTACACAGGAGCAGCAGTTGCCTGAGCCATAAAGCAGCAGCCCTCTTTTGCTAGCAATATGGTTCACTACCAAATATTCTGAAGCCACACCCCCTGTCTCCCTGGGCAACCAGAGATTGTGAGTATAGGATTTGCCTTAGGCAACTCCAACTTGCAAACGGGGGAAACTCCCAGGGTGGGGCTGACCCAGAGGTCTGCTATACTAAACCTAAGATGCACCTGGACCTCAGGGGATCATCAGCCTATAGACAATACAAGAGCAAAGACAAGCTAATTTGGAACTCAATTCAGCTTCTCTTCTGCAGGGGAACCGCAGGGTTGTTCTATTCTGTTCTGTCAGTAACATTAATCAGGGGCGAGTCTGGACCTGAGTGAAAAGCCCCCAACCTTCATCAAGCGCCCGAGGTTGTCAGGCCTCACCTCCTTCTGCTAGAGAGAAGCAGAACACAGTGGCCTGGCAGACTTCCTTGTGATTCAGGCAGGTACAAACTCCTGGAGTACCCATTCACTACAGGCAATTGGGTCAGCCAACTGCAGGGCTATCAGTGACAGGGTGTGACAGCGGTGCAAGGTGGGGAAGGAGGCATCAACCTTCCCAGACTGATCTATTGGCTGGGTGGCTCCTCCTGAGTCCATGCAGCACTGGAGCAAGCCACACCAGAGTAGTCACCAGACCCCTGTGATCCAGTTCCCACAGACCTCTTAAACTCTCATCCGAGACAGGTGCAGACTGAGAGAACTGATTTGGACTTTTTGAACTGAACCAATCACCTGAGGACAAATCAGGTGGCGCCCTGGGTGCACCGTGGTAGGAAGGTTTGACTTTCCTTTTCCAATTGTTTGCTGGTGGGGGGTAGTGGGGTGACTAAATTGCTGATATTTCTCCACAGCTGAGACTTCAATCTATAGTATCTGTTTCACTAGGGTGGAACAGAAACCAACTGAAAACAAGACAGAACCAGTTAGCCCCACCACACCAGACAGGGTCTCAGTTTCTCAGGCCACAACACTGTACAGGCCCTCAACAAAGCCCCAGGGGGAAAAAATCAAAGGGAGTAAAACAACAATGGGGCGGAATCAGCAGAAAAACTCTGGTAACATGAATAACCAGAATAGATCAAACCCCCCCCCCCAAGGAAATATATGGCAGATGTAATTGAAGATCCTATTCATAAACAACTGGCTGAGATGTCAGAAATCGAATTCAGAATTTGGATTGCAGACAAGATTAACAAAGTGGAATTGGGAATTCGAGGCGAAAATCAAAAGTTGTCTCAAGAATTTAAGACAAAACCACCAAAGACTTAGACACACTGAAGCAATAATTTGCAGCCCTCAAAGATATGAAAAATACAGTAGAATCCCTCAGCAAAGAATGGAGCAAGCAGAAAAAAAAATTTCTGACATTAAAGATAAAGCCTTTATACACTCCCAAACTCTCAAAGAGGAAGAGAAATGGAGAGCAAAAATGGATCATTGTCTCCGAGAGCTCTGGGATAATTCAAAGAAAGTGAATATCCGAAATTTGGAGTTCCAGAAACAGATGAAGTGGCCTCGCTGGGCACAGAGGCCCTTCTGCATGAAATTATGAAAGAAAATTTTCCAGACATACCAAGAGATTCTGAAATTCAGATAGGAGACAGCTTCAGAACCCCAGCATGACTCAACTCCAATAAGACATCCACCAAGCGTATCATAATTAACTTCACTAAAGTTAATATGAAGGAGAAAATCCTCAAAGCTGCCAGGAGAAAGAAAACCATTACCTTGAAAGGGAAGAATATTAGAATGACTGCAGATCTCTCTGCTGAAACTTTTTAAGCCAGAAGAAGGTGGTCAATGACTTTTAATCTCCTAAAGCAAAATAACTTTCAATCCCGGATCTTGTATCCAGCTAAACTGAGTTTCATTTATGACGGAGAAATTAAATACTTGAATGACAGTCATATGTTGAAGAAATTTGCCATAACAAAACCAGCTCTTCACGATATTCTCAGACCTATCTTCCATAATGCCTAACCCAATCCTATACCACAAAAGTAAACTTACACAGAAACTTCGGATCAAACTCCAATTTCCACACTGGCAAAAGGATTAAAAGTGCCCACTGGACTTTTGAAAAACTCGATACCCAAAACTTCACCAGACTTATCAATATTCTCCATTAATGTGAACAGCTTAAACTGTCCTCTAAAGAGGCATAGTTTAGCTGACTGGATACAAAAACTCAGGCCAGATATTTGTTGCATACAAGAGTCACATCTTAACCTAAAAGACAAATACAGACTCAGGGTGAAAGGATGATCATCCATATTTCAGGCAAATGGTAATCAGAAAAAAGCAGGTGTTGCAATTTTATTTGCAGATACAATAGGCTTTAAATCAACAAAAGTAAGGAAGGACAAGAATGGTCACTTCATATTTGTTAAGGGTAATACTCAATATGATGAGATATCAATTATTAATATCTATGCACCCAACCAGAATGCATCTCAATTTATAAGAGAAAATCTAACAGACATGAGCAACTTTATTTCCTCCAGCTCCAAAATAGTCAGAGATTTCAACACTTCTTTGGCAGTGTTGGATTGATCCTCCAAAAAGAAGCTGAGCAAAGAAATCTTAGATTTAAACCTAACCATCCAACATTTGGATTTAGCAGACATCTACAAAACATTTCATCCCAACAAAACTGAATACGCATACTTCTCATCAGCCCATGGAACTTACTCCAAAATCAATCACATCTTAGGTCACAAGTCTAACCTCAGTAATTTAAAGGAATAGAAATTATTCCATGCTTCTTCTCGGACCACCATGGAATAAAACTTGAGGTGAGTAACAACAGGAATCTGCATACTGATACAAAAACATGGAAGTTAAATAGCCTTATGTTGAATGATAGCTGGATCAGAGATGAGATTAAGAAAGAAATCGCCGGGCAGCGCCTGTGGCTCAGTCGGTAGGACGCCGGCCCCATATAACGAGGGTGGTGGGTTCAAACCCGGCCCTGGCCAAACTGCAACCAAAAAATAGCCGGGCGCTGTGGCCGGCGCCTGTAGTCCCATCTACTCGGGAGGCTGAGGCAAGGGAATCGCTTAAGCCCAGAAGTTGGAGGTTGCTGTGAGCTGTGTGAAGCCACGGCACTCTATGGAGGGCCATAAAGTGAGACTCTGTCTCTACAAAAAAAAAAAAAAAAAAAAATGAAAGTAATCGCCAATTTTTTGGAACGATACAACGATGACGACACGAACTATCAGAACCTCCGGGACACCGCAAAAGCAGTTCTAAGATGGAAATTTATAGCACTGCAAGCCTTCCTCAAGAGAACAGAAAGAGAGGCAACTTAATGGGACATCTCAAGTAACTGGAAAAGGAAGAACATTCCAACCCCAAACCCAGTAGAAGAAAAGAAATAACCAAAATTAGAGCAGAATTAAATGAAATTGAAAACAAAAGGATGATACAACAGATAAATAATTCAAAAAGCTGGTTTTTCGAAAAGGTCAATAAAATAGATAAACCTTTGGCCAACCTAATCAGGAAAAAAAAGAGTAAAATCTCTAATTTCATAAATCAGAAACAGCAAAGATGAAACAGACTCCTTAGAAATCAAAAAAAATCCCTAATGAATATTGCAAGAAACTGTATTCTCAGAAACATGAAAATCTGAAGGAGATTGACCGATACTTGTAAGCACGTCACATTCCAAGACTTAGCCAGAATCAAGTGGAAATGTTGAACAGGCCCATATCAAGTTCGGAAATAGTATCAACCACACAAAACCTCCCTAAAAAGACAATCCCGGGGCCAGATGGTTTCATGTCAGAATTCTACCAAACTTTTAAAGAGGAATTAGTACCTATATTACTCAACCTCTTCCAAAACGTAGAAAAAGAAGGAAGACTACCTAACACGTTCTATGAAGCAAACATCACCCTGATCCCCAAACCAGGAAAAGACCCAACAAGAAAAGAAAATTATAGACCAATATCACTAATGAATATGGATGCAAAAATATTCAACAAGATCCTAACAAACAGAATCCAACAACACATCAAACAAATTATACATCATGACCAAGTTGGTTTTAACCCAGGGTCTCAAGCCTGGTTCAATATACGTAAATCTATAAATGTAATCCAGCACATAAATAAATTAAAAAACAAAGACCAAATGATTCTCTCAATCGATGCAGAAAAAGCTTTTGATAATATCTAGCATCCCTTCATGACCAGAACACTTAAGAAAATCTGTATAGAAGGGACATTTCTTAAACTGAGAGACCATCTACAGCAAACCCACAGCCAATATCATATTGAATGCAGGTAAATTGGAATCATTTCCACTCAGATCAGGAATCAGACAAGGCTGCCCATTGTCTCCATTGCTTTTAAACATTGTAATGGAAGTTTTAGCCACCACAATTAGGGAAGAAAAGGCGATCAAGGGTATCCATATAGGGTCAGAAGAGATCAAACTTTCGCTCTTCACAGATGATATGATAGTATATCTGGAAAACACTAGGGACTCTACTACAAAACTCTTAGAAGTGATCAAGGAATATAGCAGCGTCTCAGGCTTCAAAATCAACATTTATAAATCGGTAGCCTTTATACATACCAACAATAGTCAAGTTGAAAAAACAGTTAAGGACTCTATCCCATTCACAGTAGTCCCAAAGTAGATGAAATATTTGGGAATTTATCTAACAAAAGATGTGAAAAATCTCTATAAAGAGAACTATGAAACTCTAAGAAAAGAAATAGCCGAAAATATTAACAAATGGAAAAACATACCATGCTCACGGCTGGGAAGAATCAACATAGTTAAAATGTCCATACTTCCCAAAGCAACATAAAATTTCAATGCAATCCCTATTAAAGCTCTACTGTCATACTTTAAAGATCTGGAAAAAACAATACTTCGTTTTATATGGAATCAGAAAAAACCTCGAATAGCCAAGACATTACTCAGAAATAAAAACAAAGCAGGAGGAATTACGCTACCAGACCGCAGACTACACTACAAATCAATAGTGATCAAAACAGCATGGTATTGGCACAAAAACAAAGAAGTAGATGTCTGGAAAAGAACAGAGAACCAAGAGATGAACCCAGCTACTTACCGTTATTTAATCTTTGACAAGCCAATTAAAAATATTCAGTGGGGAAAAGGTTTCCTATTTAACAAATGGTGCTGGGTGAACTGGCTGGCAACCTGTAGAAGACTGAAACTGGACCCACACCTTTCACCATTAACTAAGATAGACTCTCACTGGATCAAAGATTTAAACTTAAGACATAAACTATAAAGATACTAGAGGAGAGTGCAGGGAAAACCCTTGAAGATATAGGTCTGGGTGAGTATTTTATGAGGAGGACCCCCCGGGCAATTGAAGCAGCTTCAAAAATACACTACTGGGACTTGATCAAACAAAAAAGCTTCTGCACAGCGAAGAACACAGTAAGTAAGGCAAGCAAACAGCCCTCAGAATGGGAGAAGATATTTGCTGGTTATGTCTCCGACAAAGTTTTAACAACCAGAATCCACAGAGAACTCAAACATATTATCAAGAATAGAACAAGGGATCCCATCGCAGGCTGGGCAAGGGATTTGAAGAGAAACTTCTCTGAAGAAGACAGGCGCACGGCCTTCAGACATATGAAAAAATGCTCATCATATTTAATCATCAGAGAAATGCAAATCAAAACTACTTTGAGATACCATCTAACTCCAGTGAGACTAGCCTATATCACAAAATCCCAAGACCAGAGATGTTGGCGCCGATGTGGAGAAAAGGGAATATTTTTGCACTGCTGGTAGGAATGCAAATTAATACATTCCTTTTGGAAAGAGATATGGAGAACACTTAGAGATCTAAAAATAGATCTGCCATTCGATCCTGTAATTCCTCTACTGGGCATATACCCAGAAGACCAAAAATCACATCATAACAAAGATATTTGTACCAGAATGTTTATTGCAGCCCAATTCATAATTGCTAAGTCATGGAAGAAGCCCAAGTAACCCATCGATCCACGAGTGGATTAATAAATTGTGGTATATGTACACCATGGAATAATTTGGAGCCTTAAAGAAAGATGGAGACTTTACCTCTTTCATGTTTACATGGATGGAGCTAGAACATATTCTTCTTAGTAAAGTATCTCAAGAATGGAAGAAAAAGTACTCAATGTACTCAGCCCTACTATGAAACTAATTTAGGGTTTTCACATGAAAGCTATAACCCAGTTACAACCTAAGAATAGGGGGAAGGAGGATAGGGAGAGGAAGGAGGAGGGAGGGGAGAGGGGGGTAGAGGGAAGGGTATTGGTGGGATTACACCAGCGTTGCATCTTACAAGGGTATATGTGAAACTTGGTAAATGGTCTGTGAAGCTAGTGAATGATGCCCCATGATTATATTGATGTACACAGCTATGATTTAATAAAAGAAAAAAGAATTGGGTTGGAATTGTGTGCATGTGAGTGCTTTGAGAACGACTGAGATGGGTAACAATAGGTGGGGTTCACCCCCCCTCCATTCATGGGGTGAAACAAATGTGTGAGTGTGCCTTTCTTTCCTGCTCCAACTTTGCCTCCTGGCTATTATGAGAGAAACTGGAAGTTCCAGGTTTTCTGCTTTCTGTCTTTGGTGGTGACTTGAACAATCTTCCTGACTTGGCCATGTGGGACTTGGGGGGGGGGTATGAAAAGACATTAGAAAGAATGTTGTTGTAGTTTTGTTACCGGAATTTCTTCAGTGAGTGTTTGGTCTCAGTAATTTGAGAATTGTGCCAGCGGGCCACAGATCAGTGATAAAATGGCATTTTGTTGGACTGAGGGGCACGCAGTGAGAGTGGAGAGTGCCAGAGCTATTGACAGAGGGGTTGTGCCTTGAAAAGTGTTGTGGTTTAGGCAGTCCAGTGAGCTCTGGATGGCCCTTGGAAATATGGGGAAGAGAGTGTAAATTTCATGCTGAATGAGGCTGTATCCATATAAGCAACAGGTTTCCAAGGTGAACAGCCTCTGGAAGTGGGGAGGAGGCCCAGATTGGAGGTTCCCTGCATAAGTCCTTTTTCTAGGGGTAAATAATTATCTCTGAGAGATATTTTGTCCAGGACTTGGTAGATGGAAAAATAACTTTACAAACTGAAAGGGTGTTCTATCAAATGAATCAATGCAGCGCCTCACCCTGGACAAGGTTATTAGGTCTTTGTTGCAGTTTTTGTCTGGAGAGGGGATTAAGGTGTGTGCTCCTTAGGGTGGAGCCTTCCAAAAGATTTCGGCTGCTTTGTTTATGACCTTGCTGGGGCTCGGAGGGTTTGTGCCTGGAGATGGGAGTCTGATGTCTAAGCTCACCTGAGCCTGAAAAATGGGGGTTCCCTTTCCAGAGTGGGAAAATCCTGTATCAATCTTATATCTCATAAAATGTCTCTCATTTGTAAAATGTAATAATTTGGTTGTTTAAATTGTTGTGGAAACTGAATCTTTGTCAAAGAATAAGATTCTTGCCTTTTAAACCTTCTAGTTATCAGTTTGGCCGAGTGAATGGGTGACTTCATGGTAAACTGGGATCCTGTTTTGTGCGAAGTGAGTTTTTGAGTAAGAGAAATTAAACAGAAAGGAAAATGGCATTGTGTAAAGAAAGAATCTTGTGTGATAAAATTTGCACTGAAAACAGAATGGTTGTATAAGAAAGTGAAAGGCAGGGAGAAAGTTAAAGAAAGTTTAGAATGTTTGTAAATGGTCTGTGAAAGAATTTACATATGATCCAGTTGACTATTTATTTCCTTTAAAATCTTTTGGCTTGTAATTTTCTTTAAACAAATGTTTTAGGCCTTTTGATATTTGACAAAACTTTCAAAATAAAAACTCTAAATCTGGGGCTTGGAGCCCACAGGGCAGTGGTTGCAACGCTGGCCACATGCACTGAGACTGGTGGGTTCAAACTTGGCCAAGGCCAACAGCAAAAAAAAACACAACTTTAAATTTAGTCTTCTTGAAATATTAAGACCACTGAAAGTCATGGGAAAACAAATTAAACTTATTTGATTTATTCAAAATATATAGGAAACATTGTCAAATATGAAATGGTGATTAATTTTATGTAGGTTATGGTTATATATATGTTCCAATATTATAAAGCATTGGTCTGTCCTAATGTATAAGACATTGGTCTGTCCTAACATATATTGTTGGTAATAATTTTAATTCATCTAAAAAAGAAAGTATTTTTTATGTAACTGGCTGAGTCCAAAGTTTATCCTAAAAAGAAAAAAAAAATATTAAGAGAGGCTGACAAATTCTCTCAAATTCAAATTCCTGATGTCTTTGGAAATTGAATACCGCCAGACTAAAAAGCAGATTTTTAGAACGTTCATTGGAAAGTTAACATGTCTATGAGTATTGCTAACCTAACTCAACAGAATAGAAATCGGTTAAGCGGATCTGGGCTAGTTTGTAATGGCTTTTTGGTCAAAATATTGTTGATTCTTTCTGTGTTGTTTTCCAGAAGTTAAGAAATAATTTTCTGTTCTTTGAGCTATTTGTAGTTTTTCAAGCAATGTGTGTACTTATGAGCAGAGTTTGAAACATGTATTTTTCTCTCTCCTTGTTTTCTCCGGAATTTGCAAGCCATTTGTATATATTCTTAATTTCTGACAATACAGTTATTTTCATAAGTTCAATAAGAATCTGTTTTGTTCTATATGACATGATGAAGGCACTCATTATTTTACCAAGGCTTTGGCTGGAATAGCATTTCCAGAGGTGTCCAGACTGCATTAAAGAATTAAGGTTGACTTTATAAGGCCAAAAAAAAAAGCCCTTTGGAAAACTGGCCAGATACCCATCAGTAACATTTCCTGATCTCTGGTAAGTAATGAAGGTCGCTTGCTGATGGGTCCAGGAATCGAAATGTGCTTGGGGACCTCAAGAGAAGAGGGATTTACCCAATACATACAGGTATCTAATGGCACAGATAAAACTTGGGCTCTGAAAGGCTTTCAAAAAGTCCAGCCTGACATTCCTTATAAAAGGTTCCAGCAAAGCCAATTTTAAAGGAAAGAAGAGCCTAGATGGCTAATAATTAATTATTCTTACTGCACTTTATGGAAATAATCAGACCGCATATACTGAAGGTACAGTTTATTTTGGCAAATAAGTTAGTTCTACTATAATTTGCCTTTAGTAAAGAGAGAAATTGGAGAGAGAAAAATAGTTTAAAAGGAGAAAAAAGAGGCTGTGGTCCACCTGTATTTAGATCCCAGCCTTGTCTGTACTGTCAACTTATAAAATGAGACATACTCTGTTGAATCTACTGTCAGCAGAAGCCAAGCGGCCCATTTGTCTGGACTTAAAAGATGTATCTTTCAGTATAAGGCTGGCTCTGGGAAGCCAGAGGCTGTTTTCTTTCCAGTGGGAGAGACCAGACATGGAAACAGTGCACATGGACCAGGTTGCCACAGGGGTTCAAAACACCCACGATTTTTGGAGAAGCGCTGGCTTGTGACCTCCAGAAATTCCCAGCTGAGGAATTAGAATGTGTGCTGTTCCAATATGTCGATGACCTCCTTTCAGGACACCCTACCCAGGAGGGCTGCGCCCAAGGCATGGACTATCTTTTATGACATCTAGAGGTATGTGGCTATAAAGTATCCAAATGGAAGGCCCAGATTTGCCAGCAGCAAATACGTTATCTAAGATTTACTGTCAAGCAGGGGTAGAGGTATCTAGGCACAAAATGGAGGCAGGTCATTAATTGCCTCCTCAGCCCCATGAGCCAAAAGCAGGTTTGGAAATTCTTAGGCCCAGTTGGCTTCTGTCATATTTGAATCCCCAACATTGTTGTCTTAGCTAAGCCCTTGTATGACGCAACTAAAGAAGAGAAGGAAGAGCCCTTGGAGTGGGAAGGAGAACAGGAATGTGCCTTCTCCCAGCTAAAGATGAGGCTGATGGTTGCACCTGCATTGGGACTGCCAGACTTGGCCAAACCCTTTACTCTGTATGTCTCAGAGAGATAAAATGGCTGTGGGTGTGTTAACCCAGCTGGTTGGGTCCTGGCCAAGGCCTGTAGCTTACCTCTCTAAGCAGTTGGATGGAGTGGTAAAAGGATGGTCACCATGCTTACGGGCTCTACCCGCTACTGCTCTCCTTGTGCAAGAAGCTGACAAGCTGACTCTAGGACAGGATCTGAGTGAAAGTACCCCACTCTGTGGTCAATTTAATGGACACTAAGGGACATTTTTGGCTCTCTAATGCAACACTCTGAAACAAGCCACGCTCCTTCCAGTCAGTGAAAGAGAGACTGAGCATAACTGTTCGGAAGTTATAGATAATGTGTACTCTAGCAGACCTGACTTGCGTGACCAGCCCTGGACAGATGCAGATTGGGACTTGTATGCAGATGGAAGCAGTTACGTGATGGTGCAAGGTGAGTGGATGGCTGGGTATGCAGTGGTTACCTTAACAGAGACTAAGCCCCTACCCCAAGGAACATTGGCTCAGAAGGCTGAGTTCATTGCCTTGACTGGAGCCTTAGAACTAAGTCAAGGGAAAAATTTGAATGCTTTTCTGACTCTCCAAGTACGCAGGGCATTGTACAAGGAGAAGGGACTATTAAATTCTGGGAAAAAAGGACATTATGTATCAGTAAGAAATGCTCCAATCGCGAGAGGCAGTATGGAATCCCCAAAAAGTGGCAGTTATGCACTGTTGTGGACATCAAAGAAATGCTTCCATCATCACTAAAGGGACACTGGGGTTAGTACTGAGGCAAAAAGGGCTGCCTCCCAGCCATACCAGGTGTCGCAAGTGGCTCCCCTCATCCCATGGGTCCCGGAACTCACTCTATCTACTCCAGGGAGGAGAGGGAATGTTTGGCAGCAGAAGGGAGCCAGGAAGCAGAGGGACAATGAATAAAGATGCCAGATGGACAAGTAGCAGTCCCCCAGATTCTAGGAGCCACCATGGTGACAAGAGTGTTTGATAAAGTTTCTGGGCCAGTACTTTTACATCTCCCACCTGGCATCCCTGGCCAAAGCTGTCAGTCTACAGTGTATCACCAGCAGCCAGTTCAATGCGTGCCAAGGACTAACAGTACCCCGAGGAATCCACTCGTATGGAGCAACGCCCTTCAAGGACTTCCAGGTAGACCTTACTGAAATGCCCAGGTTTAGAGGGAACAAGTACTGGCTGGTGATGGTCTACCAGACTTGGAATAGGTAAAAGCCTTTCCCACTGGGATAAAAAGGACTCCTAAAGTAGTAAAGTATTACCCGGAGAAATCGTCCCATGGTTTAAGTTACCACTCTGTTTAAAAGTTGATAATGGGCTAGCCTTCATAACAGAACTAGTGCGAATAATAAGCTAAAGCTTTAAATAATTTATAGGCCTCAAAGCTTATACAGGATAAAGTGTATGAACAGGACCATAAAAGCAGAAATTGGTAAACTCTGCTAGGAAGCAAAGCTTAACTGGATGCAGGCCTTGCCACTGGTGTTGTTCAAAGAGGTCTCTGTCAATTCTCTGCAATTTAGCAGGAACTCCTAAAAGAACTAGAAAAGACTGAACTGAATAGATAAAAACCCTAGAAAGAGTAACAAGGAAAATCTCCACTGGGATAATTAACTGTGTTCTGTTTAGTCTTTTCTGTCTGTACATCCTTTCTCTCTGGAGGATCAAGGGGACCCAGTCTAGGTCTGGAATCAGAACCTGGTCCCCCTGAAACCAAGGTAGAAAGAACTTTACACCATCATCCTGACCACATGCACAGCAGTAAAGGTGAAAGAAATACCTTTAATCATCATAGCTGGCTGACTAGGGATTCACTGCTTCTTGGAAAGTAAAGGTAACTTTTGAAACAATCAACATGCCATGCTCCAGCCACATACTAGTAGCTGGCTGGTCAACGCACAGCTGAAGCTTGAGGAAACTCCTCAAGGGACTTTTTGGACTTTGAACTTTGGAAAAGTGGGGGAATGTCACAGGGAAACGTAAAAACTCATATATATATTAGCCCACCACCATGGTACTATTAAGGCCTGAGTAGAGAACCCAAGAAGAGTCACAGTCCCTAAAACCTCAGTGCTGAAAAGTAACTAATCTTGGCACCTGCAGAAACAAGCTGATAGTGAGACCTCAAATTAAAATATATTGGAATCTCAAAAGAGGGGAATGAGAGAGGATAGCCACGAAGGGTGAGGTCTAGAAGAACAAGTCTTCTCAAGGAGACCACAAGGATACATATGCAGGGTCTGCTCCACGGTGACTCAGCTCTTGGGAATTTATAAACTTAACTTCCTGAAACTTGGAAATTTCTAAGTTCTGTGAAATCCTGTAGTTCTGTAAGGGTGGAATAGCATCTCCCGCTTGATTCAAACTGGCCAATGAGAAGGGTACCTGTGGGGTGGAACTTTTTGACTGTCAATAAAAAGAGAAAGAGCAAGGCAGTCAGGGAGCACGGCTGTTTGGAATTCTTCTATGCTGTAAGCTCCCAGCTGGTGAATAAAGCCCTTCCTCTTATAAATGTGGTGTTTGGGTGCTCTTTCTCTCCTTTGGGCCTTGTCTTTCTGCAACAATAAGAGAAAGGTTATTTCCAAATACCACGTGAATTGGGGGAAGCATAAGAATGAGTACCCAAAGTCTCAGTGATGGTCAGTGACTTTTAAAGATGCTTTTTAGAAAGAAGAGAGGAGAGAAACTGGAAAGTATACATGTATCAAGTGGTTGCTATGGCAGGAGAGTGTAGATGAGTGGAAACAGATTGATTTGTAAACTAATGTGAGAGACAGGTATTGAGCTTCAAATGACCCTGGAGCCAGATCTATTAGCATGTGATAAGGAGGCCTGCAGCCTTTTCTGATTTTAAATCAGGGTACTTGGGTTTAATAGAGGGGAGGCCAGTGCTTTCTGATAATGAATTGCCTTTTAATTCATTATATATATATATACACCAATGAATTATATTTGAGGGTGAAATTTCCTTAGCTCCTTCATTTCTCTGGTCTGGAACTTCCCTAGAAGTTTCAAACATTAAGAGCTGAGGTGGTAAATGTAGAGAGAGAGAAAGCAGGTTAGTAGTTTAGTAATAAGATAAGATGTTTGATAAGACATATAATAGTATAAATTAGAGGTGGCATCCATACCTGCCTTGGGTAAGGCACCAGACACATACATTGAGGCTGGCAAGTTTGAACCCAGCCTGGCTGGCTAAGGTAACAATGACAACTGTGACAACAAAAACAACAAAAATAGCCAGGCATTGTGGTGGGCACCTGTAGTCCCAGCTACTTGGGAGACTGAGGCAAGAGAATTGCTTCAGCCCAAGATTTTGAGGCTGCTGTGATCTGTTATGCCACAACACTCTACCAAGGGTGACATAGTGAGACTCTGTCTCAAAAAAAAGAGACTATAAATTAGATGAGAATGAATAAGCAGAAAAGAACAGATCTAAGCACATTTCCTCATACCCCCATTAAACCAGTCTCCCATTCCTGGGAATAGGTCAGTTCAATAGAATGGTTTCACTTCATTAATTTGATGAAGAATGCTTATCTTGTTCTTTAAGAGATGTAGATCAGTCTCTATTTTCCCTGACTGATTTATGCAAAAACAACATTTTCCCCCAAATAACAGCACAAGCTCTTCTTTGTTGAGCTATCAAAGCATCCAGGATGTGGTGATTTTGAATTACAACAGATGCTAGGCTGTTAATCTCTGCTTGAAGTGTTCCCAATGCCCATATGGTGATGTTTAGCTCTTATTCTATTACCATGGAGAGATTTATGACTGCACTTTCAATTCTGTTAAGTTCCAAATGCTGAATAAAGGATCCTGAGCATTGAAAAGAACTTTGAGTTATGATATACAAGGGGTTTTTTTTTATAATGTCACATTTGTATGTTTATAAGGTACAACCTTATGAGCAATAGAGCCCAAGATTGTAATTTGACTGGAATTTAAAGTGGAATACTTGGTAATAGAGCGTGTCAGATAGCCAAGACTATAGCATCCTAACCATTTGAGTGGGAACCATTTGTATACCTTATTACCACACAAGATAAAAAGACTAGTATTATTTATAGACAGTCAGGTTAGAACCTGTGACCTTCCAGCCTGGGGATTGTCATGTCTTGTCCTCTTCACTGGCATATTCACATATCTGTTTGTTATGTGTCCCTGAGCAAAAGATATCTCCACAGTTTTTATAGACCAGTTGTCTCACCAGCAGGTGAAGTCGTATGTTTCTTCTTCTCTGGCTGTGGATACCACATATTATCATTCATGCTTTTTCCAGATTGGTTCCACCAGGCACTGACATCAGCAGGGATGAAAATGAATTCAGGTTGCTTTGCATGGTCTAGATCTTGGTATAAACAGCAATCAGGTTGATTAGTTAGTGTGGCCAGGGTTTGAAAGACTGGTACAAAGGGGTGCTGGGTCAGCACTTGACCTGCTGAAAAAATAATAAGTGTTAGTAAGAGTAAGTCATAGTTTGAAAGAAGAGTCATAGTGTAAGATAAAATGAAAAAAGAGAATGGGATAGATTGAGGCAATCTTCACTCAGCTTCTAATGTGTTATTACTGAAAGTGGAGGGGGATGTTTAAAGAAAAGAGTGTTTAAAAGTGACTTTTTCTTTTTTTGAGACATAGTCTTACTTTATTCCCCTTGGTAGATTGCCTCGGCATCACAGCTCACAGCACTTCCGACTCCTGGGCTTAGGTGATTCTCTTGCACCAGCCTCCCAAGTGGCTGGGACTATAGGTGTCTGCGACCACACCCAGCTATTATTTGTTGCAGTTTGGTTGGGGCAGGGCTCAAACCTGCCATCCTCAGTGTATGGGGCTGGTGCACTACCCAAGGAGCCTAACTAATTGGAATACAAGGCAGTTAGCTGTAGCTGCATAACAAATAACCACAGAACACAGGGATATTGAACAATGAATATTTCTTGTGCATCAGCAGGCTTCCTAGGAGATGTGCTCTCATCTGGCCTTGGCTAGGGCAGCTCAGTGTCACAAATCCCTCATCCTACACAGACTAGATGGCTGGACCCCATATGTCTTCCCAGGGATGACAGAAAGTCAAGGTCAGTAGGCCAAATGATACCTTCACAGCAGCTTGCATTTTGGCTGATTTCCTATTGACCAAAGCCAGACACATGCTGAGCTCGGGGTTGGAAGATTACACCCACCTGCTGAGTAGTAGAGCAGTGCAAAGTTGCATGGCTGAGATGGTGGATACCAACAAGGGTGAAGAATCAGGCCATTAATTTCATCATAGTCTGAGTAGTGTGTATGCCCTCTTGTAGTACCCATGCTGTCAACACCAGCATCACATGTGGAAAAGATGGACAACATTGCACATATACAGGCCGAGAGCGAGTGTCAGGGCCATCCCGGGTGTTTCTCCTCCACTACTGCTCCACCTCCTGCCCTCCTGCTCTACCTGGTGCTGCCTGTAGGTGCTCAGGTCAGGCTGGTCATGGAGGCTCCTGATGCTGGAACTCAGAACGCGCTGCTCAGAACACAGAATGTCAGCGAACACACTGATCCCTTCACCTTGGCAAAGTCTGTAGTCAACACAAACCTCCCAGAGTAGCGGACCCTATTCGAAGGACCTGACTCTGCTGAACTGCCCTCATGGGCAGTTATCTGGACAAATCTGGCCCGCAGCAGCCTGCGCCAGCTCAGGAGGGCGGGGACCCGCAGGAGAGGCCTGACCACAGCCCACCCGCCCGGCCCTCACCTCCCGCCCGGCCCTCACCTCCCGCCCGGCCCCCACCTCCAGCCCGGGTGGCCCATCCTGTCCACCATGTTTACCCCTTGCTCCCCACTCCTCTGCTCCCGGCCTCCAGGAGGCCTTGCCACAGGGACGGTGGGATGTCCTCAAGGCACTCCATGATGGTACCTCGAAGATGGGATCCCCTTCGACAGCCCGGGTATTCCCATGTGGGGGTACTTCCCAGGGTGTGCTGGAATGGCTTCCCCAAGAAGAAGACCCGGCTACCTGTTCATCATTTCCGGTGGATGGGCCGCCCGGGGACTGTGAGGATCCCCCCTCTTGACAGAAAATGGACTCGTTCTGCAGGACGGGAGCAGGTGATCAGCTCAGCACTGTCCTCACTATCACGCGACGTCTCAGACCCAAGTGCCCTCAAAGACAGGATGGAAAATACAGTGAGGGGGGAAGACCAAATATTTGCTGATGGCCAGAAAAATACAAGAAGTTGCCATGACAGCAGTGGGACTGGACCTTCAGCCCTTGAGCCCCTGGTGGCCACAGGAGTCCGGGCTCCTTTGCTGCCTAAGCCTGAGCGTCTGAAGAAAGGTCCCGATTCCCAGAGCTCAGAGGACCCCTTGAATAAGAGATCGTGCACATCTTGTGCGAGCACGTACACATGTGGCATCCCTGTCCCCAGGCGCAATGCCATTACCAGCTCCTACAGCTCTACCCGAGGCTTCTCACAGCTCCAGAAGAGAAGCGGCCCCAGTTCCTCACCCTCCTCATCCCGCTCCAAGACACAACTGAGGCCAGCAAAGAAAATAAGAGGAGAAGAGCTGGGTCATCATTTCAGTTCCTCAACTCCACTTGTCCCAGACAAGGAGTCCCGGGGAGAGAAGGCTGCAGAAGCGACCACAAACGTCTGCAGTTCCCCATCTACAACTCACAGCTCTAGGCCGCGAAAACGGAAGTTTCCACTGCTGCGCTGTCCGCGAGGGGAACCTCTGACTTTGCCTCCAGCTCCCGACCCTGGCTATTCAGTCACTGCTAAACACCTGGACTTAGAAAAGAAAGCTTCATTCGACTGGCTGAACAAGTTTTTGGCAGACACGACTGAAGACGAGATGATGGAGGTGGACCCACCAGACACTGACACCACCACCGATTCCACAGTCGAGATGATGGAGGTGGACCCGCCAGCAGCCCCCCCTGCCATCGAAGACGTCGAGATGACTGAGGATAGCCCAGAACCTGTAGCTCTTCCAGCGAAGACGTTTACTAAATCCCAAGCCCTATCTGCCCCATCCACCACCGCCAAGCAACGATTTCAGTCTGGAATGCTGAGCATTCTACCCCTCCCACCTTCTGCGGCACCTCCACCTTCTGCGGCACCTCCACCTTCTGCGGCATCTCCATCTTCTGCGGCACCTCCAACTTCTGCGGCACCTCCATCTTCTGCGGCACCTCCATCTTCTGCGGCACCTCCATCTTCTGCGGCACCTCCATCTTCTGCGGCACCTGCTGTGTCTTCCTCATCTCCCCTGAGCAGTGTGAGCCGCACCAGGAGCAGCGTGAGGAGCGCCACCACTTACGCTGCACAGCCCTTTCTCTCTGGGGCACTCCCTGCCTCTGCTGACAGGTTTATCCCAGCCCAGATTTCCATCGTCCAGGTTGCCAAGTTTACTCCCAACCGTACATCAAGCACAGTCACCACCTCTGGATTCAGCCAGTCCCCTCCCAGTGCTGTTCAGACAGCCAGCAGCAGCAGCTCCGGTGGCTTCCGTACATTGGGCGGCACCCTGACCACCTCACGCCCAGCCCCCACCAGCCAGCCAGCGCTGACCATCAGTTTTGCCTCAAGTGAGAAACCTCCTCTCCCGTCAAATCCAGGAGCCAGTCCCCAGACTGCATATAAGGCCACTGATGGGCCACGACGCCGAGCTCCCAAGCGACGCCTTCCCCCAAGCTGTGGAAACTCTGCAGCCGCACCCCCAGCTAAAAAGCCAAAACTAACCCCAGGCCCTGCTGCCAAAACTAATCCCTGAGAGCCATCTTTGCTGGCAGCTACAAGGTGCAGCCCACTTGGATGTCTGTGCATTTGATAGGATTGGGAAAGACTTCTTATCCCTAAAACATTTCCTTACTTGGCTTAACTATCAGAAGTGGCTCTCTTCCCTGAGTTCCCTTAGGGCAGTGGTTCTCAACCTTCCTAAAGCCGTGGCCCTTTAATACAGTTCTTGTGGGTCACGACGCACAGGTTGAGAACCACTGCCTTAGAGGACTCTTTCTCCATTTCCTGCTGCTTTGTCCCTTGTAGGATATAATCACAGTGTGTGCTGCCTTTGCCATTTTCCTCCTTTCTATTCCGAGTCAAGACCTCATCTCCCAAACTCTCTGCCACCTGGCCCCTAAAGGCTTACAGGCAAAAGACTGTTAGCATGGCAGAGCCAGGGGTGAGCCACTTCCCTCCATGAGGGCAAAGCTCTCATCTTAGAGCAGACAGGAAACCCACGCCTGCTGTCAGCTGCCTCCTACCCCACCTCCCTGGTGGCCTCATGGGGCCGTTGTCTGCCTCTCCAAGATGATATGTAGGAGGCCTTGTCCTGTTACTTGTCTGATGCTCCTGCCTATGTTTGAGGAGAAATTGAATTGTATGAGTGGCGACATGTTGGGACTTAACTGCTTCAAGTTTTCTAGGGCCCTGCTATCTGAAGGTGGACAGTACAACCACTGTCTGGCTGCAAGTGCTGACCCTGAATTTCAAAAGGTTTTTGCCTTTAAGGGCTGGCAGACCTGGATGGTGGGGGTGGGGAGGCGGGGAGTACATACTTTCCAGTGACAGCTGGGTGCCCGTAAACTTGAAGCAGTTGAGCCTGGCACTCCCAAAATGCCAACACTCATACAATTCAATTCTTCCCTGTCCACATTCATAGGCATGAGCGTCACACAAATATCACAGGACAAGGCCACCAACATATAATCTCAGAGAGGCAGACAATGGCCCCATGAGGCCACCAGGGAGGTGGGGCGAGGAGGCAGCAGACAGCGGGCCTGTGTGTCCTGCCGGGTCTAAGAGCTTTGCCTTCCCTGGAGGGAAGTAGCTCACGTCTGGCTCTGCCATGCTAACAGTCTTTTGCCACCAAGCTCTTAGGGGCCAAACTGCCAGAGAGGACCGGAGATGAGACATTGATTGAGAAATGGCAGGAGGAAAATGGCAAAGGCAGCACATACTGTGGTCTCCAAGATAAAGCTGAGCTTCAAGATCATTTTCAAACAATGAAATCCTACAAGGGATGAGGGAGTATTACCCTCCACTTATGAGACCTCACTGGGGGCTACCTCACCCACACTCTAAGTTACAAAATCTACCTTCCTGAGCCGTACTTTCAGGCTGTATCTTAGTGATTTCCCCTCCGAGAGCCCTGTCTGGTCATTTCCCCTTTCCTGCTTTATACTACAACCAGATGCTTAGGCCCAGGAGCCCCACTGTCATGCCCATCCTCTTTGGGAGAAGAGTGAATATGAGTGTCATGCCAACTTTTCTGAAGATTGTTCTACGATTGGGATTTTGCCCATCACCTGTTAAGAAGACCAACATTTGGGGTCACATACTAATTTAGAGTATAGTTTGTTAACACTATTTTCATGGTTTTAAGGTGTTTACTATATTTCTTTGAAAGCTGAGGATGCTGAGTGATCTTAAGTGAAATGTTAATACCTTTTGTTTGATGTATTAGAATTTAGGGTTATAAAAATCAGAATAGCTGTTCTTAAAACAACAAGAAAAATACCTGTGTTTCTGTCGCCACTTCCAACATACGAATGTTTCCATAGATTGTTTGCTTTATAGCCATCCTGTTTGTGACAGAAGCCCTACTTCCAATTTATCTGTTTCTTATAGAGTGGTTTTGCATATTCCAGTTACCTAGATGCTCTTTGGAGATTTTTGATACCATTTAAGGAAGATGGCTAGATATCTGCTTTTGGAATCAGAAAAAAACAGGAATATTTATTATATTTGTGTATCTGTATGTATTTTTATACTATCTTTGACACCTTACACATTGTTTTCACAATTTACGTTGCCATCACCCTGAAGAAATAAAAGCACTTCCAAAAGGGTTTTTAAAAACAAAATTCTGAGAACAAATTTTAACTTTGTAAGATAAATAGTCAGAAATTGAACCTTCAGTAATAACCATCATTGGGAATATTGATATATTGTTTGACAATGTTGCTTCTTCATTTGCATGGAAGTTGACGGTCAGGTACATAAAGTTAATTTTTACTGTTCAGAATAAGTTATGTGAAAAGATGTCATTTTATTTTCAAATGTATGTATTGTAACCCTCAGTTTCAAGCTGTATAAAAAATTAAATTGGATTGTATTACTGAAAAGTGAATTTTGTAATTCTCCTATGTCAAATTATACCTAATTTGGAAAGAGGGAAGTGGCAACCACTAAAAGATGGGTTCTCTTCTCTAAATGGAGGAAAAGTCTCAGCAGAGCAATAGGATAAAGTGTTATGTTAAGTATAAATATTTAAAAAATGAAAATAAAAATAAAAAAAGGAAAAGATGAATACTTAGATGTTCAGGGGATCCCAGGGCCACCCTCACTTCAGACCAGCTGGCCATTAATTTAGGGGCTCCCACAACCACCTTTTTGGTCGAAAAGACCAAATGACTCACAGAACTCCGGAAAGTGTTACATTAGTGAGTATAGTTTCTTAGAGTGAAAGGATGCATATTAGAACTGTGGAAGTAAGAGACACCTAGAGCAGAATCTGGAGCAGGTCCAGATGTGCAGTCTCATGTCCTGGGAACACGTTCCCCTCCTAGTATCAACAAGGTGAGGCAGTACACACAGAGTCCCGCCAACCCAGGAAGCTCAGTCGATCCCCAAGTGTTCAGGCTTTTTTGTGAACTTGATCACATTGTGTGTGTGTAGCTGACCATTAGCCTTCAGCCCCTCAGGAGGTCAGAAGTCATATGGCATGTCCCAAAGCCCCCAGCATACATCACCTTCTTAGACTGTCTCATGGCTAAAGCCCCCAGGCAGATAACGATGTTGTGATGAGGCAGGACACTCCAGGGACCTTGAGATTTCCTCCCAGTAGCTGAAGCCAGAGACCAGACCTCTCTCCAGGTGAAGAGAATTTTTTGTCCCACACTGCCCCGCCTGTATCGGGGAAGACATGTTCACCCTGAGCTTGCTTGCCCTGTGTACCTACCATGACGCTATCCATAAACATCCTGGTTTTCCTCTCCTTCTGGGCACGTGGTGGGGTTATGCTTCCTTCCTTTAGCCCTTTGAAGACAGATGTGCCCTAATGACTTGCCTTAGTAGGGGAAATGTAAGAGGAAATAATGAGAAGGCAGAAACTTCAGAATCAACATAGGTTCACCATGTTCCCTTCCCTGATCTCAGGAGCCTGTGGAAACAGGTTGGGATGAAGGGCCCATGAGTCTGGGACCCTGAGAAACTAGGAAGAAGTACCCCTCACCAACCCTTGATACACTGTCCACATCAGTCAGTGGTAACCGTTTGTTGTGTTAACCACCTAAGATTTGGGGATTGAAGCCTGAAATTAAAGACTCCTTTAATAGAAAACGTATTTCTGATTCTACAGCTATAAAACATAAGAAAAAAGTCTGTTAATAAACTGCATGATGCCAATGGATCATATTGTACATCATTATAAAAATAAACTTTTAAAAAACTGACTAAATATGAATTTAAAAATTGAAGAATGCACATATATTTCTTCTGGGGGTAAACTTAAAATAGAAATGACTGATTTTTAAAATACTGAAATAGAATTATGTAAGAGTGACTGCTTTTTGGACAATATAAAAGCCTCTTTGTTGGAGTGATATGAAGTTATTAAAAATTGATCCTAGGTCTTATCCACTTCTGATGTTTATTATTCTCTTAGTCCATCTTCATCATTTCCCAATAATAACTGATTGAGTATTTTCTCTCTAATATTTTTTGTCTCTGATTCAGATTAAGTTTTCCATTTTTCATGGGATATTTGGGGTCCATTGTCTTTTAATGTGTACTAATAAAATATCAAAGGTCAGATTTTGCTTGGTGGTAGTTTCCACGATGAAGACTGTGCATGTATGTAGGCAACAATCCTCTGGTCATTCATCCTCCACCCTTATTACTAGATGTGGCTTAAAATAATGGACAAAGCTCAGAGTTTATGCAACAGGTTATTAGCTGCCATCTTTTTATTTTGGATTAATTGCTATTCCAGAATATAGACTCAAATGGTCCTTATCATTCTTACATGTGAAATATAAAATCTGATTAGAGGGATTAAGTTTTATCACATAACTGGTTTTGATTCTGGAAAATTGTTCATGGAGGAGGATAAAACTCACTTATAAATTCTCATTTGGGCCAAATGATTTAGTAAAGAGTGCTGAATGGATACCTGATTTTATTAATGTCTAAAGTATGGCCCCTGTCACCATAGAAGATGATACTTTGATTATAAGATGTGAGTTTTATGTATATGAATATAAATGATGTCAATAATAACTGGAACTGCTTCTTCAGTGAAATTTCTCAGTATATTACATGCCCAAATCAAACCAGATTTTCAGAAAAATAAAACTTTGCTAGTGATTTGGGGTACTAGAATGTTGGGTGTTTTTGTTTATTTTTGAAGAGAAAGTATTCTCTCTTTTTCAAGAAATGAGCATTTATTTCTGAATTAAAATCTTGTTATAATAAATATAATAGCTTCTACTCAGTCTATTTTTGTTATAAGCTGATACAGTTTTACATTTACATTACACAAAAAGGCTAATTTATTTCCTCAAGGTGACTATCTTGGGTATATTTCTGATGTCTCAGGTGCCTCCTCAGAGTCTCTCCTGTTGTTCACTGAACCCACCTCAGATGCCCCTCATTGGGTGAGGGTGAGGCCAGGGCCCTTAAGAAGCAGGCAAGTGAAGACTCTGGTTGGTGAAGAAATCGGAAGAAATGTGGAAGATAAATTCTGTCACTCCTTCTGCTCCCTCCCTCCTGCAAATTGTTTTTTTTTTTTTTTGTAGAGACAGAGTCTCACTGTACCGCCCCCGGGTAGAGTGCCGTGGCATCTCACGGCTCACAGCAACCTCTAACTCTTGGGCTTACCCTCAGCCTCCCGAGTAGCTGGGACTACAGGCACCCGCCACAACGCCCGGCTATTTTTTCTTTTTGTTGCAGTTTGGCCGGGGCCGGGTTTGAACCCGCCACCCTTGGCATATGGGGCTGGCGCTCTACTCACTGAGCCACAGGCGCCGCCCAGCCTACAAATTGTTTTAAGCTTTTCCTACACAGTCCCTTTGCAGCTCCCTTTCCAGCTGAGCAGCGCACCTGTCTGCTGAGGCTCCCTGCACAGTAGCAGCCAGAGTGGACACCGTCCTGGAAACACATCCCAGGAACTGTTTCCTGTCATTTCCAGCCTCATTTCTTTCTGAGTTCATTCTCTGTGTCCTTGATTTGTACAAGTACCTCTCCCATAAAGCTTTGTTTATGTGATTGTTTGTTTTAAAAAAAAAAAATAGGGTTGAGACAGCTAGTTTTGCTCTTGTTGCAGAGACGGATAGTTCTCCACCAAAATGTGTGCTGTGCTCTCTCTTCAGGGGTCTAGAGCTGTCACTGCAAGCAGCAAACCAGCTGGAGATTCCATTTCTTCACTATCTCCTTTTGCATCAAAATGTGACCAATTACTTAGTCCCACCACTGGCATCTGAGCAGAAACAATAGGACACCTCTTAGCTTAAGCCTTTTAAAGGTCATTAGGCTTTTTCCCAGGTTCTCTTTCCCCTTCTCTCATCTGCCTCTGCTCTTACCCACCACACTCCATTGCTTCATGTAGTAATAACTGCAATAATAAATATAATTACAATTTATTGTGTTTTCTAGGTGCTAGGCACATTACTCCAATTTTCTCACAAGTAGCTCGAGGAGATAGGTACTCTTTTAACCCTCATATTGCAAATGAGACAACCAAGATTACAGCTGCAAATATGTGAACCTGGGATTCCTAGCCTAGGTGGTCTGACTTGAAAGCCTCTGTTCCTACCTAATATGATATGCTGCTTCCCAGAGCAGTTCAATTTAGTAGGGAATTTTTAAGGAAGACTAAGTACATATAGTCCATAAATTAAGAAATACACTCTGGGATTAAAGTTTATTTTATCTTAGAAAAATGTAAGCTCCAAAACAGATGCATTACACTGACCAAAATGATAAACCACAGAGAGGCAAGCTTTATAATTAAAATAGTTTTCTGAGAGAGCCTAAGGTGAGGTTTATTGAGGGACAGTAAACTATTATCCATTTATAAAGCATTCTATCAATTTCATGGATTTTTGTGGTTATTAAAAATTATATAAGATACAGAATTTATTATGGTTAATGGCCAAATCTTGAGAAAATTATAACTAGAGAACCTGGCTTCATTTATATGAATGTTGATCACTTGATCTTTTTTTTCTTTCCAAAGCTTACATTAATAAAACACTAGAATTTAATTTCTTTTGTTTCTTTCTTTATTTCCATCTCTATCCACTACTCTCTAGATTTTGGACTGTAACCTGTTTTCCTAATTATTAAATGTTTGATGAGGCCATATGATGATGCAATACATATGGCTATACTAATAAGCTGCACCAATGATAACCATGCTCACTTTGCAAGAGGACTACCATTATAAAAATTAAAATATAAACAGAGATTTTAAATGCCTTCATTAGGCTAAACTTGGTAGCTCTCTTGTTTGCCTCTCCATTTTTCATGAGATTCTTGAGCGGGGATCTGAATAAGGCTCAGTACTCACTCTA
The DNA here is from genome assembly GCF_027406575.1 of Nycticebus coucang. Classification (NCBI taxonomy): domain Eukaryota; kingdom Metazoa; phylum Chordata; class Mammalia; order Primates; family Lorisidae; genus Nycticebus; species Nycticebus coucang. Next base: position 34,409,486 of record NC_069805.1, on the reverse strand, counting down.
CAAAGATAAAATCATTCTATATTCATTTTGCACGGAAGAATACTCAATAATTCATGAATAGTTTTCTGATTGAAACTATTTTCATCTTTTTTTCTAAATCACATCATTTTACTTCCATATATAAGTTTGTTTTGTTGTTAAAGTTATACTACAGTGGATGAGTATTGTATGCATTGCATTATTTAATTAATGCTTATGTTCATTATTCACACGGGAAGTAAACAATATTAAAAAAGCAAACAGATTATTTTAATGAGGCTTTTTATACTACACCTTTTTTGCTTTTGAGGTTATGGCTGAATGAGTGGTTTGAACAAGTTAACCGTTTATTCAAAGCCTTCGTAAAGTTTTCTGTCATTAGAAATAAAATTTTCAAAAAGTGAAATTCTTTTCTTTCTTTATTTTTCTTTTTATTAAGACATATACACATACATCATGAAAACATTTATGCATTTCTGGGGTACAATGTGTTCATTTTTTATATAATTTGGAATGCTTACATCAAACTAATATAGCTTTCACCTCATTTACTTAATTATTGTGTTAAGACATTTGTGTTCTATACTTGATAGATTTGACTTATTCCCTTGCGATACACTTCATAGGTGTGTTCCCCCCATTTACCCACCCTCTATCAAACCTCTCCCATCTCCTCCCATCTTTTTCCTCTTCCCTCTTTCATCCAGGGCTATAGTTGTGATTTATCTTTCATAAGGAAGTGTGACTAATTATAAATTGGTTTAATAAAGGTATTGAGTACATTGGATACCTTTTCTTCTATTCTTGAGATACTTTACTAAGAAAGATATGTTCCAGCTCCATACATGTAAACATAAAAGAGGTAAAGTCTCCATCCTTTTTTAAGGCTGCATAGTATTCCATGGTATACATATACCACAATTTATTAATCCATTCATGGGTTAATGTGTACTTGGGCCTCTTCCATGACTTGGCAATTATGAATTGCGCTGCAATGAATAATTTGGTGCAAATATCTTTGTTGCAAAGTGATTTTTGGTCTTTTGGATATATAGAGGAATATATCCTAATAGAGGAATTGTGGGATCAAATGGCAGGTCTACTTTTAGATCCTTGAGTGTTCTCCAAACTTCTTCTGAAAGGAACGTATTAGGTTTCATTCCACCAGCAGTGAAGAAGTATTCCCTTTTCTCCAAATCCACACCAATATCTGTAATTTTGGGATTTTGTTATGTGGGCTACTCTTACTGGACTTAGATGATGTCTCAAAGCTGTTTTGATTTGCTTTTCTCTGATGATTAAAGATGAGTAGCATTTTTTCATGTGTCTGTAGACCATGTGCCTGTCTTCTTCAGAGAAGCTTCTATTTAAGTCTCTTGTCCACAATGAAATGGGATCATTTGTTCTTTTCGTATTAATAAGTTTGAATTCTCTGGGGATTCTGGTTATTAAATCTTTGTCAGAAACGTAACCTGAAAATATCTTTTCCCATTCTGAGGGCTGTCTGTTTGCTTTAGTTACCGTGTTCTTGGCAGTGCAGAAGCTTTTTTAGTTTGATCAGATCCCAGTGGTGTATTTTTTGGTGTTGCTTCAGTTGCCCCAGGGGTTTTCTTCATAAAGTATTCTCCCAGGCCAATTTCTTGAAGTGTTTCCCCTGCACTCACTCCGAGAATCTTTATAGTTTCATGTCTTAAGTTTAAGTCTTTTATCCAGTGAGAGTCAGTTTTTGTTAGAGGTGAAAGGTGTGGGTCCAGTTTCAGTGTTCTACAAGTCGCCAGCCAATTTACCCAGCACCATTTGTTAAATAGGAAATCTTTCCCCCAAATTATATTTTTGATAGGCTTATCAAAGATCAAATGACAATAAGTGTCTGGGTTCATCTTTCGGTTCTCAATTCTTTTCCATACATCTACCTCTCTATTTTTTGTGCCAGTACCATGCTGTTTTGATCACTATAGATTTATAGTATAGTCTGAAGCATAAAAAGTCAAATTCATAGAAGGAGTAGAGAGTGAAATTGTGGTTTCTAGCATCTGGGGATGGAAGGGTGTGAGAAAATTTTGATCAAAGTGTACAAAATTTCAATTAAATAAGAGGAATTAAGTTCTGGAGATGTATCACACAGTGTGCTAACTATACTTAAAAATAGTATATCATATACTTGAAACTTGCTAAGAGAATAGATTTTTAAATGTTCTCATCACAAAAACATGGTAAGTTAATGGTGGATATGTTAATTACCTTGATTTAATTATTCCTCAATATATACATTTATCAAAGCATCCCATTATACTTCATACATATGCAATTTAAAAAGAAGAAACTTTGCCAGCTGTTTCCTTTGGTAAAAAGTACATATTAATGCAATGTAAAATGAAAAACAATTTTTTAATATACTGACTTTATAACCACATAATTTTAGAGAAAAAATATTCCCTAAAACATGTTTAATGCTTTTGAGTGTATGTCAAAAGTGATACTAAGTTTTCTGAGCAATATTGAACATAGTGGAAACGGTGGATCTCATCCACCTAACAACGAGACTGAGTTCGTCCCATGGATGGTGGCAGTGGATACAAGAAAAAATTCTCAAACTGCAAAGACTTTACAAGATGGATTTATTCTGTAATAGTGGGGTGTAACCCTGAAAAAATATTCTGGAGTCACAGAAAACTGCTTTCAGGTTTGTTTTACAGGTGACATACCTGTGTTCTTGGGACCGGATATTTTCAATTCTCCTTGCATGAATTGCCCTGCTTATTCTCTATGGCCTAGAACTTTTTTAGAAATGACCATGAAGGTCAAAGACATATAAGACAATAAAAATATTTTGTCAGTGAAAAGATACTTTGTGATTTACTAAATGCATTAAACCAAAATTATGATAAACTTAGCCATTTTGCCCTTTTCTTTATCAATAAGAGCTCAGGCCTTATTGCTTTTGTCAATCTGCATAAAATTTTAGAACATGCCTCTCAGATAATGTAACAAGTTCTATATGTGTTTCTTATTAAAAATAGAAAAAAATACACCTTAATTTCCCAAACATGTCCCTGAAAACTGAGTCACTCCTAACATGAGATTTCATATTAGCTACAAAAAGCTCTATATTTCTTAGAGAATTCAATCATCTCTTCTCTCAATCAAGGTTCTTCATAAACCAGTCCCACACAAACTTTCTAGCAAAATTAGACTACTTACTGTTCTACAGTGCTGTTGCTCAACTTTGTTTTGAAGATATCGCTCACTGACACTGTTCCCAGGCATCTAGCAAAAGATAAACAAAGTAGTCTATACTGGGGAATATTCACTCCAGACATCAGAGAAGCTCTACTAAAATGTTTTCAAGAGCAGTAACTAGCACACAGTGCAATGAGGGGAAGGCAAGAGATTGGTACATATCTGTAAAGTAAACATAAATTAAGGACATAATTTTCCCTGTTTACTAATACTTATTTTTACATAAAGCTTTTTTCTCCTATCACTGCATCAAAATCCTAGTCATCCTAAAATGTCATTCTCTCTATGAATATAATTAAAAACCTTTCCAGATGGAAGCAATCACTCCCATCTCAGTTACCATAAAACTAACGCATGCCTCTGTTCATGCCATTTTACAACAACTACAATGTTCATTTTTTCACTAGAATTATTCAGTTTATGAGCATACTTTCTATTTGTTTCTAGACTGTCAAGGATAGGGCTTCATTCTGATTCATTTTTGTATCTTTCAGAACATCTGGCATAGTAACTTAAACATAGAAGATGTCAGTAATATTTGATATAATATTTGAACAAATGGAAAGATACATAGACTAACCATTATTAGGACTACCTATAGCTAAATCTATGGTTTTATGAAATATTGTCTGAAATTTTGTATCACTTTTGTCATGGCTTATTATAAAAAAATACCTACATATATATACACATATACATATACATAGGTACATAACATATACATACATATGTATATAACATATATACACACACATATACATACATATATAATTATACACATATATATAAAATTCTGTCTCCTTTACCATATTATAAGCATTTTGAGAACAGGAATCCTTTGTCATTCATCTGGAATCTTTATTTCCTCTAGGGGGAAAAAGCATTATATCACACCTGGTAGGAGTTAATTGTGGTTAGAATAAATAAATGAATGGATGCTATAAATTACAGAGCTTCTTCTCCATGAGGCATTTCATCAATAGATTTTGTTAAACCAGGAACACAACTTTTCCATATACCATGCACATTACAGTTGCCTCCCTTGCGTATCAAGCAGAAGTTCTAAAATCATGAAGTATATAAAATACTGAGAAGGTAAGTTGAATCAGAAGTGTTGGGGCCAATTGAAATGCTTCACTGATACTAAAATAGGTAAGTGTATCTGAAAGATACAAGGTGTATTATACAAGGACTGAGAAGATAAATTAAACTGACAACTCCTGTTCCTCTAGTGTTTCTCTACTACCAGATGAAACAAATAATAATCTAGGTGTTTTTCAGGCAAAAGTTTTTGCTCCTATACTAAATGAGATGAAGCTTTTATGATCTGAAATTAACCAGTTTCCTCTCTTGCTTTGATCCATCTTGTAGGTCTGGCTCTTTTAAGACTCATAACACTGGCTTGTACAGCTGTTCAATACATGTTTATTAAAAGAATAGTCATGATAGATTATTCTAAGAAGAAGTTATCTGGAGAATACTGACATACCTTATCACAGAATTGTCCCAGGTAGCAAATCACAATCTACAGCACTCTTCTCAATCCTTTTCACTTATCCTGTCTTCCAATGACACAAAATAAGTGGAAACTCCATAGTTGACCAAGTCCCTACACTGACCACCTCAAGTTGACCTAATTTTCATAGACTAGGCATGCAACATATATACGTATCAGTTCGGTAGGTCTAGTCCCTTATATTGACCACCTTAATATGTTGACCAGTTTGTTATAGTCCCTTGGTGGTCATCTTACAGAGTTTCTACTGGATTCTTTTCTCTTTTTTAGTGGACAGACTCTGCTGGTTCTTCGTCTTATGCCATTGTTCATGTTTTTAATTTGCCCTGTATTCCTTGCCCACAAATGTTTATGTATTGAAATTATAACCATCCTCTAAGTCCCAGTTCAAATCTTTCACATGTGAGCGCTCACTAAAAAAAAAAAAAAAAGAAAGAAAGAAAGAAAAACTCTACTATGTTTCTTATTTCATCTCACCCTATTTTTTGGCAGAGATTTTATAAGGCAAAGACTATATCTTGACTATATCTCTATGCCTTATATGTAGCCCTAACGAGCAAGCTGTTCATTGTAGGATTTCAATACATATTCTTATGAAGTCTTTTCCCACCAAGGCTTATATAAATAGCACAAACTTGATTAACCAAATGTATACTTACATTAAAGTGAGGTAGATTGTAATGAGAAGCTATGTTTCTGGATCAACTCTCCCACTGGAAACAATAAAAAAAAATGCTGGATAAAATATTTCTTTTTAAAATTGTCTTAAAAGAATTGAAAATATATAAAGATAGTTGGAACTGCTAGGGGAAATATTTGTGGGGGATGGGAATCTGAATGCAGTGAGAGAAACCAAACATCAAAGCAACGTAAGTGCATTTTCCTATAGTCATTTGTTTATATTACACATTTTATCTTTGATCAATCAACCTAACAGAATAAGGGAACAAGGTTCTGCCTGAGATTTCATTAAAAAAAAATGGACACCAAACATTAAGCTTTTCTCTTTCTCCAATCCCAAGTGAATACAAAGAATATAAAGAAGACTTTCTTGGTAGAAGTACAGTGTTTAGGAAGAAAGAAAAAAAAAGGATAGAAGTGAAAAACAACATGGTCCCTGAGAAGTTGTAGCACAGCTCTAGCCTTCTTATTATGTAGGTATAACCTGCAAATTTTATTCTATTAACTTAGATTGAAGTAATCAGTTACTGGTAATGTCCTAGGCTTCTTAAGAAAAAATGCAAAATACTCTGTAGAAGGATACTTTCTCAGGGAAATTCCTATGATAATAGTTGAATAAAAATGATCAGCACACAGTCAAAGATAACCAGACATACAAGAAACAAAGCCTCATTAGTAAGAACCAGCAAAAATCAACTGAAACAGACTTCAGATGTTAGTATCACAAGACATCAATTATAAAACAACTATGTCTCCAAGTTTTAACAAAATAAAGTCTTCAAAATGCTTGCAGGAGACAATTAACAATCACATACTAAGTTCAAACAAAGAAACAAATGTCTAAAAGTAAACATTGCAAGAATTAAAATCAAATCCATATTGCATATCGCAAAAAGAGACTGATATAAAGACCTGGAAGATAAATAAAGATAAATTACTTGCAATGCAGCTCAAAAAGACAAAAATTTCCCAGAAGAGGACTATGGATTGGATTGATGTGACACCCAAGCAATCCATTTGTTCCAGCTCCCCACTCTGCCATTTATCACCCCTCTTTGTGTGTCTCCATGGCCATCCTCCCCGACCTCACTATAATTTTATTTACCCTTCCCCTGCCTTTGATTTTTTTTTGACACATGTATTAAATTCACCAGAAACCTGAAAAAAAAAATAAAAAGAAAAAAGATATGACAAGGAAGGGTATAAAAAATTTGAAGAAACATTTAATGTAGGTTTAATTTGAAGCTTAGAAGGAAATAAGAGAATGTAAAAGGGGATACATTTGAAAAAACAATGCTTGAAAATTTTCTAAAATATATTAATGACATCAATAAACAATTTCAGAAAGCATAACAATCTAGGCAGAAAAAAGTAAAAAGATATTGATGTCTCTAGGCATCATCCTAAAACTGTGGAAAAATAAAGATAATGAGAAAAATATTATGAGCAATGAGAGAATAGCAGTTATGTTAACAGATGACTTCTTGATTGCAATAATGGATGACAGATAACAGTAGAATGATATTTTTTGATGAGCTGAAAGAAGTGACTGCCAACTCAAAATTCTATACCCAGAGAAAATATATATTTCCCAAATGAGGGAAAAATAGAGATTTTTTTCAAATAAGCAGACACTAAGATACATTTCTAACATAAGACTCTAAATATAAGAATTTCTTAGAATACACTTCAAGCAGAAGGAAAAATAATTCTAAAATGCAAGATTAAGATTCAGGAAGAAATAAATAACAAAGAATGCTGTAAACATTGAGCAAATATAAACCTACCTTTACTGTATAAAAGAGAATAATGTCTAGTGGTGTTAAATTAAAATGCTAGGCAGCAATACATTAGGAATGAGATAAATGAATTAAAAATATTCGGAAGTAATATCTTGGAAGAAAGTAAAGGATTTGACTCACTTTAGTCTTTGATATGAACCAGTGTTGTAATCCTAGGCTAACTACTAACAGAAGAGAAAAAAGTATGTCCCTCCCAAACTAGCAGAGAAAAACATGGAATGATGGAGTATTAAAGGGCAGAAAAAGCAAGACATACATGGCAAAAGAAGAAATAAATACTATAATTATATCTATATAAATTAAAAAACAGACTATATTAATATTTCAAGGGATATAGATATAGGTGGAGAAATATTAAAAAAAACAATAAAATAAGGAATAAAATGCAAATAATCTTCCTAACTCCAGAGAAAAAGAAGAGGTGGTGATGACGGCAAAGGGACAATGATAGAAATGGGGCTTCTAGAAGGTTGAGAGGGTTTATATCTTGTTGTGGGTGGTGCTGATGTAGGTAACTGAGTATTAACTGTTTATATTTACATAGGAATTTTATACATTTTACTAAAAATTATTTCTACATTATTTTATAATATTTGTTTAAAAAATTTAGTAAGTTATGGATCAGAATATGTATATGTGTATATGTACAAAAGAAAATCTATGAGAATGTGAAAACTATCCTTTCCTTCATAATCCAGGAAAACTATATCTAGGGACACTGGCAGTCCTCCTCACTGGAGGGCTAGTCAAACTCTGAATAAAGTTTGTCCTAATTTGAGATAAAGTGGGCAAAATAAAACTATGTATATAGATGTATAATTTCATGTCTTGAAAGAGATGTGTTTATTCTGAGATTTTTATCCTTCCTAGATTTTGGATTGAGTATTTTATAATGTCCTTTCTGTTATAAAATGGTGATGATAGTAGGTGGCAGGTTACTATGTAGTGCCCTTACTAAAAAAACAAAACCAGAAGAGGTCGGTCTGCTAGCTCTTTTAATAGACCACTGAGGAATAAGAGCCTATAATTCTCTAATCTACACATACCAGTGAAGTGATTCTGTGGTTATTTCAGGGGAAAGCTGCTTTGGATAAAAATGTGACTTGGGTATTGTAGAGTGAATGTTTGTGTTCTCCTAAAATTCATATGTTGAAATTCTAAACCCCAATTTGATAACATTGAAAAGTAAGCCCATTAGGAGATACTTAGGTCATAAAAATAAAGACCTCAAGAATCAAACTAGTGACCTAATATTAACAGACGTAAAAGTTTTCTCTCTCACTTTCTACTGTAGAGTGAGGATACAGTGAGAAGATGGCTAAATGGAAACCAGGAAGCAGTCCCTCATCAGACACCTGATTTGCTAGGTGCCTGTACTATGAGAAATAAATGTCTGCTATTTAAAACAACCAGTTGGTTGCTGGTATTCTGTTGTAGAAGCTCTAAGAGAATAAGACAGATATGAACTAAAAGAACTTCATTCAGAAAGAAGGGAGCCAAACATGGAATGTGGGATCATTTTGTAATATGCTATATTAAATGTGAAAACAGTAAGGGTAAGAGTCAAGGGAAGAAAATAAGGGCTCTGGGAAACTTCATATAGACATGCAGGAAGTTATATCTAGGGCCCCAGATGGATAGATGGCTTCATTTTCCGTATTAGTGCTCGCATATGACATTTTATGCTGCTTACGGATATACATTTTCATTTCTGGAGGCTGTGCGTTATGTAGTCTCCATAATTAAATATGTCTCTTGTATAAATATCTGAATCAGCTCAAATGCAAAATTAATATAGGGTAATAATATGTTCTAATTATACTATATCATGTACCATAGAATATATTTACTTACGTTTTTTTTTTTTTTTTGAGACAGAGTTTCACTTTGTCACCCTCAGTAGAGTGCTGTGGCGTCATAGCTCAAAGCAACCTCAAACTCTTGGGCTCAAGAGATTCTCTTGCCTCAGCCTCTCAAGTAGCTAAGACTACAGATGCCTGCCACAACACCTAGCTATTTTTAAAGATGAGCTCTTGCTGGTTCAGGCTGGTTTGGAACTCCTGAGCTCAGCCTTCCAGAGTGCTGGGATTACAGGTGTGAGCCACCAGCCCAGCCAACATATTTATTTATTTATTCATTTATTATTATTATTATTTTATTATTGGGGATTCATTGAGGGTATAAGAAACCAGGTTACACTGATTGCATTTGTTAGGCAAAGTCCCTCTTACAATCCTGTCTTGCCCCTAAAAGGTGTGGAATGCACCAAGGCCCCACCCCCTCCCTTCTTCCCTCTCTCTCCTCTTCCTTTCCCCACCCCTACCTCCTTCTTTCTCACTCTGCTCTCCCCTTCCCCCACCCCTACCGTGTCCTTAATTGTCATTAATTGTCCTCATATCAAAATTGAGTACATAGGATTCATGCTTCTCCATTCTGTGATGCTTTACTAAGAATAATGTGTTCCACTTCCATCCAGGTTAATACAAAGACTATAAAGTCTCCATTTTATTTTAAATGGCTGAATAGTATTCCTTGGTATACATATACCACAGCTTGTTAATCCATTCCTGGGTTGGTGGGCATTTAGGCTGTTTCCACATTATGATTAATAGAGCATAATTATTTTATAGTCATTATGTATTTTTATTTTTATTAATTAATTTCATCTCTTATTTTTTCTGTTGTCAAATGTCACCATTCTCATCTTACAGGTGAGGAGTCTTAAGTTCAAAGAAGTGAGCAACTTTGTCAGCTATTAGAATTACATCCCAGAGGTCCAACTTCAAAACTCTGCTCTAGCTACTTTGCTGCTTTGTTTCACCACAGCATTAACATTCAAAGATCATTTGTATAAAGATTAAAATGCCATTTACTCTTTTAAATCACCTTCCTAACTCACTCAGGCAACTTCTATCAATCCCTTGGAGGAAAGGACAGACTTTCCCAGAAGCACAATTAACAACACCAGGACATGCATAAAGGGTTGCAAGAGAAATTCAGAAACTTGGGCATAAATCCCATCCAAAATAAAGCCACAGCATCTTTAATCAAGGCCTGGCAGTCATCTTTATCATTTCTCTGAGACTAGAACTGGTAATGTGGGCTGTCCCACTAGGCCTTTAATACTTGGTTAGAAACGAATCCAAGAAGTTGACTAGCAAGACAATTCCAGCAGTACAAACATGAATCGAATCTGTAATTCTCTTCCTCGTTACCACAAAACAGTTAGTTCCTGCCCTGAATTCACTTTGAAGACAATGAATGCTTTGGAGAAACTGTACAAAGCATTGAAAACAGGGCCAAAAGTAATAAATACGGACTGCCAAAAAAACGTTAACCAATTTCCTCTATAAGTCAAGTCTATTGTCAATTTACAATAATTCTGAAGGTTGAACTAGAGGGATGCAATTAGTAAGCTAACTTGCAGGGTTTGCCTCCAATCTAAAAGGGAGTTTTCTTTCACCTGCATAAAATTTAACAGCTGGTAATTATATCTCCTGTTAGGAAGAGATTAAAATAATAAAATAAAAATAAACCAATGCTTTACTATGGAATCTAATCTCTCCCATTATCCCACACATTCACATAAACTCTCCTCCCAGTGGAATTCTTTTCACTCAGCAGGATGAAGATCATCTTCTCAGCAGCCTAACTCAGCAAGGCCAGCCACTTTCCTTCCTTCCTGACTTCCCCTTTAGAACTTATTCAAAGGGAAGACAAAGGACCTGCAAGTGGATGGGAGTTGTTTTGTGCCTGGCCCTTAGGGGTACTTTATTTTTCTTAAAAAGATTATGTCAACCTTCCTGTAGCCAAAAATAAAAACAAAACAAAATACTAAAACAATTTTCTCAGGCAGTTTGAATTAAAAATACAAAGAACCGAGATATATTTTTAATTTATTCATAATTAGTTTACAGATTGGCCCACACTGAGACTCCAAAATCAGCACACCACCTGGGGATAAGGGCTATTGCAATTATCAGAAGCAAGCCAAAAGCTACCTTTTGTTCTTGCTAAAATCTTAAAAAAAAAAAATCTTCTAGCAAATGATTTTCTATTTCCTATTTAAAGAGGATTACATAGCAAACACAACAGTGGCTGGAGAGCAAAGAATTTACCATCGTTTTATTACCTGCCAAATATAAATTAGTTTATTGTGGTTTACTCCTGCCAGGCGACCCCTCTCCTTGTCCATCAGGCCAGTGGGCTATGAAGTCCTTCCTAAACAGGAGGCTGTCAGTTATGTTCCCTGTCCACTGTCTTCTACATCTTACAGTGTCTCTTGGCTCGGGTAGCAAGGTTGTGAGCTTGAATTGGCCCCAACAAATTGCCTCCACTTGCTAGCTATCACTGTGAAATCTCTGCAGGCATGTATGAGGCCCTCCTCCAGGTATAATGAAGAAACCCTACTAATTTCACTTTGTAATAACTACAGGATACAGAAATTATATTTGCTCCATTAGATGGAATCACAGAAATGTGGAGAAAGGTTAGCTTTATATAGTGAATGTCACAGTTAGACTAAGGAAAAAAATCACTTTGTTAACGTAGAGTGTTTCCTCATTGGTAACACCCTACATTAAGGTGCCATTTATGAATAGTTTATTATTATTTATTAATGTCTGAAGTACTTTATAGCATGCTAGATAACAACTTAAATTCATGTGTTAAAGATGCACATACATGGTTTAATACAATTTATGTCTTATTCTTTAAAACAGCTTCCCTTGGTATCATCCGTTAAGCATTTATTACTAATGCATTTTATAACATTCTTTATAATACATTATTTGAGCAAGTAGCTACATTTAGTGATCATTTCATAAATAAGAATAACATATTTATAAATGGCACCTTAATTTGAAGTGTTACCTTCACATTACTATATAGCTGCTCACCATTCATCTCATTTTGTGATTATTCTCCAAATGCACCACTTAATAAAATAGACACTAAGTTCTATTTCCCTTCATCTGATTAAAAGTTTATTGAGTCATTTTCTCCATCTGATTTCAGATGTTGGTAGCTTGGAAGTTTTAGTGTGATTTCTGACAAAACCAAACTTTTAGTACAACGATATTTCTGAAAAGATGATTAACAGTAGAAATAGAGAATTATTTACTGTATTGGACAGAGCCTGTTGTTTGGATTCTTTGTAAAATTCAATTTTTCTACTAGAAAGAACAATCCAGGAAGTAGACCAGTTTTTCCTTAGGAAAAAACAAAGAGGAAAAAAGCATTATCAGTTGAAGAAATCATTTATAGATACAGTATGAGCAACATTTGGAATGAGTAAATACCATCTTTATTTTTAACTAGTCTTCCTGGAAGTATTCTCTTTATTAAAATCTATAGGTGCCATGAAATTTAGGTGACAGTAAAGACATTCTGTAATTACTGAAAAGCATGGTCTTTATAGTAAAAGTTTTTCAATTTATAAATCTTCCTGAAATCTTTTCCAACTACTAAAATTCCTATTTTTATGTAAACATGTGCCTTGCTCTCATAAAAAGTCTATATTTCTACATCAAGCCAAAAATAGCAAAGTAAAAATAGAAATCAGAATCCCTTCCTTCATTTTGTCTTCTCTTCATTGGTTTAGTATATTTCAGAGGATGAAAAACTAACCAGCTCATATGTCATTGCTTAATTTAAAATATTTTCATAATGTTGAATCTCACTGGAAATCAAAGAAATGCAAACAAACACAGAGGCATACTTTTTCCCTCTTTGCCCATCAATTTGTCCAGGATTAAAAGGAATGATAACATCTAGGGTTAATGAGAGTATAGGAAATGGGTTCTCTCATACCCGATAGGTGGGAGTATAAACTGGTATGTCCTTTCTGGAGTGCCATTGACAATATATTTTTAAAACAATCTTTAAAAATATGCATATCTTTTGCCTTTACGTGTTCATTACTATTAATTTAAATTTATTCTAAAGAAAAATATCTCACTCATTGTTAAGGATGTATGTTTAGAAACAAATGTACATCATTATTTGTTAATTCTGTACCAAAAAATATCAAAAAATAAGAGATTAGTTAAGTAAATTGCATATGGTAGATTCATATAATGAAATAATGAACCCTACACTTCAGAAGAATACTGACATGGGAAGATTTTAATGCAAACCATAATGCAATCTATAGTCCAAAACTCCATGCTGTGCTGCCTTCGTCACCCATCTGAAACCTTTCTGATTATTATTATCATTTTTAAGGAAGCAGGAAACAGTTTTTTGAGGATGAGAAAGGTAGGCTTACAGAGTAAGAAAGTTTATAAAGTGGGATACATTCACCATGGACATGAACAGGCCTCCATTACTAGGGAAAGTAGGCAAAGAGGCCCCTTCTGATCATTAATTCCATTCATTAAAAGACAAGATATTGCTTTTTCAAATGTGCCTCCATGACTTCCTTGTATATTACTTATAATAAATTTTAAAATATTTTTAAAATTTCATTCTCTCTTATCCCATTAAAAAAATAAGTTCCGGCACAGTAACTGAGATAACGCCGGAAAGGCTATGTTAACCACTGGGATAAAAATGTGTCAAATGGTTTATGAAGTGAGTGTATGATGCCCCATAATCATATCATTGTATACACTTATGATTTAATAAAAACATTAAAAAAAAAAATAAGTTCCCAAATAGTAAAAACAATTTCATCTTTATAGAGGTATCCGCAGTTCCTAGCATACTGCCTTGGACAGAATAGAAACACAATATATATTTATTGAATTGGTGAGTGCACTTTGGCATGGAAAAAAGTCTGACTATGATAATACTTAAATCAGGTAGTAAAATCATGGCTTTTTCTTTTCCTTTATATTTTTTGGTGTTTACCAACTTTTCTACATTAAGCATACATTATTTCTACAGTTAGACTATGTGTGTGTTTGTGTTGTGAAAAGTATTCTTTTTAGATGACAAAGCATTAAGGAGATTAATATACATAAGTTTCTATCCATTATATCATATTGCTGCAGCTTGCTTTGGCTTGATATTAACTTTAAAATAGTTGAATTCAACTTTTAAAATATTTACAGAAAGATTTCATTCGGGTCAATAGAAAACCCCACAAACATATTTTTTAAATGACCATTCAACAACTTTGTGTCATTTATTTCCATTTGTCTCTTAGAATCTAGGATCTTGATGAAAAGACAGCTTTGATTCAGCAAGGTTAGTGTTTGCAAGAATTAGGTTGCTCTTACACGTCTGACGCTTTTTTAACGACGCGTCATTGTGTTATTATAAAAAAGAACAGGATAAACAGACACACAAGAAACACAATGTGTATTTTCCAACATAGGAATACAAACATCACGTTCTTGGATCCTCTTGTCTTTAAATGAAGAGTCAATTTTTCAATTAAATAATGAAAAGATGTAAAGAAGTAACACAGGAAGAAAATCATATAGGTGTTTTCTTCTGCCCTACTGCTCATTTCTCCTTTTAGGTACCGGTAGCTGCAAGGTGAACTGAAGGAGCCATAGCTTTCATATGCTACAGGTTGTAATATTACATGGCCCCAAACAGCAGAAAGAGAAACGTTAGAAAGACTGCTGGTCTAGTCTGGGCATCTTCTGTGAGCATCCTTATTTTATTATTTTAACCATATGTGATGAGAGAGTATGGAACACCCTCACACATGACGAATCCACATTTAACCTGCCTGTTACATTTCTCACTATATTTTTTATCTTTTGGCAAGGAGATACTATACCTTATTTGCGTCCTATCTATAGTAAGTCCTGGTTAAATGGTTTTGATTTGAATCTGTTTCAGATGTTGATCGTTTATAAACTTTCTGGCAAAATTTCTCCTTCCTTAAAGTTGGAACTGGAACTGGTTAGAACTAACGTTGCATGAAATTCAATTATCTCATTGTTCTTGATTAGGACTTTGAACTGCTGTGAACTGTGTTCTTATTACGTGAACAGAAGAATGAGCTGGAGAGGGTAGGAACCACAGGTCTTGGAACTTTAGTAATATAAATTGCTTTGACACCTTAAATACAGTGCTATTTCTTTTTGTGTTTGTAAACTGTAAACATTATCTTTATCATATTAGAATAAAAGTGAAAGCATTTAAATCTATTGCTTGGAAAGAATGTCATTTCAAAATGAAGAATAAAATGCTGCTGACAACCTTTTAGATGTCCTTCTTTCATTTCATTTCCCCCCATGATTTCTTTTAAAATAATAACTAGCATAAGTTATTTTGAGTTCCTACTGTAAATTTGATCATTTAGCATAGGTTTAACTTCGCAATCAAAAAATGATAAGGTACGAATAATGTCCTTATTTACTAATGGACGAAAATGAGGATCAGAGAGTTTAGGTGATGTACTTAAGGTCATACCTTTATATTTATAGTTAAACCCAGTCTTTCTGACTCCAAAACTTATAATCTGTTCATTATTTTTTTAAAGGGTGAAGCAGTACTACCTTAGTTAAGGATATTGTCAATGTCAAATTTCAACATAGTTTGGGTTGAAATCATTAAATCATAAAAGTTAGTGTGCACAGCCTGTGACAAAATATCAGCCATCTGAATTCTGTCATTAGCTAATTTACCTTATTCTTATTAGAAAATTAGGGGAAAGACTCACCACTCCCAAGCTCTCTTCCCTTAGAATTTGCACTGTTTCAAGGAGTAGGATCACGTACCGTTTTATTCCTCATAAGAAATCAGAAGTAGGTGTATGTTCCTAACTGGGTGGAACCTGTCTCTTTCCTACAAGGGATTATTCTGGTCTCAGCAAGGAACATAAAACCAGAAAGGGAGTCAAGAGCCTGTAGTCTAGGAGTAGCTGAGACTTCATCTAATGGGAACAACTTTTAACCTATGACTCAAGTCTGACCCTTCCTCTCTGAACAAAATACTCTAGCAGCTTGATCATTGTCCATACAATATCTGTTCAGTCCATTCCTCATTCTGATATGTTTGACTAATTGTGATGGAATAGTTCTTAGGATCTCAGCGGAATGGCCTTTTCACTCAGTTACTTAACACAGTGAGACATTGTCATCCCTGGAGAGAACATGGGAAGAATCAGTTGGGAAGATTTTGCTCCAAGTGAAACCTTTAATATTTTCCATATGCAACCAAGTAACTATAGGTGACTGCTATTCAGTGTATTGGGTGACACCTCAGAAAGTGAGTAACTTCTGTAAGCTTAAAGGACTTAGCCAGGACAGGTGAGTCTAGCAGTTTTGGATAAAATTTTTCAAATAAACCTTTCTAAAATGAAGTTGTTTTTAGAATAATAAAAGTTCATCTAATCCCCCAGTCTCCCTGCACCCACAAAGAGATACACCATCTCTGGTCTTTTAGGTCCTTTCCAGGATGGGGCACAGTATCTGACCTTCAGTAGTTGATCATTAAAGGTTTTTTGAGTAAAAGTACAGGTATATATGGATTTTCAAATTTCAAAGGGTCATGCATCAAGATTTTTCCTGCTCTGTGTTTGACTATTGTTTACCAACAAAGACAAAGAAAAAAAGAGAAAAAAAGTTAAATTTCCCTTCTTTGTTCTTTACTATTTTAATACAGCACTGCTAGCATTCCTTTTTTCCCTAAATTATTTAACCCTGAACATTTAGGCTATTTTTCCAATATATAATTCTAGTGGCTGATCCCTGAGCTTCTTCCAAGGGTCTTACTATGTCTCATACCTACACAAATATTATGAGCTTGCTTTGGGCCCCATGGTGTGCCACACATGGCGCCTGGTATTCTATATGAATCATGTAATTTAATCACTAAACCAGTCATAAGTACCTGCTAAACATTTACAACATGCTAAACACAATTCTCAGGGCTTAAAATATTAAGGAAAATAAGAGATACATAAAAAACTTTACCTCTAACTATAGAAAGATGGGAAATAATCATGGAAAGAAAGAATCCTCCAAATAATTTCAGTAGGTGGGCTTAACCTCATATTATGGATGAGAAAACTGAAGCATAGGGATGTTGCATTCTCACCAAGGGCAAATAAGTCATAAAGATGGGGTTCAACCACCAAGCCTCCTAGACCCTGAGGCCCCTGCTCATTCCAGCCTCCCCAGAGAAGGTGGCATGCAGCCCACCCTTCAGTTGTGCTCAGCTTGCCTGTGTGGGGCCTCAATGTAGGAGCTAAGAGAGGGAGTCACAGAACTGTTTCCAAAGAATTGCCAGACCTTCTTTCTCCCTTGGAGCAAAGTCACTCTTAGCTTGACCTGGATTGTCCCTTGGTGTTGCCCTGCAAACCCTTTATCCCCGCCTGCCATCCATTCCATACCCAGTCAGGTCCGCACATTTCATCACAACTTGGAGAGCATTCTTTTCTGTTTTTTCACAGGAAGAGATAAAAATCAAGCTGTGAGATAGATGTAAGGGGTAAATAAGACATACGGTTCAAAAAATATCTAATTTTAGTAAATCCAAAGTCCCATGAATAAGCGAGGCAGTCCCCGGTCTCCAGACAGATTTATAGGAAATCAGGTAAAGGATTAATCCTAGTGATTCAGGGCAGGAAACAGATACCAGGACAAGAAATTCAGGTGTTTATTTTATTAATATTTTGACACACAGAAAAAAATCGCATCTCAGAGGGGAGAAAGGTACTGACTACAATTAGGAAGGGGGGAGAACTAAATTTGTATTAGGGCAATTGTATATAATTTATGCAATCAGTGGGGCATTTATCCAAGTGAAACCCTTCACAAAACTTTCCTAAAAACAGATCTTGAGTTGTGAAGTTGCAAAATGCCAAAAAGAAAACCAAACTAAACTGAAAACAAACACAAAAAGCACCTATAAAACAATAACCAAAAACTCAGTGTGGACATCAGCTTGACATTCTACACAATGAACACCGGATGGCAGCACATAATAACAGCAACTTTGTCACTGCTCGTCTGGAAGAAAGCTTGATGGAAAACCGCCCTTAAATTTTTCATTGCCATTCTAAGAATCTGTTAGCTTCAGCTCTAGGTTTAACACATTTGCTTGCTCTAAACACCAAAGCTTTATATTCTACACTCACTTCTCTTATGCC
Source organism: Nycticebus coucang (assembly GCF_027406575.1). Taxonomy (NCBI): domain Eukaryota; kingdom Metazoa; phylum Chordata; class Mammalia; order Primates; family Lorisidae; genus Nycticebus; species Nycticebus coucang. Next base: position 34,391,212 of record NC_069805.1, on the reverse strand, counting down.
TTCTTGAGGTAACAACACATTGACAAACCAAAAAAGCCAGAGGAAAACACACATGTGATTACTTTGCAAATTTTAGCCTCCCCTATTTGGGCCATCTGCCTTTTTTACCTGACTTGGTCATGCTGGATTTGATTTGATTCTGCACCAGTGATGGAAGTGAAAGTGATTTACTCTAGTGTCTCTGACTGATTTACTGCAAAATCACTCTGACACTGTTAAATGTTCAGACTTGTTCTCAAACTGGTAGGTCTAGGAATGTATTTTCTCTCTCACATTCTAAGCTTCTTATGATTTATGACTGCTAAAAGGTGTGTTAAAGAGACAGTGAAGTATAAAGGACACACATTTCTGTCAGTGTTGCAAGAAATTGAGAAAGACAGATATAGCCATGAAGCATTTATTATGATCCTGAGCAGAAAATACTAAAGAAAAGATATGTTTGCATTAGGCAGGCACCTTAGTATCACAGGAAGTCCATTCTAAATAACAATTGTTCAAGCAAACAAAGTTTAGGATGAAAGCAGGCACTAGCAGACATAACCACTGCACTGCCCTGTTCTGCGTTTTTTTTAATACCCATATTTATGTCCATGTCTTCACAGAACAGAGGAAGAATCTACATGTAATAAGAAGTATGACATACAAAGGAGCCGGCTAAGGAGAAGGACTGACTGGGTGCATAGGGAGAGGCTAGCAGAGCATGTTGAAATAGTGCACTGAAATTAACTTTACTAGGGGCTTGTAGAATTTTAGAGAGGACAGGGTTACTCACAGTTTGGGGGATGGACATCTTTAAATAAATTCCTAAACTTAATCAGAAAAACTGACGTAGATTTTTGATGTTCAAAATTAAAATTGAAGTTGAATGCTGAATATATTCCTTTTTTTTTTTTTTGAGATAGAGTCTCACTATGTCATCCTTGGTAGAGTGCTGTGGCATCACAGCTCACAGCGACCTCACACTCTTGGGCTTAAGTGATTCTCTTACCTCAGACTCCCAAGTAACTGGGACTACAGGTGCCCACCACAGCACCCGGCTATTTTTTGTTGCAGTTGTCAAGGTTGTTTAGCTGGCCTGGGCTGGGTTCGAACCTGCCAGCCTTGGTGTATGTGACTGGCATTGTAACCACTGTGCTATGGGTGCAGAGCCGAATCTTGAATATATCCTGCTTTTAAATCTACCAGTGTGTCACCAAGGAAATGTGTACAACCTCATTCCAAAATAAGCCTAAATGTATGATCTTTTTTGAATGTAAGATATAGCCAAGGAATTCATCTTCCTTGTAGCCTCTCCTGTTCATACTTAGGGATCAGTCAAAATTTCCTTAGATAGAAATAGAAATAATTAAATACGAATAAAAGAGAAAACAAGAAGGAGGAAAATGGAAGATAAGAAAACAGCACAAAGTACAGATAATCTAGAATGGATTTATGAGCAGAAAACGTTGTAGAAATTAATAAAATGATATTTATTAAGTGAAAATTGAAGTCTTTAGTACAGTTGATGTCCTGAGATAAAAAGATAATTTTTAGTCCTTGACTTCAAACAGATGAAAGCAAAAGATAAAAAACAAACATATTTCAATCAGAAGGCAGGACTAAATTCTGTCATACTAAGTCTGCATAAAATAGGAGAAAGGAGAGGTTAATACAGGTGACCAAGACTCTCCATTTGTACAATACTAAGTAATAATAGAGTTTACATTGTATTAATAATTATTACTTAAAACTTGTAAAACATTTAGCCAAGTTCTTGACAGAGTAAGCATCTATTAATATTGCCTATTAACTCATTAAAATTTATAAAAAGATATAAAGATTGTTGAGAAATGTTACAAAGCCTATCAAAGGAAATTTTACATAAAAATACAAATTATACCAAGTATGGTATATTATTAGTTGCTAAATTATAAATGTGATTAAAACAAGATTAAATCATGTGATCAAAACATGATTTTTAAAGTTATAAGTAAACAACATTTTTGGTGTTAGTGATGAAAGTGTAAAGCAGTATGGGAATACAAAATACGAGTCATAAAAAAACGGTCATGTAATTTGATCAAGTAGTCCAAGTTTAGCATTGATCTCTAGAAAATATAAAATAATAATTGATAAGCAGTAGGAGGGTTCACTGTAATTATAAGTATTAGCATAAAACTGAACTCAACTTAAAAATCAAATTTTAAAGGACAGTAGAAATGATTCGGTATATTATAGACCATCAACACGGTAGGATAGCATATGTTATTATCTTGTTGATTATACATACAATATTCAATATGTGAAGTATTTACAATAAAAACAAACAAACAAAAACCACCATAAACCTGTAGGAGATATTTCCAATATCAAAATTTGTCAAAATGTTATCAGAAATATATTAAGAGTTTCCTCAATTTATAAAAAAAGGAAAAACCTCAATAGAAAATAATCAAAGTTTATAAATAGGCAATTCTTAGAATGCAGAATCTGAATGACTCTAAACAGACAAAGTTGTTCAACTGCAAAACCAGTCAGCAGAATACAAATAAAAGTGACATTGAGGTAACATTCTATGGCCACCAATTTAGTGAAGTAAGAGAGTAAGATAATGCCGTATGCTGATGAGATTATGGGAAATGAGATCCCTTCTGCACTGCAGAGCAGTTATGTGAACAGGGGCACTCATTCAGGAGAAAGTCTGGCAGTGGTATTCAGTGGATTTACAAATGTACATAACTTAACACCAAGCGATCTGTGCTCCTGGCTATATTACCCTGAGAGTTCCTAACAGGTTAAAAGGACACATATGTGTGATTCATTGAAATGTTGTCTTGGATGGAATGAGTTAGAGGAAGTTTAGGGTTTGTACCTGAGGGACTGGGTAAGTAAAATTTAGTATATAGTCATGTGTCACTTAATGACATTTGGAGAAATGTGTCTAAGCTTAGGTACTTTTATCATTGTATGAAAACCATTGACTGTCCTTATACAAACCTAGATGGTATAGCCCACTACACACCTAGGCTGTGCTGTAGCCTATGGCTTCTGGGTTACAAACCTGTACAGTCTGAATATTGTAGACAACTGTAAGACAATGGTAAGTGTGTTTAGATCTGTACCCAAACATAGACAAGGAACAGTAAAAATCAATATTATAATCTTATGAGATCACCGTCATATATGCAGGTCATCATTAACCACAGTGTCTTTGCACAGGGTGCAAAGGGCAGTAATTGGGAAAAATGACCTAGCTTTGAATACATTCATATACTGTATGACAATGCCTCAGTCAAACACAGACCATATATAGATGTTGGTCCTATACGATCACAATGGAGCTGAAAAATCCCCGTCATCTAGTGACATCCTGTTCATTGTAACATCATTGTACAATGTTTTACCTTTTCCATGTTTAGATATGTTTAGATACACACACACACAAATTATGTTAAGATTGTCTACAGTGCTCAGTGTAGTAACATGGTAAATGTGTAGCCTGGGAGTGAGCGACAGCCTAGGTGTGTAATAGGCCATACCACGTATGTTTGTGTAAATACACTCTATGAAGTTTGCACAATGACAAAATCACCTAATGACTTATTTTCCCCATGGTTAAGAAACACAGGTCTGTCTAGCACCATAGAAAGATGTCCAAACACTAACGTTGAATGAAAGTAGTAAGAACCATAATGTAATTTACTACACAAAAATGCTTATGCAATACAACACATTCACATACACACAACTACACACTACTTTTAAGGTGACACAGATATTCTGATACATACATATATATATGAAAGTGGATTTGATGAACACACATTAAATGCATTAAATTGGAGGTCTAAAGGGGATGGAAGTGAGGATTAGAAACAAAAAATAAAATAAAACCAGTTAGACATCATTCCCAGAGTAATGATAACACAAGGCCACAAACTCAATTCTGTATATCTATGGTGAAAATAAAAAAAGGAAAAAAAAAAAAAGGAAAAACTAAAATTTGTATAACTTTAAGTGAGAAAAGCTGAAAGAATGCATAATAGTTTACAAATAGATTGAAATAATGAAACTGCCTGCAAATGTTTATATGAAATTAAACTGCAGCATGCAAATTGTACAGCAACATATTAAAGTAAAAGCAAATAAAGCAAGTACACAATAGTATACAATGATCACAACTACCAAAAATCATATTCATGTGAGTGGGTTAGGGGAAGGGCCCTATTCTGGTCCTTTGCTTCCTCCTGGCCCTGCCTTCTCAGAGATGTTACAAAGTTTGCTATGGATCGGCAAGGATACTTTACATAACCCCCATGGTAGGGCATCATCTTGGTTTCTTGTAATATCCCTCCCCCCCACCCCCCCACCCCCCGTCTTCTTTGCATGAGGCTGGAGAGTAGGATTGACCAATGATGTTACCTCCTTTCTCCCATCAAGCCCCAGTGAAGGGTTGACGTGGAAAATGAGATTAAACCATGAGGATTTTTTTATCCATGCTGTTGGTGAGGTAAGAAAGGGTCCTGATTTACTTATCTAAAAATATAGTTCAACTACTTCATCCTTTAAACAATTGCTCCCCTAATTTACTGTAGGGATTTTTTTTTTTCGTTTTTTTCTTTTTTAGACAGAGTCTTGCTCTGCTGCCCAGTCTGAAGCTGAAGTCTAGTGGCCCAATTATAGTTCACTATAGACTTAAACTCCTGGGCTCAAGAGACTGTCCTGATTTAGCCTCCAGAGTAGTTTGCACTACAGGCATATACCACCACTACTAGCTAATTTTTCTTTTTTTGTAGATACAGGGTCTCACTCTTGTTCAGGCTGCTCTCAAACTCCTGAGCTCAAGGAATCCTTCTGCCTTGAATCCTTAAGTGCTAGAATTACAGGCATGAGACACTCACTGCACCCTCCAGGAAATTTTTATGTAATGCAAATAAGCCCTTTTATTCCAAAATCTGTTAATCCCAGAAATCAAGATCCATTGCCTTACTTCCTTTAATTTTTTTTAAAGAACTTATACTTTAAAAGGACAAGAAGCATTTCATATCTGTATGCTCTGTGTAATAATATGTACTGTTGTGCCTTTCTTCAAAAACTACAATTATATTAAAAATAATGTTGATCATAGTGGTAGCAAAAGGGACCAGTCTGTTATCATAGGGCCTTGCTTCCCAAACAATAGCAGTGATACAAGTTAAGGATACAGGAACTAGCATAGTTATATAAAAGTGGGTCAAAGAACTTTTTATTACCTTAGTTTCTTTCCTCCATCTGCAATTTTAGCTTTTTGAAGATAACCTTCTTTTTCAACCATCTGCAAGAAGAATGCATATGTTAAAACTGTGACAAACTCATATGCATTGTTAGTTTGAATGAATCTATGCTTTTCAAGAATCATTGCAGTGATGGACGTTTCCCGTCATAGAACTTCATTAATAATGCACAGATAGCTTATGGGAAGTGCCTGCAAGATCATAATCATTACAAGCCATTGAAGAGACAAAGACATATTGTGAAGAAGAACGTGAAGGATTTGTTGGACAGCAATACACTTTTACTCACTTTTCTTTCTGGGCATCTAAGGCTGTAGGTTAAAAAATAGACTGAAAATGGTAACACGAAGACAAATGTAATGCCTTCTTAATTTTACGTATTGTTCTTGGAAAAATTCTTCCTTTTTTAACATCCCCATATACCTGCTGAGGCTGAGTGTACGGGTGTGGGTCAAATTCAATGGGACCATATAACTTGGCCAGTTGAGTCATGGAAGGGCATTTAAAACACAACAATTCACGTGTCACAAGCAGTTTTCAAAACACTGTTGCAGCACTGCCTCACTGCCTTCTTCCATGATGTGGGATTACTTCTTTTTCCTATTTGTATGTAATATACTGGCTTTCAATGCTAATACAATTGCAACTTTCTTTCTTTCTTTTTTTTGAGACAGAGTCTCACTGTGTCGCCCTCAGTACAGTGCTGTGGTGTCACAGCTCATAGCAACCTCTAACTCTTGGACTTAAGCGATTCTCTTGCCTCGACCTTCCGAGTAGGGCCTACAGGTGCCCGCCACCACACCTGGCTATTTTTTGGTTGCAGTTGTCATTGTTGTTTAGCAGGTTGGAGCCTGGCTTGAACCCGCCAGCCTTGGTGTATGTGAGCTATGGGTGCTGAGCCACAAGTGCGACTTTCTTAGCGGAAATTCAATAATTCATTATAAATTCACAGAGGGGTTTGTGGCATTCTGGATAAAATAAATGCATGATGCAAATTGTAATGTGTTGATCCCCAGCAAAGTCTAAACTAGGTGTTCAATTACTTTCCCCCCTTTGGTAAACTCTTTATGCGCACACCAGCTCTCTCTCTATATATATGTGTGTGTGTGTGTGTGCGCGCGCGTGCGCATGCACGCGCACACATATGTATATCTTCATGTTTCATTGAGATAAAAAGGATTATATTATGTACTACACCAAATGAAACTTTCTTTTTTTTTTAATTATTATTATTTTTTTATTGTTGGGGATTCATTGAGGGTACAATAAGCCAGGGATCACTGGGAACCACAAAGGCTGTCCACTGCAGGGATCACTGGGAACCATAAAGGCTGTCTCCTGCAGGGATCACTGGGAACCATAAAGGCTGTCCACTGCAGGGATCACTGGGACCCACTAAAACTGTCTCCTGCAGGGATCACTGGGAACTGTTAAAGGCTGTCGACTGCAGGGATCACTGAGAACCACAAAGGCTGTCCACTGCAGGGATCACTGGGAACTGTTAAAGGCTGTCTAATGCAGGGAAAAGTGAATTCTGGAGGATGAAGGCCCAGAGCATGAAGACTGGTTAAGGGGTCTGGGTGGAGAATTTAGGGAAATACTACAATCTAGGTACCAACATACTACAAACACATTCCCCTAAATAATTGTTTATATCTGCCCTTGGAAAATATTACTGTTATTATTTCCAATTCTGGAACAACCATCCAATGTTTCAGAGCCCCTAGGAGTAATGCTGGAATATGGATCAAAGCACTTTGATGTGAGGGCCAACATTTCACCATTGCACTGTACTAGAAGGAGGGAAGTAAGAAAAGTTGGAGAAAGCTGTACAAGTACCGGGAGTAAATCATTCTGTTTATTAGATGTTACTGTAAGTGTTATCGAACAGGAGAAATTTCTTATTTTTTACCTCCCTGTTCTTTAGCTTTCATGCTTCACGGCAACTTGAATTGGCATTCTTCATACTGGAGATCAGATTCCTAATGTTTTTAATTGAAAATATTACTCAGATAATTATCCATTTACATGAAACTGTAAGGACTAATACAGGGAGATGCCACAGGTTATTTTAGTCTCCTGTTGCTGCTGATATACACGACCACGTACTTGGTGGCTTAAATCATCAGAAATTTATTATCTGAAATTTCCAGAGAACATTGATCTAAGGTGGGTTTTGCTAGACTAAAATTAAAGGGATGGTGTGATTGCCTTCTTTCTGTGGACTTTAGGGGAAAATCCATGTCCTTACTCTTTCTGGCTTTGAAGGCCACCCGCATTCCTGGGATTGTGGTCTCTGCCAGTCACTGGATCACTCCAGCCTCTACTTCATCCTCACATCCATTTCTCTTACTTTTCTACCTCCTTTCTTTCCCTTATAAAAACCTTGTGCTTACACTGGACCCACCTGAATGATGCAGGATAATCTCCCCATTGAAAGATCCTTAACTTAATCACATCTGCCAAGTCCCTTTTGCCATCCCAGGGAACATACTCACAGGTTCCAGGGATTAGAACATGGCACTTGGGGGGACCATTTTTCGGCTTGTCACACCTGGTCCCCCTCAATGATGATAACTTTGCACGATTATAGTGCAATGTCTCAGCCTATTGAATTTGATGCAGTGCACCAATCTTTGATTTCTCCTATCAGGTGTACAGATGTGTCCTATCCACTCCCAAAGTCAGTACATTAAACACGATGCTACCTCATGTTGCTCATTTATAACCAACCACACCACCCTCCTTCCTGATCTTTCCCTCATTTCTAACCCCTGAATCACTCACTTGTTATTTATTCTAAACTTTTTTTCCATTCCAAAAATATTATATAGATAAAATCACATATGGTATAACCTTGCAACCTTTGGGTTTAACCTTTTTCATTAAGCATAATTCCTGAGAGAAGCATCCAAATAGTTATTTGTGTCAACACTTCTTCTCTTCTCACTGCTAAGCTTTGGTAACTAGCACATACCGCACACTTTTTAACCAGTCACACAGAGAAGGATATCTGAAGCTTTTACTCTGGGGTTATTATAAAGGAAACTGCTATGAATATCCAGGTTTCCTTGTAAATATACGTTTTCATTTTTCTAAGATAAATGCCAAGAGGAGAATTGTTATATTCTGTGGCTACATGTTTGGTGTACAAGAAACTGACAAACTGTCTTCTGTTACAGAATGGCTATACCATTCTGCATTCTTACCAACAATATGGGAGTGGCCCTGCTTCTCTGCATTCTTGGTAACATTTTGTGTTGTCACTTTTTTTTTATTTTAGGCATTCTGATAGGTGGGATGGGTATGTAGTGATATCTCATTTGGTTTTAATTTGGATTTTTCTAAAGGCTAATAGCGTGGGCTGTATTTTTACATTCTTATTTGCTATCTGTATATCCTCTTCAGGGAAAACTCTTTTGATGTTTTCATTTTTAACTGGATTGTTTATGGCTTTTGTCCTTGTGTTTTAATGTTGAGGCTTAGGGATTCTTTACCTGTTTTGGATACTAGTCTTTTAGGTATGTGTTTGCAAATATTTTCTCCCTATATCGGTAGTTTGTTTCTTCCTATATCCACATCTATATCAGGACTTTTATAGAGCAAAAGGTTTCAATTTTAATGAGGTCTGATTTATAAAAAGTTTCTTTTGATTCATTGTGCTTTTGTTGTCCAGACTAAAAACTCTTTGATTGGACCTAGATCCTAAAGATTTTCTCTTAGTGTTTCTTTTATAAACCTCTTAAAGGGTTTATATTTTGTGTTTTAAATGGAAGTGTCAATATATGACCCCTTCCATAGCATTTTATCATTTAACTCTTGCATAGAGTGTGACACTTGGGTGGGGCTTTATTATGCTGCCTATGGATGTCCAATTACTTTGACTGCATTTGTATTAAAGTTTCTCTATCCTTCACTGATTTGCTTTGTACCGATGTCAAAAATCTGTTGGCCATATGGTTTGGGGCTATTTCTAAGTTCTCTCTTCTATTCCTTTGATCTATGCCTCAATCCCCCTCTCATACAGCACTGACTGTAATACTGTAAGCCTAAATATCGAGTAAAATAATCCCTCCCACTTTCAATTTTGTCAGAATGATTTTACTTATTCTAGGACCTATACTTTTTCATACACATTTTAGAAAAAGCCTATCCATGCTTACATTATAATAAAACTTGGGATTCAGATAGTTATTGCAACTAAATCTGTTTCCATGTTGAGTCTTCCCAAGCATGAACACAATATGTCTCTCCGTTTGGATAAACACATTCCTTGAGCCTTTTTAATCAACATTTTGTAATAGTCAGCACACACACCCTGCACATTTTGTTTAATAGTGTACCTAAGAATTTTCTTATCTTTAGAGAGGTTGTAAATAGTACTATGTTTTTAATTTCAGTTTCCAATGTTTATTGCTAGTATATGGAAATGTGATGAATTTTTATGAGTTGACCATGTATCTTGAAATCTAGCTGAATTCATTTTTTAATTATAGAAGTTTTTCTATATTATTTTGATTTTTTTATTTCTCCCTTTCTCACCTGTGTGCATTACTACAGTAGCTAACACCTCCATACAACATGGAATAAAAGCGGTAAAAGTGAGTATCCTTGTCTACTCTTCAATCTCAAGGGAAAAGTGTTCAGTTTTCCCCAAACAAGAATGATGGTAGCTGTAGGTGTTTTATTGTTTCTCATTATTAAATTGAAATGTTCCCCCATTTCCTCGGTATCTTTAATGTGAAAGAGTGTTTAATTTTCTTTATGCTTTTTTTCTGCATCAACCAATAGGATTATATAACTGTTCATTAACTTGTTATGTGATGGACTTTTATTAACTTATCTCTTTCTTTTTTTGAAGAAGTATAATAAAATTTGTATCGTGATGAGAAGCTGTCAACTTAAACAGCAGCAAATGGAGAGAATAAGGACATTTCCTGTTATAATAAGTCTACATAACCTTCATAATATACGATGTAGTAGGCATTTTCAATATGTGACTGTCAGTCTAGAACTGCCAAATACTTTTTCATTTAACCTAATACAACTGCATACCTACTAAAAAGAAATGCATTAAGAAAGCATGAAAACTTTGTTTGTTGAAAAAACAAAACCTGAAGGGAAGGAATATAGAAATTATGAAGTTATGCAGAACACTTAATGTAATTAAGTATATGTTCATATCTTTATAGGAATATAAAACCCAATCATTTGCAGAATGGACTCAGATTGCTGAAATACTATATATACTTTAGACCTCTACATAAGCATTTTAGACCTACTTTTTGATCCACTATTCCCACTTGTAGGTATGTACTCAAAGGAAATGACTTCTATTTATACAAAATAAGTTATGAATACTTTTCTGCAGTGGTAACTGCATACCAGTAAGACCAAAACAAACATAAATCAAGCAATGGAGTGTTCTCAAAGCTGTGATGTTTGAAGACTACAAACTGCTAATTCTATACAGAATGGGTTTTGTTGTTACATGAAATTCAAGTTGACGCATAAATTGAGATATATAGAGATCAAATTAAATGATTGCTCCACAGCCAAGGAATAAATAGACAACCTACCAAAAGAGGAAAAATATGCACATGCTGTTCATCCGATACAGAGCAGATGACCAGAATCTACAAAGAACTCAAGCAAATAAGCAAGGGAGAAATCAAACAACTCCATCAAAAAAAAGGGCAAAAGACTTGAGCAGAAAGATTTCAATTGAAGATAGGTTAATGGTCAAGAAACACATGAAAAAAGGCTCATTGTCTCTAATCATCAGGTAGTTGCAAATAAAAACCACAGGGAGATTATTACCTAATTCTAGGGAGAATGGTTTATAATTAGATGAATCAGAAATGAAAAGGGTAACATTGCAGAAATACATACTGCAAAAATAAACACCATCCATGAATACTAGATAAATCACTATGCACATAATGTAGAAAACAGACATTTTCAGACATACAGTTGGATGATGGTTTGCCTTGCTAACATATTCATGTTGATATGTTGAATTTCTTTTCAAACATATTATTTTAAAAATTATAAGCATTTGTTTTTAAGTTCACAGAAACGAAATTATGTTCAAATTCTCAGGAATTTTGGACTAACCATAACATTGTCAGTTATATTTAAATTTTGATGGCAAGTTTGTTACCTCACTTGAGTGGGGCCTTCCCCTTCCCCTCAGTTCTGAGAGAATACAATATGTATAGTAAAACATTAATAATTTCAAAATTTTCATTAAAAAAATCATCCATGAATACTAGATAAATCGCTATGCACATAATCTAGAGAACAGAGAGAAAATAGAAAAGTTCCTAGAAACACACAACCTCCAACACTGAACCAGAAAGAAAGAAAACTGAGTAGACCAAAAAAAAGAAAGAAAAGTGAGATTAAACCAGTAAGGAAAAATCTAGTCAAAAAAGAGAAGCCCTGCACAAGATATGTTCATAACTGAATTCTGTCAAACCTACAATGAATACCGGGCACATATAACGTAGAAATTACTCCATAATATTGAGAAAAAGGGAAACCTCCCCAACTCATTCTATGAAGCTAATGTTATAGTCATACAAAAGCCAGGGAAAGACACAATGATAAAAAAGAAAAGTAGAAACCAATATCCCTTATGAATACAGGTGCAAAAACCCTCAAAAAAAAAAAAAAACTAGCAGTCTGAATAAAACAGCATACTAAAAAAAAAAAAAAAAAAAATGAAGCGCCAAGATGACTTCATTCCATATGCAAAGGATAGCAAACAAGGCATGATAAAAACCCCGAACAAACTAGGCATAGAAAGAAAATATCTCAGAATTATAAAAGTCATATTTGGAAAACATACAACTAACATATTCAACGGAGAAAAGTTGAAAGCATTGCCCATAAGAACTGGAGTAAGACAAGGATTCCCACTATCACCACTCTTTTTTGACATAGTGCTAGAAGTCCTAGGCAAGATAAAAAAGAGGAGAATATTAAGGGTATCCAAACTGGTTAAGTGGACATCACTTTTTCCCAATGATATAATCTTGTACCTAGAAACCCCAAAGGTTCTGCCAAGAGTCTTCTGGAATTAATAAATAAATTAAGCAAAGTCTTAGGATAAGAAGCCAATATACATAAATTAATACCATTTCTATATAACAATGACAGTTAAGCTAGGAGTCAAATCAAAGACTAAGTAACATTCATAAAAACAAAAACAAAATAAAATAAGTAGGGATATACTTACACACAAGAGAGTTAAATTTCTCTAACATGGAAAACAATAAAACTCTGAACAAAAAAGTTGCAGAGGATATAAACAAATATCCTGACTTAGTAGAAACAATAATGTTAAAATATCAATACTACCTAAAGTGATTAATAAATGCAATGCAATCTCCATCAATTTGCCAAAGTCATAATTCACAGATAAAGAAAAAAATATTTTATACTTTGTTTGGAGCCATAAAAGAGCCTGAATCTTAAGCAAAAGAACAAATCTGTAGGACTCCCAGTGCTACACTTGCAGCCATACTATGAAACTATAGCCTTATAGTTTAACAAAAACAGCATGGTATTTCTACAAAAATATGGAAATACACCAATGGAACAGAGGACCCAGATATAAAACCACCTACCTTCAACAAAGTTATCTTTGACAAAGGGTATTTCTACAAAAATATGGAAATACACCAATGGAACAGAGGACCCAGATATAAAACCACCTACCTTCAACAAAGTTATCTTTGACAAAGCAGGCAATAACATACACTGGGGAAAAGAAGCCTTGTTTAATAAATGGCTCTGGGAAAATTGGATTGTTACATGCACCAGAATGAAGTAGGACCACTAGTCCTCACCACTCAAACTCAGGATATACAAAAGATTTATGGCACAAAATCATAAGTATTCTGGAGGAAAATGTAGAAAAAGCTCTTCCAAATATGATTCTAGGCAAAGAATTTAAGAAAAAGACCCCAAAGGCAATCATGACAAAACCAAAACTGGGATTTGTTTCAGCTAAAAAGCGTCTGCACTGCTACAGACACAATTAACAGATCAAAATAGACAACCAACACAATGGAAGAAATAGTCACAAATGACACTTCCAATAAAGGACTAGTAACTAGAATTTACAAATAACTCAAGCAACCAACAGGAAAAGACAAACCATCTTAGAAACAAGTGGGCAAAAAACGTGAAAAGACAATTCTCAAAATAAGAAAAAATGGTCAATTTCATGACCTATTAGGGTAATGCAAATTAAATTCACAATGACATTATCACCTTACTCCAGTTACAATGGAATTTATTAAAATTCCCAAATCAATAGGTGCTGACATGGACACAGAGAGAAAGGCATTTTTGTATGCTGTTGGTTAGAGCACAAATTTGTAAAACTTCTATGAAAATGAGAATGACGTTTTCTCAAAGAACTAAAAGTAGACCTACAATTTGACCCAGCAGTCCCACTACTAGTTATTTTCCCCAAAAGAAGAGAAATTATTTTACCAAAAAGATACCTGCATTTGAACGATTATTGCAGCACAATTCATTATTGCCAATATGTGGAAACAAACCAAGTGCTGACAAATTCATGAGTGGACTAATTAAATGTTGTATATGTATTCCATGGAGTACTACTCAACCACAAAAAATGATAAATTAATACCTTTTACAACAATCTGTATGGCACCAGAGACCATCCTTCTAAGTAAAATACCTCAAGAATGAAAAACAAACACCACATACAGTCACTATTAAATTGGAGCTAACTGATGAGCTCACATGTGCATAGAAGAAAGTAAAAGTCTGTGGAAATCAACCAAGGGAAAGGGGTAGAGGGAAGGAGGCAAATGGACTAAGCCAACCTAGTGGGTACTATGAATACCATATGAGTGATGGGCATACCTATAGTCAGGACTGTAGCATCACAAAAATGATCCATGTAACATGAAATATTTTTACACCAGTAATACGTTGAAACAAAATAATCCATTCATTTTTGTGAAAATATAAAAAAATCTTCTAATCTATTTTCAGTCCATAAATACCCAGATGGGTTTTAAAAAGAATGAAGAAAGGGAGGCTCCATGATGATAGACTAGAGATATTTCTTCATCAGCTGATCTCAGTCAAATTGATGAGCAGAGTCTCTAGGTGCCTCCATCTGGATTGTCCTGTCCAGAAACAACATTGCAAAGGCACAGTGAGACAGAATGGAGCACCAGGAGCAAAACGTTAAGAAGGGTGAGAGGCACGCATGAAAAGCAGATGCAAAGGACTGCAGCAACCCAGGGAGAGAGAGAGCCTGCATGTGGAATCCCTGGGGGATCAATTTTGCAGGTGATTTCCCCACACCGCACCATGGCATTCTGTAGGAGTGGACTGGGAGTTGAACTGAACTCTGGGAGGGCCTGTCCATCCATGCCTGAAGACTGATACGAAACAAGCAGGAATATAGGTCCCACAGGACGTTCAGGTGCACAGAAGCTGGCCTTTTGTTCAAGGGTTGGAGAGAGTATATTCTGCCTCTTAGGGACAAAGCCAGAGGCCTGAACCCAGGCTATCATTTTACTGCCACTGGCTGGGCAGATCTGGTCCTGGAGCCTGTTCAGTGGGAGGCCTGGCAGCCTGGTCCCCATTGCCTAGGGAGACTGACAGGGCAGGTGTGGATAATGCTAAAACCTTGAGCTGGCTGACACCCAAGGGAGCCAAGCTTGGAGAAGCCTCACAGTATCCCATTATGTTAATGCTTCTGACTCCAGCAGTTGGAGCTACCCCAGGGCTGACTTCCTTGAACACATGGGCAGAGGTGAGCAGATTATGCCTACGACACCGCTCCATCTGTGGCTGCAGGGAACTGTTTGGATGGCAGAGTCTTCCCTGCCTCCCCACCTCATAGTCTGGCATAAGCTTCAAGAATTTGCCTCTACCACCCCCATGGGGATTCATCTCTCATACAGTTAGCTACCAAGCCCAGAATAACATCAATGAATCAGGAAAACAAGACTGGATCTCTTTGGCAACTAGCTGATAACATCCCACCTCTACCACATGCAGAATACAGAGTACTGGGTTTTTTCCCCCCCCTCTTAACCAAGAAGTGCCACGTATTGTCGTTAGGAGAAAAGGTTTTTTCTTTTTCTTTTGCTTTTCCTAATCCTGGAGCATTACTTACGGACCATGCAATACATGTATTTTTTATTTTTTTCCTTTTCTTTAACTTTTTTTGTTTTTTTCTTTTTTTAACTTTATACTATTTCTATTCTCTTCTCCATTTCTTTTTCTTTTTGTTTATTTTTCTACTTTTCTAATCTTTCTCTCATAAATCCCTTAAGTAACAATCAAGATAATCTCTCTCTTTTGAGTGTGTTTTGTGTTTGGTTTTTTGGAAGACCATTTCTAAGGCCTCCATGGCAGTGTTGCAGCAATGATCTGGCTCATGGTGGCCTTCAACACCTGGATTTGGAAATCCCTGCTTTGACCTCCTGAGGAGTTGCAACAGCTGTTCCTCACTAAAGTTCATGTTTTTGTTTGTTTGTTTGTTTTTTCCATATTTGATGGAAGTAGGGTCTCACTCTGGATAAGGCTGGTCAGAATCATCTAACTTTGGGTAATACACCTGCCCTAAAGCCGCCAGATCACTGATAATTGCTGGTATGCTTCACTATGCATGGCCTGTTACAATTATCATCATTAGCTTTCTTCTTTTTATCTCTCATTTTCTCATTCTTTTACTCTCCTTCCTTTTCATTTTTTAATCCTTGTACCAAAAGACAACCTTTTTTTTTTTTTTTTAGAGACAGAGTCTCACTGTACCGCCCTTGGTAGAGTGCCGTGGCGTCACATGGCTCACAGCAACCTCTAACCCTTGGGCTTACGCGATTCTCTTGCCTCAGCCTCCCGAGTAGCTGGGACTACAGGCGCCCGCCACAACGCCCAGCTATTTTTTTTTGTTGTTGTTGTTGCAGTTTGGCCGTGGCCGGTTTGAACCTGCCACCCTCGGCATATGGGGCCGGCGCCCTACTCACTGAGCCACAGGCGCCGCCCAAAAGACAACTTTAATCTCAAAGCACAGAAACAAAGAGGCTTCAGGACAACTAGGAAGTGCGAAAAGTTAAGTAGGGGAAGGAAATAACAAGAAGTAACAACACATGCAGAGGATCCAACAAATAAAAATTATATCAACTTGAAAAACTAGAATAGACCAATCCTGCAAGGGATTACCAAGCTGCTGTCAAAGATGAAAAGACAAAAAGAATTTAGATTATAGATGTCCAAAGTGATGAAGAGAATTAAAGGGCAAGTGGAAAGTCACCAAACAGAAATAAAAAAAACTGACCCAAGAAACAATCAAAAGACATGATGAAATTAGAAAAGAGTTCAAAGTATTGAAGGAGTCATTCAAGGAGTTTAAAATGCAACAGAAAATTTCAATAACAGCATAAACCTTGAAGAAGAAAGAATCTTAGAGCTTGAAGACAAGGCTCTTGAGCTAACTCACTTACTTAATGAGGCAGAAAAGAGGAGAGTAAAGGTCAGGTGTGATGGCACACACCTGTAATCCTAGCACTCTGTGAGGCCAAGGAGGGTGGATTGCTTGAGCTCACAGGTTTGAGACCAACCTGAGCCAGAGTGAGACCTCATCTCTAAAAACAGGCATTGTGGCGGGCGCCTGTAGTCCCAGCTACTTGGGAGGCTGAGGCAAGAGGATTGCATGAGCCCGAGAGTTTGAGGTTCCTATTAGCTATGACACCACGGCACTCTACCTCAGGTGACAAAGTGACAGTCTATCTCAAAAAACAAAACAAACAAATCCAAGAGAGTAAAAGAATAGCAATCTTAGAGAATTATGTGATTTTATAAAGTTTATAAACATACAAATTATAGGCACAGAAGACCTATTGGAGGATATCATAAATGAAAAATGTTTAAGTATTACCAAAGATTCAGAGAAAGTCCGTTGAGAAATATCAAAGCCCAGTTTATCTCAATTCAAACAGAGCATCTTCTAGACACATTGTAAAAAACTTGGCCAAAATGAAATAGAAAATTTTGAAGGCCACCAGGAATAAGCACCAGTTGACCTACAAGGACAATTCCATCAGAGTGACAGCAGATTTCTCAGCTGAAGAACAACAAGCTAGAATAGATAGGACTCTCATTTTCAATATACTCAAACACAACAACTCCCTGCCTAGGATTCTGTATTCTATGAAACTAAGTTCCATATTCAATGGATACATCGAATGTTTTCCTTGCAAGTAAACGTTGAAGAAATTTGCCACTATAAGACCACCTGTCCAGGAAGTATTCCAGAGTAATATTACACATCGAACATAACAATGTACCACAAGCAAAGACACACAGAAATTAAAGGTCATAGCCTAACTTCCTCAATGGTACAAGTGATAAATGTAGGTGGCAACCTTCACAAAAGACAAACACAAATCCATCATAGTCAAGCCATAGTGAATGGCTTGAATTACCCACTGATGAGACACAGACCAGATGACTGGATCAAAAGCACAAGCCAACTCTATGCTGTCCTCAGGTAACATATTTAACAGCTAAGGACAAAACAAGACTCAGGTTGAGGGATTAGAAATCAATATTTCAGGCAGATGGAAATCAAAAGAAAGCAGGGGTCACAATTTCAAGATACACTGGGCTTCAAACCACAAAAGGTAAGGAATGATAAAAATAAAGTACTCTATTTTCTTGTCAAGGGAACAATACCAGAAGACATCTCAATCCTAAGTCTTTATGCACCCAAATTCATTAAATGTTTCCAGATTTACAAAATGAACTCTAACAAGTCTGAACAATATAATATCCTATAACAGCATAATTTCTGGGGACTTCACACCCTATTGACAGAACTGGACAGACCCTCCAAACACAAACTGAGCAAAGAAACGATCGACTTTAACATGACTCTACAAAACATACCACCCCGATATTACCAAATACACATTCTCCTCATTAGCTCATGAATAATTTTCCAAAACTGACCACATCCTAAGACACAAATCAAACCTCGCCTAATTTAAAAGAATAGAAATTATACCTTGTAGCTTACAGATTACTATGGAATCAAGGTCGAACTCATTTCCAACAAAACCTTTCATTCCCCAAATCATAAAAACTAAATGATCTTACGCGAAAGACAACTATTTCAAGGAGAAAACAAAGGAGAAAAATCATTAGATTTGTCTAACAAAATGATGATGAAAAACCTCTGGGATACTGAGAAAGCAGTCATAAGAGGGAAATTTATTGCATTACATGCCCACAGCCAATAATTTAAAAAGCACAAATCAACAATCTAATGCATCATTTCTAGGAACTGGAAAAGAAAGAGCCATCCAATCCCAAACCTAGCAGAAGGAAAGAACCAAAATCAGAGCAGAAGAAAATGAAATTGAGAACAAAAGAACCATTCAGGAGATTAAGAAAACAAAGAGTTGGTTCCTTAAAATAAATAAAATTGATAAAAATAAAAAAATTGATAAAACTTTGGCTAGTCTAGAAACAGAAAAGTAAGATCTCTAATAACCACACTGAGAAATGAACGAGGGAAAATAACAATAGATGTCGCAGAAATACAAGAGATTATCTCTGATTGCTACAAAAATTGCTATGCCCAGAAATTTAACATTGTGGAGGAAATGGACTAATACCTGGAATCATACTACCTACCTAGACTTAACCAGGAAGAATTAGAACTCTTGAACAGACCTATATCAAGCACAGTAATCGCAAAAATAAAGTAGCTTCTAATAACGACAACAAAAAGTCCTGGACCAGATGATTTTACACCAGAATTTAAACAAACATTCAAAGAAGAGCTCATACCTATGCTGCAGAATCCATTCAAAAACATTGAGAAGGAAAGAACACTCCCAATTCATCCTCTGGAGCAAATATCTTCCTGATACCAAAACCATAAAAAGGACCCATTAAGAAAAACACACGCACACCCCCCAATTTCACTAATGAATACAATCCAACAATACTCAAAATCCTAGCAAATAGAATACAGGTGTGGGACAGCGTCAGCGCCCGGCGCGCTGCGGCGGGTGTCAACGGTCCCCACATCAGTCTCACCTCACCGGCTGCCGTGGTGACAACCGCTGCGGCTCCCCGGTGCCTCGCCGCCTCGGCCTCCAGCAGCCCCGCGTCGCAGCCAAGTCTCCGCCTCCGTCAGCCGCCGCCAGCCCGACTGCGCGCCACCTGACCGCTTCACGTTACCCAGCGCTGTGAGCTGTGCGTCTGGGACCCGTCCAGCCGGCCTGACCGCGCGCGACGACCGTTCCTGGCGCAGCATCCATCCCCGCGCCACGCGCTGCCGGGCCGATAGTTTGGCCTCCTCCTTCCGGTGGACCTTCAGTTCCCGAGCCCTCCCGCGAAGCCTCAGCTGGCTGCGCCGGACCCTCCAGCCTCCGCCGCGCCTCGTCCAGATAGGCGGCCTGGGTCAGCGGCTGCAGTCACTTGGCCTGCTGTAGCCGTCCGCCTCGGCCTCCCGCAGGGCCTGGCTCAGGTCGCGCAACAGCCCCACCAGGCACAGTACCGCGCGCACCCGCGCGCGTACTTCCCCTAAGCTGGGCCTGGCGTGAGTGCGCTGCAGCACACGGCAGGCTCGTCGCGGGGTCCCGAACACCGCCTCCAGCCACTGCCGGTCGCGCAGTCTCTGGAGGACCACGTTGGCGTCGGTCCCCGGGAAGGGCCGGCACTGGGGCTGCGGCGAGCACCGCCTCCTGGCCCAGGGCCACTGTGGAGCCCCTGCTGTCCTGAGGCGCCTCGGCCGTCCGACGTGCGCGGGGACGCCGTCTTCCAGCGCCGGGTCACGTGACGCGGTCACGTTGTGCGCAGTCGGGCAGGCGGCGGCTGACGGAGGCGGAGAGTTGGCCGGGAGGCGGGGCTGCTGGAGGCAAAGGCGGCGAGGAACGGGGGAGCCGCAGCGGTTGTCACCACGGCAGCCGGTGAGGTGAGACTGACGAGGGGATCCTTGTCACCCGCCGCAGCGTGCTCGGGCGCTGGCGCCGTCCCACACGTGTATTCTATTTGCTAGGATTTTGAGTATTGTTGGATTATGGGGGCAAGACATGATTGCAAGAGGGACTTTACCTAACAATTGCAATCAGTGTAACTGGCTTATTGTACCCTCAATGAATCCCCTACAATAAAAAAAAAAAGGAAAAAAAAATAATTAGAAGAGATAGAAGCAAGATGCAGGTTATGTAAGGCCATAAATTTTATAATTTATTTTTTACCAAAACAAATTCATTATAACTACTAGTTGATTACATCACCATTTGGGTTAAATTGGCATATTTAATACACATTCTACCAAACTCTCTTTGTGTATTATATATACCCGTATATGTGTCCCCTAACCAGGGCCTAAAAAAATATTAGCACTGCCAAAATATAATTTGTTAAGAGCACATTGTAACTGCTTTGAGTGAAGCTGTAGAGAAAACTGAGTGTTGCTAGTGATTGAATCATATTATCTTAGTTGCCCTGAGTCCTTAAGATGTTTCGTGGCAAAGAGTACAACAAGCTGTGCATGTGGACGCAAAACCAGGTAAGGAATGACAGCCCTTCCACTTATTGTTGTGAGTTTTAGGCAGGGCAGTAGTTTAGCTTTTTCAATAATCTGCAGTAAATATGGATTCAGGATACTTTCAAGAGTTTATCTTCCTTGGGAAGCCTTTCTTGCCCTGATATTTTTCCCCTATGGTGCTGATCTTG
Organism: Nycticebus coucang; assembly: GCF_027406575.1. Taxonomy (NCBI): domain Eukaryota; kingdom Metazoa; phylum Chordata; class Mammalia; order Primates; family Lorisidae; genus Nycticebus; species Nycticebus coucang. Next base: position 34,370,204 of record NC_069805.1, on the reverse strand, counting down.
GAGCGGAGATCTCTTTGAAGTCAGCAGGAATCTTGACACTTGAGTCACCACACAGCATGAGAAAAAGAAAGGGAGGAACCAGGCATTGGTGGGTAGTTCCCATCAGAAGGCACATTGGTAGGTGAATGCAGGGGTGGCTGTCACATTATAATGGAGTATAACATCATCTAACAAGGACAGAATGAAGGAAATACCTTTTAATAAGGCCAGAGCCCATTTCCATGTTAAAATATCATTTTTCCTGTTAGGAAAGATAGAATTAAGAACAAAAAGCAAAAGGCATTTTATGAGACTATTTTTTCATCTTTCTGTGAATGTTAGACAATACTTATAGTGTTGCTCAGTATCCTCATGTTTAAACAGTATAATGATTTAAAAAATAATTTTCTGACTTTTGAATATAAACAGGTCTATAAATGGGTTTTTAGTGAATATCTCCTTAATCTTTTATATGGGAAAGAGACTATTTGAAGTCTCCATTTACTTAATATGGGTTTATACATTTGGGGTCATTTCCAGTGACCTATTTCAAGACCCCAGAGACTTTCTTACAGTATCGTATTTACTGAGAGGGAGAGAGAGAGGATTTAAATTAAGGTTTAAAGCAAGGTTTATATAATGCATCAGGAGGAATGTCGATTAGTTGGAAGTTGAAAATGAAAGTTGTGAACTAATGATTAAGTACCAAAAATATAACATTTTAAAATCAATGCAAGAAACAAATATTTTAAATAAATTCATTTCAAATGAATATTGTACAGTGTATCTGCGAAGTCAACACTCGTAGAGAGTGGTATGTGGCATGTAGCCGACATACTGTCATTTTCCTGTTTCCTGACTTAGTAGAATGAAGGGCGAGGTGAAGAATCAGACTTCAGGCTCTCACTGATTCTTGTGCTCTCCCCTTCTTGCCTTAAGGTTCACCAAATAATTAACAAACAAAATCAAAACAAAATGGAACAAAGACAAAACCACTGGCTTTAAACAAACCCTAAAAAGCAGTACGTATCAATAGTGCATAGCCTAAATTATCTTGGGGGGACTAACTTGGCAAGTGTCATAATGAAAAGATGTTTGCCTTCTCAAATAAGAACTGATATCTGAATATAAGTCCATTAGATTTTTATTTCATTTTAATTTTATTATTATACTTCTAGACATGATCACGGCTCACTGCAACCTAAAACTCCTGGGCTCAAGGGATCCTTCCACCTTAGCCTCCCTAGTAGCTATGACTACAGGTTCATGCCGCCAGGCTGGGCTAATTTTTTTTTAATTTTTGTAGGGATTAAGTCTTACTGTGTTCCCTGGGCTGGTCTGGAACTCCTGGCCTCCAGAGGTCCTCTTGCCTTGTGGGATTACAGGTGTGAGCCACCCAACCAGCCACCATTAGACTTTTAAATTTAGGGGCTCAAAAGTGAAGGAAAGCATAGAAATAAATGATTATAAGAGTTAATTCGTGTATACACAAATGACATAGTGAAAATATTTTCATGGCAAGGGATGTTGGAAGATTTGATAGGAAAAGTTTAGGCTCACTCAACTGCATTGAATCATGGAATGTTAGACTGAAAGGAAGATCTCCTTAAAGCATATGTCTATAGAAAAAATTGAGATGAACATAACTCCCACCTAGCTAAGTGTGTTTTATTAGGACTACGATTTGGTGATAGGTGCAGTATCCAAAGTAGTCATTACATAATGACAATTATAAGACTTAAAGAACATGGTATTTATTTCCCTTCAAAATATCATGCTTATTGTCTTTTAATTATCTCCTCCTATTTTTGTTCACATGTAATTCAAAGGCATATGAATATGTTATTTGTTTGTAATTCAATGTACTAAACTGTTAACAACTTACAAACTGGTTAGTGCAAATAGTGTCAGATTTCTAGTAAAGCTAATTGCTGGTAAACTTGAGGGAGGACTGGGAAACCCATTGATTTTTTTTAAAAAGCAAAAAAAAGCAATTATAATGACAAAGCACTGAGATCTTTTTATGCTGAATTGCATTTCAGTGTTATTTATACAAATCTTATTTTCAGTAGTGTGTCAGTAGTCTTTTTAATACAGAAAGGGGCATAAATTATCATGGCATTATCCAATGTAGGAAGGGAAATATCTTCATGAAAACTGACCTTTAAGAGCCAAAGTTATGTGTTAAAAAAAAATAGAAAAGATTCAGAATGTTCTTCTGATAGTAGATGGCACTAGGAAATATATTTAGATAACTAAAGTGGATGTTAAAATCACTTAGTAATATTTGATTGATGCCTGAAATGTTTTCTATTTATCTTAAGTTTATATGTTTGCATAAATATGGGCAAACTCTCAGGAGCCACTTTAAAAATCGTATCTATATTTAGTGTTTAATATGCCTTTTTGATATTAATATGGCTGAATTTCTCATCTTAGTGTATCATGAATTATTTATCATGGATTAATTTATTAGTAGATTTACTTCTATATTAATATATTTCTTGGAATTTATTTTAGGATATAGTATATTTTACAGAATCTCATTCAATTATAATATTAATTATTATAAATTTGACTATTCTAGAGAATATGTACAATGGTCTGAATGTTTGTATCCCCCTAAAATTCATATATTGAAATCCTAATCCCCAAGGTCATTGTATTGGGAGATGGGGGCCTTTGGGATGTGATTAGGTCATAATGATAGATCTCTCATGTATGAGATTAGTGTCCTTGTAAAAGTGACTCCACAGAGCTAGCTAACCTTTCTACCATGCGAGGATACACCAAGAAGGTCCCATCTAGGAACCAAGAAACAGGTCTCCATTGGGCACTGAAGCTGCCAGAGCCTTGATCTTGAACTTTCCAGCCTCCAGGACTGTGAGAAATGAATTTCTATTGTTTTTGAAGTACCCTGCTTGTGGTATTTTGTTACAATAACCTGGAATAGACTAACATGGTTTCCTTTAAGATACATATGCTAAAACTTTATATGAGTTGCCTTATTTTGTATTTTGCCACAAAAGTATGAATTCAGTCCACTGAACTTAATGATTATAATGGTTATGGGCATTAGAAGCACTAAGCATTAATGCTGGTAGACATCCTGGTTGATGCCTTTGTATGTCTGTTCTGAATTTGCTTTACTGGAGAAAAAGTAGTTATTCATCTGATGAAAATTATATTTTATACTTATTGTTTGTTGTAGTTTTGATAATACACAGAAATTAGTTTATTTTGAAAGAGGAAAAAGGTCATTTCATGCTAAAAATCTTTGTTAATGTGAAAAGGTTATAAATTTCAGAGGACCAAGTGCCATTGCTACTATAACTCTCTAAAGTATCATTGACATTGTAAGATGTAACTTTTCATAATAAATAACATATGATAATTTCTCATGTCAATGTACTGCATGCACCAGAGTCAAATTGCAGCCGTACTGGAAAAATACAATTTTTATATTTTACAAATGGAATATTTCTTTCGTGGCACACAATGTTTTACTACGTCACTACATTCATTGGCTGGGCCTGCTGTAACAAGGCATTATAAACTGGATTGCTTAAAACCCAGAATTTATTGTCTCCCAGCTCTGGAGGCTAGATGTCCAAAATCCCGGGGCAGGTTTGATCCCTTCTGAGGGCTGTGAGAGCATGATCTGTTCCAGGCCTCTCTCCTTGCCTGGTGGATGCCTGTCTTTTCCATGTTTGTTCATATCGAATTCCTTCCACACATGTCTATCTCTGTGTTCAGATTTTCCCTTTTTTTAAGGATACCAGATTTACTTTTACTTTATTACCCTTGAAAAGACCCTATCTCCAGGTAACATTACATTTTGAAACATTGGGTTTAGGACTTCAACATCCAAATTTTGGGGAAGACCCCACAGTTCAACCCATAGTAGTTAACCATTGTTTAGTATATGATGCCCAAAGGTATTTCCTTGCTACATACAGTTAAAGGAACTGAATATGTTGTAAGATATAATGAATCACAGGTAATTTCCTTGAGATTTCTAAATGATAGAGGATATGTAAGAATAAAATGTTATGGCTAGTATTGAATTTTTAAATGCCAACGTTAGTTTTAAACTGCCTGAGAGGACTTGGAATGGTTTGATTCATTTGCAGGGAGATTATTCTATCGCCATAGCTAGTGTTTAGAAGATTTACTAGACCAACATGCAAGCACTAATATTTTGTATTAACTAAAATGACTTTGGCAGACCACTTAACATTTGTCTAGGGGAATTCATGAAAGGCAGATTTTTAGTAAGCCTCTACAAATCATCATAGATGAAAGGCAATCACATCACACAAGCACTTACTTTTGTTTATCATGAATGTTTGTTGCCTCTGAGATAAATGTGTTGAGAATTTTATCCAAAGCTTAATGCATTAGAATCATATTTTCCTCTAACATACAGATCACTGTAGATTCCATAAGCAGAATTCTAAGAAATATATATTAATCCTGTTGTTATTCAGTTGTAAGACATACTGGATTGTAATAATTTCAAGAGACTAGAAGCACTAGCATTAAATATTAAACATTTAAATGAGGAAGTACTGATTAATTCATAATATTCTGAGCAGCTCATGAAGATTTAATACTCATATCTTGCCTTGATTGGACATTATTTAACTGAAGCCATGGTCACTGTAGAACTGCTTAGTTACTATTTTTAATTGCAGGTTCACTTTACAAAATGACTAATTTTACTTTAAGTAAATATGATTTTGAATTTCCCACCACTTTCTATTCACTGTTTCATAAGCTAGAACAGAATGAAAAATTACAGGTTAACAATAACTGTTAACATTTAAACTATAATTAGCTTTAAAGGTGATGGTTGAGATTAAATTTGTGTCGTAAATAAACTGTAAGTACCTGAGTGGTGACTGTACATTGATTTTAATTTTTAGGTGGTCTGTAGATATGACTCAACCCTATTATGTGCTCAGCCCTGGGGAAACAGCAGCAGTGAACAAGGCATCTCAGTGCTTCGTGAAGCTTAGGAGGGATTTAGAGACTGAACAAGTAATTACAGTCATGAATCACTTGGTGAGGGGGATATGTTCCGAGAAATTCATCATTAGGCAATTTCGTCATTGTGTACACACCTAATAGAGTGTAGTGTCCTTATACACAGTAGGTGTCCTTACTGCTCCCAGGCTGCAAACCTGTAGAGCATGTTACCATGTTACACAGTGGTGTTTGTGTATCTAAACCTAGCTTAACTTAGATAAGGTACAGTCAAAAGACAGAATTATTATCTATGTCACCTGTCATATGTGCACTCCGTCACTGACTACAACATCATTGTATGGCACGTAACTGTACTCAAATAATTACTTAATTACAATACAGTAAGTGTTAAGCAGGAAAAGTGTGAGATTTTGTGAGAACATTTGATGGAATTTGTAATCTGATCAGAGGGGTTAGGGAAAGCTTTATTGAGGGAACACAGTTATGATGTGGCTCATAAGCAGTGACTGAGCACCAGCAGAGGGGCTGGAAGGAGGAGCTTCTCTGCAGAGAGGACCATCCACCTTAAGGACCATCAGTCTTTGGAGGGGAGGACACTGAACCCAGTTTAAAGTCCAAACTAGTATTACAGATGAGAATTGGTTTTCTTTAGAGATCGAATTGGTTTTCTTTAGAGATCAGGATTAGCTGTTGGGGAATATGTCCGGGAGGCCTAGAGAACCAGAAGCGTGATCTCAGTTTGTGATAACTGACTTCCTTAATTTTGGTCAACTTTTGTTGTACTTAATTCTCTGGTGGGCTGGTGGAGTTAGTTCTCAGGCACATATTCTCCCAGAATTTGCACGTCTTCACTTGAATGTGGCCTCAAGAAGTTCTCGTTAAATTTCCATTGTTGTACCACTAACCATCTCTGTGACTTCCTTTTCATTAAATCTCAAGCACAAGGCTTTACGTTGCTGTTCTAACTGGCTGATGGTCAGGATGGAAATGTTTTTCTGGCTCAAGACAGCTGTCACAATTTTAATCCAATTGTGTCCCATCTTATCTCCACCTTGATAATCCACCGCTCTTGCATCCATATGACCAAGGCTAAACCTACCTTCTTTGGATGAAGAGCGTAGCTTTTCTCTTTTGAGAAGGAAAACTAGAATTGCAATGATATGATTTAGTTCTTCTTTTCCTATCCCATATTATGTATTGTGTTCAGTTTAGGAGAAAGTCATTGTTGTCAATAAATCATATTATGTGTACAGTTACTACCGACCAAGTCTTCACAGTGACATTGAAAAATGTAAATATGTTTCCTTGAGTTTTGATTCTTGAAACAGTCCTCCTTCCCAATTCTGTTAATTAAGAGACAAACCAGTGGTTCTCCAACTTTAGCGCTTTTAAGAATTATTTGGTATATTTATTAAACAAGCAGTCTCTCTAGGTCTCTCTCTGTAGGTTTTCCTTCTGCCACTCCCCGTATCCTGCCTGGAAATTCTGTTTCTTAGATGTTTGGTTGGGGTTGAAAATCTGCATTACTACTAAGTCCTCGAAGTGGTTTCTACACAGGTTGTATTCTGTAGACTGCATTTGGGAATCATTGAGTTAAGAAATGTGTCCCTCGTTCAACTAAGTGAAACAGGTGAGGCAAACAAAGACAAATACCACACCATCCGATTTATGTGGGGGCTCCGGGAGAGTAGAACTCTAGAAAAGGAGGGTAGAGTGGTGGTTTCCAGGGACTGGGTGGGGACGGAGGAGCGGGAGAGATGTTGGTTAAGGATACAAAATTCCAGTTAGGAGAAAGAAATTCCGGAAATCTATTCTATGGCATGGTGACTGTTAATAATAATGTTTTGCAGGCTTGAAAATTACAAAGATAGTAGATCTTAAATGTTCTTACCACATATGAAACAATGGGGTCTGAGGTGATGGATATGTGAATAAAAGAAAAAGAAACATGTCTCTTAATTTATTGTTGCAGGCATAAATTTAGTCTTTGCTTTTGAAAATAGCAAAGCATGTAAGCTTAGCATATTTTTGTAAAGTAATATAATAAATATAATGATATAATATATAAACTATTAAATTGTATAATATAATAAATATGGAAATAAATATAATAAATTGTATAAATATACAATATAATAAATTATATTTTTAACCTTAACTATGCTATTTGAGTAAAATACTTCAATATTAGTGATCATATATTTATTGCCATATAAGTATATATAATTATTATGTAATAATATACTGATCATATAATATTTTAAAATTAGTATGTCCACAAATCGCTTTACTTAAAGAGATTTTGCTACCTGGAAAGTTGTCTCTTTTTCTTCCAGTGGTCTAAAGTTCTGCAGATCCCTAAAACAATCTGATGGTGTCATCAGTAGACTCATAGCCTGATTTATAATTTTTAGTTTTAAAGAAGTCAGAAGTTCTTTGATTACCAGAGAAGTAGTAGACAAATATCCTTTGGTTAAATGTTATAGTTATATATATACCTGGAATAAAATGTTGACATCAGAGATTTCTAGATAAAAGTGTTTCAAGTGATTTTATCTTTTTTCTAAAACATTACATTTTTTTTCAAAATTTTAAAATGAGTAGGCATTACCTTTACAATCAGAAAAATGTAATTTAGTTTCAATAATTGAAAAATAATTCCCATTTGGCTAGGTGTGGTTGGAGAAAGATATTAAAAATAATCAATAAAATCAAATGAAAATAAAATGAATTATCCTTCATGCATCTTTCTTACTAGATTATAGGTTATTTTAGGGCAAGAAATATAACTTGTTGTGCTCTGGGCTTAAAACAACATCTTATACATATGTTGGTCCATAGTAAATATTTATTGGCTTTAACATAAATTTATGTATTCATTCAAAGAACATTTTGAGCAACCAGAAGTAGGTTCTCAAATATTATACAGTTACCACAACGGATAACATGCAGTCCTTGTTATCACATAACTCATAATTGTATAGGGAACATCTGAGAAAAACATGGGCAGTTTTCATGGATGACATCTTATTAATATATTAATAAGTGCCAGTGAGTTTCACAGTGTAAATAAGTGTGAATAAAAACAAAGAAATCAGCTCTCGTTGGGAGTTTGACTGAAGGGGAAAAAGCCAGTGTCTTTTAAAAGGAAGAAAATAGCTTGAATTCTTCTATGCCTTTTGGACAATCTTGACAACCTGTGTTTGTCTTCATAAGCTCCAGTTTGTCTAAAAACATTTTACCTACCACTTAGAGGAAACCCAGGAGGGTCTGGGATTTATGATCAGAGTAAGTGTAGTAGAAACTTCAGTACATCTTCTTTTTTTTTCAGCTGTTAGGACACTCACTGAAGGTGAGAGTTATGAAAGTCTGATCTCTTCTGAGGGGATAGTATGTCCTAGGCAAATTGTACCAGTCTAGTTTTGGCCTGGTGATGTGAGAGAAGGAAGGGAAGGGGAGGTGCCCAAGGCAGGTAATACCATTGAGGGAGGAAGATTTGGATTTTGAATGTTTATTGAGTAGTAGCTAACCTCAATGCATTCTTGACCTTTGGAAGTAGAAGTTATTATTAATTTACAGTGAAGTTGCCAGGCTCGGGTTGAATCCAAAATGTCCTTCAAAGTGTTAGATAATAGGCAAAGCTTAGTAAAGGAAGGAAATGGAACCTACAGCTGATAGCCTATGAATTTACTTCATCAACAAAATCAACTGTGGAAATTTTTGGTTTCTGTATTTCTTCTATGAATCTGTTATCTAATGCATCACCCACGCAGCTACCTCCAAATGAAGCGATTTCATTGAATCTGGAGGCAAATGAAGGCAGTTTGCCTGTCTTTAAGGTTTCAGATATGCTTGTCTTTTCAGGGATCAGATGGGAAGTTTATGCCTCAGGAAGCTCCAATGCTGTTCCAGGAACTCTGTGGGGTGCTGTGAGGAATGAGAGGTGCCAGTGTGGAAATTATGGCAGCTGCTGGTCAGCAGAGGCAGTTGTGGGGCATGGGGGTTGGTACTGTAGTATGGTAGTCCCTCTAAATTTTTAGTGATTGCTTGCAATAACCTCATTCTCAATAAGAATTTAAATCCTATTCAATGGTAATTTTAATAACAAATCTAACAGTTTGAGCACAAGTACCAGAAATTATTCTAAAAATTTTATATATATCATCTAATTTAATTCTTAAATCATGGTAGTCCCAGTTGACCTTCTTTAGAAACTCAAAGAGGTCATATAGCCCCAGACAACCCAACCAGTAAGTAGTGAAGCTGTGTGTCTGTTCTCAAGATAGGCCTTCTTCCGACCTGAGTTATATGGGTTACCAAGGCAAGTGCTGGGGAGATTCACATTTATTTTGTCCATATTTCTCTCCATTTGTTTGGATTGGGCATATGTATGAAATACTATAAATCAACCTTTAACCAAGTGCCCTATTGATGTATGTCATGGATATAGAAAAATAGCAAGTAGCTTAAGCGTATAGCTTGTTGAATTTTCACAAGCTAAACAGATCTATATAACCTTCACCCACACCAACAGCAACAACATTTATAAAGCAACATTCGTGAATATACTTTTAAACAAAATTGGATCCTACTGTAACAAGAGTTTAGCCTCCTACTTTTTCCATTTAACATTTTGTTGTCAAATATTTCCAATGTTAATACACATTATTCAAAAAGCGAGCTTTTTAATGGCTGCATGATAGATGTTCACATGGGTGTATAATAATTTATTTAATGATTCTTTGGATATTGAACATTTAGGCTACTCTAGTTTTTCGACATTGTAAATAGCAGTTTATAGTATTGACCATAAATATTGGGTTGTATCTTTGATTATTTCCTTAGGATACAGTTCTAGAATTACTGTAGTAATTGTAATTACTAGATCAAATAGCATGACTATCTTAATGCTCTTGACACATATAGAGAAATTATCCCACAGAATGGTTACACCAAGCGACCAGTGTTCACGGGTGCTCCTATTCCAATACTGAATCTTCTCCTCACGTGGGAATGGTGAGGATGTCTGTGTTTGTTTTTGCCTTTTTAACAGAAAGTAATTACTGTCTGAGTACTGTTTGGGTTTTATCAGTGAGGTTAATATGTTTTCATATGTTTATTGGACACGTTACTGTATTTTCTATACTTTATATATAGAAAATATATACAAGATTATTCATTACTTATTCTTAGTTTCTTTGGGAGATAAAAGCTTATTGGACAGAGATCCAGGCTTCATAAATCTTTAGGAGAGAGGCTGAGGTGGGGCAATCACTTGAAGCCAGAGTTTAAGACCAGACTGAGCAAGAGCAAGACCGTAGCTTTACAAAAGAATGGAAAAATTAACTGGATGTGGGGCATGTGCCGATAATCCTAGCTACTCAGGAGGCTGAGGCATAAGGCTTGCTTAAGCCCAGGAATTTGAGGAGGCTGTGAACCATGATGATGCCACTGCACTGTAGCCTGGGCAATAGAGTGAGACCCTGTCTTAAAAAGAAAAAAAATAAGAAGAATCTCTTATGTAGCTCCTAAAGTCATAGGAAAGTAATGGAATAACTTTCCCCTTCATGATCCCCTTTTCAAAGCGTCCATAGAACTATTTTCGAGAAAGGTATGTGTCCACTTCCAAAAACTGCTCTAGAAAGATGTGTATGACAAGTGAGTCTTAAATGGTATGTTTACTTAAAAGCCATTTTATACTGTTGCCTTGCAAGTGCCTGTGGTCTTATATGGTAACTCACTTCTTCAATAGTCTCAGACTACTGTTCCTATATTAAAGAAACTATATTAGAAGGCAATATGTATTTGAATAAGTGAAACAGCATATTTAGGTAATTTGGTTATGATGACTAATTTGGACATCCCTATTTATAATATTCCTTATTTGTAGAAAAAGATTGGACTAGGTTTTAGATCGCTTTTTACCTTTTGAGACATATGAATTTGAAATTTAAGGATTATTGTAAACAAAATTAGAATGAAAATGATACACATCAAAGGGTAATTAGTTGACTATTCAGTACGTGGAAACATTTTGATATTAAGGTTGTCTTTAGGCTTTAAAGGTATATTCAATTTTAAAAACATTTGGGAAACATAGAATATAGGAAGATTTAATAATTTCAGGAGCTAAGGTTTTACTAAAGTAACTTTTACATGAGGGGAATGGAAATTTAATAAAATAAAGAAGAATTTATTCAGAGAAGTAAGAGTTAGTGAAAATAGGGCAGGTGGTCTGTTGCTGTGTGTATCTTCATTTACCTCTGGTTCCGTCCCGAGCCTCATTACTGAGATGAGGCTGCCAGAACTGGCAGATTGTGCCATCTCTTATGTAATGGGGACCAACAACCTGTAGTTCTGAGCCTATTAAGATGAGGCTGTTTTAATACATGTGTTTTAATCTCTGTTAGAATTCTGATCTCCAGATGTTATACGCATTAAGCTATCCTTTCCTCTTTTATAAGTAAATTCACCGGAATATTTTCTATACTTGAGAGCACTTGGATGCTATCTCTGAGCTTTACCTTTTAGTATTGTTTGCTATACAATTTGATGTCAACTAAATTCAGTCCCCCTCTATCATTCCATAAGCAACTTTTTCCTATGTAATAAAGGCATAGATTATTTTTACATTTGGAAGAGACCTTAGCGATCATACCATCCTTTAGATCTTCAAATCCACGTGCCTTCTAGAACAAACAATAACTATGTGACGTTATTCGGGCTAGGGATGTGATGGTGTCTGCGCAGACTGCCACAATAAACCTCACTTAAAGGCATTAACTTCAAAAGTTTGTTCACACATGTGCTGTCCTAATAAAACGTGTCCTGTCTGTGGGCCACATTTGGCCTGTAGGCGTCTGAATTTCAATCTCTGTAGTCTTCTCGTTTTAAAAATAACCTAATCTTCCTAGTACACTTCCTGTGAACAGGGATTAGAGATCAGGTTTTCTGACTTCCAGTTAATTCGTTTAATATCTGTTGAGAGCCCACTTCCATCAGATATTTTCATATATTTACTTCATTTATTATGTACATGCCACCTACTTACAAAAGCATATTTCAGGCTAAAGACAATTAAGTGCACACACTGACCTATCCATAAGGAGGATAAAATAAAGATGGGATGCTAACTTGTTGACATTAGTTGGTTCACAGATACCCTTGGCAATAGTTCAAAGTAAGAATATAGATGTAAACTGAAAGAACATATGGACAGGGAAGGCTTAGCTGCCACAGTGGCAGAAGAAATAGAATTTTACCAGGCAGAGGTGAGTATGTACATTGGAACGTTCTCAGGAAACGAAATAGCTGGTATATAGGTTCTGTGATTTGGTAGAGAGAAGGTAAATGTGGCTAGAACAGACAGGGCAAGATGAAGCTGAGCAATCAAGAGTGTGGGGGCCATTTTTTAAGGATTTTTGTCCTATATCCAAAGAATGCAGAGATGCTGAGGAGAGATTTTAGCCTGGGAGTATGAGTGGGGAAGGAGGGTCCTATGATCAGATCTGCCTTTTGCAAAGACCACTCAGACTATGTAGGGAAGCAGACTAGAGTGAATGCTGAAAGACCAGGTAAGAAGCCAGGGAAGCAATTTATGCAAGATAGAAGCTTGGAATGGAACTTGAGATACGGACAAACATCAAATATATTTAAGAGATAAAATTGGCAGTATTAGGAATGGATGTGGCTGGGAGTTGGGACAGTGACAGAGATTAAAGATGATTTCAATCCTTGGATTTTGCATTTGTTTGGATGGCTGTGCAATTTAGGGAGGTGGGGAGCACTGAGAAAGGATCAGATTGGGGGTAGGGGAATGGAGAGTTTTCATGCCTCATGCAGTCAGGGGCACAGTCTTATTCACAGATGTCTTTGAGCCTGGTACACAGTGGGTACTCAATAAATGTGACAGTGCCTGGTACACAGTGGGTACTCAACAAATGTTGGTTATCTAAATGAATTATACATTCAGGTTTAGACAGATTTGAGTTTGAATGTCATTGAGACATTCAAGTGGTGATGTGAAGTAGAAGTCTGGACTTGGAGCTAAGCTGGAGCCGAGAGGAGAGAGACTTGAGATCCACTAACTTGTAGGTGGCACAAGGTGCCAGGACCAGCTGGGGGTAGGACAGCATAAAAATAGGAACAGAATACGAAAGAGCTGTGGGCAGAGACCAAAGGATATTCCCAGCCTTTACACATTAGGAAAGGTGGTCAGTAAAGGATGAAGAAACACTTTCAGTTATGTGGGAGAAAAACTGTGGGCTCCCGGAAGTTAAGGGAAGAGGGAATAGAGCAATAAAGAGGAGTCTAGTAAGATGAGGACGAAAAGTGCTGCTGGATTCAGCAACAAAGGAGCCATTAGTGACTTCTGCGGAGTGCTGCTCTTGGGGTACATATGAGGTGGAAGCTGGTTTGGAATTGATTGAAGAGTGAAGGGGTGGTGAAGGAAGAAACATATTTGATCACTAATAGAATATGGTTAGAGACCAACTAAAACCCCAGGAAATCCAGGAACCTGCAAAGTACTTTCATACAAATACTTGGGGTGCAGAGAAATTTCATTCACCAAACATTTACTGAGCACTTTCTGGTGCCAGGTCTCGTGCTCAAGGAATGCATCGCAGAGATAGCTTTTCCTTTTGTGTATAGCCACTGTGATTGGAGATGTCTGCAGCTCTGTTCTTCAGCTGCTCGTTGTTAGAGCTGGTGGATAGGTGCAGCGTTGCTGCCAGACAGCCTGGTTGCCTAGCAACAGGAGCAGATGCTATTGTCCCTCAGTTTGTGAGCGCAATATATTCTAGCCCAAGGTGCTTGATGAACACAGTCATTACATGAACCCTTCACGTCACCTTTGGAAGTTGTGGTTCTGAGGCTGGGAAGTCAGACTGTCTTTGGAAGCTGCATTTGCAAGAGAAAGAGGCATATAGGATATGATCATCTGGCTACATAGATAAATATTGAAAAACAGGATTTGGGTTTCTGGCTATGGCTTAAGCTAAAAGAATAATAGGCTCCTGGGAAAGGATAAAGTATATCTCATGAAACAAAAAATAATGTGTCTGGCAGGCGTGCGATTCTCCCTGAATCTGAGGAAGTGGGAGACAAATGCCTGGATAATCTGAAAAACAAAACAGATTTCATGGAGGATACCAGGTGTGAAATAGAAAGAACCACAGTGGGAAAGGACACACAGAGTGAACTTCAAATTTTAATACATGACAATAATTCATTTCCTAGCTAGTACTGAGACTTGGAAGTTCAAGGTGAGTCCCTTTGTGGTCAAATGACTATCCTGAAAGGGATTGGGACAAATTCCCCACTGTCAGAGTGTGGATGAACAAATAGGCATTATTAGGAACACTTAAAGAAAAAAGGAGTAAGAAAAAATGGAGGTTTTTGCTATTTCTCATCATCCCCATAGAGAGGTGGGCAGGGACCAGGGCTGCTGCCGAGCACTTTGTTTGGGTCTGTGTTCCAGTGAAAGGCGGCTCCCCACCCTCATGGTGTTCCCTTTTAACAGAGAAAGTAGGAATAAAAACAGTGGGACGGGGGGTAATCAATCTTTGTGGGTCCAGGTAATCTTATCGGTGGGGGAATGATCAGTCTATGTGTGGCGAGGCAGTCAGAAACCATAGTTGTCTGGAAAGTCAACCCAGCCTCTGGGGCCTATGGAGTGTTGCAGTGTCCATGGGGGGAGGTAGCCCCCCATTTTATGGGAAGCTCAGCTTTGCTGCTACCCTCTTCTTTTGCAAAATGGAGGACCCATCTCCAGCTAGCTTCCAGGCACCCTAGGCTTGTGGACAACTCCGTTTGTTGCCCCACATGGTAAGATAGAATACGTGGTTGGAATACAGCATAGAAAGTGTACATTTTGTTCAAAAAGAACAGGTAGTGTAACAGATACTTTAGTGTATATCCCTCATATTCAATCAGTTTATGAATGCTATTGATTAAATTTGCAGGTATTTTGCAAGACAGCTGTTAAACAGTGATCGTTAAAAATTAAATTATGGGCCGGGTGCAGTGGCTCATGCCTGTAATCTTAGCATTTTGGGAGATCAAGGTGGAACTGTCGCTTGAGTCTAGGAGATCATAGTGAGACACCCTCCTTCTCTACAGAAAATAGAAAAATTATCTAGATATGATAGCATGCACCTGTTGTCCCTGGCTATTCAGGAAGCTGAGGCAGGAGGATTGCTTGAGCCTGGGGGTTTGTGGTTGCAGTGAACTGTGATGATGCCACTGCACTCTAGTCTGGGTAACTGAGACCCTGTCTCAAAAATAAAAATTAAGCTATTCAAAATTAAAATTAAATAAATCATAATAGAAGCAAAGGCAGTACATGCCCCAGACTAATCATCTCACTGCATTTCACTGCTGTTTGCCCAGTGTCTGTAAGGTGGAGATGCTCCAACAGGATAATGGCATCTCGTCCACTTCATTGTTCGTGAGTTAGCAGTTGGAAACTTGATTCTGCCATGCAGGAGTTTGTAATATTTATAAATACATTCCCACATCCCTTGAACTTTGACATTTTGTTCATTGTGCTCCAGCCTGCTTCTCTCTGGGACTGCCTGCATCTCTGTACCAGAGGCTTTCTCTGGAAGGTCACTTTACGCCTGCCCACGTGCATTGCTGGCAGGAATCAGCTTCCTGCAGGAGCAGCCCTCAGCTTATCCTTCAAGTGGGATGACTTTGAGCAAGTGTTCTACACCATTTCCTACTACCCATGATGGCAGTGCATTTCATATTGTACTTTTATTAACAGATATCTGCCCTCCCTTCCCTGGACCACTTCTTTTCCTCTGTCCTGGTGTTCACTCTGCTTGCCCCAAGGTCTACCTCAGAGTGAGGCATGCTGTGGATGTATATTGGAGAACTTTGGGGCAGGATTCGGGGTAGCTCGTGAGAAGTGACAGTGACCCGTGCAGCCAGGCTCAGACATGGATGCTGATTTTCTAATAGCTATCACAAAATTAGCAGAAAAGCAAGGCTGGTAGTCATGAGGGACTTCAACTGTATTTACCTAATTTAAATCCAAGTTCTACTAAAAGCAAAGCATATCTGCTTTAAAACATTTGCTAATAACCTAGTGGGGACTCTGCTGAGTGGTGTGGGGACGCGACAGTGAATAAGCCATTGCCAATGGTAGTGATAGCATATTGAGGGTTATCGGATGTGCACACAAACACAAGGGTAGAATGTGGTCATTTTCACAGAGCTGAGCGCGAGTGCAGCTTGTCGGGGAGGAAGAGGCTTGGAGGAAGGAGGACAGTCCTGGAATAGCTAACATTTAGCTGAGATGGTGAATTGGAAGGATTTCAGCAGGGAGAGATGGAGAGGAAAAGAGTTGTGGGCAGTAATGCTGGTGAGAAGACAGGCCTGAAACCGAGAAAATGTCTTGGACAGGGAGAGGTATTTAGGGGCATGGACTCAGAGGAAAGTCTGGAAAAGCACATTAGAGGCAGGGTGTAGAGGCTTGGGTGGAATCTGGGGCATTCCCAGTACCTGTCTAATATAATAAGCGCCTAGGATGCAGAGGACTGTAGAAGGGGTCTGATTTCCTGGCCATGCTAGAGCTCCACAAGAGAATTCTTGAGACTCAAGAGGGAAAGTGGTCTGTAAATAGTCAATCCTAATTATGTTATAACTTGTTATAAGAGCGTTCTGATCAGCTTAGATTTCAGAAGCATTTAAAAAGACACTCAACCAAGAGGCATGACTTGGAGAATGTCTTTGGGAAGTCCAAGCCTGCAGTAAACTAAAGCATGGGGGAAAGCAGTGTGCGACAGACGTGCTTGGTGTTACGGGCTGTGGGCTGCCCCTTCCCCAAATGCCTGTGTTCAGGCCCTAACCCCAAGTGCCTCCTAATGTGACTGTATTTGAAGATAAGATCTCTAGGGAGGTTAAAATTCGGTCATTAGGGGGCTCCAATGACGTATGACTGGTGTCATTGTAACTAGAAGAAATTTGGATACAGACACGAGTGAGCATAGAGGAAGGGCTGTGTGGAGACATAGGGAGAAGGCGGCCAGCACAAGCCAAGGAGGGGGGCTTCAGAAGAAACCAGACCTGTGGATACCTTGGGCTCCAACTTCTAGCCTCCAGAACTCTAAAAAAAAATAAATAAATTTCTGTTGTTTAAACCACCCCGTCTGTGGTACGTTGTCAACAGCAACCCTAGCAAAGTAATGACTTGGCATGAGGAGAGCAATGAAAGGATGGGGTCTTTGCCTTGGGGCAGATAACATAGTTGATCCTCATTATTTGCAGGTTTTTATTTGTGACCCCCATGACCCCCAAATCCATGCTGAACTCCATTTCATGGTCACTTGAAATTGTGCACAGAGCAAGTGCTGGACATTGTGAACTGGCCGGTGCTCGTTTACCAGGCGAGGCCAAGGGCTCTACCTTCCTGCTGTAGCTCTCATACTGTAAACAGTCTGGAGGGCATAGTTTTAATTATTGTCCTTTACTTGGTGATTTCACTTTTAAAACAGCCCGCAGGTATAGCACTGAAGTGCTGAAGGCTGAGATATGCCTTACAGAGAAAACATGGGTGTTAGATAAGCTTCCTTCAGGCATGGGTTTCAGTGCTGTTGGCCATGAGTTCAGTGTTAATGAATCAACAATATGTATTGAATAAAGTCGTCTTTAAACAGAAAAATGCATAAAACAAGGCTATGAATTGATTGGTTGGTGAAAAAGTTGTGACTAGGGATTCACAGGACTCTAACTCCGTATGTCCTCTAGGAGCTGTGTTTCAATATTTGCTAATTCAGTGTTAGTAGTGATTTTATAGAACGTAACTACTGCAAATAATGGGAATCTGTTGTATCATGTTGCAGAGTGGCTGTTGGAAAGTCGACCTATGCAAATCCTGATTCCACCTTCTCCACCAATAAGGTTATTTCAGATTGAAAAATGTAGAACACAAATACCTTTAGACGAGAGTTGAAGCTCAAGGTAGGTAGAGAAGTAGTGGAATTACTACCTAGACATTGGAAGTGAGATTCCAGCAACAACCATTTAACTCGATGTTGATTCATGAGTAAATTCAAGAAATTCTGATGGCCTGATAGCAAGCAGGAAAGAAAGGGGTACTCCCTTACATTCGGCAAGGATTCCCTACAAGACATGCTAATGAAACTATAATATCTATGTAACATTGGCTAAATGTTCTTTAAATGTTCACCTGCCAAATTCAGGACGTATTCACTTCTGTTGTGAGTTCGCAGTCAGCACTCTGACATTGCTCTTTAGAGCTCACCCCAAATCTCCTGCAACCTTGGCTGCTTCTCCTCATTCTGTTTCGTCCTCATCAGTCAGAGAAAATTTGCTGGCACATGTGAGGTCTCCTAAGAACAGGTGTCCCATTACATACTTATCTTGTTAAACATCATTTGCACTAGGAGGAAACTGCGGTATATTAAAAGGCAAAGTGGCTTTTTACTGTAGTTGAATTCTTAATGTGGTCTCAATTCAGTTCATTTGTAATTTTTAGTCCCATGGACAGCCTTCGTTGGAGATTCTGTTGGAGATTCATAGGAGCTATGAATCTGAAAGTTTTGCTGTCACTGGGACTTGTCTGCCCCAGGACCACCGACAAAATGTACTGAGCTGACATTGTTAAACATGCTGATTCCTGGGCTTTATCCTAATAATACAGAATCAGAAGCCCTGGGGGAGCTGGGAATCTGGACTTTTTTTTTTTTACAGACATAGTTTCACTTTATCATTGTCCGTAGAGTGCTGCAGTGTCACAGCTCACAGCAACCTCCAACTCCTGGGCTCAGGTGATTCTCTTGCCTCAGCCTCCCAAGTAGCTGGGACTACAGGCGCCCACTAGAACGCCCGGCAATTTTTTTGTTGCAGTTTGGCCGGGGCCAGGTTTGAACCCACCACCCTTGGTATATGGGGCCGGCGCCCTACCCACTAAGCTACAGATGCCGTTCTGGGAATCTGAATTTTAAAAAGCTTCTTAGGTGATTGGAAGTTTTAGTTATAAAAGTGAAATAGTCTTTGAGAGAATTTAGTTGTTCTGCCAGATACTGATTATTTGACACAGAATATGAATCCACCTGTATCCAATAGATATTTTAATATTTTCAATTCTGTTTAGAGCTATATCTTGACCAGAGTGCAGTAGGTCACGTCTGTAATCTTAGCACTCAGGGAGGCTGAAGCAGGTAGATCACCTCAGCTCAGAAGTTGGATACCAGCTGGAGCAAAGTGAGACCAGTGTGTACTAAAAATGGAAAAACTAGCTAAGTGTTGTGGTGGGTGCCTGTAGTCCCAGCTACTGGCAAGGGTGAGGCAAGAGGATCTCTTGAGGCCAAGAGTTTGAGGTTGCTGTGAGCACTCTGCCCAGGGTGACAGGGTGAGACTGTGTCTCAAAAACAACCAACCAACCAAACAAATAATATCTTTAGCATTTCTGTGTAGCAGTAATTGCAAGCAAGAAATACGTTGATAAAAATGTATCTGTATGTTATCTATATGTTAGTTTGCCTTTCATCAAATTTTAGTTTTCCAGGCCAAGTCTTTAACTTGAGAATTTAGATCAGTTCTCTAAAAACAGTTTGACAAATCAAAACCCAAACATATACTAAAGTTAGATTAAGATTTTCTTGGAAATCATGGACCAGAAAATGAGGATTACCACAATTGCAAAAATTACTTAGTACCTTTTCAAAATTCTTTCATCTATACACTCTTTAGATAACTAATCATTGGACTTTTTCCTATACTCCTAGGCCTCAAAACATTTTCTGATGATTATTCACATCTGGAGTTTTTCTTTATCCTTATCTTTGGAAAAATGGTCTCATGGCTATATGGCTTTATTGAAAATGCAAATTTATACTTAACTGCAAGAGGTGTTTTAATTTTAGTGATGATTCTAAGGCTCGTACTAAGTGCCATGTTGCAATATAAAGGGTACAACATTTTCCATTTTTAACTATAGGAGAAGTATTATCTAGAGTTATAATTTAATATTATGCAAATTAGTTGTTCATTTATTTCTTGTGTAATTTACCAAATAACTATTCGATGCCATCTGTCAATGTAATGTCATTTAAATTACATTCCTAGTGATAATTTTAATCTAAAAATTAAAGAAAACCTTTCACTTATAGCATATTTAAAGAGCAACTGGCTGTGCTGATACTTAAAAATTTGTCAGATCATTTACTTAACATTATCTTGCGAATTTCATTGTTAGCAATGGAAATTTAGGGTTTTATGAATTGAATTTTGAAACATGAAGTAGAGATTCTTCTGAAAGGGACAGGAATATTTATTCAAATGTTACTTTTGTAACTATACAGAGGGTTCATCATTATATCCTCAGTATCAAGAGTAGCATTTTATATATATTTGTTTTAATTGAATAAGTTAAGCAGTACACAGAGTCTGATCTTATAAAGTAAATGAAAATTTTAAAATTTGCCTTACATAGAGTTTTATAGTTAATTTATATGCATTCCATATGTGTAACATACTCAGCATATACTTAAATAAATTCTTTTGATGTTAGGACAGTAGCTTATAATTAGTTTAAGTATATTGAAATGAATACTTGGAAGTCCCAAAAGAGAATACTGTGGAAAACAGTATTAAAAACAGTATAAAAAATAATACTGGTATTATTCAGCCTCATATACATGAAAAACAAGGTTAGAGATAAATAAAAAATACCAGTAACTCTTGGCTATAATTCTCTATTTATAAAGAAAAAAAAATTTGATTCTAAAAACTAAACAATTGTATCACTATTTGTAGGAATTTTTTAAAATTAAGAATTAAATTAGAGCTGAAAATGGTTGACAAAAATGGAATCATTCCTGTTTTAAGTGCAATCAGAACTAGAAATAGGGTAGAGTATTGTAAAATTATATTTTTCTTCTTGGTAGCCGAGATCACTAGTTAGGGAATTTGTATTTAGGATAGATTGGCCAATCTTCAGGGGATTTCAGAAATATATTTCAGGACCTCATTTAGGTGCTTTATTCTAACATAGGAGTTCAAGTCCAGAGAGTCTAGAGAAAGGATTTTATCCTAAGGTTAATGTTTCAGAATGGAGAAAGAGAGAGGAAAGAGGAGGAGGAGAGAGAGAAAGAAAAACAAATACACCCGGGTCATAAAAAAGAGAAAACAGCAATGTGGAGGGATGAAGAAACAGGAAGATTTATACTCACCAAATACTGTCATTTAAACTTTCTTCCAAGGGGCTTAATTTTAAAATAATATATTCACAAGCACATTTTATCTCCTGTTTTATCTCCTAAGAAGTACTATATCTATCTATCTATCTCTATATCTATATCTATATATATATATATATATTAAATCAACTGTGTACATTAGTGCAATCAAGGGTACAATGTGCCAGTTTCATATAAAATCTGAAATATTTTCATCAAACTGTTTAATATAGCCTTCGTGGCATATTCTTCTTAGCAAAGTATCTCAAGAATGGAAGAAAAAGTATCCAATGTACTCAGCCCTACTATGAAGCTAATTTATACCTTTCATATGAAGGCTATAACCCAACTATAGCACAAGAATATGGGGAAAGGGCCAAGGGAGGGGAGGGGAGGGGGAGGTGGGGGTGGAGGGAGGGTAATTGATGGGGTCATACCTATGGTGCATCCTAGAATGGGTATAGGTAAAACTTACTAAATGTAGAATACAAATGTCTACATACAAAATCCTAAGAAGCACTTTACAGAGGGAAAATCTTAGTGAATCTCCTTTTATTACTGGTGGTGCCAGAAGATAAGACTTAGAGACTACATATGGTTCTTCTGAATTTTGAGTTTATGATAAATATAATAGGATTTACTAATAGGGTACCACGAAGATGCTGGATCCCTCTTCTGGCTAACAAATAGTGTTTTTCAGACTCTAGGAAGTGTTTTAGTTTATCCTTAAATGTTGCGTAGGATGGGTCTTCTTCACCTGCCCTAATTCCGGAGTCCTGTTTGGTTTGCCCTCCCCTTTTAGGTGTACATGAAGGTGGTGGGCGTTTTCCAGGGCATTGGCCCTGCTTTTCCACGTGGGCTGCCTCATCCAGGGCTCTTTGAACTTGCTGTTTCGATCTTCAGCTCAGTCCTCTATCACACTGCATTTAGTCCTCCCTGGGGACCATTTCTCCTCCTTCCTTTGTCCCCCATGGAACTGTACAGATCTGTATAAAATTAAAGAGAAACATAATACTGATGATCATAAATGGCTTTGATAATAATTGGTGCAGCAGACATCAGGTTAAGTGCATTGTGCAGGGCAGCCTGCTGGGCATGCTCCCAGGAGGTTGCACCCCTATATCTGGAGCTTGGGAGCACACTGTACTACTGCCTTCTGAGAGAAGGTGGAGCCCCTGTCACTTTCTCAGCACCGCAGGAGACAGAGGCTGTTCTATGTACTTGGCAGTCGGTTGAGGATGGGGAACACAGTTCCATTTCTTAGAGCCACCTTTTACATGCCAGTTAAGGTACATTATTTGGCCCTCTCCCCATTTTATTTCAGCTTTCTCATGGCTACAAAGGATGTAATAATAGTCCTTGTCTAAAATGGAGATTAAATAATACCTATAAAAGACTTAGAATGGTACCTGGACTATACTGCTCAAATATTCTTTAGCTGTGTTACTATTAAGGAGAGGTCTGTTAAACTGTGAAGAGCTCTTAGGGATGATGTGGATCAGCCAAAGAATGTGGGTGGGTATGGTACATTCAGCAGTGCTTCTCTGGAAATGGGCAGGTGGACAGCCACGTCCTTCCTCATCATGCCCCTTATCTGTTTTTGGGATAAATAGGTAAAGCAGAAGCAGACGGCTGATCAGAGTCCCATTTTTTCCTGATCTAATTATTTGAGATCTCTGTTCACTACTGTGGATTCATATCCTCCATCAGTGAATCATGACCCACAGTGATTGCTTTTATGTATTTACTGGGCTGATTTCTTTCTATTGCTGTTGTTGCTTTGGTAATGTTATTGTTGAAATGCCTGACTTAGTATTTGAAAATCACATAAAACTATGTCAAAATGGAACAAATAGATGCAATGAGAAGTAGTTCAGGGGTCATGTTCTTCTGGAGGTTTGGAATGGAGATGGTAATGCTTTTTTTGATGATGTTTATTTGGTACTCAGAGCTATTGGTACTTTAAAGGCGAGTCAGTAGTTGAACACACAGTGTTGATGAAATTTTGCAGCAAATAAACTCCGTTTCTTTCATTTTCAAAGAAATACATGTGTTCCTTAGGCTATTTAATCTGTGTTCAAAAAGCAAACGAGTTCTTGTTCCTAGGCAAGATGCTGTGATGATTTTAAAAATATTGACAATATTAGATTCTGCTGGTGTTTTTTCGTCTTCAAAATATATAAAACCAAGAAATGGAAACTGTGCAATTGATGCATAATCACTGATACTTAAGTGCTAATTTCAAAATTTGTGTAATTTGTGTGACGGTTGTCATCTTAAGAAATATGGAAACATTTCAAATATTGTTTGCCATGTTTATTTTCTGCACATATTAAAAGCCTTTTGTATAAAATAGTCCTGGAATATCCTGGAAGTGATCAAAATTTAATAGACCATAGAGCATTTGTAGACCAGAAGCTTTAGGATGAAATGCAAACAGCATTAAATGTCTAAATTTATTTTCTTCCAGACTTTCATCTTACAGTGATTTTCTGCAAGAACAGCATTAGAGCCTTGTTCGGAACATTTAATAGAAGCTGTAACAGATAATCACTGACTCTGTAATTAGTCATCTCTACGGAGGTGCTCTTTGAGCCACTGATAAGAATTGGATTGTGTTGCTACATCATGTTTTCATTCTGCTGTCACAACCCAGCCATCCATATTTATAGTCTCCTGGCGCTAAGCTCATTGCCAGTTTAACACAAATGTGAAGAGATACGCATAAACTCCGCCTTCTGATCCCTGATGTTTATTTTAAGGAACTGGCTGAGTAACTTTACAGTGAAGATAATAGTATTAGGTACCTTAGTGACAAAGCTTAATAGAAGATTAATTTGGTTTGTACATAAAGTATGTATATATTTATGCACAAAATACAGACACACAAAAGAAACATAGTTAAATGTAAAATTCAACCAAAACTTTTATAGACATTTCTGATTTTTGGGTACTATAACAAAATACCACATTATTTTTTATTTTCTTTTCAGGGGAAACTGTTACGTATCATATGAATAACAAACTCTCGCCCTTTTTTCTGTTGATGGGAAGTTAGATTTTACAATGCAAATGACATTGACTGCAATCCATTTCTCCGTTATATTCTTTTTTTATCCTTATATGTTATTTTATGTTGGAACAAATATTTCTGTGTGGTTGAACTGCACACGTGTTGGTTGAGCTCCTTCTTTGACCCAAGCTCTGGGGAAAGCAGAGTGTGATCAAGTGCCCTGCAGTTTCCCAGAGCTCTGTGTCTCTGAAGTGGGTGAGGAGGCTTTCACCAAGGGATCTGTCTTCATGAGAGAGGTGGCATTCAAGCCTGTGCCTAGAGAATGGGTGGGGTTTTAACAAAAGGTAACAGGGGGAGTCATCCCGGGTGAGAAGGCCAGGGAGGCGGGGAAGTGTAAAACATGTTGTGATTTCACTGGATCCAAGGGTGTTTTCACCTGAAATGGAGAAATTCAACCACAGAGATGGGTGATGGCCACAGCTTGAAGGTCTTTGAAACCTGTTGAAGAGTTAGGGTTTTAATCTGTGAAAGTTAGAGATGTTTACTGAACAAGGGAATGGTGATCTGGTAGGACACATTGCCTTTCTGATTATAGGTAATAATATACATGCCTTATTTGCCCCCCTAAAAATGTACCGGCAATTTGGAAATACTATTTGCAATCTATAATACTTATGTTTTTCCCATATAATTAAAGTTATTAGTTCTGTTTACTATGTTTTGATGCAAAACTATGAAATATAAAAATTGACTCCAAGGGGGAAAAAGTACCCTGGAAAAGAATTTTACAAATTTTACCATGAAAATGTATAAATCCATGAAGAGAAACAGATCGGGGGGAGAATGGATTGTATAAGTAAGTGTTCAGCTATTTAAAATTGTTTGATGATTTTACATAAATAAAACTTTGGTATTGGAAATGAATAGCTCATGGTTCCTATCCCACAGGGGTGATGCATTTTAATTTGTATAAAATAGCTGGAATTGACAGACTGTCAGAGTTTATAAACATTGTTGTCAAGAGGGGACTAGTTATAAATGTCTCTTTTTAACTTCTAGTTAGTAAAACCCAAATTCCAGTGCTTACATGGTTCTCTGGCTCTTACAGAAGGTGTCTGTCAATCAACCAGTCATGCGCCTTGCTCAGTTCTCGAAGTCTGAATGTGTTATGTACCTTCTAGTATGTTTTATTGTTTGGGCTAGTTTGCTTTAGTGCATTTATGATAAATTTCTTCCCCCAAACTTTTTAATATAAAATTTTTGTAAAATGAAAGTTAAAATACAAGTACCACAAACATCTGTATACCTACACCTAGATTTGGCAATTATTCCTATAATAATTCTTCAATAAACTCCTTTAAAAGTGAATTGAATGATGCCCCATGATCATATCAATGTACACAGCTATGATTTAATAAAAAAAAAAGAAAAAGTGAATTGACACTTGGTAAATACTATTTGTTCCCCATCTTAACATTAAGTAGAGCACTTGGCTGATGATCGTGGAAAAAACATGAAGTTTTTGCTTAATTAACTGAGCTTAGTTAGATATCAGTTAGACACATGCAGCCCAACAACTGTTTATCTTAAAGGTAGTTCAAATGTAAACATTTTGTGAAAATTTTTCCTATCTTAATGTACTCAAATTTGTATCTTTTAACTCTAACTTCAACTTATGCAAAGATACTTCATAAATATTTTTATAGGAAACATTTTAAAATGGCAGGAGCTATAGAAAAATTTAAACTATGTAGTTGGTACTATATAACATTTTTAATCAGAGTATCAGAAAATTACAAGAATATCTGTAGTGGGAATTAGGACTGTGTATTTTACGTTCTACAAATGAGTATATTTAGATCTACACACATACATATAATCTTACGATTCATGGATAGTTCATTTAAAATAGTAGATAACAGTTTTCTGACTTTAGCTAATGAGCCTCATCAGTAGGCTAACTATTGTAGGCACCATGAACGTTTTAAGTTTACCTTCTAGTTCATGCACATATTAACACAATAGGCCCTCCATAGTTGATCACTTCCTTACATTGACCAACTCTTTAAGTTGACCTAATTTTCATAGATTGGACGTGCAGCACATGTACGTATCAGTACAGTAGACCTGGTTCCTTATGCTGACCACCTCTGTATGTTGACCAGTTTGTCACAGTCCCTTGGGTGGTCATCTTACAGAGGTTCTCTTGTAATTTAATATTCACAAACATGAATCTCAACTTTTTTCTCATGAGGCATATTGGTTTTAAGCTTTTCCTTTAATTTATCATAAATTACTCTTCTGCTTTCAAGATTATGCCAGTTGCCCAGATGGCAGCAGGTTGTAGACAGGAGTGATGAGTAGACTAGAAAAACTAAAGTAGTGCTTGAAGGGTGAGTCCAGTGAAACTGGAGGAAAGGAAGTCAAGGCAGGGCGCACAGGAAGGACAAGAGCTTGTGCACTGTGGGAGTCAAGTGCACTTTGATGAAAGGGAACTGGGAAGACACTAGAGGGCAAGATGTGGGGAGAGGCACTACAGGAAGCCAGCCTGCAGGGGTGAAGACGCGGGGCTATGCAGGTCACAACAGCTGGGGTGTCACAACAGCTGGGGCATGGGGACACAGCAGCCAGAGAGTGCCGCCTGACACTGTCCATGCTTGTTTCTTACTCTGACAGATTAGCCAGGGGCTGTAAGTAGAGATAAAAGAAGGGTGTTCCTGATGCAGTTTCAGAGTCAGAGTGCCTTGGTGTAGAGTCTCAGTGAGCTCCTGTAGACTGCTACTCACGGCCAGGGCTCTGGTCAGTAAGAACAGCGGGGACATCCTGAAATGTCCTGTGTGCTAACAGGGAAGTGCGAACTGTGTCTGGTGTTCTTTAAACACAGAAATTGGACCCGTTTTCTTGAATAAAAGAGCCTGGTGATCAGAAAGCTATGTCTTAAGTTGCATGCAAATCTGGGCAGGGCTTCCTCTTTCTAAAATAAAGAGACTAGTTGCCAGTTCACGTATCTATTGTGCTTCTGTTTCAAGGAGGAAAAGAATGCTTATTCCATACAGTCAAAAGAGTAGCATGTGTCCCAAGGGAAACATTGTTTTTCCTAAAAAATAGTTTAAATTTCCAACTCTAGCATGCAGAGAGATGGGTTATAATCACTTTGTTTCATATAAGGAAACTCGCTTTGCATGGCTCTTGTAAACACACAGCATGTGAGAACTTAGGGGTACTTAAGCTTTTTTCCTAAGTGCCTTTAGTTGGTCCCTTGGTCAGTTTCTCTCTGCATTGATCTGTCTTGTGCTCTAGAAAACATTTTACATATTTAAATAGCCAACTTTTCTCTGCCTTCCTTTTATTCGGTGTGGCTTTTCCATGCAGGATTCATCTGACACATAAAGTCTAGGATTCATAATATTCTCTGGAAATAAGTTGAAGATAAGACAGCCTCGTACTACTTTTGAATGAATGAGTTTTTAACAGCTCACTAAATGTTTATTGATCACTTAAATGTGCCAGGAATCTTTCAAGACATTGAACAGAATACTCAAGATACCTGCCTTGATGGAGATTACATTCTATAGAATGAGACTGACAATAAACAAAAATATTGTATGTAGATATATCAGTACAATGTGTTAGAAGGTGATAATTCTAAAAGGAGGGGAAATAGAGTCAAGCAAGGGGGACTGGGAATGTGGGGACAGTGGGAGCCAGTGTGCAGGGTCTGTCTGCAAATTTAAATAGCGTAGTCAAGGCAGGCATCATGAAGAGGGTGACGTGTGAGCTGAAACATGAAGGAGGTGAGGACCCCTTCAGTATCTGGAAGAAGAGAGTCCAAGGCAGAGGAAATGGCTGGGGCAAAGGCCTGATGTATCTGCGCAATAGCAAACAGACCAGCGTGCTACAGTGGAGTGGGCCAGGAGGAGAGCAGGAGGCGGGGAGAATAGAGAGGGAGCAGAGGCAGGTCATGCAGGACCACAAGGCCACTGTGGAGACTCTGAGCATTTGAGGAGCCACTGGAAAATTGTAAAGAGAGAAGTGACATGATTGTTTCAAAAGCTTCCCTCTGACTCACACTGAAAATATATTAGAGAGCTGAGGATAGGACTGGGCAGACCAGATTGATGTCTAAAGAAATAAATAATCCGCGGGTGTGAGGCTAGTCCCTCCACCAGGCAAGGGGTCACATTCTGGATAGCCTCTAAAGGCAGAGCCACCAGGATTCTCTGAGCCCCTGGAAGCAGCCTGTATGAGAAAGGCAATCCCCCAGTTGTCTCAGAGGTTTTTTGCCTGAGCAACTGGAAGTCTGCAGGAGAAGGTTTGGGAGTAGGGGTGATATGGGCATTCCATGTTGGCCATGTTGAGGTTGAGATGTCTCTGGGACAGCTTGACATACGTCTGCATCTTGCGAAGAGGTCTGGACTGGAGATGGAAATTTGGGAGTAGTCAGCTTATGGATAATAGGTATTTAAAATGGAGAAATAAGTATTTTTCTTAGAAATTCTATTTTTATTCTAAGATTCAATGTTTAGAAATTATTTCCCACATATTTAAAAACACTTAGCAATGAGCTTACAGAGTAATAGGTATTTGTATCAGTGCTAGGAATAGAAGCAAGCAATAGAAAAACGTGCCAAGTCTGACATAGCAACTTAATATATTTTAATATGTTGGGAATAAAATCCAGAAGTCTTTACTTCTGGGCTGTTCTCATTAGACCTTGCTGCTTTAGCATCCAAGAATCTATATTAAGGAGAGAACTGATCTGAAACAGGTTTTTTGGTGTGTGATGGAGTAAAAATAAGAATTTGTTTCATCCTCTGAGGCAGGAGAAGTCTGGCCTGCCCACTGAGAGGGTGAGAAGGGGTCTGGTGAGGGGTTAACAGCTTGGCTGGATGTCTGACAAGTGATCTTGGTCATCTCAATACCCAAATGAGTCACAGGCCTTCCAGGCAGCTTCCTGGAGGCCTATCTCTAAGGGATTAAAACATCACTGGATACGCACAGGCTACCAGTGAGTTCAAATAACAATGCTACACTAGACTGGCAGGGCTTTTGTTTTGCTGGGTGGGTTGTACCCATTTGGGACAAGAGCTGAGTCTCTGAGGGGCTGCCAAGGAAAGAGTGAGAGCTGCCTGTTGTTCTCGTTCTCGGCCCATCTCCAAGAGTGGTTGGCTTCTGTTTTAAATAAACCCTGAGCAGGTACTTAAAGAATATCCTTTGGAAGGGAAAACAAATTAATAACAAGCTGGAGATACTTGTTCTGGATGCACTGAGATCACAGCTTAGACTTGGTGAGGACCATGGTCAGAGGGGAAGTGCCAGTGGGGAGGGTGGAGGCAGATGTAGGACTCAGATGTGGGCAGTTCAGTAACCCTACGTGCCTAGGCCCTGGGAGGTAGATGCCCAGAAATTTGTGGGGACTCCTGGTCTCAGGAATTGAAGGAGCTCTGGGTCTGAGAGAGGACAGGAAAGGGGGAGAGGGGGAAAGGAAGAAAAGAAGGAGGAGGAAAAGGAGGAGAGAGAGATACTAGTTCTTACAACAGACCTCACAGTATTATTATTCCCTTCTGTGAATGAAGAATCTGAGACTCCCTCAAGGTCACCTACTGATCAGAGGTGGATAGATAGGTGGGATTCAAATTCAGGTTTGCCTCCCTTCCAGACCTGTGAAACTCTAATCTCCTTCCCCCCCCCCCGAATTTGGGAAATAGGAGCCAGAGCAAAAGCAGAAAGGAATAGGGCAACACCCCCAAGCCTGTGCACCAGTACAGCATCGCTGTCTCTGAAAGCGGCTTGGGGTGGTGTGAGCTGAGGGGACTCCATGGGGCCATGATGAGGCTCTGCAGATTGGGTGTGATCTGCTGTGAAGGATGATCTGAGACACAATATTAAGGTCTCATGGTCACTATGGTGAACCTAATAGGAATTAAATTAATTTTAAACCCTACTTGGAGCACTGAAGCAATTCAAGCACGTTCTGTCTTGGTTAACTTGAACTCATGTTTCAAAGGGAGGAAGCATTCCCAGAACCAGTTGTGGGAATCTGAGATCAACAAAACAGGGTGGGCAACAGACAATTAGATAATTACCCCGTAGATATGGAAATCAAGACTGAGAGAGATGAGGTGGTTTACTCAAGAACACCCAGCCAGCAGGTAGCAGATGATGGCCCAGCGTCCAGGGCTCATCCTTCTTACCCTGAGGCTTGTCTGTCATATTCTAGAGGACATCTCCCAAGAGCCTTTGGCTCTCCTTCTAATAACCACGATACAAACTCCTGATGCTTTCCTTTCCTTTTTCTTTAAATATTCTTCCTCCATGTGAATAATCTAGGGAGGGAGCGATTGAACAAGGATTTGGCAGTGATCTCTTTGCCACTTTGGGATCTGGGCTGAGCAGAGGGAAAAATAGGGGAGAACCGACATAAACAACATCAGAACATTTTAAGATGATAAATGGTGCTGGCCAAGGTTCTTAAATGGCCGTAAATTCCTCATTTGTGTGCTGGAAGAAATAATTGCACCCCTGCTGTGCTTTTTTCAGTTAAATGAGATAATACATGTAAATTCCTTAGGTAGGTGCCCAGGGGAGTGGTTTACATGTGGATTACATGTCAGTACTCAAAAGTATTAGTTATTATTTCTTGTTAAAGAATGGTAAGGTAATTTGTTCTAAAATCCAGTCCCATTTGGGGGTTAACATAGTATCATGGTATCAGACACCTTATATATGTATCTTGTTTTATGGTTTATAACATGAATGTTCCAGACCATTCAGCTTCGTTCAGTGGATTTCCTGGAGTTTAATTTAAAAATTGTCTTCAAAGTTTATGTGAGTCTGGCCATCCTCCTTTTTTTTTT
This sequence comes from Nycticebus coucang, assembly GCF_027406575.1. NCBI lineage: Eukaryota > Metazoa > Chordata > Mammalia > Primates > Lorisidae > Nycticebus > Nycticebus coucang. The sequence goes on along the minus strand of NC_069805.1, from coordinate 34,339,152 downwards.
TTTTTTATTGTTGGGGATTCATTGAGGGTACAATAAGCCAGGTTACACTGATTGCATTTGTTAGGTAAAGTCCCTCTTGCAATCATGTCTTGCCCCCAGAAGGTGTGGCACACACCAAGGCCCCATCCCTCTCCCTCCTTCCCTCTCTCTGCTTTTCCTTCCCCACCCCATGACCTTAATTGTCATTAAGTGTCCTCATATCAAAATTGAGTACATAGGATTCATGCTTCTCCATTCCTGTGATGCTTTACTAAGAATAATGTCTTCCACTTCCATCCAGGTTAATACGAAGGATGTAAAGTCTCCCTTTTTTTTAATAGCTGCATGGTATTCTATGGTATACATATACCACAGCTTGTTAATCCATTCCTGGGTTGTTGGGCATTTAGGCCGTCCCCACATTTTGGCGATTGTAAATTGAGCTGCAATAAACAGTCTAGTACAAGTGTCTTTATGATAAAAGAATTTTTTTCCTTCTGGGTAGATGCCCAGTAATGGGATTGCAGGATCAAATGGGAGGTCTAGCTTGAGTGCTTTGAGGTTTCTCCATACTTCCTTCCAGAAAGGTTGTACTAGTTTGCAGTCCCACCAGCAGTGTAAAAGTGTTCCCTTCTCTCCACATCCACGCCAGCATCTGCAGTTTTGAGATTTTTGTGATGTGGGCCATTCTCACTGGGGTTAGATGATATCTCAGGGTGGTTTTGATTTGCATTTCTCTAATATATAGAGATGATGAACATTTTTTCATGTGTTTGTTAGCCATTCATCTGTCTTCTTTGGAGAAGGTTCTATTCATGTCTCTTGCCCATCGATATATGGGATTGTTGGCTTTTTTCATGTGGATTAATTTGAGTTCTCTATAGATCCTAGTTATCAAGCTTTTGTCTGATTGAAAATATGCAAATATCCTTTCCCATGGTGTAGGTTGTCTCTTTGCTTTGGTTGTTGTTTCCTTGGCTGTACAGAAGCTTTTCAGTTTAATGAAGTCCCATTTGTTTATTTTTGTTGTTGTTGCAATTGCCATGGCCGTCTTCTTCATTAAGTCTTTCACAAGGCCGATGTTACCTCCCCCTGCCTGCTTCCTGCAAATGGCATCATATTGGCCTTGTAAAACCTATGCAGGAGAAAATTTATCATGTCAAGCAGGAAATTATGATCAATTTTTAAGATGGTGAGCAAGAAAAATGTTAAAAACCCAAACCTGAATCGCATACAGATACACTTAATTTGACCCTTTTCTTCCCAGGAACATCCCAATTTTTTGATTATGGAACCATTTGGACCCCTCCTGTAGACTTTGTTCTAAGACTTAAAGCATGCAGTGGCCTTGGGCGGCGCCTGTGGCTCAGTGAGTCGGCGCCGGCCCCATATGCCGAGGGTGGCGGATTCAGGCCCAGCCCTGGCCAAACTGCAACAAAAAAATAGCCGGGCGTTGTGGCGGGCGCCCGTAGTCCCAGCTGCTCGGAAGGCTGAGGCAAGAGAATCACCTAAGCCCAGGAGTTAGAGGTTGCTGTGAGCCGTGTGACACCATGGCACTCTACCTGAGGGCAGTACAGTGAGACTCTGTCTCTACAAAAAAAAAAAAAAAAAAAAGCATGCAGTGGCCTTCACAAGAAGAAAAGGGCTGCCCTCATGCAAATTAGTCTGTTTTTGTTGGAAACCTTCAGGGAATTTACCTGTGAAATGGAGACTCACAATAAGAAATACAGCACATCTTACTGTTCCGCTTTCAGCCAGTGTAATATTGTTTCCCACAGCATGGAATGCTTAAAAAAAAGTGTTTCATCCCAGCGCCAAAACTCCAGCCATGGCTTTGACTGCCTTCAGGGGTGGTAATGGAAGTGGGGAACCATCTTTTCAATACTATATTATTTTCAGATGATTTTCCACCTACCTGGAAATGTGTAAATGAATGCAGAAAGGTTGAACTGAGATACTAAATTTAGGACAGGCAATTATAGACACTGGAGTTCTGAGCTTCCTTTTGCTCCTCTGTAATTTCTGGCGTAAAAATACTAAGTGTGGATAGTGTAAAAATAATTTGTTAATAATGAGCAAAGATCGTTTTGACAATGTCTGACATTTCAGAAATCTACTGCATTGTTCTGACTGTATTAATTGACACTTCTTTCTTTTCTTTTCCTTATCTATCAGTGACAATTTCAACAAGCACCTTCTTTGACGGCTTGCTGGTGACAGGGCTGTACATGTCCACAAGTGTCCAGGCTTCACAGAGCATTGCAGGTTCCAGTGCCTTTGGATTTGGTAAGCTGCCCTGACAAAAGAAACCAGTAATAGTGGCTATTTTATGCAGTTGTAGGTCTTATTTTTTGAAATTATCTCTTTTAAAAGTAATGAAAATTGACTACTTCAGATAAAATAATCTGAAGTGACTTGTGTGTATTTGCTTGAAGCGGGGCGAATTGAAGTAAGTCCTGCAAATGTGCAGCCAGCTTTGATCATGATGAGCTTTCTCTATCTTTCTACACCTGCCGCCACTGTTATTCTGGTCCTGTGGGGTTCACGTAAATTTCTGGCTTCCTTCACCAAGGCTGCTGGAATTAGCTCTGATGCCCATGCGATCTTTCAGTAATCTGTTCTCATAAATAGTGAATAAAAAGTGTACATGTCAAGTTTGACAAGTAATCATTGTATAAAACAGAAGATAGCAGTGGTTGTTGAAATGATTGAAGTCTATGAGTATTCATAAAAGAATGCTATTTAATGTTTAAGATATTTATTTGGAGTCTTTATCTTTAAATCAGAGACCTGTCAGGTTACTTATTGGAGAGGCAGAAGACCACATGGTAGCCATTAATCCCAGAGGATTCTCAATTTGGAAATCTCTGGTTTACTCATAACACTATCAACATGCCAAGCTGGAATTAAGTCAACCTTTCACAGCATCAAAAAATGCAAATATAACATATCAGTTTATGTAAGACATGAAATTATTGATCTTTCTCTCAAATTGGAAAACTATACATGACTTCATAGACGTTAAAAGGATAGAATTGTATTATCAAAGGCAGGTGTATGTTCAGTCTTTTTTCCTGTTGTATTTATAAATGGTTTTATAAATTTATAAATGGAAATAAGTGGTTTTTACCTGTTTTTTTTTTGTATATGAAAGAGCCCCCTGCTCTGTGTCGAGTCCCAGCAGTAGCTCTGCCCAGGTGACTCATTGGCTATGTTGATGCTGCCTTCTCTCTCTGCTTGCCCCAGATGAGGTCCACAGCCCTAGGGCTTAAAGGAGCCTCAAAGTCATTTAATTCCTAAGTCTTAGACTATGAGAATTAAGTCCCATAGTTTTAGACTATGAGAATTTACCTATATTTAAAAAGTCATAGATGAGATTTTATAATGTTTTGGTAACGACTTCTAGGTCTAAACCTCAGGGAAAAAATTTTCTCTTATGTCTAAAAATACCACATCTTCAGACCCACTCTTCTTACGCGCTGTAGAGATGAAGAGTCAGGTTACGATCATGTATAAATGCGTAAGTATATTGCATACTATCTGTTTTGTTATAAGTAGGGCTGTCAGATTTAGCAAATAAAATACATTACAGTGGGTTAAATTTAAATTTTAGATAAACCACTAAATTTTGTAGTATAAGCATGTAATATTTGGAATAAGAACTCTTGGGCTCCACCATAGCCCGGTTAAATCAAACCTCTGGAGCCGGGCCTGGGAATTGGTAACTTTTAAAGCTCTCCAGTTGGTTCCCAGTCCAGTAACATCAGCAACTCTGGGAAGTTGTAATTGCAGAGTTCGGGGCCTCACTACCGACATGGTGATCAGTAGAGGGTGGAACCCACTGGCCATTTATTTAATACTCCAGGTGATGTTGATACATGCTGAAGTGTGAATAATTCTAGTAGAAAGACAAATATCGATGAAATGATCAGGTAAGTGGGGCTGACAAATACACTGAATGCTGGGAAAGGGTCTCACAAGGAAACTAGACCTAGTCTTAGGTAAGGTGGGGTGTACTTTGGAAAGGTTTTCCTGAGGAAATGGTATCGGAGTGGAGATCTGAAGGAGCAGGAATTATTTGGCTAAAGGCCTGTGAAAGGCAGGGCATGGCATGCCCAAAGGAAAGAAGGGCAGTGCAAAGGCTTAGAGTGGGAACAGGCTGGCCGTATCCTAGATAAAGGAAGGGACACTGGTGTGGCTGGGCCTGGAATCCAGAGGGAAAATGATAACTATGGTTGGATAAGAGACCAGGAACAGACTATTTGGGATGTTGTAAGATTTGGGTCTTCATTCCAAGAGCGAGGAAAGCCATTGAGAAATGTAGGCTGAGGAGTGACTTGAATAGCCTTTGATTTTGAAGAAATCACTCTGGGGTCAGTACTGAGAACAAATTGTAATGGATGCCGAAAACAGTTCTGAAGTGTAATTAATCTGTACTATGTTGGTGGAGATGATTTGAGAGAACTTGGCTGAATTAAGTAACTATCATTTGTTAATTTGGGGGCTTTAAGGAAAGTCATTAAAGATCATTCACAAGTATGTTACAAGTACATTTGAAGGAACATATAAAATATATGTATCATATTGTCTTCAATTTTAGCTGGAAAGACAAACACAACACTAATAACAAAATTGTTAAGCATGATTTAAGAAACCCAGGCATCAAGACATTTTTTACAGTGACTTTGAAAGATACGAAAAATCAATTTTTAGTTGAATTATTATTATCTATTTTGGGGAGCTGAAATTGCACTTAGGCTTCCTATCACTGTCAATCCTGTATCCTTGGTTTAATGGTCAAAAGAGGCTTCCGAATATAAACAGAGTCCATTGATGATAGTTTGACTTCCACAGCCAAGTGCTCAGGTCTTGAACTAGATATTTTCCTTTTTTATAGAACATAATTTTTATATGGATGGATAGGTCGATTCCAATAATATCCTAATAATTGTATGCTTGTTTATGTGATACTGATAAATAACTTTAAAATGAAATTTAATAGTATGCCTGAATATTACATAGCAGAGTTAATCTTCATAAATAATGTTTAGAATGGAAAGCAGGAGGTTAAATGTCTTTTTAGATAAAATGGTCACTTTTGAAGTAAACTGTATTGTTCTATGGTATTTGATTTAAATTAAACATATTCTTTAGAATATAAGATCAAAATAAAAAAGATTTAATTTGTTTAGGGTACAGGTAGGAAAGTAGGGGAAACTTATAGAAGGTAAAATTCAAAAGAATTGCTGCTTTTTGGTAGTTTAGAATTTATATGAGAATCAGGCTGAAGTAATATGGCATTCTTTGACCTAGAACAAAAGAGTTATTGAACACTGACTCCATTGTTAATCTCTGACCTTTTTAATGGAATGTTAAGCAAACCTAGTTTGGCATTTTTCCAAATCCTAGCATGATTGTGATATATTTAGCTGTGACAGTAAGGCAAAATAAAGTATATGATTGAGTCGAAATAGGTACTTTGGAAAGTTTTTTTTCTAGAGTTGTTTGAATTGTACTAATTATACTATGGTTACAGCCACTCTCTTTTGAATATAAAACGTGTATATGACCATCCAAAATAAGTCCATAATTATTCTTAAGATACTGTGGTAGGAATGGAATTGCACTAACACTAACGTAAGTACAGCTTTTTATGCAAAACCAGAATTCTATAAAATGCATGCCTCACCGACCAAAAATAGACAAATGCCTAATAGCCAGAAATACATTAAAACAATAGCTATGCAAAAAAATGACTGTAAGCCAGCAATGTCTGATTTGAAATGCCTCATTTTGCTTGTCAATATAAGAAAACATGCTGCCCTAGGAAAGTGTGATGTTTAATTATGGATATCTCTTTGTGTGTCCCAGAAAAAAAATGCTTCTCTCTTGTCTTTGGCTTTGAATTCCAGCTCAATCATGTAAATCTTCAAGGCTCGTGGGGGTGGTTGCTCAATGAAGAGCGATTTGAATATCCTTTCGTGCAAAATTGTTCCTGTTCCAGGGCTGAAATGCATTTTACTCAATATTTAGTATTCTGGCTCTAAATGCTAGAGATTTTACTCAATTTTTAATATTCTGGTTCGAAGACCTGAAAATCAGGTTTGCAAGTCTGATAAATACCAGCCACAATTGTTAGACCTTGCATAAATTAAGGTCTTTGCAATTCCTAGATAATCTTGCTTAACTAACCCATGAGGCATTTTAGCAATTTTTCAAAACTTAAAGTTTTATAATTTCCTACTTGTTTCATATTTTTGTTTTGTAATAATTAGGCATTCTAGATCCAATAATTTAAGTAATAAAACTTTTAAAATGGCAATTTTTGATGAAATTCAAGAGTTTGGGATGGTGATCTGATGAACAGGTCTAGGATTATTTTTTTCTTTTTAATTTTCTCTCTTAAACATTCATGTTATATTTTTAATAGAGATTAAGCAATTAACATTAAATTAATATTTTCAATGTTATCTTTAAAACACAGTATTAGAATTTTTAACTTGATATTATTTTTTTAAATGTGATTTGACACTCTAGATTGGGTATATTTATACAACAAATTACTTAAATACTTTCAGAAGGACTTCAAATTTTAGTAAATCTTATATTGTCACTAGTTAGTAAAAATGTGTACTTTGCCAGTAGATTTAGATGGTATGTTAATGTTTCATCACCAGAATGCAAGCTTTTACTACTTTGTTTTATTTTCACTAAAGATAAACCTACAGGGTTGGCTGGGCATAGTGGCTCATGCCTATAATCCTAGCACCTTGGGAGGCCAAGGTTGTAGGATCACTTGAGGCCAGGAGTTTAAGGACTGCCTGAGTGAGAGTGAGGCCGTTTCCACTAAAAATAGAAAAAAATAATGGGCCTGGTGGTGTACACCTATAGTAACAGCCACTTGGCAGGCTGAGGCAGTAGGATGCTTTGCGCCTGGGAATTAGAGGTTGTAGTGAGCTGTAATCATGCCACTGCCCTCTATCCTTGGCAATAGAGTGGGACTCCATTTCCAAAAATAAAAGGAAAGAAAAGAAAAATACAGGGTCTCTTTAAGCTAACTGTTTTGGTTATCGTGTTAAGACTAAGTTGAACCTTTTATGACTTTGCTAATTATCTTAAGACTCCTCCCCCCCCAAGCATTAGCTACAGTTCAGTCCTAAGGGTCTTGTTTCTGTGTCCGATGCACAGTCTGAATACATGAGCATAAGAAATTAATGTCTGTAAAGGGGGGTAGCCCCTACTGACTTTATTAAATAGGATCTGTTCTGGTATTTACCAGTCCAGATTAAGCTTACTATATTCAGCATGATCTGGATAAATTTGTCTTGTCTGTCTCTTTACAAGGAAATAAAAAATAAATGCAATTGAAATATACTTGAGGAATTCAAAGGCATGACCTTTTACTAGGTATAATAAATGATCTAAAATTAACAGGAAGACTCAATTAAACAAATTACTCTGGTCAATGGTATAAGGAGCACAGCTGACAAGAGGTGAAATTGCCATTATTTATTTATTTTTTTTTATTGTTGGGGATTCATTGAGGGTACAATAAGCCAGGTTACACTAATTGCAATTGTTAGGTAAAGTCCCTCTTGAAATCATGTCTTGTCCCCATATAGTGTGACACACACCAAGGCCCCACCCCCCTCCCTCCGTCCCTCTTTCTGCTTCCCCCCCCATAACCTTAATTGTCATTAATTGTCCTCATATCAAAATTGAGTACATAGGATTCATCCTTCTCCATTCTTGTGATGCTTTACTAAGAATAATGTCTTCCACTTCCATCCAGGTTAATACAAAGGATGTAAAGTCTCCATTTTTTTTAATGGCTGAATAGTATTCCATGGTATACATATACCACAGCTTGTTAATCCATTCCTGGGTTGGTGGGCATTTAAGCTGTTTCCACATTTTGGCGATTGTAAATTGAGCTGCAATAAACAGTCTAGTACAAGTGTCCTTATGATAAAAGGATTTGAAATTGCCATTAATTTTTCCTGTTTACAGAGTATTAACTTAAATTTGGTCTTTATTTATTCTACTTAGGTATGCCAGCATTACCTTCATTAAGAAGTAGTTTTATTTAGTTTATATTTGACATACGATAAAGAATTCAGGGATATTTCCTAACTTCTAAATAGCCAACTTGAAAAGAATCACTTGCTACAATAGAATAGTGGGCATAGTCCATATACTGTTGAGTTCATCAATCAACAAATTGCTTATGCGTATGTTTAAGGCCATGAGATTTGAGCCAAGACAGAGAAATTGGTTGGTAGAGAAAGGTAACTCATTGTGAATGGTTCATCACATGACCTCTGGAGCTGGGCAGTTTAGGTTTTGTGCCTGGCCCTGCTTCTTGCTAACCTAAGCAATAGACTTACCTTCCCCAAGCCCTAGTTTCTGTATTTGTAAAATGAGAATAACAGTAGTGCTCAGTACAGAGAGTTATTGGATGGAGTAAATAAAATTACCATTCAAATACAAAGTGTATTACATGTTCCAAACAGGTATTATTTAAAGACTCAGAAAGAAGCAAGAATTATTTCTTTGAGAAGGGCGATGGAATGGGAGGATTGTTCAAGAAGGTTTAAAAGGAGAGAGTTTGCCTCTGATTCTGGGGGGATGCACTCTGTTTCTTACCCATAGAATTTTGAGCGGGAATGGACCTCCAGGAGAGTCTGGCTCAGCCTCTGTCCAAATGTCTGGGTAAGGAAGCAAAATTTGGGAAGGCAAGTGGTGACTCTTATGTGAGCTGGTTAAGTGTGAGGACTAAAACCAGGTGTTCTAGTGTCACATCCAGTTCCCAGATTTTTAAAAAATATAATAGTATAAAACTGACCGCTTAAAGGATATATTTCAATGATTTCCTGTATATGCACAAGACCAGCAATTCCAGAGTGTTTTCATCACCTCTAAAAGAAACCCAGGACCCATGAGCAGTTATTCTCCATTCTTTCTTCCCCTCAGTCCCTACGCTTATCTACCCTCTGTATAAATTTGCTTATACTAGACAGTTCGTGTAAATGGAATCATAGAACGTGTAGCCTTTTGTACCTGACTTCTTTTCCTTATCATAACTTTTTCAAGGTTTACCATGATATAGCTACATCATTCCTTTTTACATCCAAATAAAAATTCCACTGTATGGATAGACATTACTTTATTTAGTAGGTGGATATTTGGCAGTTACCAGATTTTTATTATAAAAGGACGTAGGACTGTGCAAATTGAAAAAAAAAAAAAAAAGAAGGAAAAGAAAAAACAGTTTAAGGAAGATGCTGAGCAGTAGGATCACCAAATTCCTTAAATATTTATCATCAGTGGCTCAGAATCTCTAAAGACTAAAATTGTTTAATCTGTTCTATGGCTGAGATATGAGAATTTTCAAACTTCGGAATCAAGACAAATTCCTCCTCGGCCTTCCTTTTCTGCCAGTCAAGAGAGGCATGGTGGCATGTTTTTAGCCTAACCCTTGTTGAGTTACGTAAGTCGAGACTCACCAATCCCAGTCCCCAGCTCTTCATGAGGTAGACCCATGGAGCATGAAAACATTCAGTAGTGATGGGCAGCCGCCCTCAGCAATGGCTCAGAGGAGTTTTGAGCAGGGAAAGGAGGTGAGAGTCAGAGTGCTGAAGTACTGGAGCTTTCTAGGCTCCTATTTTTCTTTTTTTTTCTTTTTTGAGACTGAGTGTGGCGTCATCATAGCTGACAGCAACTTCAAACGCTTGGGCTCAAGGGATCCTCTTGCCTCAGACTCCTGAGTAGCTGGGACTACAAGTGCTCACGCAAAGCCCAGCTAGTTTTTCTATTTTTAGTAGAAACAGTCTCGCTCTTTTTCGGGCTGGTCTTGAACTCCTGAGCTCAAACAATCCACCCGCTCAGCCTCCCAAAGTGCTAGGATTACAGGCGTGAGCCACTGCACCTGGCCTCCTTTCTCCTATTTTAGGATTATTTTGGGGTTCTAAGAAATGATAAACATAGCTAATATACCAATCATTTGGTATATGCAAGGTGTGTTGCAAGTATTAACTCTTTCATGCTAAAAAAAGAAATCCTACTATCATTCTTCTTATTTTGTAGATACAGAGCTGAGGCACAGAGAGGATAAGAAACTTGCCTGAAGTCACACTTGCTTAGGGAGTTACAAAGCCCTAATTCAGACCAGGCTCTCTGGCTTCTCATTGAGCTTCCCTGGCAGCCCAAACCAGTTTGGATTGGTTTCTGTTACAGCCAAAAGAAATGAAGGAAAGGCCTTCTCTGCTCTAGCCCCATCTCTTCCCAGCCTCCTACCACCCCTTTCCAGATACGCACTCCCAGCACGCACACACATACGCACCCATGAACCATTCAAAATAACCCATGCCTGGTTCCAAAGTCCCAGCTGCTTTAAAACTTCTGCTGCCCTGGTTTATGGCCCTTGGAATTCCTTCTGGCTCTGTCTCCTGGGGGAACATGAAAAATTATGTGAGAAAGGTCCTGAAAAATCCTCAAATCTTTGAGGATTCACAGGCTATTTTACTACTAAATACATGTGTATGTGCCAGTGTGTGGATATGTATTGGCTGTGGGGAATATTACATCTCTAGACATCCTGGCAACTGCTCTGTCCCTTTTTCTACTGTAGCTGATGGGTACCAATGCTCTCAGATAGGACAGTGATTGATTAAGAAGATAGAAAGAACTTTAAGAGATTGCCCAGTGCAGCCTCAGCTCTCAGAGCAGGTTAATGTCATGGTGGTACACCGTAGTTCTTATTTCCTCTCTTGTATCTTCCCAGAAATGATAACTCTGCAGTTTCCTAGGAACATATTCTAACATTAAGTCAAGTCAGATAATGAAAGATTTCCTCTATAAAAGTTTAATCCTTTGCTTTAACTTTAGCATCTTTCTCATCTAATTTTTCATGTAACTGAAAATGGTGTTTGTCAGAAAGTAATTGTCTCTTGTTTTCTTTCCTTTACAGAAACAAAATTCCCAAAACATACACTTCACAGATGTGTAAGAGTCATCCATTTCCTAGCTCTTAATAATTTACTTGTCAGTTTTCTCTGGACACTCTACAGATTGCAGGTGGAGGAATTTAGTCCTGATAAGACATGTACCCAGAAACCACTGTGGATGGTTTAAAAATGTATCCTGAAGAGCAGTTCTTCTCTTCTTACTTCTGTTCAAATGAATATGCTCAGAATCATATAGAAAACTGATATATATATATTATAAATCATACAGAAAACTGGTATGTATATATAAAATTATGTAGGAAATTGAAATAGAGGGCTAAGAAGTGCACATTTTAGAGCAGGTTCTGGTGGAAGTTATAAGCTATGACTTCGGAAAATATTCTATCATTTGCCAGCTGGTGTTAAAAAATGTGTGAAGGGCTTCTTCTATCTTGGCAGAGCTTTTTCCTTTTATTGAAGAAGACATTTGCCCTGGTTATTGAGCAAACAAACAGGAATGGAGTGGAGGTCGTTACTTGAGGTACTTTTTCATGGGCCAAAATTGTTAAGAATAATTCTGGAAAGTGACTTTCTGTAAATGAACTCTTAGCCCTCACTTGATGAGAACAGAATCAGGAATACTTTCCTCTCTCTCTTTCTTCAATAATAATGTTTAAAAACATCTAGGAATTGTGGGTCTTTGCTGGTAAAAGGCACTGTTCTCCAGGAGAGTGACACTTCTCTGAATAAGCCAGACTGTTCACATTAACAGGAGAGGGGACAGAAGCACATGCTCCAGGGAATGGACTTCAAAGGTTGACTCTGACCTAGCAGCTGTTTTACTTACAGTGTGGTTTAATCTCGATGTTTTCCAGTCCTTTTTTTTTTTTGTTTCCAGATAATGGTAAATGAGTTTATGTTCCACGTACACAGTAACTTATTTATAAATACCGTTGGATGAAGTTGGCTTCTCTTTCTTGGCAGTTACATCTAAGAAAAGCTTAACAATGATTTTGTAATGTTATTACTTCTTCGATATAATTGTGATTTTATTTTGAGATAAAAAATAGTGAAAGTAAATTCTTCTCCCAGAAAATAGTTGTGCATGCAACATTATAATTTGAAAATAGATGTAGGAGTCCAACAAAGGCCCCTCACCAAGTGCTGGTTTTGTTTCCACTCCCGTCTTCTGTTTTGTAGTTTGTTTTCAACCCTCTGATGCAGAGTTTTGCATTTAGCCTAATAGATGTGTAGGCTGCTCTCTGAGGCAAGCACACAACTAAATTACTGTTTTCAGGACTCTGAATTGTCTGGATGGAAAGATACTTGTTAGTGTGGGAGATGCCATTTTGGAAAACAGAACAGCGAAAATTGTTAATATGTTGGTAAAAGTTCAGATTGAACTCCCCTCCTGCTTTTCTTCCTGCACGTTTTCATACAGCAGAACCATGTTGTTGTTATTATCTGGTTAATTATGTTATTTCTGGTTCTCTTTCAGAAAAGTTCCTCTCCACTTGAACTCCTGTAAATAGCAAGTTAAACATACAATAAATGTAGCTATCAGAGATATTATTCTGGGAATATGTTTTATTTATCATTTGTTTCCTTTTTAAAATAATTATTTGTATTATGAGAGGATTCCTTTTTAACCTGACTTTAACCTGTATGATCTGATAGCATTTCTTACAACAATAGCAAAAATGGAGAGAAATCTGTTGCTAATAAGAGAACTCAATTGAGGTTTGTGCTTTCTGTGTCTAGAGCATGGAACAAATGGCCAGCTCTGGAATCATTATGAGGCTGGTGAAGTTGATCCCTAGCTTTTCTCTTTCATTCTCATCCTTGTCCCCTTTTCAGCCAGGAACTCAGATAGCCACATTTTAGACTGAATTTTAAAATGTTGTGTTAATAGCAGCTTTTTCCCACATTTCATTTCTTGCAAACATTACTGCCTCATGATATATTAATAAGTCTAACATGGAGAAGGGGCATTGCCATATAAAAAGCTGGGAATATTCTGGTTAAAGTTAAACAGTACTTCTTAGAGTTTTTAATGTTTTCTTTTCAGACATAATTCACATAACATAAAATTTACCTCTTATGTGCAATTCAGTGGATCTGAGCACAATCACTATGTTAGGCAACCATCACCACTAATTTTGAAAACATCTTCGTTAGCCCCAGAAAGAAACCCTATTGTCTATTAGCATCTCAAATTCCCCTGCCAATCACTCAACTGCTTTCTGTCTCTGAGTTTGCCTCTTCTGGACATTTCATATAAAGAAAATCATACAAAACGTGGCCTCTTGTGGCTGGCTTCTTACATGTTTTCAAGGTTCATCCATATTGAAGCATGTATTAATATTTCATCCTTATTTATGGCTTAATAATATTTCATTGGATGGATATTCCATATTTTATCTATTCAATGTATTGACAGACATTTGGGTTGTTTCCACTTTGGACTATTGTAAATAATACTCTTATGAATCGCCTTACAGGTCTTTTGTGCGAATGTATGTTTGAAATTTCTCAGGTATGTGCCCAGAAGTAGAACTGCTAAGTCATAGGATAATTCTTTTTAACTTTTTGAGGAGCCACGCAACTGTTTGTCATAGAAACTGTGCTACTGGAAATTGTTACTGGAAATGTATGGGAGTTCCAATTTCTCCACCTCCTTGCCAACACCTGTTTTTTTCTGTTTAATTTATTTATTTTACGATAGCCATCCTCGTACATGTGAAGTGGTATCTCACTGTGGTTTGATTTTCATTTCCCTAATGACTGATGACACTGAATATCTTTTCTTGTGTTTGTGTGTCTTCTCTGAAGAAATATCTACTTCAGGCCTTTTCCAATTTTTTAATTGTCTTATGAGTCTTTTTATTGTTGAGCTGTGAGTTAAATATACCTTTGCACATTATGAATTTTTATCAACAGCATATAGTGAGCATTCTTTCAAAAATATATGTTAACATAAGAGTTCTTTTTATTTTCCCCAAAGAAAATTTGTTTTGTATCTTAAAGAACTAGTTTTGTGCGGGACAACTTGGAAAATCTCATAGTGTCTAATAGTTTTCTTCTTTTTTAAAAAATTTTCTGGCAATGAAAAAGTATTGCTTGTGTATTAAAAAATTAATAAAATGAACAAACATTTTGCTGTAGGTGTAAAGGGATTATTAAGCCTTTGTACAATGAAACCAGTAACCTGTGTCTTAATAGAAAAGTATAAAAAACTCAGACCATTTACAAAAAAAAGAAAGACAAATGTTCAATATATGTGAACAAAATATTCAACTTACTAATAAACATACATAACAGTAAGAGGTACATTTTTTTTAATTTGGCAAAGATGTTTAAAATTCTGCATATTTAATAACTAGTATTAGTGATAGAAAATAGAATAGGTATTTATTATTGATGTGTATGTATATTGGTTACCTAAAAACCAAACTGATGGTATCTAAAAAGAACCATTAAAATGTTTATATATTTTGACTCTGTTCTTTTACCTTTGGACATCTATTATAAATTTAAAAAAACAAACACAGACAATTCGATGTACACGATTGTTCACTAGGCACTATTTATGATAGGATTTTGAAAATTTTCTAAATACGGAAATATATTAAGTTAGCATTCAGGAATTAAAATTATGTTTTGCATAATATTTAATGGTTAGAGTATAATTGAAGTATGTATACAAATACACACACACGGAGTTTAGAAATTGACCCTGCTTCTCCAAATACTTACACATTCGTATCCGTACTAAATTATGTAAAAAAACTACAGGAACTCTGTTATTTGACTTGATCAGTACTAGGAGTGAGGGAGTTAAAACAAATCGGTTAGACATGCTTGATATTGATTTTTCTATGAATAATTAAGCAACAGTTTCATTAGTTTGTTAAAAGGTGAATCCCGTGGGGAGGGACGGAAGTGGCTAGGGATAGGTAACAGAGTACTTGTGTGGGTTTGTCCGGTCTGGGCTCTTGGTGCACTGTTGTCCTGGGTTTTTGGCTCCTTGCTTGGAAGCATCACAAGCAGAGCTGGTGGAGGGAATGAGCTCAGACAGGAAGCAGTTCCACACAAACAGCTTTTATTGTCGAAAAGAAGGAAGTTATACAAAGTGGAGAGAGAATGGGTCAATCTCTAAGAGCAGAGAAAGAAATTAAGGACTCTCAGGTGGTTTCCTTTTATTGGGCTAGTTCTGGACAGGGGTTAAGGGAAGTGTGGATGTTACCAGGAGATTGAGATACGTGACTGACAGGTGTTCTGTGGTTTCCTGCAGCCCCTGCCCCTGATTGGTCCCCGTCCCCTAGGAACCGCCCTCCAGATTTAGTTCCTGCCTAACCCGTTTGGGTATCAAATAGGATGGTTGGTAATAAAGTTACCCTTTTCAAAGTTTATCTAAGAACTGTTCTTTAAATGTGGGCCCAGTGATTGGCAGGCCACTAGGGTTTTGTTTTGTTACATAAACCACTTTCCTACTTTTCGTTTCTTTAAAATGGAGCAGAAACATAAACAGACTTGTGAAGAAGTCTGAGTACAGAATTCTAGATACTTATGATTTTTTGTTTTGCAATCTTTAACTGGTACCCTTTTCATGATAATCTAAAGCAACGTTTCTTTAGCTTCTTTTTGTCACGTCTGCCTGAATCATTCAAGTTAGTTTATATATGAACAAAAACTCCTTTTCTTATGCATACAGGCAGTCCCCAAGTTACAAACATCCACTTTAAGTACACCTTGCACTTATGAGAATGGAGGCTATTAGAGTGAGTCCCCAAGTTATAAACATCTAATTGGTGTATAACTCGCACTTATGAACAGAGACTATTAGAAGTACTATGTAAGAGCAAATTTACCTGTTGTAAACTTATATACAAATTCAGCTTAAGGGCAGACCTACAGAACCTCTCTCATAAGCTGGGAACTGCCTGTATTCATTTTTCATCAATTTATATACCATTTGATGAGATTACATTACGATAATATCAGGTTCAAATGGGATAAACAGGTTGAGGGGCACATACCACATGCATACCCATATAAGCGAACACCAGGTTGGCACACTGGTAGAAGGACAGATATTGAACACAAAAGCAGTGGTACCTGCTCTCCTATCGCAAGGCCGATGTGACAAAATGAACTGATGCTTTGTCAACAGTTACATTTATGTGGCTTTATATGTAGCGATTCACCTAGTGAACTAATGTTATTTTTAAAAGTAATTTAGTAGGGATTTGATTAAAGTCATATCAATCTACTTTTTAACATATAATTATAATTTTTAAACAAATATCAAAATTGAAAGAATCATACAACACCCATTGTGTTGGTAACGTTTATATATACAATGATCTACACACATTTTAAGGGTATATGAGATGAGATTTCACAAATGTACATAGCTGTGTAAACCCCTATAAAAAACATAGGATGTTACCGTCACCTCCTGTTTCCCTCACGCCTCTTCTCTGTCAACTCTCACCCTGCTTCCCAGAGGCAGTGCTGTTTTGATTGTCCATAGATTAGTTTGCCAGTTCTAGACCTTCAGATGAGTGAGGTTCTCTCACTCAACATGACGTTTTTGAGATTTATCCATGTTGTATGTATCAGTAGTTTTTACAATTTTTTATTACTGTGTGGTATTCCTGTGTTTGTTTTTACATTTTCCTTGTACTGGATACCTGGGTTGTTTCTGATTTTTGGCTATTGTGCACACAGCTGCTATGAACATTCTGCAATGAATGAATACCTTTTTATGAATACCTGTTTCATTTTCGTTGGGTAAAAACCTAGTGGTGGTTTGGGTTTTTCTTTTATGAGACGCTATGAGATGTTTTTTTCAAAACAGTTATCCCATTTTACACTCTCACCAACAGAGCGTGAAAGTCACAATTTCTCTGCATCTTCAACACAGTCTGTTTCTAATTTTGGCCATTTTTGTGAGTGTGTGGCGGCATCTCGCTGTTGTTTTAATTTGCATTTCCCAGCTGCCTATTGGTGTTGAACACTTTTTCATGTGCTTATCAGCCACTTTTGTCAAAGTCTGCCAAATCTTACACCCGTCTTAAAAGACAGAGTTGTGTTTTTATTGAGTTGTATAGGAGGACGTGGCTATAGTCTTCTACCAGATTTATGTTTTGTGAATGTATTTCCCGCTCATGGCTTGTCTCTTTTTTTCCCCTCAATGTTACTATGTGATGACTATGAGAAATTCTAATTTATCAACTTTTTCTTTTGTGGTAATCGCTTCCTGTGTCCTGTCTAGCATACCATCACATGACTCAAGGCAAATCCTTTTTTTAATGAGAGCCTAATTATTGAAAAGTAGCTGTTTTTCATTATCATAAAATCATGAAAACCTTCGGGTGATTGGAAAGCAGACACATAATTTAATATACGATGTTTTGTAAAGTTCCTTTTTAAATATTGCTTCCCTGTTTTTAAAAATCAGGATGCTGGGTGGTGCCTGTGGCTCAGTGAGTGGGGTGCTGGCCCCAGATACGGAGGGTGGCGAGTTCAAACCCAGCCCCGGCCAAACTGCAACAACAACAACAACAACAAAAAAAAATCAGGATGCTTTTCGTCAGGTAGCATCATTTTCACACTTAATAAGTTTTTCATTCCACATGTGTAAGTGTCTGACTTTATGAAAGCGCCACTTTATGAAAGGCCAAAATTACTTCAGACCCTGGATGACACTGTGATAAGCCGAAAGGGCTTTGGGGCACTCCCTTCTCATCAGAGCCACATGCCAGAAACCAAACAGATGGTAAACTAGGCAGAAATGACCCTCGGCATTCTCATTAGAGCAGTTGGGGAAATTTTAATGGGCCCCTGTTTGCCTTCTGCTATATCTAATACCCTTTGAACTACCACTTTTTTTTCTCTTGTTACAAGTCAACAACCACTATGTATATTTTAATAAGGATTATCAAACACAATTTGTCCAGAAGCTGTACAGCTCTCTAATGCTAATTAGTCAAGTTTAAATAATCACTGAATTCTGGGATAATTGGAAAGAAACACTGTTTTTCTTGCCAGTGCATAATTACTAATTAACAGGAAGATAAAGTATCAGTGTAGCAGTCATATCTTGAAGAATCTATTAACAGTTAATTAACCGATGAGTTGTTGCCAAGTTGATGTTAGTCAAGAAAGTTTACAGATGAAGTTCTTCTGTCAAATAAATAAATAAGCAAACAAACACACTACATGAAGATTACATTGTGGAACCAGAGCAGAGCATGGGTGGGGTGAGCCTGTGTGATTTTTGGCATTGCAGGGCTTATGACAGTGGGTCAGGCCATTACATTAAAGACACAGTTTCTGTCACTGTAGGTACTGAACACATCAGCTGCTTTTTGCTCCTGTGCTGCTTACACACCAAATTTGAGGCTTCATTAATTTGCTTTCCTCTTGATCCCAATAATTGCATGGGCTTTCTCAGCCTGACATTTTTCTTCTGAAATCGGGCCACAACCTCCTGGTGTTTTTCTGCTTATTAGAGTTAAGGCTGGAGCACCTGAAATGGGGAGCTGGAGATTCACAAAGAAGCAAAAAAGTCTTGACTGGGCAGGCAGGAATTCTTTGAAAGTATATGAAAACACATATGTCAAGCCATCTTTTAAAAGCTAACATTTTTATTACCACTTAGCATGCTTTTAAATCTATTTTTAATTTAAAAATTTAAACTAATGAGGGAATGGGTATGTCATGTATTTAGTACACGAGAAAATCTAAGTGTTTTAAAATTGCTTTTGTTTGGATAGTCTTTTAGTCATGGGCAAAAAGTAAAACTTCAGTTACTTGTTTATGAATGTATATGTTATTAAAACTTTTTTTTTCAAAATCTTACAGCAGTGAAGGTTATATTGTAGGTCAAAAAAATCTCATAGAATTTAGAAATTTTGTAAATAAGAAAGTTACAAATTATTCAAGAATAAGAAGGTGGTAGACAAACTATGGTTTCATAGATTATTACAATGAAGAATATTTTTAATAATTTCTCTTGAAATAAGATAAAATCCTAGCAGTCTGTGGAGGCCAAGGCAGGTGGATTGTTTGAGCTAAGGAGTTTGAGACCAGCCTGAGCAGGAGCGAGACCCTGTCTCTACTAAAAAAAAAAAAAGTAGAAAACCTAGGTGGATGTCATAGAGGGGTACCTGTAGTCCCAGTTACTCTGGAGTCTGAGTCAGGAGAATGTCTTAAGCCTAGAAGTTTGAGGTTGCTGTGAGCTAAGATGCCACAGCACTACACCTAGGACAACAGAGTACAACTCTGTCTCCAAAAAAAAAAAGAAAGAAAGAAAGAAGATAAAATGCATAATGACAAATTTTTAGCAGGAAAATTTTGATTGTTGTTCATACAATCAAGGGTGTCCAACCTGCGTCCTGGGAACCACATTCAGGTTATTTGAGAACTGTTTTGCTTATTTGTGGTTTTGGTTATTGCAAAAAGTATGCATAGACCTTTTCTTTTATTCATCAGCTTTCTTTAGTGTTTGTGTATTTAATGTGTGGCCCAAGAAATCTCTTGTTCTTCCAGTGTGCAGCAGAAAAGGAAAAAGGTTGGACACCTTACATTTAACACACTGAAAGTTTGGTAAGAGTTATTGAAGTGGAAATTTAAGTAAGTTATAATTTATTCTCTTGTATTCAGACCTCATCCATACCTGAGAGTAGTTTCTCTTCCAAGAAAAGAAAGGAGAAACAGTGCTGCATGATTGTTTAATTCATTTTGGTCGTTTACTCTTCTGATGATGAGGAAATCAGCCAATTTACTGATTCACCCTATGCATCCCTCTGTCTTACTAATCTGCAACCTTGGGGAGCTATGTAATATTCTGTAGTTAATGCTTAAACCATGTTGTGACAAAGTTTTCTGTGTCCTTAGTTGCAAAATAAAAACTGTATTCTCTGCTGTGGACGGTTGTATTACTCCTCTTACGGAGCTGGACAGATCCTCTAAACAGAAACTAAACAAAGATACAAGTGACTTAAATGTGACCCATGAACAACTGTGCTTGATAGACATATACAGAACTCTCTATCCCAGAGCCAAAGAATATACGTTCTTCTCGTCGGCCCATGGAACATCCTCCAAAATAGACCATATCCTAGGACACAAATCAAACCTCAACAAAATCAAAGGAATTGAAATTTTACCTTGATTTTCTCAGACCACAAGGCTATAAAGGTGGAACTCAACTCCAACAAAAATTGTCATCCCCACACAAAGACATGGAAATTAAACAACATTATGCTGAATGACAGTTGGGTCGAGGAAGAATAAAAAAAAAAGAAATCATTAACAACAACGATTGAACATAACAACAATGAAGGCTCAAGCTACCAAAACTTGTGGGACCAGCAAAAGCAGTCCTACGAGGGAAATTTATCCCATTAGATGTCTACAGCTGAAAAACAGAAAGAGAGCATGTCAATAACCTAATGAATCATCTTAAAGAAATGGAAAAGGAAGAGCAGTCCAATCCCAGACCTAGCAGAAGGAAAGAAATAACCAAAATTAAATCAGAATTTAATTTAATGAAACAACAAGTTGGTTCTTTGGAAAGATAAATAAAATCCGTAAAAAGAATTTGAAAAGCACTCACTGCCATAAGAGGTCCCTGACACCGTGTGGTTGCTTAAGTGTGCGCGCGTTTATGTCCACCTTCCTTATACGTTAGAATGGTCTTTGGCATGTAAGAGTTAACATTCAGTTTCAGTGACTAGTAAGCCTCCTCAAAGAACAAAGTCATGTAACAGCCTGCAAAGTGGCTAACATGCAAATTGGAACAACACACATTTCAAGGCTTCACGAGTGGCCTCTCAGTATTCATGCTGCAAGGCAGTTTTGTGTTTCTCTAGTTGTTTTCATGCAACGAGGAAGTGACAAGAATTTTATTTCCTTGCAGAAATTACCATACAAAGGGAGTCGAGTGTTAGAACTGGACATGGACATAAAAAGACACAGAGGAGTCTTAGTCTGGATACTCAGATTCCTGAGCATCCAAGCTTGTGGCACCACTTGAGGGCTCTGCATCCTAGAGGAATTTCTGGGGGTCCTGCCTCTCTCTAGCTGAGTGCCAGCGTGTCTGTATTCCACCCTCATACAGAGTAACCTGTGAATCAGCTTTTGGAAGCAAGAAAGAGAAACCTTCATTTTTGTCTCTTTTCCTTGTGCAAAATGTTTTCTCCTTTGCCCTTATATTTGGGCTACACAGAGAATTCTTTCTGGCCCTTTTAAGACTCTTTCTACATGTTCAACCATAGAAGTCCATCCCAGGTCCACTCTCTTCTATTTCAAAATTTATATGTTGGGCTCAGAACTAAAGACTCCTTTGGCTAAGCCATCAGTTTCCTGTTACATATCTAAATATGTCATAGGGATTGATGTTAGGTATATTCTGAAATGTTATTCCGGCAGGCATACAGGTAGTTCCTAAAGAGATCTCCATCTGAGAATAATACCCAGGTGTCCCAAAAGTCACCCCTAAAATCACCAGACATAGGCAAAAATGGGAAACTGTAGCTAAGTGTACCTTTACTGATGATGCAAAATATTCTTTACAAGATTTTACAAAATATTCTCTACATGTTGACTTTCTTTGTAAAGGAAAATTCTTACTTCCTTGTAAAATTTTGTAATGAATATTTTGTAAATAAAGGTACATTTAGCTTTAATTTCCCTTTTTTCTTATGTATTGCAACATCAGGGACAACTTTTGGGGCACCCTGAAATATGAGTCTGTGCTAGAAAAGGCAGTATTATTCTGGGAAGACCTAGTAATTTTAGCTTTAAACTAGACACTACCTAGTTTATATGCTAGCGCATGAAAAAAAATAAGCAAAATGAATTATAGTCTTGAAGGACTACAGAAATTTGGCAAATTGGAATCACTTAAAAAACTGAATACGTAGCTGGGTTATGGGGGGTGGGTGGGTAGAGGGAGGGGGATCGGTGGGCTCACACCTGTGGTGCATATTACAGGGGTATTTGCGAAACTTGGTAAATGTAGAATGTAAATGTTTTGGCACAGTAACTGAGATAACGCCGGAAAGGCTATGTTAACCACTGTGATAAAAATGTGTCAAATGGTTTATGAAGCGAGTGTATGATGCCCCATGATCATATCAATGTATACAGTTATGATTTAATAATAAAAAAAAACAGCAAAAAAATAAATAAATAAATAAAAGAAACTGAATACGTTAATTTCTAAGGGGCATTTTTATAAAAACAAAAAATGTTATCTAACTTAAATTTTTTTTATTTTTGAGACAGAGTCTCATTATGTCACCCTCAGTAGAGTGCCGTGTGTCACAGCTCACAGCAACCTCAAACTCTTGGGCTGAAGCGATTCTCTTGCCTCAGCTTCCCAAGTAGCTGGGACTATAGGCACCCCTCACAATGCCTGGCTATATTTTTGTAGTAGTTGTCATCATTGTTTACAGGCCCAGGCCGGGTTTAAACTCACCAGCCCTGGTACATGTGGCTGGCACCCAAACCACTGAGCTATGGATGCTGAGCCTCTAACTTAAATTTTTACAGAATGGCGTGGTCCCAGAAATTTAAAAAATTAAAATCTTAAATTACCTTGTAAATAATCAAAACATGTACTAATATAAGAGTTGTTTTAAGATTTTTTTATTTTTGATTAATATGGGTCCATAACAGTTGTAAATCTTCGTAGGGTAGGAAAAGTGTCTCTCCCTGAGATGGACATGTTGGCATTTCCTCCCCGGGCTTTGGCAGGAAACAAATCCCTAGGCAAAAGAAAGGGTGCTGGTCAGTGTCGGTGGGGAGGGCAGGTTTCTGTTGTTGTTTTTGAGACAGAGTCTCACTGTGTCTTCCAGGCTACAGTGCAGTGGCATCATCATAGCTCATAGCAACCTCAAACTCCTGAGCTCAAGCAATCCTCCTGTCTCAGCCTCCTGAGTAGCTCAAACTACAGTGCCCACCCCAAAGCTCAGCTAACTTTTTTAATTTTTAGTAGAGGCGGGATCTTTCACTTGCTCGGGATGTTCTCAAACTTCTGAATTCAAGGGCTTCTCCTGCCTTGGCCCATAGAATGCCGGGATTATAGGTGAGAGCCACTGTGATTTGCCAGGCCTGGCGAATGTTTACAGCGTGTTGCAGAGAAAACTTATGACAGCACGTTGAGATGTGGCCATAGAAGTGGCAGCTTGAGGTGAAAGACTATAGTTGTAAGTCTTCATCAGATTATAACATAGAAAAAAATTTTTTAAACTATATTTAAAAATTAAAAGTATACTATAAAAGCATATTATGAAGTCTATGTTAAAATAAGAAATACTGTAAAAGTATATTTTAAAATAAAAATTATGCTATCAATTATGCTATCAATTTATGTATTATAAATTATATTTTAAATGATTGAATTAGATGTTATGCTCTCTGTAATTGCTCTCTCAAATGTTTGAAATATATTATGAATCCTAAGCTACAACATATTACAGATGTGTTAGCCCTATAGAATTCTTTAGCTAAAGACTCAGACCTGAGCAGAACTGGTTGTGGTCTTCAAAAATGTTACCCAAATTCCCTAATACTTACGTGGTGTGGTGGGAACTGGATGAAACGATAGAGGAAAACCTACCAATGTATAACATGTTCTCAGTAAATGTTTTTCATCTGCCTTGCACCCTTTGAGTCTGTTCGTAAGTAAGTCGGTACTATCATATATATGTGCAAAATTTCGAAGGTTTCAAACAATAGGACTTGTTTTCTCACTTGTATATCTAGGGTCACCTCATGTTCTGCAGGGCTTAATTCTCTACGTGTATATAGTGAGCTTGACGACATGTATCTAAAGGGCATTTGTGTTCCCCATAGTAGGGTGTTGTGGCATGAATCCCAAAGATATCTCCTATCATTTAGTGGACACAGCATGCCACAGTCGCAATGAAAAGAAATAACAGTCTCCCTGCACTAGAAAGAAAATTATTTTTAAAAAGTTCTGAGTGCCTACCCTCGATGAATCCCCAACAATTAAAACAAGGGCCTGAGCACCTAGACAGATTTAAAGCAGGAGTAGCTGCAGTGTCAATGGTGGAGACATAAAGGATGTAGGAGAGGAAAACCAGAGGCAGACTGTAAAAACCACGGAGGCTCCATGGGAACGGCCCGAATGAAGGAAGTCAAGGAAACATCAAAGAGAGGAGGACGTGACCAAAAGGTCACTGGGCCAGGAGGAGAATTGAATTGGGGGTAACTATGTGGCCGGAACCCAGAGACATCCTCACTCGCAGTGCCAGCTAAGTCAGTTTTGGAAAGGTCATGCTTTTACCTGGCACAAATTCTGTGTTGTATCTACCTGCTTGGATGAGGCCGGGAAAATGTTTCTAGAGTCTAGTCTTTTAAACAAGGATTTTAGGGTTGGTGCTGCTTATTCTCTCCTATGAGGAAGTATTTGGGTCTTTGTAGCTAACTACAGAAAACTGAACTCATTCGGCGGTCCTTCCTGGTCTTTAGAGTGTCATCCCGCATTGTTGCCTCAGTGTCTCTGCCCCCCTCCCCCCCTCCATAATGTGTCTCTGTCAAGTGGAGGGAATGAGATAATCCTGGAAAGGATGTAGCATCTTTTGAAGGAACCTGTGACACCGTCTAAGCTGGTTCTATCAAGAGTGATTGAAATATGAAGGGTGCCCTTCAGTGGCCTATGCCAGGCCTACTAAACCCTCAGGACTCTAAAAAGTATAAAATTTCATAAAGCTTTTCGCACTTTCTATGAGTTGTGTACTTTAGCTCATAAGTTGCATATTAAGTGGTTGGTAATATTCTCAAAGAGAAATAAGTGTTCTGGCCTTCAGTCCTCTGCTATTAACACTCTCGGTGGTAGCATTGGCCATCATCTTGCTACCAGCATTCCCAAAGAGCGCAAGAGCTGCCTGCAAAGCTCATCACCTCCAAAAAGTGTGACATCAGAAAAGCAAGAGTGTTTTACTTAAATGACAGGAGGTATAGATTGTTTTCACATTCTAAACCAGCCTGGGATCTCAGTGCTTGGAATAGTTAAAAGATAATGTAAACTGTGTCTCTGCTCTGGATGCTATCAGCTTTGATAAGCATAAGTTTGTTTAATTGGCTGTTTGGGCCTCTGTGTATTCTCTCTTGTCAGAAGCAGAACTGGATGACAAAAGGTCAGAACAAGGAGCTGTAACTCATTAGTCCTCAGCATGCTGAGGTCTTAGGTTGGGGGCAGTGGCCAGCAGGCCGAGTGAGGATGTTGGGATGCTCCTGGGATCCAGGACCAGAGAGCCAGACTGATAAGGAAGGGTCAGTCGGAGTCATGCAGAGATGTGCTACTAGTGGTCAGAGCCTGGGAGCAGGGCTGGGGGAGGGCAGAGTCATGCAGTTAGTGCTTTACACAGAGCCTCCTGGAGTGGGGCTGGCATCCGGCTCATGCTGGCTCACCAGGTCTTGTGCTTTGGTGCAGAACTGTGTCTGCCAGGATCACCAAGCTGGGGTACCATGTGGCTTCGCCTATGGGAGATAACTTTCTGCTTTCTACAAAGGCCAACAGTAGGCTAGTAGTCACTCTGCCAGGGGGTCTTCTTTACCACACTTTGAGGCTGTATCTGTAGCAAGATGCTAAATAGATGGTCTTTAAAAAACTTGTTAAATGATTAGGCGGGATTAGGAAATGTCAGATGTTGTTTTAAGTATGATAACATCAGGGAAACATAAGCACTAATGCAGTTTCTGATTCCACTTTTGGGATTTTCTATGGCTTTTGGTGGCCAATCTCAAGCCCCATCTGAGAGAAGAGGCTAATGAAGACATCTGGTGAGGTGGAGAGAGCAAAGCAATTTCTGTGATTCCCCTCCGGGTCTCTCCATACCTTCACCCCATAAATATTTATTTGAGTCCAGGTTCTCGGGTTATATAATCTTTTCTTAAAAGAGCAAGTATAGAAGAGCTCAGATCCAGCTGTCATTTTGGGAGCCACAAGACTTTATATAGGGGGAAGAAAGTTTGAGATTCAGGACCACAACAGAAGAAGAGCTCAGAACTCTTCTTGAGTCCTGGGGTATCTGAAGCAGTAGAAAACCTCTGTGGGGCAGGATAAGGCAATGAAAATGCCAGCAATTTGAGGGGAGTAAATGTTTTTTCACTAACTTTGGCAGAAAAGAAGCACAGTGTATCCATGTTAGAGTTTTCCTCTGAACCATCTGGACTAGTTCCTATTACTTTGCCATTTTATGGCTATGTGTAATGAGAGATGAGCACATTCTCCCCAGAACTCCTCTGAAAATGTCAAATGCAAAGGCAAGGAAATGGAAGAACTTTCCCAATTCTGGTGCTTCTTCATTAAATCCAGCCATTGTTCTTACTTCCCACCAGTGACACCCATGAACATACCAAAACAATTTAATTAGAGCAAAAGCAGAGTCCCTCCTCTCCATGGGACAATTCTCGAGTGCCCTTCTTGTCTAGACTATGTTGTTCTCATGTCTAACCACAGAAACCTCTTACTCATGTAACATCTAGCTCTCGGTTCTCCGTCCCTTCCTCACATCCCATCTGTCACAGCCAGAGTAGACAACAAAGCATGGTCATGCTACACCCTTAATTTTTCTTTTTTTTTGCATTTTCTTTTGCCATTTTATTATTATTATTTTTATTAGTATTAGATCATAGCTGTGTACATTAATGCAATCATGGGGCACCATGCACTGGTTTTATAAACAGTTCGACACATTTTCATCACACTGGTTAACATAGCATTCCTGGCATTTTCTTAGTTATTGTGTTAAGACAATCATATTCTGCATTCACCATTCATTTTTCTTTTGGCTTTTCAGCATTTTGGATGTCCCTTACATAATTTCCCTTTCAGTTGCCAGTATTTGAGTTAGCACCTTATTTCCTCTCTTTTGCAACTCATCTTTTGGTTTGGTCTTGTTTACTGTACCAGGAACAGACATCTTCACTCTGTATACCATTTAGGCAACTTTCCTCTGGTCACCTTGACTCACTTAAGACCCACTGCAGGGTATTCAACTAATTCTAACTTCTGTGTAACTTAATTGGCCAACACCAAGATTGGTGTAATTTATGAGGCTGTCTGGAGTGCCAAATACTGAATTTTGAAGAGGAGGTGGTTTCCACATTCCCCCAAACTCCCTTTCAGCAACTGCCTTTTGTCAAGGTGGGCATGCTTTGTCTTTGGAAATTAAATTGGCAAAATTGACCCAAGGATGGGAACAAGCAGAGATTTTGGAGTAAGTATTCTGTAATTTAATAAAGACCCCTCAGTAGTAATCTGGATATAAAAACATTTGTGTGAAGTGGAAAATCACCTTGCACTGGTTCTCACCTTGGCCTTGTTATTGTTTTGTCTTTATTTGTATGTTGTCCTACGACATGTGTTCATTTGTTCCTATTCTTAATTTCCTCTTGTCCACTGTAAATCACCACTAGATTGCTAGTAAATGAATTCAAGGGTGGAAGCTTTCTAAAAACACATACTTTGTGGCACCTGCTGTGAAGGCAGAATCATTTTTGATATGGAATTATTATTGGTGATAAAATACATTCTTACAATGACTGAAAAATAGGACATTTTAGTAGGGATAGATAAGGTTAGGTGACCTTAATTGTTAACTCAATTGTTAGTTTACAAACAGCTATTCTTATCTCGTAGCTGTTTCCTAGATAAGATTATAACATTATATGATTTACTTAATTAGAATGAATTTTTTTTTTCTGTTCTGAATATCAAGATGACTTTCATGTTCTCACAAAGCAAATAACTCACTGTTGCTTAAAATCAAGATGTGCATTAATGTGTACATGAAAGATAATCCTTTGATTGAAAAAAGGGTAATTGGGGTTAGCTTCAGCTGGTACAGAATCATGAAATAGCTTTGATAGATTTAGCATATGGATAAATCCTTTCTCCAAACTTCCCATGATAAAGACTATCTTTCAGTTGGATCCTTTAAAGAATTTGACGCATAAAGAAAAAAATCTTATCAGACATAAAATGTTTGTCCATTTCCTCTTGATATAAATAATGAATTCCCTATCCTATTAACAAAGGTTGAACTGATGTATACAAAAGAGATGGGGTTCCAGCTTGGGTTTTGTCCCCTTTTCTTTTGCCTATTTATTTCATGTTGGCTTTCAGGCTAACAAAAACAAATTCAGATTGCTTCCTCACTAGAGTCATCATCTGTCATCTATTCTTATGGCACTGCTCATTAATAAGATTTGTCAAATAATAGGTTCTAATGTTTAGTCACTTCATGGATATCATTTTTAAAACTGATTTCCTTTCACTGTTACAAATATTTATTTTGGGAAAGAGTAATGACAATTGAAATAATTACCATTTTCTTTAACCTATTTGCCCTGAAATTAAATGTTTCATCTACAAAAAGGCTTCAGATTAGACATATCAGGACTTGGAAATGTAACTATAAGACTCTCAATACAGCATTTTAATCATAAGACATTTGACTAATACAGAAATGGGGTAATGTGAGTCCAAACTAGCATGAGGGAAGAAGGAGTTTAAAGGAAAGGACGAATCACCAAAAAAAATTTACCAAGGCAGGGCAGTGCCTGTGGCTCAAAGGAGTAGGGCACTGGCCCCATATACTGGAGGTGGCGGGTTCAAACCCAGCCCTGGCCCAAAAAAAAAAAAAACAATATTACCAAGGCAAATTGGTCTGAACTAATAATAAGGTGGAATATATTTGTAGGGAGAAGAAGGCAGAAATCAAAGCTGACTGAGATTTCAAGA
Organism: Nycticebus coucang; assembly: GCF_027406575.1. NCBI lineage: Eukaryota > Metazoa > Chordata > Mammalia > Primates > Lorisidae > Nycticebus > Nycticebus coucang. The sequence continues at coordinate 34,310,436 of NC_069805.1, read as the reverse complement.
ATGAACAATGATCGTAACATAGCCAAAAAGATCAAATAGGACTTTGGTATAAAGGTTTGTAAAAAGTTTAGGTTTGGCAGAAGAGAGAGGGACATACTTCAATGGAAATATGTAGTAGGAAATAGAAGTGAGACTGTAGTGATAAGAGCAGATTAGAGCTAGAACTTTAGATCGGTAAGTCCCTCCAGGGACATGAATTTACTTAGCATTCATTCTTCTCCTTATCTCTCCCTTTTCCCCATTTTGTTGGCTTCCACGTTCAAGGAAACATTTAATTAAATTAAAGGGAAAAGACTAACTTTAGACCACTTTGACTGATGGACTGGCTCATTAGTTGACTGGTTGGTTGGGTGGTTAGTTGACTAATCATTCATGGGGGCTTCATAAACCAGAGAATGTGTTGTTTTCAATACAGTATTCAACACAACATGAGTCTGCCTTTGAAGAACTTAAAATCTAGTGAGTTTGGGGTGTTTTGTCTATCTATTGCTGCCTAACAAACATCCCAAAACTTGGCTGCTTAAAACAATAACAATTCTTTATTTCCTCATGATTCTGTAATTTTGCCAGGGCTCTATAGGGAAGCCTGTCTCTATTCATGAAACCTCAGCTGAGGGTAGAATATTAAAGATGACTTTTTCAGCCCCTGTTGAGACGGCTTGAGAAGAAGGTGATGCTTGAGCTGAGTTCTGAAGGCTAAATACAGAGAAAACGTGGAGGGAGGAGAGAGATCTAAGAAAAAGACGTGTCTTCTGGAAGGCTGAGAAGCAGGATACAAGGGGTGCATGCAGGGATTTGGAAGTAGGTCGATGGCATAAAAGGACTGGGGGAGAGGGGCAGAAATAGAAATGTGATTAATCGGAGAGACCGAGTCTACAGGAGCAAGCAGGGGCCAGATCACAAAGGGTCAGGTTTGTTGAGCCAACAGGTGCCGAAAGCTCTTTTTCTGCCTCCATTGATGATGCCAACAGTTCAGGAGGTGAGGAAGAGGAGTTTTCAGGAATTCAGAAGGAGCAGGCTCAAGAAGGTAGGAAGAAAATCAGGAGAGAGGGTAATCACGTGAATTACAGGAGAAGAGAGTTTTAACAAGGACAACCTGACCAACAGGGGCAAATGCTCTCTCTAGTGAGGTAAAGGAAGACAAGGAATGAGTACATCCACTAGATTTGGCAGAGAAGTGGTAGTTGGTGGCCACCGTCAGACCAGTTTTAGTAGAAGTAGAAACCAGACTGTAATGGATTGAGCACTTAATAGTAATTAAGGAAATGGAAGGGAGGAAAAACAAACAGGAGTTAAATGAAGTTGGAGAGAATTAGTTTGTTTAAGATGGGAGAGGCCTTGGCATACTTTTACATTTATGTTAGAAGTAAATGATAAATAATAAGAAGTACCTTATGGAGTGCTTATTGGGTTCCTGGATGAAGACATGGAAGCTCAGAGAAGTTGAGCAACTTGTTCCAGGTCAGGGCTAGGAAGGTCAGGAACAGGAATTTGAACCTAGATCCTACTTAACACAGCTGTGCTCCTGACCACTGTACCTGGTGACGATGACGATGATGATGATAAGGGAGGGGCTCTTACACTGGATTCCAGCTAATGAAAGGAACGTTAGGTATACACAACCTATAATTATTGGTGCCTTAGTTTTCTCACGTTTAAAGGAACAGCTTCATAATGGCAGTTATTCATGAGCTATATCACAAATGAGCCAAAAATAAAGGAATAGCTAAAATATCTTTAAAAAGAGATGTTTTCTGTGTATAAAATTCTATTCTGTGTTTTAAACCTTTGTCAAGTTCTAAGGAAAAGTTACTAATAAATTACACCTAGAACGTGTAAGCTTTTCTACTTAAATGTGCCATGCCACCATTCTGCTTGTGAAGGTGGATGTTAAAATTACCTGTTTCTTAAGTCAGCCCATCTGTTTTAATCTGGAAGTTACACAGACAAAGAGCAAGTGGGCTCTGCCGTGGCTACCATGAGGAAGAATGATTATATTTTTGCAGTTTTTTCATTTTAGAAAAGGGGAAATGTCTTATTTAAACACACTACAGTATTACACCCAGCTTGTGAGAAATGCTTACAAGCAGATTTTGTGATATTTTGATGATGGTTACACTGATATGGAGGTGAGAAAAAAGCCTCAAGGGAAAGGAAATTAATGATGGCTGGGAAGAAGCCAGCTGTATGATTATGTGTGTATAAGATCAGTTTTCAGAAAAACGTTTTTATTTTTCCTACCAGTGTCTTCAGTTGTCAAATATTAAAAAATAGAAATATGTCCAAAATAAAATTGGCCTGTGGGAAAGACAGCAGTCAAGGTTATCAAAACATCAGAAAACACTGAGTTATCTCGCCTTCTCCCAGCACCTGTGAGAAACCGCTGGCGGATGAAAAGGCCTATGTTGCCAGCTGGGCCATCTGTTCCGGCTGCTGGCCTGGTCAGTGTTTGGAATGGAGACACCTGTCAGAGACATCCACGTGTTGCGGGAAGCTTAGTGGTTGGTGTTTTGGCAGGTCATTCTCTTCTCTTTGAATCATAATGAAATGAATGTTTTGACATCTAGGAGGACTGCATATTCCCTCCAGTGGAATATGGAAGTGTGGTTTGGTTCTCTTATTGTGGTGGGTAATCCTCTAGTAATTAATGCAAACATCGTAACTTAGAAAACTGAGAGATGTTCTCTCTGCCCTTGCTAACTCCAGTAATCTCTGCCTGATTTAGAAAACATATAAGAGAGAAGGATGAATAGCTAATTAAGGTAGCTAATATTTGTAGCAGGCATTATGTTAAACTCTTTGTGTATATTAGTTCAATTATTCTATTTAAAACACTGTCAAAGAGTTGCCATTCATATGGAAATTAAAACCTGGAGAGTTTGAGTTACCCTAAATCATACAGATAGTAAACTGAGATTAGAATCTGGATTGCTCTAACTGTAGAACTGAGCCTTTTACCTATAAAGTTACACTTTCATACTTCTGAAGAGGATATGGTTAATAATATCTTACAAGTCATGTCTTTTGTCCTTAGTGAACATTAGGGCCTTAGCCTGAGGTTCACTGTGTTAGTAAAAGCCTGAGTTATGACTTAACTCCTGAGTTTGTGTTTGAAAATTGACCAAGAGTAAAGTCAACCTCTGATCATCTGCCTGCCCGTCAGGAAAGGCGTAACTCATAGAAAATCAATCTGGGTCTGGTCTGCAGTCAGAAGCATAGATTCTTCTGGAGAGAGATATTTGGACAGATATTTTTAAAGAGGACCTTTGTGATCTACCTTTCTTGAAGACAGGAAAATAAATTTGATGGTGTTTCTCTACTGACTGTTAGTGTTTTAATATTGCACCCCATCACAATGACTGTGTAACTTTGTTATACAAAGTGTAACTTTGAGCTGTTAGAGCTCAAAAATTTCAAGCAAGACCTTGAGTCTCACATTTCCAGTTGTGCCCCAGCGCCTGCCGCTGGAGAGGCATTCACAGGCCTCTAGCCAGCACCTCAGGTGGGGTCTCTAGTACATTCACCCACTCTTTACAGTGGGCAGTGACTCCTCTGTCACTTACTGGATGAGTCATCTCCCAGGAACAGTTCTGAAAAATATGTACCCGAAAGTTGGGAAAGGGAGTAAACACCAACAATTGATAAATATCCAACAATTTGATAAATATTTACCAAAGTAGACACCAAAGATACGTTATTGAATAAGTCCCAGTCCTAGAGTTTTGGTGAACTGCAGTTGGCTGTGTAAAGGGTGCCGGGGAGCAGACGAGAGGGGCAAAGTTTCTTCTTAGCTAAGTTTCATCTTCACACCCACAGATGCTTAATTGCAGGTGTGAAATGGAGGGCTCAGGAAAGAAAGAGGTGCTCTAGAAAGAGGGACCAGCACATGGCAAGGCCTGGAGGACAGAGAGATACTGCAGTTTTTTTTTTTCTTTTTTTTTTTTTGCAGTTTTTGGCCAGGGCTGGGTTTGAACCCACCACCTCTGGTATATGGGGCCAGCGCCCTACCCCTTTGAGCCACAGGCACCGCCCGAGATATTGCAGTTTTAATAACTGGAAGAAGTTTAGTGTGATGGAGAGGAGATGGAAGGTGGGGGGCCTGAGAACAAAGCTCGTGTCAGACTTTGATGGTCTCCTGGACCATACGAGGGAGTGGGGCCTTGAGGGTGTGTCAGCAGGGAATTCATGTGACAGATTTGTACTTTAGGAAGATGATTTGGGGAGTAGGGTATAGAGAATTGGATTGAGAGTACATGGAAGGTGGGGGGCCTGAGAACAAAGCTCGTGTCAGACTTTGATGGTCTCCTGGACCATACGAGGGAGTGGGGCCTTGAGGGTGTGTCAGCAGGGAATTCATGTGACAGATTTGTACTTTAGGAAGATGATTTGGGGAGTAGGGTATAGAGAATTGGGTGGAGAAAGTCAGGAATGGAGGAGGGAGACCCTTGGCAGTAATCTGGGGGGAAATGATAAGGGCTGAGCAGAGGGGTGACAGAGGAAAGGGAGAGCAGTGCATGTGCTTAGGAAGCTTTATTTTTTATTTATTTATTTATTTATTTATTTTATTAAATCATAGCTGTGTGCATTAATGCGATCATGGGGCACCATACACTGGTTTTATGGACCGTTCGACACATTTTCACCACACTGGTTAACATAGCCTTCCTGGCCCTTTCTTAGTTATTGTGTTAAGACATTTATATTCTACATTTACTAAGTTTCACATATACCCTTGTAAGATGCACCGCAGGTGGAAGCTTTAGAGACTCAAAACCTGTGAGTTTGGAAATGAAATTGAGGAAAGCGATGGGTTGAGATAATGTTCGGGTTTCTGATCTGAGTATAAGGTGATCGTCTTCACTCTGACAAGGAACATACTAAGAGCAATAATTGAGTCCAACATGTTCGAATATTCAAATGGCAGTATCCAATATGTGACAATAAAGAGCTCAATGCAAATGAATGCTTTCACAGATGACAAACAGGAGTGGAGGATTTCACTGTGCAGCAGAAAGTGTTATGCGTTAAACCCTGAGATGTACCAGTATTTGTAGGAGGGACAGAAGAAGAATTTGCAAATGACACTGAGAAGAGACAGGTAGGAGTCAGGAGACCCTGGGATTGGTGGACGGGGGGATTCAGGGGCCAAGGAGTGGAGCATTTCCAGAAGGGTGAGGAAGTCAGCAGGTCAAAGGTGTGGAGAAATCAGGTGAAGTAAAAACTGGGAAGTGTCCATAGGATTCAGCAACATAGAGGTTGTTGGTGACCTTGAATTTGATTTTCTGTAGAAAGTAGTAAGTGAAAGTAAATAGCCTTTTTTGGATTTTTATTTTAAAGCCTAAAGTAGTGGTTTTTCACCTAGGGTTTATTTTTGTATTATTATATTATTATTATTATTATTAGACAGATTATTGCTCTATCACTGAGACTAGAGTGCAGAGATCATAGCTGACTATAACCTCAATCTCCAAGCAGTCTTCCTGCCGCAGGCTCCTAAGTAGCTGGGACTACAGGTGCTACTCTACCTAGCAAATTAAAAAAAAAATTGTAGAGACAGGGTCTAACTATGTTGCCCAGGCTGGTTTTAAACTCCTACTCTCAAATAATTCTCCAACCTCAACCTCCCAAAATGCTGGGCTTACAGGCCACCGTACCCAGCTTGGTCCTGTCTTTTTCAATAGCAGAAGTTTTGTCATGTGATTTGATAATTTTTTTGTTTTGAATCAATTTATTTTTCAGTTAGCATTAAGCATCATGTGATGTATTTCTGAAAAGAGCTCTCATTATTGAACTTTTATGGTGGAGATTAGTAAGTCTCATATTCATAAGTGAAAATGAAATCAGCCATTCACCAGGCTTTATCCTGTAATGTTCAGTGCAATTATAAAGTATTACTGACGCCAGTAGAAGGTTCAAGAGCAATAAAAGCTTAATGATAGTAATAACTTACATTTGATAGTATATGTGTTGTACTTATCTATATATTTAAGCATGAATAAAAGCAAGCTTATAGACCATTAAGTCCTTTTAGAGGGACAGGAAATAACTATGATTAAGTGAAAAAAGTAATTTACATTCTTTTTTTGCTTTCGACAATATATAGTAATCCCAAAATTAATGCTGCATATCTTTATCTTTTTTTTAAACTTTATTCAAATTAATATGAGGGTACAATTTTTAGGTTACGTTGTTCTCACTTCCAGGGTGCATTCCATTTGTAGAGGAGCTCCTCACCCAGGGAACGTGTTATACACCCTCACAAGGTGCACATTAGGGCGATCCCACCTCAGGCCCTCCCTCCCTCTGCCATCCGCGCCCCCCTGTCCACATCTCTGTTTTGTGTGAGTTTGCCCTTGTGTACAACCTTTCACAGGTATATGTATTCAGAAGATGAAACAAACATTTATTTGGAGGGATACAAAAGATATATTCTGACATCTTAATTGAATGCCTTAATGAAATGCCTTTCTTTCCATCTTTCGGCACAAGTTAATCCTAAAAAAAGTATCCGTAATGGCCAATTGTCAGAGCAAGTGAAAGACAGAAACTAGACTCTGTAGTCCTTTAGGAGCACATAATCAAACAGAGAAATAGCTATCCTGCACCAAGAACATGATGGTTACTCTGGGAATTCGGGTTGTTTTGTTGTCTTTAGATTGCTTCCTCAAGAACGCTTGCAGGAAAGTGGCTTTTATGTGGCAGTGCAGGGACTCTCGAGGGTTGTCTCTCACACATACTTAAAATATGAATTATGCCCGGAGTCTCTCGAATTTCCTCAGAATAATGTTATATCAAGGAAATTTCATTCTCTTGAATTTCTTCATAATCATCTTACTCCAAGGAAATTTCATTTAGCAGGTCCCAAGGTGATTTCCATTCATCAATTATAAAAAAGAAATCCAGGGTTTTGAGTTTTTCACTGGGTTACAATCTTTTGATGTTTCCAGACTATGCCTAGAAAAACATTCTTAAGTCTCCTGTACATTTTCCTTTGCTGTGATCATTTATGAAGTAAGCCGTAGGTTTATGTCCACTTTGTAGTTTTAAAGAGGCATTTTAAGTTTGCTTAGACTGTGATTAATTTCTAGCATTTTGGGGGGTATAGTAACAATCTGTAGTTAATGTTTGAACAGTCTTTCAAGATGTGGTTGCTAAGAATTGGAATTGGAAATTTTCTATGCAAAATTATGCTTATTCCTTGTGCTCAGAATGTAAATGATAAATGATTATATGAATAATTAGCATTGTATCTTATTGGTTCAATTTCTCATATTAGTAAAGTGGATATAATTTCTAATATGGACACTAGTATTTGAAGCCTCTGGTAGCTCTCCAGAAGTATGGAAATGTTGAAATACATCCATCAGCGAGTGAATCAAACTATCAATCAGGGATTGCCATCTCTTGTAAAGGTGAAATGATAACTATGTCAGTGAAACAGGTTGCTGACGTGTTGTTTTGCTCTTCTCTTTCTCTCAATCCTAGTCTACTCTTACTTCATATTTGATGCATAAAATAAAACGTTTCCCACAGGAGTCTTTGTAACCCTTTGCAGTCCTTGTCTTGATGGGCCAGGACACTCCCTGCTGTCCCTCTTCTTCCCACCATGGTCTGTGGTGGAGCAATGAACAAAGCCCGACACTGAGACAAAGTGCTCTGAAGCCATTGACCTAAAAATAGGTGTCTGTTCTATGGTAATATGACAGATAGAGCTTTTTGCTTCGGAAATAAGTTCTTGGTGGCTGAAGATTGTGTGGGGCATGCGTTCTGTGTATCACTAAAAATAGTTCATGTGATAAATAGTAAAATGTAGATTGGGTTGTTGTTATTTATTTGTAATTGTAATTTTCCACTTATGAAAACAATTTGAGACTACTTACAATGGGAAAATAGGTAAAAAGGAAGTTCCCATAGTAAAGAATGAGAAGAAACCACTTAGGTAGAAAGAGAGCTAGAGATGCAAATTAAGTCGAGTTAATTACTCTACCCTGTTTACAGTGTCTTATTTTAAGGTGTACTCTCAAAGACGCGCTAGGTCTTATTTTCAGGGGATGTCTTATCTTTCCTGTAAGTAGGTCTTATTTTTGGGGGATGTCTTATTTTCAAGGAAACAGGGTAGTTGAATACTAGATTTAACTCTGAGGCATTTCCCCTTTAGCCATGATGAAGTACTAGTACTTGGATAGATAACTCACCTTAATCAATTTTAAAACTGGACGAAATATATGTAGATACTGTTTTGTTTTGTTTTTTTTTTCCCTTTTGCAGTTTTTTGGCTGGGGCTAGGTTTGAACCCGCCACCTCCGGCATAGTGCCCTACTCCATTGAGCCACAGGCACCACGTAGGTGGTTACTGTTTTTACATACAGGCAGTGCAATATGGAAAGTGAGCTATATGATTGCCTCAGTTTTCTGCCTGAGAGTAGTTTCTTAACTGCGGAGCAATGAGTTGGTTTCCAAGAAGAGCACAGTGGTCCTACTGAGACCAGGAGGCAAAGACCTGAGTTTGGGCCAGGTGAATTGGCCATCTGTAGGATGGGGAGCCAGGGGAACTGCTCAGAGGTAGGGCTGCAGAGGTCTTCATGGAGTTGCTCGTGAGTATTGGATTAAGAGCTAACTTGTACACATGCAGGAAGAGACCACGTAATGCTTTTCTGGCTGTGGTTCCTATAAGGTTGAGAACAGAATAGAGATGCTGGAGGGTGAGCAGGGCTAGAGGACATTGAAGGTCTGGCCTTACCAGAATGAAGAGATGTCTAGGCACCAATCTGGGATACCAGAAAGACCAGAAACGCCATGCCTTAGCAGTAAGGACATGACCATGAGTAAGACCTCCTCTAAAACCATCAATCCTTGATAGAGATCCTCAAGGAGGATGGAGTTTGGATGCTGAATCCAAACTCAGCAATTTAGAGGGACTTGGGAAATTCCCTGAGCATTCTACAGATCTGCCCTAGCAAAACTTTTATAATTCAAGTCTTACCCAGGTACCTAAGTTTAAGATGGTCTTCCAGGTAGTTGAATTGCCTACCCCAAAATAATCACATGCACTCGCTAATAAATCAGAACTAACTGACAGGGCACACAGGAGCACAGAGGGAGGCAAAAGTCATTGGAAACCAAGGGGGAGGGGTATGGAAGGAGAGGTGTACAATGCCTATTGGGTACAATGAACAGTATTTGTGTGATGGACTCGTTTATAGCCTGACTCAAGCTATGTAACAAAAAAATTTGTATCCCCTTAACATTTTGAAAAACAAAACAAAACAAAAATCTCTTCAGAGAAAAAGAACAGAAACCAGACTCTCTGCATGGTATCATCAGCAATGTCTATATGGAAATAGCAAAACAGGACCTATTGTCAAGCAAAGAAAAAAAGAATTCAATAGAAACCAATCCTGAGATGGCCCAGATGTTGGATTTAACAAAGACGGCAAAGCAGCTATTATGTGCCTGTGGCTCAGTCGGTGAGGCGCCAACCCCATATACGGAGGGTGGCGGGTTCAAACCCGGCCCCAGCCAAACTGCAACAAAAAAATAGCCGGGCGTTGTGGTGGGCGCCTGTAGTCCCAGCTACTCGGAAGGCTGAGCCAGGAGAATCTCTTAAGCCCAGGAGTTGGAGGTTGCTGTGAGCTGTGTGAGGCCACGGCAGTCTACCGAGGGCCATAAAGTGAGACTCTGTCTCTACAAAAAAAAAAAAAACTTAAAAAAAAGGTACAAAGAACTAAAGTAAAATATATTCAAAGCACTAAACGAAAACATAGCCGCAGTGTGTTTAATATGTAGAGAATGTTGAGCGAAATAGAAAGAATAATAGAAGAACCAATATGAAACTTTAGAACTGAAAAGTATAATATCTGTAATGAGTAATTCATTGGATGATCTTAAGTGCATATTAGAGATGGCAGAAGAAAGAGTCAATGAACTTGAAGACAAATCAATAGGAATTGTCCAATCTGCAGACCAAATAGAACAAAGTTTGAAGAAAAACCTCAGGGACCTGTATGAAAAAATAGGATTTCCAGAAGAAGAAGAGAGTGAACAACATTTGAAAAAGTAATGGCCCTACATTCCCCAAATTTGATGGAAAACATTGATTTACAGATTCAAGAAGTTTAGTAAATGTCAAACAGTGTAAATATACATTTGTAAATAGGCATCCTGTCATAAGCTAGAAATCAAAGATAAAAAGAAACTAAAGCAGCCAGGAGGAAAAAAAGACACCTTCTATGTAAGTGAAAGTCACTGCTTACCTCTTATCAGAACAGTGAAAGTTGAATTACATTAGTGATGCTTTGGATGGTAATATTAAATTGCTGAAGGAAAAAAAATCTGTAAGCCCAGAATTCTATATCCAGCATAAATATCCTCAAAATAAAAATTAAAAATTTATTTTCAAATAAACAAAAGCTGAAATAATTCCTTGTTAGACCTGTACTGTGGGAGATTCTTAAAGGCATTATTTCCATACTCTGTATTCTCTTCATATCATATAAATTGTTCTCCTTTTACTAAAAGACATTATTTTTTTTAAAGGGAAATAATTGGAGGAGGAAATCTGAATCTATATGTAGTAAATGAGTTGTAAAGAAGAGCACTGAAAATTGTATAAAAGTGGGTGACAAGTGCCCGTCGATCCATAAATGGATTAATAAATTGTGGTATATGTACACCATGGAATATTATGCAGCCTTAAAGAAAGATGGAGACTTTACCTCTTTCATGTTTACATGGATGGAGCTGGAACATATTCTTCTTAGTAAAGTATCTCAAGAATGGAAGAAAAAGTATCCAGTGTACTCCACCCTACTATGAAACTAATTTATGGCTTTCACATGAAAGCTATAACCCAGTTACAACCTAAGAATAGGGGGGAGGGGGAAAGGTAAGGGAGGGAGGGGGGAAGGTGGGCAGAGGGAGGGAGATTGGTGGAATTACACCTGCGGTGCATCTTAAAAGGGTATATGTAAAACTTAGTAAATGTGGAATGTAAATGTCTTGGCACAATAACTAAGAAAATGCCAGGAAGGCTATGTTAAATAAAAGTGAGTGAATGTCATGTATGATGGGCTTTTTCTCCTTGTAATTTCTTTAAGAAGAAAACACAATTCTATTAAAATGTGAGGTTTAAAATGCCCGTTTATTGTACCAGTTCACACCTGACCCTTTACACATGCTTCCTCACCCTTCCAGGTTCTTACAATTTTATACTTCACATTCTATACTTTACAAAATTTATGAGGTTACTATTTACCCTCAAGCCTTTGCACATAAAGGACAAAGACTTAATTAAAAAACAAAAAAAAAAAGGTGATAAACTTAAACCCAGCCATATCAACAATTATGTTAACTGTAAGTAGATTAAACACTACAACTAAAAAGAAGATTTCATCAGACTGTATATAAAAACCAAAGATCCACAAAATCTTGTCATAGGAAATGCAGTTTAAATAGAAAAAGACAAACAGGTGGAAAGCAAAAGGATGAAAAAAGATATACCATGCAAACAATAAGTATAAAAATGGGTGTGACTATATTAATATGAGACAAAATATTAAAACTCATTAAATATTCTTTATGAACAACAAAAAGTGGAATTCAATAAGAAGTTATAATGATACTAAATATTAATTAACATATATGTGTGACATTTAACAGTTTCAAAATTCATGAAGCAAACCTGAAAGAACTAGGGAGAAATAGACAAAGCCCAAACCATAGTGGAAGATGTAACACTGACTTCCATAGCATACCAAGCAAAAAGAGTATCGTAATTTTTGTTATTTAGTTCTGTCTGATTAGTGAAGGGTGATCTGGATGTGTAGACTTTCTCTAGGACTAAATTCTGGGATGGACTTATGGCAAAAGACAATGTCTTACCAGATCAAGATTCTGAAATAGTGTAGAAACTATCTTGAAATGGAATTTCTTATCTTTATTTTCTATAATAAAATTAATAATGTATAGTAAATTCATTTCTATATGGTGGTAGGTTTTGAAAGCATTATTTTACTGCTCTTTTAGTTTATTTATCTCAACACAGAATTAGAGTCTGGGAAGCCTAAAAATATTTGACATGGCCCTTAGAAGCTTTCTTTCGACATCCAGTTTTTCAAACATGTATTTAACTCACTGAGTTTGAGGCTGAATTTCCAAATTGGTTCCTGGTTCCTGACACCCTATTTTACTGATTGAAAAGAAATCCATGTGTTTTAAGTTACAGATATGCAGGTGCCTTTTCATTATAAAAATCCAGTCACTGTATATTCATGTCCACGTGGAGTACCATCCACTTAGGTATGGAGGGGGCCTTAAGCGGTGCCTTTGGGTAGGGCCAATTTTTTCTCAAAATAGAGCTTTAAATTTTGTGAAGCACTTGGATAGAACAGGAGGGCACTTGGCGCCAGGAGGAAAAAAGACTTTGGAAAGGGAGGTGGGGAGAACAGAGTGGACGGATTTGGCTGACTTCACAGCGTTGCCTGGGGTCTACTCTGGTTTGGAATATGAATTAGGTGGTTCGTGATTGGTAAACATTGTTTTATCACATACAGAAAATTGGTAGTTTTTTTCCCTCTCTCGTTATTCTATAAAATGAAATAAAGAGTATATGCACTTGTATGATTACTAAACATTATAGCCTCCTGCAGTCAAGGAGAGATTAAATTTCAGGATGGCACAGAAGGAAATAAGCCAAATCAGGAACAGCACCAAAGATTTTTAAAATAGCATATTTGAAGGTAAGAATTCTGACCCAAATATTAATTTAGTTACTTCAGGTGAATAAATACTAATTTTTCTTCTATGAGATATTTCCAGATATTCCCAGTTAAATTTTTGTCCCTTTCTTTCTTTCTTTTCTTTTTTTTAAATTTTTGTCCTTTTCCAATCTAAGTTTAATAGTTACATAGACAGCTTAGTGGCTTTGATCTACCATATTTTAAATAGTTGTAATATATATTTCTAAACAAAAATTATGACACAGAATCTTCTTTGATGTAATATTTTTATGCCCCAAAGACACATAATAAGCCTGTATGTATTTTTTTTTATTTTTTAGTAAAGCAATATAATGAACTAATCTTTATCTTAGGGGTTGACATTTTGGGGGACTATTATCAAACTGGGAAATATAAATTGTCTACTTTAACAAGTTTTTTTAAAAATGAAAGTACTGCTTCATGGTCTGAATGTGCTGTGTGCAGCATAAGAGTACATCAATAATTTTTATTTTGTAAGAAGATCCACACAGAAATGTTTAAATTGCTTCAGGTAAATGTTAACTGTCATTTATTCAGCTGTTGTAGAACTTGTGTACCATCAATTCAGTTATGCTTGTGGGTTAGAAGCAATCTGTTCACTCTTGCCTGTTCTTTCTTTCGCTTAAGGTTGCCTAATTTTAAACTGTACAACTATAATTTACATATCTTCCTGTTTGGTTTGATACACGAACTATATTGATCTTTTAGGGCAGTAAACAGGGATGGCTAAGGATTCTTTCTGTAATTAATGAACAAAGCACCATCTAGTTCTGTGACTCTAAAGTGTTTGCATTCCATGGTATACATATACCACACTTTATTAATCCATTAATGGGTTGATGGGCACTTGGGCTTCTTCCATGACTTGGCTATTATGAATTGAGCTGCAATGAATAATCTGGTGCAAATATATTTTTTGTAAAGTGATTTTTGGTCTTTTGAATATACTCCTAGCAGAGGAATTGCAGGATCCAAAGGCAGGTCAATTTTTTGATCCCTGAGTGTTCTCCAGACTTCTTTCCAAAAGGAACGTATTAGCTTGCACTCCCACCAGCAGTGCAGAAGTGTTCCCTTTTCTGCACATCCACGTCAACATCTGTAGTTTTGGTATTTTGTTATGTTGGCTAATCTTACTGGAGTTAGATGGTATCTCAAAGTGGTTTTGATTTGCATTTCTCTGATGATTAAAGAAGACGAGCATTTTTTCATGTGTCTGTAGACCATGTGCCTGTCTTCACCACACCTATGACAAGGGTACAAGTCAGATCTGTCAAGTGTAGAACATAAATGTCTTAACACAATAATCAAGTAAATGAGGTGAAAGCTATGTTGATTGGTTTGATCTTAACCATGTCAGATTGTATAAAAAAAAATCAACACATTGTACCCCACATACGCATAAATGCATTCATGATCTATGTGTATTTGACTTAATAAAGTGTTTGTTTGTCAGGGGGTAGGGAAGGCTGTACAGATGTCACAGAGGGCTGACACAATGATCCCATGGATGGTGTAAGGAAAATGTTAGAACTTCAATTTGTTGTTAGTTTTGGCATTATTCTATCCGTTCATGACTTCTAATTTGGGGTGTATTTTATAATGTGCATGATCTAATAGAATAGTAATGAGAGCATTGTTTTATAAAATGAAGACACACATACTGAGGTACACATTATAGAAATATTTTGTTTAATAGAGATGCCTGATGGTTTTCTTTTTTTTGAGACAGAGTCTTATGCTGTCACCTTGGATAGAGTGCCATGGCGTCATAGATCACAGCAACCTCTAACTCTGGCTCAAGTGATCCTCTTCCCTCAGTTTTTCTATTTTTTAGTAGAAGGGGGTCTCGCTTTTGCTTAGGCTGGTCTCAAACTTGTGAGCTCAAGCGATCCATCCACCTCGGCCACGCAGAGTGCCAGGATTATGCACTCAGCCTAGGATGCCTGATTGTTGATCTTAATTATAATAGCTACCATTTTGGCTTTAAGTTATGAAAATTTGAGAAAAATAACTTCTGAGGGCAGTTGGGGGATCTCACCTAATGTGCACAACGTAAGGGTGTTCAGCACACCCCCTGGGTGAAGGGCTCAACTACAACTTGAACTTTACCTTGGAAGTGAGAACAATGTAACCTAAAAATATGTACCCTGATATTAATTTGAAATAAAAAAGAGAAATTCAAATGTATATATAGTTATCTATAGTTCTGTATATTCAGAATATGTGTGTGTTATATGCTTTGCAAATATTTTCCCTATTTGTGGCTTGTCTATTTATTTAATGAATAGTATCTTTGATGAGAAAAATGTTTTGATAATCATAACATTTTATTAATATTGAAAAAAAGGAAGAACTCCTGAGTACATGATTTTATTTTGGTTACTGAAATGATTTACTGGAGGCTCAATAATTTCAGGAGTAAAAATCACATATGACTAGTTTTTTAAAAATATAATGAGTTGAATAATTAATAACTTAGGGTGGAAAAGCTGTACCCGTCCCTACAGAGAAGCCAGCTCACACTTTCTGTCAAACATGCCCTACAGCAAGTCCTAAAATTCCACTTTAACTTGATCTGACAAAGTACCCACAAAGCAAAGCAAATGTATTTTGATTTGTTTTTCTTAACTTTAATCTGAGTTTTGTTATTGTTTTAAAGCTGTAGTGTTCTTTTGTATACGATGAAATAATAGTCATCACTTGCTTCTAGTAATAGGCTAAGGAGTTAATCAAACTACCAGGATCAATTCCAAGACCGAAAGTGATATTTTTAAATAACAATTCTTACATTTGTTATGAATTTTCAGTTTACAAATTATTTTAACTGACATTCTCTTGTTTGATCCATACAACATACTGTGAATACAAGATTAATAATAATAGCTCATTTTGCAGGTAGACCTGAAGGTAAGCAATTGGGTAAGTTGACCAAGGCCCAGTGGCTTTCAGACATTACTGTAGGTGCTAAATCAGAGCGTCTTGACTCGGAGTTTAGGGTTTTTCACTCTTTGCCTTTCAAAACAAACATTTTTCAGTACTATTTTGAATAGATACAGTGAGAGAGTAGGTATCCATGCCTTGTTCCTGATCTTAGAAGAAAAGCTTTCAAACATGGTATATCACATTCATTGATTTGTGTTTGCTGAACCATCCTTGAATCCTGGGAAGAAAGCCCACTTGGTCATACTTTATTGATCCTTGTAATGCTGTTGAATTCCATTTGCTAATATTTTGTTTGAGAATTGTTGCATCAGCGTTCATTAGGAATATTGATCTGTAGTTTTCTATTAGTGTAGTGCCTTTGTCTGGCTTTGGTATCAGACTTATACTGGCGTCATAAAATAAGTTTGGAATTGTTCCTTCTTCAATTTTTGGGAGAGATTAAGGATAGGTATTAGTCCTTCTTTTAATGTTTGGTAGAATTCACCAGTGATGACATCTGGTCCTGGGCTTTTCTTTGTTGTGAAGTTTTTGATTGCTGGTTTAATTTCCTTATTAATTATTAGTCTGTTCAAGTTTTCCATTTCTTCATGGTTCATTCTTAATAGCTTGTAGGTTTTTAGGAATTTATTTCTTGTGTTGTATCCAATTTGTTGATGCATAATTGGTCATATAGCCCTCATCCTTTTTCTTTCTGTGGCATCAGTTGTAATGTCTTTTTTTCATTTTTATTTTTTTGAGTCTTTTCTGATTTTAGTTAAGCTAAGGGTTTTTCAACTTATTTTTTTAAGCAAAAAGATACTTAAAAACTAAGAGTTTGAAAATAAAATCAAAACTCCTAGTTTTATTGATTTTTTTCTATTGTTCTGCTCTAATCTTTGTTATTCTTACCTTCTGCTAACTATAGACTTAGTTTACTCTTTTTATAGTCCTTAAAATATGAAGTTTATTTAAGAAAATTCTGTCCTATGCAGTAACCTGAATGACATGATGCCAAGTGAAATAAGCCTGTGACAGAAAGACAAATACTGCGTGATTCCATTTACATGTGGTCTCTACGAAGTTAGACTCACGAAAGCAGAGAGCAGAATGGTGTTGCCAAGGACTGGGGACAGAGGGAAAGGGGAGTTGCTATTCAATGGGTATAAAATTTCAGTTATGCAAGATGAGTGAAGTTCTAGAGTTAAGTTCTAAGTTGTACATACTTGCACAGCCTATAATTAACAAGACTGTGTTGTGCCCTAAAAACTTCAAGGGTGTAGACCTCATGTTAAATGCTTTTACCACAACAAAAGAATAAATACTTTTGTTAGTTTTTTCATGATACATACATACAGGCCTGAGATGATACTAGCTTTGAGATCCTGAGCTAGTCACTTAGAATTGTATCATGTATGTGTTTAAATTATGAGACTACCTCTATGGTTGAGAGAGACAGAAAGAAGAATAAAAAATCAGTGATCCTAGTGATTCCACCCACTTTCCCATCCAAAGAGTGCACACCTCTGGGTGAAGGTCAAAATTGAGATGTGGATCTACTCCTCCTTCACTTCGTCTGAGTTCTTGTGTGGCATCATTGGGGTGAACATCCCCCCCAGCTGAGTGCAGCTTTATAGTTTAAAGATCCATATGTTTTGTACAACATGTCACCTGCCTGCAAGCCAGTTACCTTCATTTGGTGCTCATTCCACAAAACAGTGCTTTCTTCCAATGCTGAGAAACTCAAATGAATTTTAAAAGAAAAGTACTAATTACAAATAGTTTTACACTGTGTGAAATATAAGATGTGATTCCAGCATATGGTCTTGGAGTGAAACTTTCTTATCTGTAGAAGGTGCTAGTAATGTCCACTTCACCAACGTCAGAGGAGATTCAGGTGAAAAAATGTACAGGGAAGCACCTTGAAAAAATTACTGTGCAAATATAGGATGTCACTGTTGAATGGTCTGTTCAGTCTAATCCCACTGGCACAGTTGATGCCACCTCTGTATTCCACAGTGCAGCTGGAGTCCTCTGGGTCTTCCTCAAGATCCCTAAAGTTAGTGTCCCATAAAGATGAGATGAAGGAGGCCGTTTAATGAACTGCTCTCATTCTAAGGATGCCGGATCTTAAAATAGCCTGAGCTTTGGGGACCTGAGTTTCAGTCTCTCCTGTCTCCCACTGATGACTTTTATGACTTTGGACAAATCACTTCACCTTTCCGGGACCCAGTTTTCTCACCAATAACAAGAAGAGATTAAGCCAGGGGCCCCTTCCACAGCTCTAACATTCTGTGTTTTTTTCTTTAGGTGTATGTGTCAAAATTGTCTTTCGGGTAGATAATGATAATTGTTCCTTGATGCTTTGTGCCATCTCTCTCAGACTCATACTTTTCAGTCTCTTTTGCTGGCCTTTATCATTTGAATAGCAGGTGACTGTGTTCCTAATTCTTTTCTTTGTTCTGTCTTAGTGTTTGACCTGTCTCGCTCTCCAGATGCCCAGCCTGTTACAGATTCTGACCTCCAGTAACTGCTGATATGAATTTGAATAAATGTTCATTCTATATGTGACTCTCCCTAAGTAAATCACTATATTTCTTTATTGGGAGAAAAGCCATGCCCATTCTCTACTTTCCTGCCTATTTTGGAACAAATAGAGAGTTTTCGCCATCCCTTAAACCATCTGCTCCTGTACCCTAACTGCTGGAAGAGAGCATCCTGGCTGCTGCTGTGTGTGCCAGGCTTAGATTGCTGGTCCTCCTTGCTTTTCTGTTTCAGTACTCCTGCCCGCTTCTGCCTTGCAGACTGATCCTTTCCCCCGTGGACTCTTTTTAAGGAATCATCACAAATGGTTGACTTTTTTTATAAATTACATTGAAATTTTTTTGTCCCCCTTTTTTTTATAAATTAAATTGAAATTTTTTTGTCCCCCTTTTTTTATAAATTAAATTGAAATTTTTTTTGTCCCCACTCTTGTCACTTTAGTTCACCTGTGTTTGACCGTAGATGAAGAGTCTCTGGAGTGAAGTTTAAATTCTTTATTTCAGTAGTAAGGTATTGAGCACCCAACATGTGTCATGCCCAGGAGATGAAAATGTGCCATAAGTTAGAGACTTTCTTTTTGAGACATACTTTCACTTCGTCACCTTCTAGAGTGTCATGGTGTCAGAGCCTACAGCAACTTCAAACTCTTGGGCTCAAGCAATGATTCTCTTACCTCAGTCTTCTGAGTAGCTGGGACCACAGGCGCCTGTCTCAACACCCGGCTATTTTTAGAGATGAGGTCTCATTCTAGCTCAGGCTGGTCTCGAACTCCTGAGCTCAGGCCTCCCAGAAGTTAGAGAATTTTTAAAGGTGGAAAGATTAAAGAGGAATGGGGAAAAGTAAGAGAAATAGGCATTAGAGTGAAGGGAACAGAGAGGTGGGGTAGTGAGCAGATAGACAGAGAGAGAGATTGAGAGGATGGATGGATGGATGAATGGGTGGATTGTCTAATGAGGCATAAATGGTAGAGACCAGTACCACAATAGAATGGCCAATACCAAAATTAAAAATGTATTCCCAGCTGTCACTGCCTTTTATACACCTGAAGACTCTGAACATGTATCCACTGTAATCACACACAAATACTCAGATAATGCTGCAATATTTCAAATTCACCAGTTTTCACATCTATGTACTGAAAGGTCAGCCTTTCTGTACTACCCAAATAATCTCAACTTTTTCATTCTTCAGTCAGAAAACTTATGCTTGTTTTACTCCAGTAAAATTGCTTTTTGAATTTCCTACATGTTGACTTCATCCAAGAGATTACACTATGGCTGGGGTGGGCTGTCATTGATGGGCGGCCACTGAATTAATTCCTGAGTCCTCCTCTGGTAAAGTCTAGACTTCATCTTTGCATACCTCTATATTTTTATTTTTGATCTTTTCCTCTTCTCTGCTTTTTCTTAGCTTACAAACATGCTCAGAAGTCTAAAACCAAAAAATAAACCCAGTGCTTTATCTTACCGCACCTACAAACTATCATCCTATCTCCCACCTTTGCTTTACTGCCAGATTTCATGTGAAAACATTGCACTTAACAAATTTCACTTCCTTACTAATTCACTACTTAAAACACAATTACAAAGCTTCCTCCTCCCCTCAGACTATTGACTTTATTTTCATAAAAGTCAGTGGTGACATTCTCTTAGCCAATCTAATGATCTATTTTTAATTTTTCCTTTTTACTGGTCTCTTAGAAGTTTTTGACACCATTGACCACTTTCTGTATGTGGAACATAAACCAGTTTTTCCTGGTGGTGAGTAGGAGTTTCCGTGATTCTACATGGTCAGTATTAACTACAGCAACTGTATGTTACCTGAGATAGAGTCAGGCAGGGTGCTGCTCACTAAACCAACAAACAAACGACAACAAAGAAAGCCTGTGGCTGAGACAGCTGAAGCATAACCTATGTCCAAACGTTGTTATTTTTTGGCTTTGGCTCTGACACCCTCCAGGGTTTTTGAAGTCTGACTCCTTCCCTCCCATCCCTGGACGGGAAACAAGGCAGTGGTTTGTAATTTGTTGCATTCTTTTTTTAATGTGAACCCCAATAGTCTGTCTGCATACCAGGGACTTGAGACAATTGTGTTTTTAATTTGGATAATGTTTGTAGTTTCCTGAGATGAAAGAATTCCTAGACAATTGAAGGCATATTTGAAACCACCTTCTAGAAATCTATTCTCACCTTCAATCATAAATGTACACATCAGAGAAAAATATGCTATTGTTTAAGAAGGCCTTCCTCATTTTAAGCAGGAGGAGAAGAGAATATCTTCCCTTACATTACTTTAGCACTTATAAGTTAAGTTAGCCTTTCTGTCTTGTGCTTTGGTATTTGTACATCGCCTCAATTAGTATATAAGATCTTTGTTATTAGGAACTTCGCATTTCACATATGTATTCATGATATTACCTTTTACAGTGCTAAATACATAATTATCCTTGGGGGATACAAAACTTTCATATAAAAGTTATGCTATTGATTACTTGGAGGAAGTTGGCATCGTGTTTGTTTTGGAATTATGATTGCTACATTTCCCAGGAAATATCAAGCTATCTTAAGTGAATCCCCAAATATGGTCTTCTGTATGAATTAAACATCTCTATAAGGAATTTTAATTGTTAATGTGAAACGTTGGGTGCTACATCCTGGAATTATCCAAATAGATCTTAAGTCTGCTTAAGAAATGCGCACAAGGACAGCTTGACTCAAGAAACAGATACTGAGGATTGGTAATTTCTACATTTTCATGTCTGAAAAGAACTTGTTTAGAAATCCTAAGGAAGATGGTCATGAGTGAATTTTTAGGGGTCATGCAATATTCTAAATTTGGGTTGTGGTGATGGTTGCCTGACTCTGTAAAATTATTAAGAACTGTGTGCTTAAAATGGACAAATTTTATGACATGTAAATTATGTTTCAATAAAGCTATTTAAAAAGAGAAAAAAAAGAAATATGAGTGCGTGATGGAAAGAAACTTTGAATTGGTTTGGATACCTTCCATGTATTGCCCTTCAGCCTTTTTTTACTATTTGCTTTACCTGGTATCTCAGAGCTGTTCAATTTAATTTAGTACTTGTTCTTTAGTATTTGTAGGAAACCAAGCAATATTAATGTGTAGAAATAGTTATTATTTTATAGCATAGTGCTTCTTGGTGTGCACGACATTTACCCATCCGCCCTCTATTGATTGCCTTTGAGTTGTTTCCAGTTTGGTTTTCTTTCTGTAAATAAATTCTACTGTAAAGCAGCAGTTGTCAACTTTTAACACCAAAACATATTCCTAACCTCCATTCCCTCAAATGGATCTTTATTCAGCATTACTATATGGAATTTATTTGTTTATCCAAGTGTCAGTATTGTATGTTTGTGTATTTTGATGTTGTTATGAAAAATGTAATCATGTGAATTGTGAGATGATAGCAACAAGCCCTTCTGTGTCCATCACCTCATTTCAGTGGTCAGCAGCTCAGAGCCAATTTTGTTTTTGCTGCATCCCCACCCATTTTCCTTTCTCTACTGGATTGTTCTGAAGCAAATCTCAGGCTTGAATTTTGTCACCTTGCTCAAATCACTTAATCTTGCTAAATGTTAGTTGCCTTCCCTATAACATGAGAATAATCACACCTGTTTCTAGTAATGTCCTGGTGAATGTTTAAGAATCAGCTCTCCAGGGGAAAAATAAGTCCTGGTTTGTATGTGTACCATCTTCCAATTTCTGTGGTGTAAATACTCTCAGCATGGCCGGTTGTAAGCTACCAATGTAGTGCATCAAAGTCGGAGTTGGGAGGGGATGGGTACAGTCAGCCTTCTCTAGCCAGAATAAGCCAGTTCTGCCATTTCTACTGCTGCTATTCCACAGGTCTGGAGGGAGGAATTTTTTTTTTTAATTTTGTGTTATATAGTAAACATCAATAAATGGTGTGTCTTACTGTTTTTGTTATTATTTTTATCCTAGTGAAACTCTTTCCTCATTTGAGAAAGTTCTTCAACAAGTTCTTCCTCATTATCTGTTTTCCTGCATCTCAACAGTCAGTGTTTCAGTAGCATCAAAGGACCCATAAAGCAACGCGATCCCGTTTACTGCCTTACTCCATATCATAATTGGCTTGATACACATTGTAATTAAAATAAAAACTTAATACCTTGATCCCTTAGGGAATAGAGGAAAGAAGTGTTATGTGTTTGCCTCAGAATTCATGATATGATGAATATTAAGTGTTTTGAGAGTTGAGTATAAAGTTATTTTGGAGTTTTTTTTTTTTTTAGTTCTGTCATCATTAATTACCAACTGCTATTGATAGAAACAGCTGGGGAATATTATATTTTTCCATTTATAGTTATTATATAATGAATAACGTATGCCTGATTGAGTTTGTCATGGCTAGACCCGCATGGTTAAAGAAAATAAAACAAGTAATTGTCCTAATGCCTTTAGAGGATAGGGCTTAATACATACAATTGACATTTGGTTCACGAGGATTGAGGAATGTTAACTGTTGTCATTGTGCATATTGAAAAAGAATCGAAGTGGTGTATCTTCTCTGTGTAGTCTTTCTCATTAATGGCAAATCAGAGAAATACCCAAACCCCTGTCACTATGTTCTGTGCTCCATTTATTCACATTTTTCAAAACTTGCTGAAGATTTGCTACAAAAACAGGCATCTATCTTTAGGTTTTGTATAAAATTATTTCACCATGGGGAATGAAATGATATTGGACGCACCTGTGGCATATAGTTAAAAATCCAATTAATATGTTACTTAACGTTTTATTTAATATGTGTGAGATTAAATAGGAAATCTTTAAGGATACCAATGCACCCAGCATTATTATGGTGAAACTGAAGTGGTAATTATTTGTGTCATATTGATGCCTGGGTTATGCACACAATTGAAAAGTGCACAACGCATGTGCTGTTTTCCCATTAAAGCTAACTGGTAATTGCTGTTATCTTCTCTACTTTTTTCCCCCACTCACCTGACTAGTTTACTCTTACCCCTTCAGTTTTAAAGCTAAAAGGAACAAGTAGCCGGGGGCTGTGGCTCATTCCTGTAATCCCAGCACTCTGGAAGCCTGAGGCGGGTGGATCCCTTGAGCTCAGGAGTTCAAGACCAGCCTGAGAAAAGTGAGACTCTGTCTCTCCTGAAAATAGAAAATCTAGGCAGGTTTTGTTGTGGTGGGTGTCTGTAATTCAAGCTACTCGGGAGGCCGAGGCAAAAGGCTCACTTTAGCCCAAGAGTTTGAGGTTTCTGTGAACTCTGATGATGCCACGGCACTCTACCCAGGGGGACAGAGTGAGGCTCTGTCTCAAAAATAAGAAAATAAATGGAACGAATATTACCTTCTCAAAAATAAGAAAATAAATGGAACAAATATTACCTTCTCCAATGATTGCCCCCAGTCATGAAGAATTGAAAATATAGAACTGAGTTCTTTTCACCTGGAGCCTTCTACTTTTTCTGTCTTCTGGCAGCCTGTGGGCCAGTCATCATTATGTGTAATAAACTATATGGGGATTATTTTTCTACAGGTCTAGCTGGATATAATAGGATCAGTTAATTAGTATCAATAAATAAAATTTGTAGCATGTTGTCAATGTTTGTAATAAGGAATACAAAGTATGGAGCACCATCAGTACCTTGTGGGTGTGTCTTTATATTCAAGTGTGAGTAATCAAGGCAGTAAAATAAGGAAGTATAGCAATGGTGGAGTAAGGACTAGTAAACAGGGCTGTACAGGTCGGAGAGGCTCATGTGAATAAGCGAAGTTTAAGCACGTATTTTTTCAGTGATGTTTATGATTTGTAACTATATACTTACACCTGAAAAAAAAACTTCCCCCTTCTTCCATGAAAATTATCTTTTTTCTGAGTATTTCTAACTCTTGTGCCCTATTACAAGCTATCAAAGTATTTGGCTTTATTAATCAGATTTTATAATGTTGTATTTATCAGGAATACAACTGTGAGGTCAAAGGTGGACAGACAGAAAGTATATTGTCTTACAACTGCTAGCATTTATTGAGCACTTACTACGTGCCAGGTACTATTCTGAGGGTTTTGCTTATATTGGTTAACTCCCCCAACAATAGTAACATATAGGCTCTGTATCTGTAGCTCAATGGCTAGGGTGCCAGCCACATACACCGGAGCTGGCGGGTTCAAACCTAGCCTGGGCCTCCCAAACAACGACACCTACAACAAAAAAATAGCGGATGTTGTGGCAGGTGCCTGTAGTACCAGCTACTTGGGAGGCTGAGGCAAGAGAATCACTTGGGAGATGGAGGTTGCTATGAGCTGTGATGCCACTGCACTCTACCCAGGGCAACATAGTGAGATTCTGTCTCAAAGAAAAAATAGTAACATATAATACCATTATAATCCCATTTCATGGGTGAGATAGTAGAAACCTAGAGAGTGTAGCGTGTAACTTGGTCAAGGCCACACTATTCAGTGGCAGAGGTAGGATTTGAGTCCTGGCTACCAAGCGCCATCCATGTTGTGCGTAACTATGACACTGCACTGCATCCCATGGAGGATACTGAAAACAAGCTGGATGTAATCGATGTATTTTTAAATGCTGGATGTAATCTATATGTTTTTAAATTTTAAACTTCAGGTGGCATGGAAGGGTATTTGAAGATTTTTCTAAAAAGAAGGCTAAAGAGGGCAGTTGTATAAAACATTATTATATTGTAAATGGGGTAAAAATATGAGGGATGGCATAGCTAGAGGTAAATGTAAAAGATTAACCAGAAACCTTTGTGATTCTTTAAGGATGTGGCTTTTTTTCCTTCCCTGGTGACTTGTTTTCCTGGAGTAGAACCACTGATTAGCATATTTTGTTTCTGTTGTTCATGCCAAGCCTGTTTACCACAACTGGATTTACCTGATAGGTGGTGTTTAGTGCAGTGCTTGGCAGTCCTCGAAGGAGTGCTTAGACGTCAGCTGTAAATCATCTGCTCAGCTGCCCTGACTGGGAGCGCCGTACCTCCCACGGTGCACTGAGCGCAAGCATCCCCGCACTTGCCATATGTGGGCAGAATCTCGCTCAGCCTCCGGGGCAACACTGCAAATTAGAAGGTGAATTTGCTGCTCTCTGGGCGGGCCCTGACGTGTGCAAATCCTGTTTCTTGTAATTGGAATTGTGTTCACAAACCCCTGTATGCCCAGGTGAGGTCGTGTTATACCCCCTGTGTGTCATACGGGGAGGAAAAAGACAACCTGACTAAAAGAGGCCAATTTAACTTTCTCCCCAAACTGGACAGTATAGGGGAGCTTTTTGCAACCACAGCCTTTCATGGAAGGTACTTACAATCACAATCTTTTAGTGGAGCTCTCCTTATTTCTTAAAAAAATTCATAAAAATCTACATTCAATGATAGCTTAAATAATAGTCTCTCTTAGCTGTGCAGTCAGTCTTTAGAAAAAGATCTTGATGTCACTTTCTATGACATCTTTATAAGGAAATATATTATAATGTAAGACTAAATTCTGCTTGGCTTGTAAGAATTCAGTATCAGCAGACAATAACATCTTCTGAGGAATGGGAAGTGTAGCTAATCGAGCTAGAAAATAACTACTAGGATAGTTTTTCCTAATAACTTGATAGATACCATAACTTCCTCCTATTTGGAAATCTTTAAGTAACAGAGTTAATGATCATCATACCATAAATGTTTATGTGTTCTTTTAGAATTTACATTAGCTAGTGATTTTCAATATTAAAGTATGGGAAACAATGGGTTGCCTCTCTTTAAAGGAACATATTAATTTTAAAAGGTCATGCTGACTCATGCATACAATTTCTAGTTGCAAAAGCAGAATTTCCTCTAGACATTTTTTGTCAACATAATTTCTTTTCGGTGTCAATTTCCCCCTTCCTCTTGCTGTCCATCCTTCTATCTACTCCTAACCCATTTTATGTGGCTTGTATTTTAGAATTCAAACAATACTTAGGAAATGAAATGTTCTCATTTGATAGCATCTAATAAAGACCAGCCCCTGCACCTACCTCTGCCTGGCAGAACGGCATCCACACTGTCAGTATTGAAGCATTTTTTTCGAGTAAGAAGGCTGCAGCTGCTTGTATTCCTCTTTATTCCCTTGAGGCATGTTGTGGTTGAATTGTGTCCCTCCCCCAAAAAAGTTTAGTGAACTCCTACCCCCCAGTTCCTCAGAATAAGACCTTATTTGAAAACAGGGTCATTGCAGATTCAGTTAGAGTGAGTGAAGGGGAGGCCATGTGAGCAGGTGGGCTTCTCCCTCAGCCTGTCTGCTATCATGTCTTCATGCTGGCTGCAGAGACACAGGGAGAGTGCCCTGTGAGGATGAGTGGTGCAATGGGGGACCTCCTAGAAGCCAGGAGAGCAGCCTGGAGCAGTTCCCCCCTTAGGGCCTTCAGAAGGAGCTAGCCCTTTTCACCCCTCGTTTTTGGACTTCCAGTCACCGGACCTGTGAGGATATGCATATTATACATCAATAAAAATACTTTGTTTAAGAAGCAATCAGGGAAAATAAAAAAGAACTATCTACAAAGAGATGATAGCTAGATCAGCAAATCACTTTTGGTCAGAAATAAAGCCTAGAATGTAATTGAGTAGTGACTTATGAAGTGCCAGGGAGAATAAGCATCAGCATAGAGAGCTTTACCTAAGAAAACTATTATGACAGAATGAGTGACTAAGGGCATTTCAGACCCAGACTAAACCAACCTCTAAGGTGTGTGCTTTAGCAAGGAATATGATGGATGAATCAATAATAGTAGCAAACTGCTTGGTGAATCTACATAAGCATTGACTTTCAAACGTAGTGATTTTTTTCTTATATTTTGGGTTGACACATAATAATGGTGCAGATTTGTGGGATACAAAGTGATATTTTGATACATGTACACAATGTGCAATGATCAAATCAGAGTAATTAGCATATCAGTTGCCTCAAAGATGTATCAGTTCTTTGTGTTGTGAACATTCAGAATCTTCTAACTTTTTGAAAATATACACTAAATTACCATTAAACACATTCTTCCTATAGTGCGACAGAACAGCTCCTCCCCTATCTAGCTGTAACTGTGTATCCAGTAGCCAAGCTTTTTGTACTGGGTTTCCGTATTAGTAAAATATTTTTTTTTACCGTGAATGTATAATTCTAGATTTGTATGTTTACTTAACTTTCATGAATTGCATAACATACTTCTGTCTTAATGTACTTTCTATATTGTGGGACATATAAATTTAATGTTAAAATATAAATATTCTGCTATTTTATTCCCAACTATAAACAGAAGTATACAAATAAATTATTTTTAAAAATGTCTGGGTGACAGGATTTTTAGTTAGAAACTATAGGCAAAAATAATTCCAAATTTAAAAGTAAATTTGTTTCTCCTTTAATAAAGAAGCTTTAAAGGGTTTGTATAGTCAGCCATGATTTATTATAAATGAATGAAAGGTATAGGGGAGAAACATAATTAAATTTACCTTTTAGGAATCACCTGCCTTTTATTTCAAAAATCTTTTTTTTTTTTTTTTTTGGTAATCTTTGGAGTGATTATATATTCTTTTGAATATAATCCCAGTAGCATTGTTTTTAGTCAGAACAATATGCTCTGCCTAACTTCATATAACAAATAAGATCTTGGCTGGGCAGGTGGCTCACTCCTGTAATCCTAGCACTGTGGGAGGCCAAGACTGGAGGATTGCTTGAGGCTAGGGGGTTGAGATCAGCTTGTGCAAGAGTGAGACCTTGGTTCTACAAAAAAATAGAAAAATTAGCCAGGCCTGGTGGCATGTGCCTGTAGTCCCAGCTACTAAGGGGCCTGAGGCAGGAGGATCACTTGAGCCCAGGAGTTTGAGTTTGCAGTGAGCTGTGTTGATGCCAACTTTACAGTAGCCTGAGCAACAGAAAAAGGCACAGTCTTTAATAAAAAAGACCTGTACTTTGTCTTTTCTCTAATCTATTTTGAATATGAAGGGGTGTTCAGAATTCCTGAGACTACATTTGTAACCATTTAGCCTCGACGGTTATGAAACACTTAGTTTTCTGATCCAAATTATTCACATTATTGCCTCAGTAGAGGGTGACTTTTAATAAAAACTAAGCGGAAGTAGTAATACACATTTGTCTTTTTAAAAACATACTGTTTATCTTATCTAGGTACCATTTGGAGTTAGAGGAACTGAAAACAGGATGAAATATACTTCAACATCAGAATTCATTAAGTAATAATACTTCCCAGTGTACCTAATCTGCTAACATGATGTAAATAAAGTGCTTGTGATAATTGTAATATGATACATGTTTAAGCTGTAACTTTTTGGTGTTACATGTGATGTAATATTCTTTAACATTAATTCTATAAGAAAACAAAGATAAGTTCCTGAATGAAGTACTAGAAAACATGCATTGATTTTGTCAGTCATTAAGGACATGGATAGAAATTTAGGGTTCCTGGTCTGTCACCTTTTCTCTTCTCACTTCCAACACTCTTTGACTGGGAGGATCAAAAGAAACAAGATAAGAAAAAAAAACATTGTTTTAAGAACTGTACATGCGATGGAAAGCCGGCGGCCTTCTAGGCGGACAGAAATGAACTCAAAACTCAAAGAAGACATTCCGGTACAGGAGGAATTTGTTTTGTG
This sequence comes from Nycticebus coucang, assembly GCF_027406575.1. Classification (NCBI taxonomy): domain Eukaryota; kingdom Metazoa; phylum Chordata; class Mammalia; order Primates; family Lorisidae; genus Nycticebus; species Nycticebus coucang. The sequence goes on along the minus strand of NC_069805.1, from coordinate 34,281,565 downwards.
TGGTGGAGTTGAAACGCAGGTTCTAAAATGTACGAGAACTTAAACAGCAAGAGGAAGTGAAAAGAAAATTAGGGCAAGGAAACAGATAAAAGAAATAACCCATGAGGAAGAATCAGCAGAAAACTCCAGGCAACATGAAGAACCAGTATAGAACAACCCCGCCAAGGGACCATGAGGTAGCTAATGCAGAGGATTTCACCTATATAGAAATGTTAGGAATGACAGAAAGGGAATTTAGAATACAAATTTTGAAAACAATGAAAGAAATGATGGAAACAATGAAGGAAACTGCTAATAAAGTGGAAAATAACCAAAAGGAAATCCAAAAACAGAATCACATAAGAGATGAACGATATGAAGAATATAAAAAGGATATAGCACAGCTGAAGGAAATGAAACAGTCAATCAGGGCACTTAAAGATGCAATGGAAAGTATCAGCAACAGGTTAGACCATGCAGAAGAAAGAATTTCAGAGGTAGAAGACAAAGTTTTTGAGATAACTCAGATAGTAAAACAGGCAGAAAAGAAGAGAGAGAAAGCAGAACGTTCACTGTCAGAATTATGGGACTTTATGAAGCGTTCCAACATACGAGTTACAGGAATTCCAGAAGGGGAAGAAGAATGCCCCAGAGGAATGGAAGCCATACTAGAGAATATTATAAAAGAAAATTTCCCAAACATCACCAAAGATTCTGACACACTGCTTTCAGAGGGATATCGGACCCCAGGTCGCCTCAACTCTAACCAAGCTTCTCCAAGACACATTGTGATGAACCTGTCCAAAGTCAAGACAAAAGAAAAGATTCTGCAAGCTACCAGGAGTAAGCGCCAGTTGACCTACAGGGGCAAATCCATCAGAGTGACCGCAGACTTCTCTAATGAAACTTTCCAAGCAAGAAGACAATGGTCATCTACCTTTAATCTACTTAAACAGAACAATTTCCAGCCCAGAATTCTGTACCCTGCTAAGCTAAGCTTCAAAATTGACGGAGAAATCAAATCATTTACGGATATACAAACATTGAGGAAATTCGCCACAAGACCAGCTCTACAGGAAATACTTCAACCTGTTCTGCACACGGACCACCACAATGAATCAGCAGCAAAGTAAGAACTCAGAAATTAAAGGACAGAACCAAACCTCCCCACTGATGCAAAAGATAAAACTAAGCAATGGACTCTCACAAAATAAGATGAATAGAATACTACCACACTTATCAATTATCTCAATAAATGTTAATGGCTTGAATTCCCCACTGAAGAGACAGATTGGCTGACTGGATTAAAAAACACAAGCCATCCATTTGTTGTCTGCAAGAAACACACCTGGCTTCAAAAGACAAATTAAAGCTCCGAGTCAAGGGTTGGAAGACAATTTTTCAGGCAAATGGAATTCAGAAGAAAAGAGGAGTTGCAATCTTATTTTCAGATACATGTGGATTTAAAGCAACTAAAGTCAAAAAGGACAAAGATGGTCACTTTATATTGGTCAAGGGAAAAATACAATAAGGAGACATTTCAATTCTAAATATCTATGCACCCAATTTAAATGCTCCCAGATTCTTGAAACAGAACTTACTCAGTCTGAGCAATATGATATCTGATAATACCATAATAACAGGGGACCTTAACACTCCTCTTACAGAGCTGGACAGATCCTCTAAATAGAAATTAAATAAGGATATAAGAGACTTAAATGAGACCCTAGAACAACCGTGCTTGATAGACGCATATAGAACACTCCATCCCAAAGATAAAGAATATACATTCTTCTCATCACCCCATGGAATATTCTCCAAAATTGATCATATCCTGGGACACAAAACAATTATCAACATAATCAAAATAATTGAAATTTTACCTTGTATCTTCTCAGACCTTAAGGCACTGAAGGTGGAACTCAACTCTGACAAAAATGCTCGACCCCACACAAAGGCATGGAAACTAAACAATCTTCTGTTGAATAACAGATGGGTGAAGGAAGAAATAAAACAGGAAATCATTAACTTTCTTGAGCATAACAACAATGAAGACACAAGCTACCAAAACCTGTGGGATACTGCAAAAGCAGTTTTGAGAGGAAAATTCATCACTTTAGATGCCTACATTCGAAAAACAGAAAGAGAGCACATCAACAATCTCACAAGAGATCTTATGGAATTGGAAAAAGAAGAACAATCTAAACCTAAACTCAGTAGAAGAAAAGAAATATCCAAAATCAAATCAGAGATCAATGAAATTGAAAACAAAAGAATCATTCAGAAAATTAATGAAACAAGGAGTTGGTTTTTTGAAAAAATAAATAAAATAGATAAACCATTGGCCAGACTAACGAGGAATAGAAAAGTAAAATCTCTAGTAACCTCAATCAGAAATGATAAAGGGGAAATAACAACTGATCCCACAGAGATACAAGAGATCATCTCTGAATACTACCAGAAACTCTATGCCCAGAAATTTGACAATGTGAAAGAAATTGATCGATATTTGGAATCACACCCTCTCCCTAGACTCAGCCAGGAAGAAATAGAGCTCCTGAACAGACCAATTTCAAGCACTGAGATCAAAGAAACAATAAAAAATCTTCAACCAAAAAATGCCCTGGTCCAGATGGCTTCACACCAGAATTCTATCAAACCTTCAAGGAAGAGCTTATTCCTGTACTGCAGAAATTATTCCAAAATCTGAGGAAGACGGAATCTTCCCCAACACATTATATAAAGCAAACATCACCTTGATACCAAAACCAGGAAAAGACCCAAACAAAAAGGAGAATTTCAGACCAATCTCACTCATGAACATAGACACAAAAATTCTCAACAAAATCCTAGCCAATAGATTACAGCTTACCATCAAAAAAGTCATTCATCATGATCAAGTAGGTTTCATCCCAGGGATGCAAGGCTGGTTTCACATACACAAGTCTATAAACGTTATCCATCATATTAACAGAGGCAAAAATGAAGATCACATGATCCTCTCAATAGATGCAGAAAAAGCATTTGATAAAATCCAGCATCCTTTTCTAATTAGAACACTGAAGAGTATAGGCATAGGTGGCACATTTCTAAAACTGATTGAAGCTATCTATGACAAACCCACAGCCAATATTTTACTGAATGGAGTAAAACTGAAAGATTTCCTCTTAGAACTGGAACCAGACAAGGTTGTCCTCTGTCACCTTTACTATTCAACGTACTGCTGGAAGTTGTAGCCAATACAATTAGACAAGACAAGGAAATAAAGGGAATCCAAATAAAGGGAATCCAAAATTGATTCAAGATGGATAAATGAGCAGAGGAGGTCAAACTCTCCCTCTTTGCTGACGACATGATCTTATACTTAGAGAACGCCAAAGACTCAACCACAAGACTCCTAGAAGTCATCAAAAAATACAGTAATGTTTCAGGATATCAAATCAATGTGCACAAGTCAGTAGCCTTTGTGTACACCATTAACACTCAAGATGAGAAGCTAATTAAGGACACAACTCCCTTCACCATAGTTTCAAAGAAAATGAAATACCTAGGAATATACCTAACGAAGGAGGTGAAGGACCTCTATAAAGAAAACTGAAATTCTCAGAAAGGAAATAGCAGAGGATATTAACAAATGGAAGAACATACCATGCTCATGGATGGGAAGAATCAACATTGTTAAAATGTCTATACTTCCCAAAGCAATCTACCTATTCAATGCCATTCCTATCAAAATACCAACATCGTACTTTCAAGATTTGGAAAAAATGATTCTGCGTTTTGTATGGAACCAGAAAAAAACCCGTATAGCTAAGGCAGTTCTCTGTAAGAAAAATAAAGCTGGGGGCATCAGCATACCACATTTTAGTCTGTACTACAAAGCCATAGTGCTCAAGACAGCATGGTACTGGCACAAAAACAGAGACATAGACACTTGGAATCAAATTGAAAACCAAGAAATGAAACTAACATCTTACAACCACCTAATCTTCGATAAACCAAACAAGAACATACCTTGGGGGAAAGACTCCCTATTCAATAAATGGCATTGGGAGAACTGGATGTCTACATGTAAAAGACTGAAACTGGACCCACACCTTTCCCCACTCACAAAAATTGATTCAAGATGGATAAAGGACTTAAACTTAAGGCATGAAACAATAAAAATCCTCCAAGAAAGCATAGGAAAAACACTGGAAGATATTGGCCTGGGGAAAAACTTCATGAAGAAGACTGCCATGGCAATTGCAACAACAACAAAAATAAACAAATGGGACTTCATTAAACTGAAAAGCTTCTGTACTGCTGAGGAGACAATAAGCAAAGCAAAGAGACAACCTACACAATGGGAAAGGATATTTGCATATTTGCAATCAGACAAAAGCTTGATAACTAGGATCTATATAGAACTCAATCCACAGGAAAAAAGCCAACAATCCCTTATATCAATGGGCAAGAGACATGAATAGAACTTTCTCTAAAGACGACAGACGAATGGCTAACAAACACATGAATAAATGTTCATCTTCTCTATATATTAGAGAAATGCAAATCAAAACAACCCTGAGATATCATCTAACCCCAGTGAGAATGGCCCACATCACAAAATCTCAAAACTGCAGATGCTGGCGTGGATGTGGAGAGAAGGGAACAGTTTTACACTGCTGGTGGGACTGCAAACTAGTACAACCTTTCTGGAAGGAAGTATGGAGAAAACTCAAAGCATTCAAGCTAAACCTCCCATTTGATCCTGCAATCCCATTACTGGGCATCTACCCAGAAGGAAAGAAATCCTTTTATCATAAGGACACTTGTACTAGACTGTTTATTGCAGCTCAATTTACAATCGCCAAAATGTGGAAACAGCCTAAATGCCCACCAACCCAGGAATGGATTAACAAGCTGTGGTATATGTATGCCATGGAATACTATTCAGCCATTAAAAAAAATGGAGACTTTACATCCTTCGTATTAACCTGGATGGACATGGAAAACATTGTTCTTAGTAAAGCATCACAAGAATGGAGAAGCATGAATCCTATGTACTCAATTTTGATATGAGGACAATTAATGACAATTATGGTTATTGGTGGGGGAAACAGAAAGAGGGAAGGAGGGAGGTGGGTGGGGCCTTGGTGTGTGTCACACTTTATGGGGGCAAGACATGATTGCAAGAGGGACTTTACCTAACAATTGCAATCAGTGTAACCTGGCTTATTGTACCCTCAATGAATCCCCAACAATAAAAAAAAAAAAAAGGAAATTTAGGGTTCCTAAAGAGAAGTTTCAGTGATGTAGTAATAGCCAACATTTAAGTACTATATAAATGTATACATTTACATAAGTATGTGTATATATATGGCTTATCATACTTACTATGTGATAGGCCTTTTTCTAAACACTGTGTCCAGTAGCTGTATGACCCAAGGAAGTGGCTGTTCCTGTCATATGTGGGGAAACTGTGGCATGGAGCACATAATTTACCAAGGACATAGCTGCTATATGGCAGAACTGGTGTATGCACTCAGGCTGTTTAGCTCTAGAGTCTTTGTTCCCGACTGCTAATGAACAGCTTATGCTCATCACCATTTTTTTTTTTTTGACTGTTGTAAAATAAAGTTTGTTCCTTTTGAGAGTAATAAATACCATGGAAAAGAGAAAAGCCAACTTAGAGATCTATTCATTTGTTTGGCAAACAAATATTGAGTGATACTCTTCAGAATCAATGAGACCAAATCAGTTCTCCTAAGAAACTTATAATGTAGTAAAGGACATAGAAGTAAATGAACTGTGGTAAGTGCTGTAGTAAAAGGGTGTATTAATCAGGTAAGTCCAGCTTTGGTGTGGTAAAAAGTTAAATACTAAATATCAGCTTGACTCACTGGTCTTCCTGGAGTCAGGTCACTCTTCAGAGTAGTTGTCCTGTATACGGGAACTCAGCAGTTACGGGCTATTTCTACATCGTGGCTGTGCCAGCTCAGCATGTGGCCTCTCCTTCCATCAAGGGAGACGAATAAAGGAATGTGGAGCCCTCATGTGCTCTATTCTGTGCCTCAGAAGGAAAGGGTGTACTTTATTTCTGCTCTTTCCTGTTTGACTCATGGCCCACTTGAACTGCAAAGTGACCAGAAAATGTGTGGGAGCATATGCCCATTTCGTGAGCAATAAGCACCTTGATCAAAAGATAGATACTGTCAATTGGAGCAGAAAGGGGATGGGGCAAGAGTTACTTAGGATTATACAGGAAGTTGACTGAAGAGTGGCAGAAAAAGTCTGGACAGAGGTTGGTGAATGTAACTGAGGAATGTGAAACACAAGGTTCTGGGCGTCCCGCAGGAAGGAGTTTGAGCTGAAGCAAGAGCTCTTCAGTACCACGGAGAGCTTCTGTCATTTAACTTGCTTGACAGCATATGCTGTAAACTGTAACACCTTTTCAAAATTATGCCATAAACATTTATTATGTGCCTATGATAGATTATGTGAATAGAAAAATTCATAATAAATAACTAACAGTCTAAATGGGAGGACCACTCCCTGAAATGCAGTGGGTAAGTTTAATGATAGAACTATTCACTGGGTACTATGAAAAGATGGAGATATTTCTAACATTCATCTTGGGTACAGGAAGAAGTTAAGTAGGAAAGTTCCATGGAAGGGATGATTGATGATCTCACATGTATATTAAGTGATAAAAAGGATTTAGCCAAGGCAGCGGGGCAATACTTTTTTTCTGTAAATGGCCAGGTAGTACATATTTCAGGCTTTTCAGGTTATATATGGAAGGTCTGTGTCACATACTCTTTGAGTCTTACAACTTTTCAGAATATAAAAGTATCCTTTGCTCAAGGGTTGTAAAATATGAGTCATCGTCCAGATTTGACCTATAGGTCATATTTTGCTGACCCCTGGTCTAGGCCGAAAACAAGAACAAAAACAGATACATGTACATGCAACCATGTACAGTGTGGGTGTGATGAACTATAATGTAAAGTTCGAAGAAGAGTCATGACAAATGAGCCCAGAGAGAGGGAGTTACAGGACAGTATGTCACGTTGAAGAACTCAGACCTAGTTCTGTAAGTATGGGTTACCACTGAAAGATTTAAATCAATGCTATCACCACATTTATATTTTAGAAAGATAGCTATTGGGAATTTTCCTGAAGAGGCGAAACTGAACTCACAGGGACCAATTAGGGACTGTTAGTGTGGAGATGATGGAGATAGTGAAAGCCCAGAGTAAGGCCGTGGTGGGAAACGTAGGCAGGAGGAGGCCTGTGGAGAAAATCTTAGGTAACATCAGGGATGTTACCTGGTTGACTGCAGTGGGAAAGTGGTCAGTAAGGGCTCCTAGACAAGATAGCATTGCTTCATCTGAGATTATAAATATTGTTCTAACCCGTTCACATTCATTCTTTAGCAGGAGCTCTGATCGTTAAAAGGATCTCCGCAGGTGATTTAGTGATAACCTTTCTAGGGATAATTCTTTTAGGTCAGCCAATATGCAGGTGCAGTTAAGATAATCAGATCCTGTTTTTACATGTATGGGCTTTTTGGAGTTAGACAAGAGAAGAGTTACCATACCTCTTTATCATTGCTTTTGGTCTGGGAGTTTTGTTTGAGTGGAGTAGAAGCAGACGAGGACTGAGATACATTCTTTAATTCTGCAAATAAAATCACAACATATAATGAACATGATCGTAGTTACCTTACATGCAATTAAACATTTAATCTTCATGACATGAATTATTTTACTTAATAATTTACAGAATTCTATTTAGTAGATCTTATTATCCATATATATTACACAATAATAATCCTAAGACTTGGAGAGATTAAGTAATTTGTTAAGGATCACACCAGTAAAAAGTGACAGGGCTGGATCCCAAGTGACTTGGGCAACTTACTTAACCTCATGAAGCATCTGTAACATTTGAATAAAAATAATACTTCTCAGGGGTTTTAATCAACAAATGAGTTTATCTTTGTGAAACACTCAAAACTTTGCTTGTGTCAATAAAATTCAGCAAACATTGGCTGTTATTTTGTCCAGGATGTATCTCTGTTTATCTCTTACACTGAGACAGGCAGCCACACACAGTGTCTCATGCCTGTAATCCAAGTACTTTGGTAAGCCAAGGCAGGAGGATTACTTGAGGCCAGGAGTTCAAGATTAACCTGCGTAACACAGGGAGACCCAGTCTCTGCCAAAAAAATATTTCTTTTTTTAAAAACTAGCTGGATGTGGTGACCTGCACCTGTACTCCTAGTTACTCGGAAGGCTGAGACAAGAGGATTACTTGAGCCTGGGAGTTTGAACTATGATCATACCACTGTATGCCAGCCAGGGTGACAGAGTGAGACCCTTCCTCTAAAACACAAATATGTTAGAGTAAGCAGTGGTCTGAACCAGGATAGTTGATCATAATTTTGGTATTGCAGTAAACTTCTCAGGGGGTCTACTGGGCATTTCTTTAACAGTGAGGAGTCAGGAGAAGAGATAAGTTTGAGAATGTTGGATGTTACTGTTAGGGCCTAAAGTTATTCCAACAAGTCTCTAGTTGTTTTGTTTTAATGGAATCCTTGCTGAGACTTTTTAGTCCCCTACATGGGTAAAGTCCCCCCTCCGTTTGAGTTTGCCCTGCAAATGTGTAAAATCTGACTCCTAAACTGAAAGTTAAGATGTGAATTCAACACACACCAGAGAAGGTCACAGGAGCAGTTGCCAGGTGGTGAGGCAGAATGCAGTTGTGGACAGGTAGCCAGTATGGTGCAATGAGTTTGAGGAAAGGCCGGGGAAAGCAAGTGTTAAGAGAGAAGGCAGCAGAGATGAGCTTTAGATCAGCAGCTCAGAAAGCTTCAGTTAGACAGGCAAGAAAGACTTTGCCTCCATCCTTTGGAAAGGATGCTGCTCTGTCAAACACAAGGGCCACGCAGACCCAACTGTAACTGGATGACTTTGCCCTTTGCCATTTAGAGAAACAGCCCTTTGCCATTTGACTCAAGGATGTCTCACATCTGTATCTGACTCAGAGGTGTGTCTACCAAAAGGACAAAGAATATCCAATAACTAATGAAAATTGAGGCATTTGGAGAAAAAGACAGAGGACCCATGCTGTGCCTTAAAGGAAGGGCTGGCTCTCTTTCTGCTCATGCTCAGATGGTTTGCACTCCAGCCCTGGATTTGGACAGGATTTCTATTGGATCAGGACAGGTGTCTGTCCCACAATGGAGATACTGAGATTTAAGGATGTAGGGGGAGGCAACAGACAGTGTAAGGTAGACAGATGAGCCTGGTCCAAATGCCGTTTACTAGCTGTGATGCCCGTGGCAAGTCACTTAAATTTCCTGAGTCTTGGTTCCTTTATCTCTAAATGAGGATGGTAATAATAGCTAACATTGATAGCACTATGTGGTGATCTTCACAGCTACACTATTAGCATCATCCTCAAATTTTCCAGGAAACAACAACAGAGTGATTGAGTAAACTGCCCAAGATTCCACAGCTCCTTGGTAGGAGAGGAAGGGTCTGAAGAGGCAGGCTTCCTCCAGGGTCTGTACTCCCCACCTTCCCACTCTACCGCCTCTCTGATGCCAGTACAGAGAAGGCATTCAGTGAGTGGTGGCACCAGGAGAGGAATGGAGGAGACAGCAGCAAGGACTGTCATCGTCATCAGTCAGGGAGACTGAGAACAGGCTCTATTTATAGAACTAGTGAGAGGTGCGGATGTAGTGTAGGTCCTCATACATTTCTAACTTATGTCCATAGACATGTAATTCCAGAATGATTTTTTAAAGGTTGGTACTTTTTGGCTTCTTAGACTTAAGTCTGAAACCTAATGCCTTCAAACCAATGCTTTAAAGACTAAACACACACAGTGTTTATGTGTGAGTGTGTGCACACGTCCTATTCAATATTGTGTGGCACTACTTGAGAGCTGTTCTTTTCATACCCATTTTCATCAGGCTGGTACTTCACAGATAAGCTGCAATAAGAGTGTTTTCAGGAAATTCTATGATTACTTTTCAGCAGAAGAAATCATGTTTGGCTTTGTTGAAATGTTTGAGTACAGTGACCCGGCAAAGAAGGCAAATAATAGACAAGTCAAATTCTGCAAGTAGACAGTTATTCATGTTTGAGTTAACAGATTATAGAATGGCAAAGTGAACAGACGAAAGAAAGACAAAAAGGAACTCTTATAAATCATTTTCTCTTTTTCATTTATAATATAACACTAACTTTAGATATATTTCTTTTATACTAAGGAACAAATGATGAAAATGAAAGGAAATAAGAATTCAATATGTGTGCCATTGTGATTTTATCCTTCTTAGGTAGGCATAAAGTAATAGTTTTACTTAATTTCCTGACAATACCTTCTACCAAGCTTTCTGAAAGTGTTTGAAATAATAAAATAATATTTAAGATGTCATCAGTTTATATATGGGCTAACATTTTTACATATGGAGGTGATATTTTTCTCATAACAAAAATCTCTGATTTTAACGTACTTGCCCTTTGGCGATATCCCATCTATAGATGTATTTGTTCTTGAAACACATGAAAAATAAATGAGGACATGTTTCTGCCCACTTTAACACTAACTATGGCAAATTACAAAGTAAACATGTTCGAACGACCATGTTTTTAATCTCCAAAATATAAAATAAACCCAAGACGAATGATAATTTTCTCACTGGGTTGGTTATTTTTGGTTATAAAAATCTTCAGTGTGCTTCTTGGAAGTGAATAGCATACCTTTGTACGAGAGTATGAAGATTTTGTTTTAGAGATAGGGGATGATAGGACTTCTAGTTACAGTTCTGAAGACCCAAAGTACGCACATTAAAAGCATAGAAAGGCATTCCTGGGGGGAAATGGGGTTCACACAAGGTTTAGTCACAAAATTAAAATAACTGAAGACTTGTCAAGGAAAATGACATCCCGGAAGGCACAGAAATGTGTGTCACTGTCTTAAAAGGGAGTGTGGAGGCAACTTTAGAATAATTAAAGACACTGGAAGTTGAATCTTGCTGAAGCAGAATGTGGATAAAGGAAGCACGGCTATTTACACCTGTCCTTCAACACAACTTTGATAAAGAGGACATATATTGGCTATTTGTAACCTAGATATCCAACGGTGTGTATGACAATGGACTTTTAAACTCTCATACTTTGTCAAAGGAATAGTGGCTTTAAATAGTTATATTGATGGTTAATATAGAAATTACAACAAGGTTATGAATATTTTATTTTTCAAAATATTTATTTATTTTATTTTTTTTTTGAGACAGAGTCTTACTTTATTGCCCTTGGCATCACAGCTCACAGCAACCTCTAGCTCTTGGGCTTAGGCGATTCTCTTGCCTCAGCCTCCTGAGTAGCTGGGACTACAGGCGCCCGCCACAACACCTGGCTATTTTTTGTTGCAGTTTGGCCGGAGCCGGGTTGGAACCCGCCACCCTCAGTAGATGCGGCCAACGCCGTCCTCACTGAGCCACAGGCACCGCCCATTTTCAAAATATTTTTAAAACAAAATAAATTTATGTTTGTATACAGTATTCAAAAGGAAAATGTTTTTATGACATAGATGCTTTTGAGTCTTGCTAAAATCAAAGTAGTTACCAGTGTTGAAGAACTTCAGAGTTTGAAAGATAAACTCTACTTCCTTTGCTTTAAAGCTGTATCAGGAGAGCTACATTTGATGTTTTTACTCAGTGCTCTTGGAAATTTATATCCTTTTTGGGAAGAAAGTTCCATAGACAATTTGTTACATGACAGTTTACACATAACCACAACAACGAAAATAAAATATCATGACTACATTATCCACATATATATTTTATATGTACATTATCTCCTTAAGAAACACAGTGTCATTAAATCTTTTTAATTATATTGTTTTTGCTTTTCGTGTAATATTAAAACTCGCTATGTATCTTCTTACCCAGCATGCATCAGAGAAAGCAACAACATCAATTTAAATTCATTATCAAAGTCAAATTTTAGTTATCCCAAGGCCAGGTTTCCAAATCACATGTCTGAATTAGTGTCTGTGTCTTCCAACACGAAAGGCATTGATAAGATCACCGTGGCGATGCCGGCAGTTGAGTCCCAGAGAACACTAGGAGCTGAGGCTTGCTTCCCTTTTCTCCGGTTTTCATTTAATATGTGCAGCCCTGGTTCTCACGGCCATGTTCGTGGAAGGTCCTCCCTTCTTTCTTGTCTGCATTTACATTGTACTCAGAGAGCAACAGAGCTGAGGGGTTCTCACCACCTTATAGATGTCAGGGTGAAGCTGGAGGGGAGCATCGTGACAGAGGTCACAGGAGAGTGGCCGAGCTGAGGGGACCATCTCTGGATTATACTCTGCTGCTTTATGTAAATAAAAACAAATGTGGGAAATCTTAGCTTTTCCTTCCAGGTTCAGTTCCAGGTTCAGACGTTGGTAGAGCCATTTCTGACTGTGTAGCAATACAGCCTACTCTGCCCACTTGCTGTATAACCACAAGCAAGTGTTTTTGTGACCATTTTCTCAGTGTCCTAATCAGTAAAGTGGAGAGCATACCCACCCCTACCCCATGGGGTTGTTAAGAGCCTTAAGTGAGTTAATATTAGTGAAGCACTTAAAATAATGCCAGGTCATAGTAAGTGTTCAGTAAGCATTGGTTGACATTTTTATTTTTAATCTTTTTACTTTAAAATATATATAGACTCACAGAAGTTACAAAACTTGTATTGAGAGCTCCTGTATTCTTCTCACAATGTACATAACTTTAACCCTTTACCAAAACCAAGAAATTGGCATTGGCACAATGCAGTTAATTAGTTGTCATTATTAATAACTGACCATATTGGCGGTGCCTGTGGCTCAAGGAGTAGGGCACCGGTCCCATATGCCGAAGGTGGCAGGTTCAAACCTAGCCCCAGCCAAAAACCACACACACACACAAAAAATAAATAACTGACCATATTAATCACTTTTTCACTCCTATTTTGTATTTTTCATCAATACCACTCACTTAGCACTTATTATTTTCTAGCTGCTTCATTTAGAATGTTAAGTTTATTTTCGTTTTCTCTTTTCAGCTCAAATTATTTCAGGGCAGATGTCCTATATTTTTTTAATGTACTTCCGTAGGGCCTAACACAATGTTTGATGCAAAATAGAGTTAGTAGGTTTTTTTTTTTTTCCTGCCGATTGATATTTAAATAAATAGATTTCTAAGAGCTGCAATTCTGACTGACTTTTAAATGTTCTTCAAGAAAAGCCAGTGACAATGTGGTGGCAGTATAATATGCCAGTGCTTATAAAAGTATTAAAAAAGCAAAGAGCCCTGTATACTCCTAGTGTCTGAAAGTACATGAAAAGGTCCAGAGGAGGCAGGTTTAGGTTGGTTTTAGGAGCAGTGGGTAAGAGAATAGGATATTTTGTGTTACTACCAAAGCCGTTGCATAAAACGATTGTTGAATAGCTTGAAACTGTATGTAGATGCTTCAGTGATGTGAGGACCATTACTCTAAGCTCTGAATTCTAGAGAACATATACTAGTGCATCTTCTCAATGCAGGTTCTTGGCTCTACATTAGAATTTCTTGGAGAGATTTTAAAAATCCCAATACCCAAGCTTTAGACTAGTTGACTCAGAATCTCTGGGTACCAGACACTGACTATACCTCCTCTGGAGCTTCTCTGTAGCCGCGTTGGAGACGGCGATGTTGGCCTGGCGGATTGCAGGAAAGTTGTTCTGTGGCATGTTCACCCAGACTAGGGCACGAGGTGCTTACTATATAAAATTCTGTCTAGTAACACGCGGCCCAGACACTGACTCACTTTCTAAGAGAAGTTTTGAGGAATGGACAGTTATTTGCCTGTGAATCCTGTTACCAAAGCTGTGTAATAGTGAAGCATTGTTTTGTTTGATTCATTTCCCTTCCCACAAGACTCTGGCTGGAACTTTGTTTTCCCTTTTGGCCAGGCAGACTTCTGCAGACTTGTCATTTTCTGCGCGCTGGATCCCTGCTTTATGCCTGACCGGAGGAAAGTGGCAGTTCCTGAGTCGTGGCTACTGAGTCTCCTTGGCCTCTCTGTGATTTCCCTGCGAGTCTCGTATCCTCCCTAACTTTGTGGTTTCTATGGCTTGATGAATTTTCTCATGAATGAGAAAAAGATCACCATTTGGATATGTCAAAATGTAGACCCATTTTTCAATTGCTTAAACGAGTTATGGTTTTTGCTGAACAACTTCCTATTGTAGAAGAGTCTGTTTCACACAGGGGCATCCAGCTGTGAGGCCCAAGGCTCGCCGTGAATGCTGATCTAAGAGTTGTCTTGGGGCACACATTAAATGCACAAACACTAAAGTAAGCTGATGAGCAAAAGAAAAGGTCTATAATTTTTGTGATATCTGATACCATAGAAAAGCATTCATAGCCAGCTGCAGGCCGTGGTTCTACAACCCTAATTGCAACGTAGGTGTTATTTCTTGAGTATCTGTGATGTGTCAGACATTGTGACAGGTGCTCAGGATATGGAGATTAAAGACAGACTCCCTCATAGACTACTTGGTGAGATGACCAAGGGCTGTGATGGAAGGATGTATGAACTGCTATAATGATTTGTAGGGAGGGCACCTATCCAGACATGGGGAAGTGGTGGTGAGGGGAGAGGGGGGTCCCCAAGGGCCAGGCCATGTCTGATGTGTCTTTGTATCATTAGGCCCAGAAAAAGTAAGTGAATTCTCTTAATGTTTGGTGTTAAACACAGGCTACATTGAGCCTTCCTTGCCTTGACATGACAGCAGGTGTGAATTACCCTTGCAGAGAGGAAGGATGGGTGGGAGGACAGCAGAAGTCCAGGGCCCGCGAGTCTAAAGGAGAGCACATGTGTAGAGGTGTGGGTGAAGGTGGCTCAACCACCTGTGCTGGAGAGTGACCGCAGAGCTGGTTCACAGCGGTAGTGAGGGAGTGCGGGAAGAGTGCGGAGGGATCCAATTGTGCCAGACTTCATAACTGAGGCTAAGGAGCTTTCATTCCTCTGGAATATGATGGGTCCCATTCAAGGAGATTTAGCAGGGAATTGACATGATCATATATGCCTTCCAGAGAAATCATTTTGGAAGAACAGGGGTGAGATCAAGCAGAGAAACTTATAAGGAGTGATCCTAACATCCCACAGGAAGCAGTGGTGGGCACTTAGAACTTTAGAAATAAAAAGAAACTCAAATACTTACCTTGTACCACACAACAAAATAAAATTTAGAAGCATTAAAGATGTCAATGTAAAAACAAAATAGTAGAGAGAAAGTAGAGGAGAATTTTTTTTAATCTTGGATATTGAAAAGACTTTTTTTTTTTTTTTTGACAGTGTCTCTGTCACCCAGGGTGGAGTACAGTGGCTTGATCATAGCTCATCTGCAGCCTCAAACTCCTGCCTCACTCTCTGTAGTAGCTAGGACTAAGGGCACCTGCCACTATACCCAGCTAATGTTTTTAAAAAAAAATTTGGAGAGACATGGTCTTGCTATTTTACCCAGGGTAGTCACAAACTCACAAAGACCTTTTTAAGCATGAGATCAAAGGACTAAATATAACAACACAAGTAAGTATTTGTGCATACTGTGTGAAGTGGTAGAGAAATGTGTATTGATAGGGCTGATTTGTCTTTTAAGAGTAAGATATAGAGAAAGATAAGGAGACAAAATATTCCAAATGGGCTAAGAGCTACGTTGGAGGGAAGGAAATGGTTCAGCTGGAATCTATAGGATGAACTGCCTTGGTTTGCTTGGAAGTAGACAGGAGAGGCTTGGCAAGGCAGAAAATGAGCTAAATCTTGATGTCGGATCTATCAGGTGGTTGAAGCATTTTAGATCGAGGGCACAGATGTGCAAAGGTGGAAAAGGGTTTATTTGGTATTTTTGGTGTGTAAAGTGCAAGCTGGATAGGGAAGATATGAGCACAAGAAGTGCTGAAGGTGAGGTTGGAGATGAAGATGAGAGGAAAACACACGGGGTCTTAATCATCCAGGCTGTCCAGTCGAGCTTTCTGTGACAGGGGAAATGCCCATGAGCCATATGTGGCTATCAGGCATGTGCGATGTGGCTGATGCAACTGAAGAGCTAAACTTTTAATTTATATCTCATAGTATATAAATGTGAAGAACCACATTGGCTAGTGGCTACCATATTGGACAGTGAAACTACAGACAGTATGGGGTCATTGAGAATTTCTTTGTAGGGGAACGGTATAAATAGAAATCATATTTTAGAAAGATCACTCTGGTAGGCAGGAAGAAAATCAGGATTTACTGAGAGCCGCTGCTTTGGTGCTGGGTGGTGTCCTAAATATTGCATCATTTGATTCTCACAACTTCAGGATGGAGGGGGCAAGAAAACTGCATCTCAGGAAGAAGTCATTCGTCCAAGGTTACAAAGCCAGCAAATGAGAGAATTTTTAAATTTAATTCCCATTCCTGGCAATGTTTTTATTAATTTTAATTTTTAGAGAATTTTGAGCTTCCCAGTGAAATCGAATGAAAAGTACAGAGAGTTCCCACACACTCGTGTTCTCACTCATGAGGAATGTCCCCTATTCTTAACATCCTGCCACACAGAGGTACATTTGTTACAACTGATAAACCCATAATGACGTATCATTATCACCAGAGATCAGAGTTTATATTACGGTTCATTCTTAATCTGTACATTCTTTCAGTTCAAAAAGTTCGTATGACATGCAGTGTTACACAGACAGTTCCACTGCTCTAAAATCCTCCGCGCTCTGCCTGTTTATCCTCTGCAGCCCCCAGACATGGCAAGTGTCATCTCCATGCTGTCCTCACGGGTTTGCCTTTTGCAGAATGTCACGTAGTTGGAATCCTGTCAGAGGCAGGCTTTCAGATTGGGTACTTTCATTAAATAATGTGCATATTTAAGTTTCCTTGGTATCTTTTCATGGCTTGATAGTTCATTTCTTTTTAGTGCTGAATAATATTCCAGTGTCTAGATGTACCACAGTTGACCATTCATCTGCTGAAGGACGTCTTGGTTACTTACAGGTTTTGGCAATTATGAATAAAGCTGTTCTGAGTATCTGTGTACAGGTTTTTGTGTGGACACAGTTTTCAATTCCTTTGGGTAAATACCAAGGAGTGCAGTTGCTGGGTTATGTGGTTAGTATATGTTTACTTTTGTAAAAACTGCTAGTCTTCTAAAGAGGATGTACCATTTTGAATTCCCACCAGCAATGAATAAAAGTTTCTACTTCTGCTCATCCTTACTAGTATTTGGTGTTGACAGTGCTTTGGATTTTGGTCATTAACCGATTGAAGAGATAATCTTCTTCTTGTCTTAATTTGCAGTTTCCTAAGGACATAGGTGCTAAGCATCTTTTCATATGTTTATTTGCCATCTGCTGATCTTTTTTTTTGTCAGGAGTCTTGTTCAGGTGTTTTGCCCATTTTTTAACTGAGTTGTTGAGTTACTTTTTCATATTTTGTATGTGAGGTAAACCTAAGAGGGTCACCTTGTTAGAAAAGAAAAAAAAAAGCATCTCTTGATAGCCCACCTGGGAACTGACCTGGTCGCAGCTGAGCCATGGTGTTCTCACATTGAACATAAGCAACTTGACTACATGGCAATGTTAGCCATTTGATGACTGACCACTTTTACAAGGCCACTTTATGACTGTGATGATATGTGGCACAAACAGGACCATTCTGTAATCATGCCTAAACACAGACAAACACAAGGTCCTGGTGTAAACCAGAAAAACAACTAGCGTCCCCCTCTCCGGGCCAACATGATTACTGTTGCTTTTTTTCCAATTGAAGATTTAGCCTCACTTCATTCCTGATGCCTTCTGGATAAAAATTAAGATGCTCAGGGGTAAAATTGCCTCCACTTTGTGATAAGGCCTCAATCCAAACGCAAAACCACCTTTTTCTGAAATCTCCCAAACAAGACTAGGGGATTTCCCAGAATGCAGAGCTTTCTACTCTAAAAATCGGGAAGTTCCTGGGCAAACCTGACTGCCCTGCTCTCCTGTTTTAACCAGCCCCTCCCAGTGCCTTCTTACTGCGATGCCTCCCAGCTCCCTGTAGTGTTTGGTCTCCCTTGTTGAGACTGCTCCAGGAAGCCTAACCTTATTTAACTGCAGCTTGGTCCTGGTGGTCTTTGGTGATGGGCAAAGATCCATCAATAAAATCAAAGCAACACAAACACTATGGCAGTGATCTTAGTAGGTCACTCCTCAGTAATTTTTGAAATAATGAATTTACCTCCAGCGATAAAAAGTGAAAAAAAATTGCATAACTGATGAGGAAGCCAGGTAACATAAAGAATCTTGCCATAAAAGAAAAATGTCCAGAAAATATTGTGATTCCCTGATAGAAAGGCCTTTGCTTTGCTGTCTTTGTAACAGTTTCCTTTCCCATCTGTCTCTCAGGGATCATGTCGGACTACCAGTTTGGTAACCAGTTCATGTGCAGCGTGGTGGCCTCGCACGTCAGTCACCTGCCCACAACCAACCTCAGCTTTGTCTGGATTGCTCCCCCTGCAGGCACAGGCTGTGTGAATTTCATGTAAGTACCTAGGTGTATGTGACCACACACGGAAGGGACTTCCAACCTCTCACGGCATTACACATAGGGTGACTGCTTAACTACTAGCGTCAAAAGACATCAAAACGTTTTTTTTCATGCAACTTGTTTTTGCATATTTATTTGTACCTCCAATGTTCTGAACTGGATTTTAGCTGACAAAAACAAGATAAGATAAACATAAGCGGTTGGGTGGGAGTGGTGGAGAATAAAGAGAAGTTGTTCAAAGGGTACCAAGTTTTAATGAGGACAAATAAGTTTGGAGATCTATCACATAGCATTGGTAACTATAGTTAATGACACTGTATTATATATTTCAAAATGCCAAAAGAGAAGGTTTTAAATGTTCTCATCACAAAAAAAAAAGTATGAGTATGTGAAGTGAAGGATATGTTAATTTGGTTGACTTAATCATTCTGCAGTGTAAACACAGGTCAAAAAATCCCATTGTACTCTATGAATTTATCAATAATTATTACTTGTCAATTTTAAAAGATACAAATAATTGAGGAAATCAGGGCAATTAGAAAATGAATGTTCAGAAAATAAGAGGAAAAAAGGTACAGAGAATGCTACAAGTTTCAGCTACGTGGTGAAAGAAGACCACAAGTTTAGCTTTGACCTTGCTGGCCACAAATGCCCGTTAGGAAATGTGATCAATCAGTCAGGAGGTTCACGGTGGCCAGAAGTTAGATGCTCTGTAGCAACTAACGACCGTCTCCTGTGCTTCATTAGGAGGAATGTGGGAGATGTAGTAAGCTGTGCCCTCAAGAGCAGCCCTAGATAAACTCTGCACCCTGGCTGCAAGGCTGTGAGTTGTGACATCTCTCAATACAGACTATATCCCACCCCTGCCCCAGAGTCAACACTCCTTGTCCTTCTTACTCAGCTTTTCTTCCTATCTTTTTCTTCCAACACATGGTATTCTTCATTTATTTAATTATGTGCATTGCTAATCATTTGTTTCTTCCCACTAAAATGCAAGTTCCTTGAAAGAGAATTTGTTCTGTTTTGTTCTCTGATTTGCCTCATCTGTCCCTGGCACACAGTAAGCTCTTACTGTTTGTTCGATGGATGGGTAGGCCAGTGGTAGGAAATCTAAGACAGTTGAGAAGCAACTATTCTATGGGAAGCCAAGTAAAAAAAGCTGGAAGGCATTTGGAGTGGTTTTCTCTCCCAATCTCCTGCTCAGACAACAAAATCCTATAAATCTTGTGTACTCCAAAATTTACCATGCCTTTTCTTCCCTTTTGATAACACACAGTTCAGTGCCAAGGGTTTTACAGCCACTGCATTACTGATTATCTGCTCTCTCTGCCTGTCCTCTGGGTTACCCAGGCTGCCAGCATCACATTCATCCCACATAGCTGGTTGACATTCAATCCCATCATTTTTCTCCCTCAGAAAGTTTTTTATGTCTGAACCTTTTCATTCCCGTACTTCTTGCTAAGATGACTGCAGTAGCTTTCCAAATGACCTGCTTGCTTCCAAACTATTTTTCATCTGGTCCATCCTACATTTTTGTTGTCCAGTTAATCTTCTGAAGGTGCAACCCTGATTTCTCATAATTTAGCTAAGCCTAAAACTCCCTTTTGAAGACCAGACCTTTCGCATGGATTAGAAGGCTCTTACCAGTACCACCATCTGTCATCTTCTCTCTGATGCCCCAGAGCGTACACCTCCTGATAAAGCACAAACTGTCAGTTCCTCCCACAGTTCCCTACACATTCTGTGACTTTCTATCTTTCTCCAAGCATTTCCCTCGGGCTAGAATGCTGTGTGTGTGTGTCAATTCTAATTGTTAAAATCTTACCTATTATTTCATACCTGGAGGCTGAGGCAAGAGAATCGCTTGAGCCGAAGAGTTTGAGGTTGCTGTGAGCTATGACACCACAGTACTGTCCCCAGGAAGACAAAGTGAGACTCTGTCTCAATCAATAAATAAATAAATAAACCAACTTGCCATGGTATCAACAACAAAAGTGATGTGTATTGTCACATTTTGCTTGTTACTTTATTATGGTGGTGATTATATTTTCCAAGTACTTAAGTCAATCTCTTGCCTTTTCAGTTAGGTTAGATTTTATGTGGACAGATTCTTATTAGTTTTTGAATCTCCCATAGTTGGTACAGTGTCTCATACACAGATACAAATATTAGGGAAAATGTCCCCTGAATTGTATGATGTTCGGTGTTGTCATTGCCTTAGTTTAACATGCTTTCTTTTACTCATTTTGGTACTTGAAAAGATAATTTAAATTATTGCCACATGTAACTTCTTAACTTAAAATAATAATGGATTATTTGAAAGATAAAACAAAGTAAATCTATGTCAACAATATAGAACTCTGAACTCTCCTCCCAAAAGGATGTAGGTTTTTATTTAAATCTGTTAAAAAATGATATTTGATGGCTTCTGATCTGTTTTGGGGATATGAAACTTTTTTTCCAAGCAATGACATAGGTATTTTAAGTTTTAACTTTAGTGTTTTCTTAGCAGTTGGTCAGAAAAATATAGTTTGGACAGAAGTAATTTTTACTGACTACAAAGAAGTTTATGCCCCCTCAGTTGTATTTCCCAATAAAATTTTGATGACAAAGTTTGTATTTTTTATCATTCTTGACAAATAGGTTTAAGTCTGTGATTATAATCCAGGTCAATGTTGAGTGTTAAGCTGCTTCCTACCTGGGCAAGGTGCTTTTATTGATCTCTTTCCTAATTGGTTTGTGAGAGAATACAGGAAAAGTGAGGATTGATCATGGACACTGAAGCAATATATACTTGAAATGTTCTTAACTAAAGTCATGCGATTTCTCACCTTTATTCCTGTTCAGTATTTACTGTGTTAAGAGTTAGATGCAGGAGTTAGTATTTATAATTAGTAAGTTCTCAGCAATACTTGAAGGGGATTGCTAATATTTAACCTTAGTTTTAAGTAATAAAGAAAAACAAAATAATATAAAAACCTGTGGCATTTGAAAGTAAATAGACCACAATTGCCTTTTCTTATTAACCTCAGAAATTAAATTGTTTACTTTTTAAGGAGGGGGGAGGATTATTTCTTAGATATTAAACTTCAGCTGTACTTATATGCTTTTCCGATACATTCTAGATAACTTTCCTATCAGTTAACTCTTATTGTTATTGTTTAAACATACTTGTTTTCTTTTTCTAATTGGATTTCAAATCCCCCAAGGTCAGGGACTGTGTGTGTCATATTTTTATATACCTAACAGTTCCTAACATTGAACTAAAAATATTATAGACAATAAAAGGTCCTCAGTAAATATTTTTAATAGCTAATTATGATATTATACTTTATTGATTCTAATATACAGATTTTCTTTTTTATATTATGGAATCGAACTAGAAGTAGGGTTGTGTTTTACATTTGATGGCATCCTACAGTTATAATTGGCAACAATTGCTTTTTTTCTTAGTATCTTACAATTGATGGTGTGTTGTATTTGAAAAAATCCAGCAACTAACCTTTATCATTTTTCCATGTATGTGGTCTTTCTACAGCTGGCAACACGATTGACACTGCACCCAATTCTGTAATCTCTTATTAGTAATTAATGTATGATGTAAACTCTGATTTGAAAACCCAGTTACCTATTTAAAATCCTTTTTTAAAAAAATTCTATGCCAAGAGTTATGGAACATTTGAACTGAAATTCAAGATAATTATATGTATGCTGAGTGTGCCTTTCCCAATGAAGAGTAAGTGGCAGACTGTCTGAGTAAACCATGTTTTATTGGTAAACCACTTAGCCACATAGTCATTTGGGCTATCTGTTTATTGACTTTCTTGTTAAAAATAATCAAGTGAGAGGACGCCCAGAGGATAACATGCTGGCTGTACTGGTGCAGATATGGAAAATGGGCTGGAGTTATCTTATCAATATTTTTTATGATACCTGTTGTTAACATTTAGGTTTTAAGTGACAGTTTTACTTGGAGATTTGCTTAGTATCTAGATCTTATGGAAATATACACTATAGTTTGTGTTTATTTTTATATTTGTTTGCAGTCTTTAGTGACCAGAAAACCTCAAATTAATAAAAGAGGCACTAAATTATCCAAACTTCTTGCATATAAATCCTCTCCCCTCAACAAATCCCAAAGAGGGAAGAAAAAGAGAGAGGGAGGCAGGGAAAGGGGGAAAAAGTGGAAGAGGAAGGAGGGGGCAAAGGTGGGGACAGAGGGAAGGAAGGAAGGATGGAAGGAAGGCTTCCTTCAAGCCTTCTAACTCCGAAAGTTAGTGAGAAGCCACTAGGGAAAGGGAGTTGTAAAATAACAACTATGATATTAATGATGTTTTTGAAAATTTACATTGCACCAACAGCTGTTGTAAGTGGTTTACCTCTTTTAATCCATTTAATTCTCGTAGTGATCTATAAAAATGGTGCTGTTATTATCTCAGTTGGCAGATGAGGGAATTCAAGGACAAAGATGTTAAGTAACGTAAAGGTACTTACTAGTGGATGACACAATCTGGCTTTAAAGCAGGGGATTTTCGCTACTTCATTATAGTGCCCTTAAAATGATGACTTGTCTGTTTTGTTGTGGTAAAATACATACAATATTAATACAATGGAAATTGAATAGAGTTTTCAGTGTTAGAGAATCAGAATCTAACTTTTTTAGGCGGCCGACTTGTGTTTTCTATCTACATTTTGAAATCTGTCTTTATATGGGATATAATACTATAATGTATTTGAATACTGAAAGGCACCACTGTAAAATTCTGACACATGGAGAACACATAGGATTAATGTTTTGTATATGAGTTTGATCTTGATATGTATGATATAGGTCCATCTTTTGGATTTTTGATTCTATGCTATTCCTTGTCACAAGGGTAGTTCATATGGAGAACATGTGAATTAGAGGCAAAATTCATCACTTAGATTTAGGATTACCTGAACAGAGATGCTGTCCTAATTTTAGGATAAAAATGGAACATTGAAGAGAGTCAGATTTGTACCTAAATTGGTGATAAAATTTAACCTTATCTGAGTTTCCTCACAGCTAAAAACAGAATGAGCCGAATGGTTTTCTGGTTAAGATATAGAGCATTGACAACGAAGGAACTCGGGTTAGCGAAGAGGAAAACAGGAGGACAGTATTCGAACATTTGATATTTTAAAATATCTGCTACCTAGAGGGATGGTTTTCTTAAAGTACACTAAACAAGAAGACAAAAACAATCGCTTAAAAATTGAAGACACAGCAGTTTGTGAACACCTTATGGATTCAGAATAACATAGATGGAGAGTTCTATAGTGCTGTTTTGAGTGTAGCTCAGATGCCTTTAATTTTTGATGAGAGTCATTCCAGTCTGTCTGGGGTATTCTTCAGAAAATATAGTACAGTTGCCCACTTATTTATATCAGAAGAGATATAAATTACAGATAGATTTGCCTCATTACCTAAACATTTGAAGTAAGACTGGGACTCGCCTATGGCTATGTGTATTGGGAGTGCATTCATACCTGGAGATGAGGATACTAACAATGATACATACAAATGTTATTTTACTTTTTGGATTATACATAGCTTACTACAAAAATAAATTCTCATGTAAACCTGAAAGGAGTGTATCCATCCATACTGTAAAATAAAATCAGATACGCTATTCCCCAAAGCTGGAATTTCATCCATCCCTTAAATAATAAGTCTGTTATTTTTTTCTGATGGTCTAGTTTATTTTTTTTAACAAACATTTCCCAACTTGAGACAAATTATTTCCGAGCTGCTCAAAAACATACCTCTGAATGACAAGATAAAAAACATTATCTATCCATAAAGGTAAATAGCTAGGAGCCTAACTGATAGTTCTCACTTCCCCTTACGTCTCTGCTTTTCATCAAAGTTAAATAACCAATTAGCCTTGGACAAGGAGCAGTCTAAGGACTAATGTGTGTTCTTTTGTATCAACACTTTGGCAAATGAGGTCAGGATGCTGGGGATTTATTTTTAATTTTAGGAAGTATGGTTGAGATAAAATATATCCATAAGTTTCCCAGAAGACTTGAAGAAATTCTTTTTGTAATATTAACTAACAATGTATTTATTTTAATTTAATAGATATTTTTTTGGAAAAGAAACGATTTTTTTTCATTTTCCCTTTCTTTTTGGTCCCTTCCTGGGTCTCCTCTTTCTAGGAAGTCACAGTGTGAACAATCTCTTGGAGTCTCCACTAGGAACCTTCTTTGCACCAAAATCATAAGGCATCAAGGAGGCTGAACTGTTTTACAATGGGAAAATTTTCTACTCTAGTAATAAAATATTTTTAACCAAGTTCCCAAGATGGACTTACTTCTCTGGAATTCTATCCCATAGCAAATAGCTGTGTTAGTAAATTCGTTCTTTTTTAAAAAATCTTGTTTCCCATTTCCTTTGTAGACCAAAATGTTAGTTTTCTTAATGTTGGCTGTAGAAGGAAAAAAAAAAAAAAACTCTAGGAAAACCACCTCTTCCTTTCTTCTTTTCCTCTCATGTAATCTTGTGAGAACTCGAGGAGGGCACTCACGTAAGTTTAGAATCCACAAAATGCTCCTTAGTGCAAGGCCTTATGGTCTAGATGGAATTATTACTGTCCTTGGTACTTCTAATTTGGAACCACATGGAACATTTGTGAAAGTTAAAGGACCAAAGTCAGTAAATTTAAAAATTTTATGTGTGACAATTATTAGAAATTCTCTAAATCCAATAGAAACTTTCTAAATGAAGTACAGGCAGAGATTTGGATTATTTTTCTATGACTAGAGTTGATTGAACCAGTAGAAGCCCTAAGTGTGAAATTTTCCAAACTTCCTACACAGTCAAAAATAGCAATGACAAAGATGTCTGAGAAATAGGTGAATAAGTTTTTCTCATGGCAGAAACAGCTCCATGGTTTGCCAATATAGTTACTTGGGTAATATGTACTAACAACAGCATATTATTAAGCTCCAATTTTAGTAAATCTTTGAATGTTAAGGCATTGTTACAAACATGAAATAAGATTTACTGTTTCTTTCAGATAAAATTTGTGGAAGAACTTATTTTGTCCTCTATGACTTATTTGTATGTACACGTGTGTATGTGCCTACACACATTCATGTATATGTGTGTGTGCGTGTGTGTATATACACATATATGTATGTATACACATTTGCATACCTATTGTCTTAGTCCATTTTGTGCTGCTGTAAAAGAATACCTGAGACTATAGAGACCTGAGAAATTTAAGAGAAATTTAAAAGAATAACTGAGATTACCTGAGACGATAGAAATTTATTTGTCTAATTCTGGAGACTAGGGAGTTCAAGTCTGAGGGTGCCTCTGGTGAAGACTTTCTTGCTGTGTTATAACATGCACATATAACACACACATACTTTAAAATTTATTTAGAGCTGTTCTTTCTAAACTTTAATTTCTAAGCCATGTGAGGCTATTTAAGTTTAAATTAATTAAAATAAAATGAAATAAATCAGTTCCTCACTGTGACTTCACAGTATTAGTTTGTGCAGAACACCAAGTTAAGAAATTAACATCTAATAAAAGTTGTAGAAGGAGAGAAGAGAAAGAATAAGAAGAGGCAAATGTGAAGAGATGATGGTGGAGAATTTACTAGAACTAAAGAAGAAGATGTAAATAAAATAAATTAGCACTATGATCATGCCCCATGATCGCATTAATGGTAAACCATCAGAATATCAACAACAGAGAAAATGTCAAAGGCAAACAAAGAAAAAAGATTTCCTATAATTTAGTCCTGCAGTGGTCTTCTCATCAGCAACAAGAGATGCCAAAAGACAGTGGAACAAGATCTTCAAAGTTGATGAAGGAAAACAATTGCTGTCCTAGAAGTATTAGTCAAGTGTGAAAACAAAATAAAAATATTTTTTTAAAAATAAAGTTTGGTATTTTTACCACACACAAATCATGTCATAGCAAGCTTTTAAAGGGTGTACTTCAGTAAAAAGAAAAACTGAGGACTTCTTCCATGACTTAGCAATTATGAATTGAGCTGCAATAAACATTCTGGTACAAATATCTTTGTTATGATGTGCTTTTTGGTCTTCTGGGTATAAACACACATGATCATAATCCTCCTCATCTGATGTCATGGGCTATCTTCTTAGATTCACTTTCAGTATCCATATCATAGGTCTCCACGTTTGATGACTGCATCATGGCTTTGTTTTCTGGAGGTGTTGAAAGGAAAACAAAACTTACCCTTAAAATTCATAATAGGTATTGTTTTGATAACACATTCTGGCACAAGAAAAAGAAAGAATAAGTGAAAAATACAGGCATACATTGTAGTAACTATGGTAGTGGACAGGGAAGTCCTTAAAGAAACAGAATCTTCAGAAAGAAGTAATCTGTCTCTCTCTACTTGCAGAGACAGACACAATCCATTATACAGTAAAAACTTCTTCCTTGTATTTGCTTCCTCTCTGTGGTTATTCCATCATACGAGCCCTACTTGTGATTTTCTGCTTTTCTTTTTTTTTGAATTTTTGGCGGAGGTTGGGTTGGAACCCGCCATCTCTGGTAAATGAGGTGGCACCCTACTCCTTTGAGAGACAGGTGCCACTTTTTATTTTTTTTTTTTTTTATGAACCACCCTAAGATCCAGAATAATAGTGTGTCATAAGCTGGAACTGACACTTTGCTATTTCTGGTCATTCTTTAGCGAAAAGAACATCAAGATTTGAGATTAGACAGCCACCCTGACAGGTACATCATAGAGAAAAGTCAATTTAGCATTATACTGCAGTGTAAAGCGATATGAGAGAGAGAGACAGAGTAACAAGAGAACCCACCTGAAGAAAAAAGAAGGATGAAAAGTCAACAGCTCACAATGAAGCTAATGCAAAAGACAACAACTATAAATAAATAGTTGAAGTTACACAAATGGCATTCAGACTATGGATGGGAAATGAAATGAATGGAATTGAAGAGAAAATTGAAAACATGCTTAAAGAAGTACAAAAATAATAGGAAAAGAAAGAAAAACAAAAAAGAAAACTAAAAAAATTAGCAAAATTGAAGACATGTCACAGAGGATCCAGACAAAATTAGGAAGGTTATGACAGAGCAGGAAGTACAGGAAGAGACATTAAGGAATATGGAAAACACAGTGGGGAGCATTTCAAAAATAGAACAAACAGTAGAGAAGAAAAAACCTCAGAGCTTAAAGATAAGGCTCTTTAGCTAACACAGTTATTTAACAATGCTCTAAAGAAAAAAACAAATGCAAGCAATCTCTTAGAGAGATATAACTATGCAAAGCATCCAGACATATGAATATTAGGTGTCCCTGAAGGTAAAGAAGAGTCCTAAGAGCATGGAGGGTCTATCTAAAGATATTACAGCTGGAAATTACCCAACCATTACCACAGAAATAGCCATACACTTAGTAGATGACTATTGAACTCCAGTATGAATAATTCGAATAGGACATCTCCTAGACTAACTGAAGTTTACCTGGCAAAAGTCAGCATGAAATAAAAAGTTTCAAAAGATGACAGACATAAGCATCATCTTACCTACAGGGGTAAATTATCAGATTAACAGCTAAATTTTTAGTGGAAAACTTCAAGGCAGAAAAGACCAGGCTCCTCTCTTGAATCTGCTCAAACACCACAACCACCAGACTAAGACTTTCTATCCTACAAGACTAAGTTTCATATTCAGTGGAGAAATCAAATCTATTCCTGCCATGCTACCTTTAAGGACATGTTACCCCTGCCTGCCCTGCAGAAAAGACTAAGTCCTGTCTTAAGTACAGGAAAATACAAGAAACCCACGACAATGTCAAACTCCCTAGAAATCCTAGCAACTACAATTCCCTGAGTGACATTTCAGAGTCTCATACATTATGACAAACAGAAATGCGCCCTACTTATCTATTCTCTAATTAAGTCTGAATGGCTTGCACTCCCCACCAAAGAAACACAGGCTGGATGACAGGATTAAAAAAAAAAAAGAAAGAAAGAAAAAGAAGAGAAGGAAGAGAAAACATGAATATGCACTCTTCAAGAAACTGAACTAACAAGGACACAACAGGATGCAGCGTCAGGATTGGAAAGCAAACATTTCTCCACATGGAAAATAAAAGAATGTGAGAATACCACTTCTCATCACAGATACTATTGACTTGAAGTAACAAACATGAATAAATGAAGGGTCATCACATACTGAGGAATGGAACAGTTTATCAAGAAGACATGTCAGTGCTAAATAATAATACACTCTACTGAGGCACTGCCTGATTTAAAAGGCCAAATCTGCTGGATCTAAAGAAAATGACAAAAAGCAAGACCACAATTGCTCGAGATTTCAACACCCCACTGACAAAACTGGAGAGATCCAAGCAGAAATTAAACAGAGAAACATTGAACTGAAACCCATCCCTAGAACAAATGGGTTTAATAGACAATTACATAACAGTTCACCTGAATACCACTGAAGACACATCCTTAGCAACTCATGCATGATTCTCCAAGATTGATCATATCCTAGGTTGTAAACTGGCTTCATTGAATTACACAAATGGTAAAGTGGAACTTACAGACCTTAGTGAAATTAATGAAGAATGGAGGTGGAACAAAATCATTCATTTCCTCACATAGTCATGAATGCTAACCAATAGCTGGCCCAAGAAAAAGATAAAGATTAAAACACATGTATTTCACAAAAACAGGGATAATGAGGCCACAAGCCACAAAACATTTGGGATACAGCAAAAGTGGTCAGGAAAGGGAAATTCATTGCCATAAACAGCTACATCCAGAAATCAGAAAGAACACAAATCAACAACACAATGGCTTCTATCCCAAGTAAATGCAAAAGGAAGAGCATTCTATTACTAAACAGCAGAAGAAGGAACCAAAAGGAGATCATAGAACTAAATGAAATCAAGGCAAAAAAAAAAAAATCAAAAATTAACAAAGCTAAAAGACGTTACTCTGGAAAGAAACAAAATTCATTACCCTTGTCCCTGATTAATCTTAAATAAAGAAGTATGATGTCTAATAAAGTCAACCAGAAATTAAAAAGGGGAAATAACAGATATCATGAATATATAACACTTGTTGACTAAATCCTACAAAAATCTCTATGCCCAGAAATGTGAGAATTCTGGAGGAAATGGACAAATTTCTGGAAGCACAGTAGTTCTCTAGACCCAATCTGAAAGAAATAGATCTCCTAAATAGACCAATGGATCAATTACTGAAATGTAAACAAAAGTAAAGAAAGGTGGCAACAACAAAGGCTTTAACCATATAGCTTCAGATCAGAAATCTATTAAACCTTCAAAGAAGTGGTACCAATATTGCACAATCTATTCCACAAAATTGAGAGAGAAGGAACCCCCCCCCCATGTCCTTTTATGAAGTTAATATCACACTGTTACCAAATCCAGGAAAGGCCAGAGAAATAACTCATAACTCCCAACATTTTTACTGGCTATAGATGCAAAAGTACTCTATAAAACTCAACACACAAAATCCTGCTGTACAACAAAAAATAAATAAATAAAATAAAAAAGTTGATGACAAGAGGATTTCTTCCCAGAGGTGTGTAACTTACCACTTTTATAGTACATCAAAAAGAAGTAATAACAAAGACTATAGGATCCAGTCCATGGATACAGAAAAAGCATCAGCCAAATGTCAGCACCTTCTTAAATAACAAATTCAATGAAATTATCATAGATGTGACATTCCTTAAATTGATAGAGGTGTTCTATGACAAATCCACACCCAACAAGATTTTGAGTTGAGAAAAACTGAAAATATTTCCCCTTAAATCAAAATCTGATGAGTATGTCCTTTATCACCTCTACAATTCTACATGGTTCTGGAAGTCCAACACAGAATAATCAGATAAAAAAAATCAAATATAAGATGCACCGCAGGTGTAATCCCACCAATCATCCGCCCTCTGCCCACCCTCCATCTCCCTTCCCTCCCTCTCCCCCTTTCCCATATTCTTAGGTTATAACTGGGTTATAGCTTTCATATGAAAGCCATAAATTAGTTTTATAGTAGAGCTGAGTACATTGGATACTTTTTCTTCCATTCTTGAGATACTTTACTAAGACGAATATGTTCCAGCTACATCCATGTAAACATGAAGGAGGTAAAGTCTCCATCTTTCTTTAAGGCTCCATAATATTCCATGGTGTACATATACCACAACTTAGTAAATGTAGAATATAAATCTCTTAACACAATAACTTAAGAAAATGCCAGGAAGGCTATGTTAACCAGTGTGATGAAAATGTGTTAAATGGTCTGTATAACCAGTGTATGGTGCCCCATGATCGCATTAATGTGCAAGCTATGATTTAATAAATAAAAAAAGGAAAAAAAAATCTGAATATTCAGTATTGTGATTTTAGGATTTGTTTATTGATGTGATAAATCAAATTCCTGTTCCTAAAAAAAAGCAAATGTATCTATAATTGGGTATGGACGTGGAGGAATTCTCACTCTTTGCCAAAAGCTGATGATATGATCTTGTACCTAGAAAATTACAAAGATCCAGCCAAGTGTCTAATGGGATTTCAAGATAGATACAATATCCCAGGATATAAAAACAATGTACTCCAATGGGTGCCATCATATATGCTAACAATACTCAAACTGAGAATAAAATCAAGGACACAATTTGCTTCGCAATAGCATCAAAAATAAATAAAGGACCTTAAAATATATTTCACAAAGGATAGGAAGAATCTCTCCAGATAGAACTATTAAACACTGAGAAAAAAATTGCAGATGATGTGAACAGAGGAAAGAACTGATGCTGTTCAAATGCAGATACTACCTGAAGTAATCTAAAGATTCAATGAAATCCCTATTATAATATGAACATCGTATTTTCTAGATCTTGAAAAAAATAGTTTTATGTTTCTTTTGGAATTAGGAAAACAAACAAACAAGCAAACAAAAAAAAAAATGAAATGGCCAATGCAATTCTCCCAAAGAAGAACAAATCTGGAGACTCCACTTTACCAGACATTAGATTTTACAACAAGTCTATAATAATGAAACAGCAAGATACTGTTGTAACATTAAAGTCATAGATCTATGGAATAGAACAGAGAGTCAAGACATGAAACCATCCTTATGTTTCCATATTGATGAAACACACAAAACCATAGATTGTGGAAGTGAATGCCTATTAAATAAATGGTGCTGGGAATGCTGGTTAGTCACATGTAAAAAAGCTGAAACAGAAGCTGCGCCTCTTACCGTTCACAATAGATAAAAGATTTAAACAGAAGACACACAACTATAAAGACACCAGATTAAAGTGTGGGAAAAGCTATTAATCTTTTCAGTTTAGAAAATGCTTTGTAAAGAATACAATTCTGGAAATCACAGCAAAAACAAAATTAAACAAATGAGATTGGATCAAATGAAAAAGTTTCTGCAGACCTAAATGATATAACATAGCAAAGAGACAACCTATAGGATGGGAAAAGACATGTGCACGGTACACATTCAACAAAGAAACAATAACCAGAACTTATAAGAACCCAAGCAAATCAATAAGAAAAGATTGAACAACTTCTTTAGAAACTGTGCAAGGGACATGAACACAACCTTTATGGGAATAGTCTACTGGACTATAAGCACCTGAAAAATGCTCATTGTTCCTAATCATCAAGGAAATGAAAATGAATACAATATGGAGATATCACTATGCCCACTAAGAATGGATGATGTCATAAATTTCTAAGACATCAAATGGTGCACAGATGTTGAGAGAAAGGAACACTCAGGGACTGCTGGTGAGAGTGAAAACTACTTACAACATCTTGGGAAAGTAGTATGGAGATTCCTCCAAGCACAAAAAGTAGTCCTACCATTAGATTCTGTCATTCCACTAATTGGTATTTACACAAAAGAAACAAAAAGACATTTTATCATAAAGGTATTTACAATTCAATGTTTATAGCAGCACAATCTGCAATTACAAAGATGTGGAAACAACGGAAATGACCTCCAACTCATGAATGTATTAATAGATTATGGTCTGTGTAAACCACAGAATACAACTCTGCTTCAAAAATTATGGGGTTTAGGGCGGCACCAGTAGCTCAAAGGAGTAGGGCTCCAGCCAAATATGCCGGAGGTGGCGGGTTCAAGCCCAGTCCCTCCCAAAAACAGCAAAAAAAAAAAAAAAATTATATATATATATATGGGGTTTGTGTGCAGTGTCTGTGGCTCAAAGGGGTAGGGCGCTGGCCCCATGTGCTAGAGGTGGTGGATTCAAACCCAGCCCTGGCCAATAACTGTGGAAAAAAAAAATGGGGTTTTGTATCTTTTATAAAAAGCTAGATAAAATTGGAGTCCATTCTCATAAGTATCACAACAATGCAAAAACTAAAATCACATTTAATAAGCACTAAATTTGGACTAGTAAATAAGCACCTAAATGCACACATTAGAGGAAAAAGTCATTGAAACTCAAGTCAGTGAGACGGGGATACGACATATGTAAATTTCCATGCAACAGGTACACTGCATGGGTATATTGCATACTTCCTAGGTATACACACTTACAATTCAGATTTTAACCCTGTAAAAATCAACTACATAACCTAATCATATCTAAACCCATATTAATCTAATCATATCTATCCCCATATTAACAAAGGAACCTAGTAAGGAAAAAAGTCACTTTCAGGTGTGTCTTGGTATCACTGTTTCAGTGAACAGAGAAGCCAAGAACACAAAACAATTATAGCTTGGACCCAGTACATCCTCCATGTTGTGTTAAGCAAGACAGAGCCAAATCCTGGTTCTAAAACATTTGATAACAGCACCATCACAACTCCATGGATTCCTTAACTTACCTTCTCTTCTGATTCGCATGGTGCCTGTTCAGAGCCAGGGCCTCTTTCAGATCTAAATTCAATGGCCAGGGATTGGCAGTCATTCAGCACACTGGTAATTCTGCTTTGCCTTCAAGAGATCTGCCTCCTTTCTTAGCCAGAAAGGTCTTTATCTTTATACGACTTCATGGAATGGAAGTAAAAGGATGCCATCTGGAACCATGAAGATGCATTCCTCAAGATGTTCTTGAACACCTATAAGAACAATAAGATGAATGTTTTTCCAATGAAGGCATTTGGAGATGTAGTAGTGCAGCCAAGATGAAGTGCCAGGGTGGGCTGGGCAGAACAGAGGATGGATGAGGATAAAGAAAATAAAGATTGAGACACAGAAGTTTTTGGTTGTTTTCCTACTGAGAAGAGATCCATAGCTCCATCTTCAGAGAAGAGTTCCATAGCTCCATCTTGAGCAGTAACAAATACTCAAGAGAGCACAGGGTCTGCAGTCAGAAAAACAGCCCTAGAGTTTCCTTTCTGCCATACACTCCTAAAGTGTACTTGCACAAGTTACTTTAACTCTTCAAGTCTTAGTCTTCACATAGTCAAATGGAAATATTAATAACTGCTGTCTTCTCAAGATCAAAAATACTTGTGCGAATAAAAATGCTTCTAACCTCCAAAACATGTGAAAAAGTGTGAGCCACTTAACTCTACTACTGCACAGGAATGAAGCCCAGTTAATGTCATGCCATCCTCCATTATACCATCCTCAAATTCTTACGATTGAGGCTATATACTAAGGAATTCAACATGGGACATATGACATTATTCATAATGTGAGTAGTTGTATCCAGCAAGGGCTTTAGGGTTGACCTCAGGTAAGTGAAGACCACTTACACATAGAGGAGTAGAATGTCAGTGAAGTGGGAAGTGTGAGTGAAGAAAACACAGCATTAGCCCATAGTAGAGAATATTTGCAAGATGGAGCAAGTGGATGATGGGTCTCTAAAGGAGAATGAGAAGAAAACAGCCTGGTGACATGAGGTTCACATTGATGAACTCCGCCATCTTTAAGGCTGGGGTGTCTTCACAAGCCAGTTTCCAGATACTGGGATTTCACACAAGGTATTCCACTTCAATGAGGCCACAGATGGGCAATGGGAAGGTGACAGTGGTGAGAAAGATGCCCTGAATGAAACTAAATATGATCTCCCTTGTCTAATATGGTGCTCATTCTGTGGTTCTTGATAATGATGTAGTGTAGAGAGTATCATGTGGTAACAAAGCAGTTGTAGCCCATCTATGGGTATAGAAAACACTCAATACAATCCAGGAAATGGTGGAAAAAGAGCTTTGACACTCAGCCTGGATAAAAAACAGTGTGTCACCTTCCAATCCTACAGAAAGGAAAAACATGTCAAAATGAAATGAGCAGCACAAGAAGAAGCATGTGGTGTAGGGTGAAGCTGAGTGAGGAGATAATAGCTGGTAGGATGAGAAGCATCCTCCCAAAGGACAAATGCAGACCAAAAGCAAAACAAAGAACCTCATCTCCAGGCTGTGTGTAGGGTGCCCTGAAAAATAAATTGAGTCACCACCAAGAGAGTCCTCATAGCTTTGAGACTGTACAAACTTGAAACTCAAGAGATTCAAGACACAAGAGTCTTAACCCCAAAGTCACATTACCATGCTTTTTCCTGAAGACTCAATGGGCTGTGTTTGAAAAAGTGATAACCTACTTTTTCAAAAGCAGAAGTCAGATCCTTATCAAAACACTAGTAGTAAAAAGTTTCTATTTCAGAATCTACCAATTACTTAACTGAAGAAAGAAATGTTTTCTAAAGTCTTCTGTAGAAAGACCAATGTTTAAAGACATTCAAAGTCTTCTGAAGTTAGACCACTTTTATTTTGGATATATTCTCTTTGAGCATATTTGTGTTTTAAACACAAACTAACACATTTAATAAGTAGGCAAGACAGATGCTACTAATCCTGAGAAGTAGGATATCAAGAGCGACCATTTTCTTTTCCATTGCATCTTTTATTCGTGACGTCTTTGAAGTTACCCAAAGTTCTTGAATCAGGATTTTCTGTCCTGTGGCTGCATGAATGGACTGCTTCATGCTTCCAGAATGAAGTTGGGAAGGCTTGTGATTGAGAAATGGTGTAGAGATGGCCACTCACTTACACTGAACATTTCACATTGTTTTATTCATCAACAGACATAGTCGTACTCTTAATTTTTTGATTAACTATGCTTTTTTTAAGTTCATATTAATATGGGAGCACAGTTAAGTTACATGGTTCGCATAAGTAAGGTTAAAGTCTGAGTTGCAAATGTGTCCTTCAAACAGGGGTGGAATGCACATGGTGAGTGGGAATTTACCAGACTTCTTCCTTGAATCCCATTGAGTTTTTCTCTCATAGGAGCATGTATTAATCTAATGGTGCCACTTTAGGACTAAGTACATGTGATGTTTGTTGTTGATTCTTGTGACACTTCACTGAGGAGACTGGCTTCCAATTACATCCATGTGTTGCAAAAGATACAAAATATCCACCTTTTGTTAGTAGAATAGCATTCCATGATACATATAAATATTCCAGAATTTATGAATCCATGTGTTGAAGGTCACTTGGGTTAT
The DNA here is from genome assembly GCF_027406575.1 of Nycticebus coucang. NCBI lineage: Eukaryota > Metazoa > Chordata > Mammalia > Primates > Lorisidae > Nycticebus > Nycticebus coucang. Next base: position 34,245,490 of record NC_069805.1, on the reverse strand, counting down.
TTCCACATCTTCATGATTGTGTATTGTGCTGCTATAAACATTCAAAGGCTGGTATCTTAATAAAATGTGCCTTTATTATCTTGGGAAAATTTCTAGTAATGGGATTCATATAAAATAGTAGGCCCATACTTAGCTCTTTTAGGCCTCTTCATACTACTTTCTATATGGGCCATAGTAGTTGCAGTTCCATCACGAGTGCATGAGTATTGCTTTCTTTCTGCACCCATGCCAGCATCTGCTGCTTTGAGACCTTATGATTGGGGTATTCTCACTGGGGACAGGTGCAATCTGAAATATTAATGGTTTGGATTTATATTTCTCTGATAATTAATGACAAAGAGCATATATTCACAATTAGTTTTTCCATTAATCTTTTTTAGTGAGACAAGTTTCTATTCTTATCTCTTGCTCAGTTAATAAAATTATTTAATGTTATTGATTTTCTTGACTTGCCTATATATTCTGGTTATTAGTCCTTTGGTGATGTCTAGTATCTTTTTCTGGAATGGCCATTAGAGTTAATCTCATATTACTGTTGATGTCCTGAATATCATCAAAATGTTTTCCTTTCAATGTTTTCATTACCTTCACAGAAAGGAATAAGTCATAATGGAAAGATGAGACAAGTAGGGAGGATGATGAAGATCAGGAGGAAGAGGGGGAGAAGGATGAAGAAGAGGAAGAGGAGGAGGAGCAGGAGGAGCAGGAGGAGGAGGTGGAGGCCAAACCAAGAGTGAAAATGATGTTGCTCACTATTAACTCCCTCACAGACAGTGCTATGTGATCTGGTGCCTTTCAGACCTTTTCTGTTGATTTTTTTTTTATCTAGCCTTTTTAATACTTCCCAAATTCAACTTGGTAAACCATTTGTTTATTTTTTTTAACAAATTCATACTGAATAATTACTCTGAGATCAAAAACTTTAGCAATATCATTTTCACTCTTGGTTTGGACTCCTCCTTCTCTTTCTCCTCTTCCTCCTCCTCTTCCTCGTATTCCTCTTCCTCCTCTTCCTCTTCATCCTACTCTTCCTCCTCCTCTTCTTCCTCCTCCTCATCTTTTTCCTCCACCTCCTCTTCCTCTTCTTCTCTTTCTCCTCCTCCTCTTCCTTCTCCTCCTCTTCCTCCTCCTCTTGCTCCTTCTCTTCTTTCTCTTCTTCCTCCTCCTAATCTACCTCCTCCAATTCAACTCCTGCTCTTCTTTCTTCCACTCTTTTCTGCTCATTTCAGCTCCTCCTCCTCCTTATGTTAATCCTCCTTGTTCTCCTCTGCATCCTCCTCTTCTTGTGGAGAATTGCCTGACTTCCATTGTGCACTTTGATGCTTATTTTCAGGCTTGTATTGGTATTTCATTTTATTTTTCAGCAGTGATAAAACAACCCCAATCCTGGATTGTTTGCAAACATATTTTTCAGAACAATTATAATATGTATTTTTGTCTAATTTTACTTTTGCTGCTTTAAAGTCATTGGTATCTGCCATGAGAACTACAACTTCCAGGTTCTTAGGATTTTCAATAGTATAAAATAATATTGTTTTCCAAACTTTTACCCAGTGAATGAGCAGGAAGTGGAGGAAGAAGAGAAAAAGGAGGAAGATGTGGAAGAGCAAGAGGCAGAGGAAGAGGAAAAGGAAGAGGAGGAATAGGAAGAGGGAGAGGAGGAGGAAGAGGAGGAACACGAGGAGGAAGAGGAGGAGCAGGAAGAGGAGGAAGAAGAGGAGGAGAAGGAGGAGTCCAAACCAAGAGTGAAAATGATACTGCTAATGTTTTTAATCTCAGATTGATTATTCAGTATGAATTACTAAAAAGTTAATAAATCGTTCACCAAGTTGATTATTGGGGAGGATTAAAAAGTTTAGATAAAAGAATGCAATGAAAAAGGTCTGAATTTTTAGCCAAAAAGTCATGGCTCTTCCATCATGAAAAAGCACCAGTTCACACAGCACTGTCTGTGAGGAAGTTAAGAGCAAGCAACATCATTTTCACTCTTGGTTTGGACTCCTCCTTCTCCTTCTCCTCTTCCTCCTCCTCTTCTTCCTCCTCCTATTCTTCTTCCTCCTCCTCCTCTTCCTGCTCCTCCTTCTCTACATCTTCCTCTTCCTTCTCCTCCTCCTCTTCCTCCTCCGTATCTTTTTCCTCCTCCTTCTCCTCCTTTTCCTCCTCCTCCTCTTTCTCCTCCTTCACCTTCTCTTCCTCCTCTTCTTCCTTCTCTTCTTTCTTTTTTTCCTCCTCCTAATCTACCTCCTCCAATTCCACTCCTGCTCTTCTTTCTTCCACTCTTTCCTGCTCATTTCATCTCCTCCTCCTCCTTATTGTCATCCTCCTTGTTCTCCTCTGCATCCTCCTCTTCTTGTGGAGAATTGCCTGACTTCCGTTGTGCACTTTGATGCTTAGTTTCAGGCTTGTATTGGTATTTCATTTTTTTTTTAAGCAGTGATAAAACAACCCCAAACCTGGATTGTTTGCAAACATGGTTTTCAGAACAATTATAATATGTCTAATTTTACTTTTGCTGCTTTAAAGTCACTGGTATCTGCAATGAGAACTACAACTTCCAGGTTCTTAGGATTTACAATAGTATAAAATAATATTGTTTTCTAAACTTTTACCCAGTGAATGAGCAGGAAGTGGAGGAAGAAGAGAAAGGGGAGGAATATGAGGAAGAATAAGAGGCAGAGGAAGAGGAAAACAAAGAGGAGGAATAGGAAGAGGGAGAGGAGGAGGAAGAGGAGGAACACGAGGAGGAAGAGGAGGAAGAAGAGGAGGAGGAGAAGGAGGAAGAGTAAGAGGAGGAAAAGGAGGATGAAGAAGACGAGGAGGAGGAAAAAGATGAGGGAAAGGAAGAGGTGGAGGAGAAGAAGGAAGAGGAGGGTGAAGAGGAGGAGGAGGAAGAGGAGGAGGGTGAAGAGGAGGAGGAGGAAGAAGAAGAGGAGGAAGAAGAGGAGGAGGAAGAGGAGAAGGAGAAGGAGGAGTCCAAACCAAGAGTGAAAATGATGTTGCTTGCTCTTAACTCCCTCACAGACAGTGCTGCGTGAACTGGTGCTTTTTCATGATGGAACAGCCATGACTTTTTGGCTAGAAATTCAGATCATTTTCATTGCATTCTTTTATCTAAACTTTTTAATCCTCCCCAATAATCAACTTGGTGAACGATTTATTAACTTTTTAGTAATTCATACTGAATAATCAATCTGAGATTAAAAACATTAGCAGTATCATTTTCACTCTTGGTTTGGACTCCTCCTTCTCCTCCTCTGCTTCCTCCTCTTCCTCGTCCTCCTCTTCCTCATCCTCCTCTTCCTCCTCCTCATTGTGTTGAATGGCCTGACTTTGATTGTGCACTTTCATGCTTAGTTTCAAACTTTTCCAACTTTTTATCCTCTGTCTTTATTTCTTCATGGAAGTTAGATGTATTTTCTCAAGATAGAGCTATTCAGCTTCACTTTTTTTTGCATGTCAGGAGAAGATTTGATTCCTCCATCAAATACGAACTGTAGTTTGCAGGTTAAAGAATGCTACACTGTCAGAAATTTGTTGAAGTGCATTCAAGATAGGAACTCTTCATCTGTCCTACAAAGTTTCTGCTGGGAAATCAGCTCCCAAGTAGCTAGGGCTACAGGTGAGCCACAGCTGTTAATGTGATAGAATTAGCCTTGTAGATCAGGTGGAGCTTATACAGGACAGCTTACAGCATTTTCTATTTTTTTTTTTTTAAATATGCTGCAGCTGTGGACAAGTGCCAGACAGAATCTTGGCAGGATTCTGTGGTGGAATATCTCTGCACATTATTACATCCATCGGCTTGTCTTTAGGAGGCTGGTCCACCTAAACTAAAAGTCATACAGGAGGCTCTGAAGCTCATTTAGAATTCAAGGGCATCAAGGCCAGAGTCCAGAAACATTATAAGCGAGTCAATGCTTCAATTTAATTGGACGATTTTCTTTGATTCATCACACTGTGGGCCAGCAGCACAGTCGCTTTTTTCTTCAAGCTCTCACATGAGGAAGTATTGCTCTCTGGAAAGCTAGATGTATCTGTCAAAAAATCAAACAGGATTAACACTCGTACTTAGCACGAATAAACCCATATTTCCTTAGAAATGAACTATAATGCTTAGTTTTATTGTCATTTCAGGTAATGTATTTCAATTCCTACTGCCAATAAAGAAACTATTACAATATTACCACAGGTGTTAAAATGGGAAATGCCTGTTGAGGTGTACTAGATTTATCTTAGGTCCTGATGGTCTTTCTCTATGCTAAATTTTCCCAAACAATGAAAATGTCATTAGACTAAGTGGTAATAACAAAATAAAAGTAAAAACATAATTCCATATACCTAGTTCTGCATAAGAATATACCTTCTAACATGGGTTACTGGATGTTAAACATAGCTTACTCTTGGGAAATCCATTGACTAAGTCTATCAGTTTCTTTTGCTCAAGTTTCTATAATATCCATTACCTCATTTCATATTTACAGTAATCATAAAGAAACTTTCAGCCACATTTTTTAGATTAAGATATTGATGCTCAGTGGCATAGAACAATTGGCCAAAGATAACATAACATAGCTAGTGATATAGGAATTCGTAACCTGGAGGTTTCTTTTGTCTTTGATTTTAACATCTGCCTATCTGCTAATAATGCAAGTTGTTGTCAAATGATCTCATAGCACAGTAAAATTCTAGAAGTGTCTCAAGAATCAGGGAGCGGAAAAAAGAAAAATAAGAACATCAGTCCAGCCTCTACTACTTCTGAGATTTCTATTCCAGTTTCAACAATATATACTACATATATTAGACTTCCTTAGCTGGGCATTGTGGTGGGCATCTGTAGTCCAAGCTACTTGGAAGGCTGAGACAAGAGAATCACCTAAGCCCAGGAGTGGGAGATTGCTGTGAGCTGTGATGTCACAGAACTCTACTGTACCATGCTGCCTCTGATAACTTATAAAAGCTAGGAACTTATCACACACCTTATTTAACCCTACCATCCTGTTAAATACCCTGACCTGTTAGCAAGCCTTCTAAGAAATGATGGGAAACCCAGGGCTCTGTTGAGCCACATACCAGGCTTGCTTTCCTTCAGCTTGCATGGCTTTGAAGAAAACAACTGTGCCAGCATCTTCAGAGACATGAGTCAATTTTTCACAAAAAGCAACCCAATTATTGACAGTACCTGAGGGTTTATCCTGAGTATTTTATATTCCGGATGACTCTCCAAACAGGGCAGTGACGTGTCCTCCAAAGATGTTGCGGCAGTTTTTAATCACAAATTCCACAAGCTGATTAACGTATAAAAAGAAGCATTTATTTTCATATAACATGTTGATAAATTGCATTTTATATAGTAAACTGAAATTTAAGAAAGTGTATTCTATTTAACTTCTATAAGACATTGTCTTTCAGAATAAATACCTTCCATTTCCTTTACTAATGGTGATTCAGTTCCCCAGCAAGTATAATACAAAAACTTCATTACCTTTTCTGCAGAGGTCATTTCTTCTCTGCTTGCAGAAGGATGCCATATAATACTTGGAGCCATACACACCCCTAAGTGTAAAGCATCCATTTCATTTGCCGCGGAGAGTTCAGCGATATTACTTAACACCAGGAACACGTACCGTATGAGAACAACGTTTGCTCTTGGTAGCTGGTCTAATAGCCTAAATACAGAAAAATGCACTCGGTAAGCAAGGCAATTTATTTCAATCTTGTAAAGGCAGGCAACACTAACTTTGCATGAGGTACAAGGCAAATAGGAACCCAGCTCAGATACCCAAGTTTCAGTTAATGTGGAACCCAATGAAGTGAGAACTGCAGGGAGACAATGAGAAAAGAAACGCTGGAGATTTTTTTTGGGGGGGGCATATTTATACACTGTCTTCACAACACAATGAAAACTTAGTAGAATTCAGATAAGTATCATTTAAAAACGAATACCCTTCATGAAATACTTTCCTGAAACTAGCTCAATATGTTGAAGCTTAGGTAAATCTTGCAACATTTAGATTACTCTCAACCACAACCCACCAAAACCTTTCTGATGAAATTAAACAGTAATTAATTTTAAATTACTCCTTTATTTTTAACTGGCAACACAGAAATGCTGTCTCTAGGTGAAGAACCAAATCCCAGCTGTAAAGACCACCCGGTCCATTCTGAGAGTTCATTGTCTGCTCCACCATCTTCTGTGGTTGATTTTGTTCCAAATATTGCCTCATTCCCTTTTTTTTTTTTTTTTGAGAAAAAGCCTCACTATGTCACCCTGGGTAGAGTGTTGCAGTATCAGTTGTCAGTTGTCACAGCAACCTCAAACTCTTGGGCTCAAGCTACTCTCTTTGTCCAGCCCTTTAAACAGCTGGGACTACAGCCACCTGCCACAATGCCCAGCCATTTTTTCTTTTTTTTGGGCAGGTGTTTCGCCATTGTTTAGCTGGCCCAAGCCGTGTTCAAACCTGGATCTTTCAGTGCATGTGTCTGGCGCCATAACCACTGTGCAACAGGATGCCGAGCCAAATCTTACCTCCTTTCTATCACTTTTTAAATATGTGTCAAGTTTTCATTACTTTCTTTTCTACTATTCTCATTTGGTAATTGCTAAGAGATTCTTTTTTTCTTTTCTTTTTCTCTCTCTTTTTATCTCTTAACAATTTTTTTTTATTAAATCATAACTGGGTACATTAATGCATTTATGGGGTACAATGTGCTGATTTTGTGTACAATTTAGAATGCTTACATTAAACTGGTTAACATAACCTTCACCTCACTTTCTTAATGATAGTGTTAAGACATTTATACTCTACTCTTAATTGATTGACATGTACCCTTGCAATATACACCCTAGGTGAAGTTCCACCAATTACCCACCCTCCACACGTCCTCTTCCCTTCCTTCTCCTCACTCTCCTCTTCCCTCTTTCATTCTGGGCTACAGTTGTGTTTACCTGATTATTTACCAAAATATTGTATTACTCCTACTCAGAAAACATGGACAAGCTGATATTCATGGTTGTTGCTTTTTAAATAAAAGAATCTGCAACCTGAGGAAAACAAGCTGGTCTGACTCCTGTTGTACAAATCACAGAAAAGACTTTCTTCAGCATAATAGTCTGAAAAGAAGTATAATCCCTCTGTGGAGGAATTATGCAGGACTTTCAAATGGACCAAAAGATTACTGGGTGTATTGTATATAAAATAAGGCATCTAGTTAACGCTTTGGGGATACTATGGGATCCTTAAGCCTTTTCACAACCAGCACTGTTTACATCTCTGTCAGTTGAAGATAACTGTTAGCAGTGTACATAAAACATGGCCAAAGAATTGAAAACTCTGTCTGGTACAGAGTCAACAGATTTCTCTGAACCCTTGCTCTGGTAGAAAGCGGGATATTTGCATCATTTTGTAAATTTATTTCAGTATTTCTGGCTCAATTTGGTTCAAATACGTAAGGTTTCATAATGTGCAATCTATAAAGATGGCTACACTATCTTACTGATTTCCTTATTATTAATTTAACCAGAAGCATTGATATGCATTTATTTCATATTTTCATGAGAGACATAATATTTTATTTTATCTCACTTTATTTTATTTGTGTATGTATGTATTTATTTATTTATTTTGAGACAGAGTCTCACTATGTCTCCCTTAGTAGAGTGCTGTAGCATCACAGCTCACAGCAACTGCACAGCCTTGATCTTAAGCAATTCTCTTGCCTCAGGCTCCCAAAAAGCTCCTCAGGCACTCAACACAATGCTGGGCTATTTTTGTTGTTGTTGTTATTGTTGTTTGGGACAGGCCAGGTTTGAACTTGCCAGTCCTGGTGTATGTGGCCATCATTCTGGCCTCTGAGCTACAGGGTCTGAGCCAACATAGCCTTTTAAAAAATATTTATCTTTTAATGGTACACAGGATAAATACATATATGAATGATATGTGTATTATAAATATAGATAAATGATATTGTGAACAATGACCAAACAAATATGTAGATTTTGATGCTATCTAAATGGCTTACACCAAACCCTAATGGAAGTGGAGTTATGATTATGCCACATGGCTTAGTTCCTGGTATCTTCAATATCTGTACTATGTTCCAACAATCCCCAAAAGTATGCATATAATTCATATTTAAAAGATGTTCAAGGAAAAATATCTATACTAAACAATAACATGCACGTAAATGATAATGAGTGTCCTGAATTTTCACAGAACACACACTCTTTAGTCAGAGTAAATAAACATTTCTTTTCTATTCTCTTATCATGTTGGATATATCCAAGAAAGGACTATCGAATTGGTCCCAAAATTTCCCTTGGCACGAGAAGAAACAATTTACTTTTTGTGATCATACTGACACTATACATCTCCCTTTTTTACTGACATGACTCAAGAAGCTGAGCTGAGTGATTCTCTGCTTTGTTCCCACAGTGTTCTCTAAATATCTCTTTTATAGGACAGATTATACTGCACTGACAGTAATTTCTTGGTTTATCTATCTTTCCCAAACTGAATTTCTTGAGAAGAGGAAATAAGTCATTTTCTCTCTATGACTTCAGTTCAAGAATTAATAGACATGTTTAATTACTTTGATATTTACCAAAATTAAGATCATAAATTGTAGCCTGTGTTATGCTGCATTAATTCACTTCCAAAAACCACAGTTGACTCCCCTTTCTGACTCTTCCATGCAAGTTTCAATTTGCAAGTCTTATTGGGGTTTCTGGCAGGGTTCCATTTGATTGTGTCTGTAGAGATTTTACATTTCTTCATTTTTGTGTCTCTCAAAAATTTCATAGTGACCCACATAACAGCTAGTGAATTAATGAATAATAGCTCTTTTTATTCATTAAAAGTCAGGTACACAGAAGGGGCACAATGTTTAAGCATTTCATGCTTATTGGATTAGTGAGAAAACAATGACAGTGACAAGCTAATAGAAGCCAACTTCTAACCTGCTTCCCATGAATATAACTTTGAGTTTTAGTAGACAAATTATAAAATGTAAGGTATAAAATTAATTTTTGAGACATAAATGTTAAAATAATTACCTTTTAATTTTTTCAATTTTCTGTCTGTCGCTGCTTTTCTCCATTACGGACAGCCACTCGTGGTAGAGACTTTTCGCAAAAATGCTTTCCGGAATGTTTTTTAGAAAAATCCTTACACAGAGGAAAAACAATGTGTTAAGGCATTATTCTGATATCAAGTATATGCCAGAGAAGCCAGAAAGAATATAACTTGTTTCAAAGTTTAGTGAAGTCCTCCCTTCCACGAACTACACAGAATTCTGTGCCAATTCACCACTGACTTTTCAACAAAGAAATGAATGCTTTGATTTTTTTTTCCCAAATAAACCCGTAGGAATAACTAAAGTCAGAATAACTGTGGGAAAGCTAAAGGACTCTCTATTTGGGTGGAACCTCCTCTGTGTACACATTTTAGCAGACTTGTACGACATCCTATGTTCTGGTGTAAAGGTGGTCTTCATGCCATCAGTATATGATATGGGAATGTTAAAAGAGCAAGTTTGACTTCACTTTACTGTTTACTCTTTTTCTGTTATGTTCCATTACCTTCAAAACCGGTTCCTCTTCTGTGTCCCTCCATTGTATAACTATGAATGCACTCCTCTAAAATTGTTAGTGATGTAAGTTACTAACTACACTGGTGATTATCCCTTTTTATGATCATGCTGTTTCTGACCCTCACCTGCGAGTCCCCCTCCCTACATTACCTTAGGAGATTGTAGATTGTATTTTTTTGTGAAAATAAATTACTAAGTGCTCTTGTGATCATAGCCTAATAAACTGACTAACACACCTCACTCTCTGTTGCTTTCGCTTCTGGAATTATGCATGCTTGACCCCCTAGAAAAGTTTTGCCTTCTAAAATTCAGAGCCTCGCTCAATTCAGGGTTGCACTCAGAAACTTCATTTTAAGACACTGGGGCAGTTGCCAGCCAGCTCTTCAATAAAAGTTCTCCTCTTTAATTTCACTTGTCTGGTGGTGTGGTCTTTGAGGGGACTCCTGGACATAACATTATAGAGATTCCAGGGAGGTTCTCCAGACACTGACACTGCCGATACTCAGGCGGCCTCCAGGGTGAGCTTTCGTTAGAAGCCCCCTGGAAACTTTCCAGGGACCCTATAGTACCCAGTGCCCTCAGGAGAAAAGCTGACAATCACTCATAAATTCTGCCAAAGTCCACCTCCGGAGGGAAGAAATTTAAACACCTATATCTGCCTAGTGTCTGCAAACATGAGTGTAACAACTTGTTGTGTACATTTCTTGTTGTGCTTATTTGTTCTTGTAGACCACTGTGATAATATATAACTGTTTGTTGTATTTGTTTGTTGTGAGTTGTGTAGGGCCTTTAGGAACCTCTGAGGGAAAGCCAAAGGGGATGGAGCTGTGGACAGGAACCCCAGGTTGCTGGGCTATTGGCCTGTCAGAGACTGTCAGAAGCATGTGTCAGTAGAGCATCCCACCCCTGAAAATGCTGGAAGAAAAACCAATGGTGAGTTTTAGCACAGCCAGAGACAGCAAGACATTTCTGCTGCTGAGACATCGTTGCTGTGGCCTCAGTCCACGGGGAAATTGGGGTTCAGAGGGCAGGTGAAAAGGGACTTTGATTTCTATCCTCAAGAATGATGCCTGAGGTTGGTCCTGTAAACCTGTGAGACAGTAACCTCATACTCCTGGGCTTTGGGCCTGTCAGAAGCAGGAACCCTGGGTTACTGAGCTATTGGCCCATTGGGGGCTCCCACAGAACACTGGGATGCTGATGGGGACCCCTAACCACAGTTACACAAAATTACATATTTTAGTTCATTCCTGTTCCATTTATGTCTTATGCATTTAGTTAATATATTTTAGTTTGTACTTTTGCTTTTTTACAACATAGTGTTTTCATCACCAAAACCAGACTCAGCCCTAAGCTGTCTTTTCAAACATTTGAAGGATATTTTTCCACAGACAGAGTTCTCCAAGGAACACCTTAGGACCCTTTGTGAACTTGAGTGATGAGCTTTTAATGTGGGATGCCCCCCTATTCATTCACAGGTGCTTTTGAGCCTTTTCTCTAACAAGTTTAGAAAACAGCCTCAGAGAATCTAGTCAAGATGACTGGTGGAGATGGATGAGACCACCTTGGGAGGGAGAGTTCAGATGCACCTGGTGGTTTCTGCTAATCCTCCAGGTCCCCTTGATGAGTCTTCAGGGAGTCAAACACAGGGAGGAACTGGCATGCAGGAACAGGCACCTATACAGGCAGACGTCTAAGACAAGGTAAGATCCATCTGGGGTTCCCACAATTTGGGTGGAAGTGGGGGGTCTGATCAACCTCTGAGTCTGTTGAGTGGTGTACGAGTGTGTGTATTGGTTCTGAGCGTATAGAAATGAGAGAGTAAGTGTGGACTAATAGACATAGTTCATGTCAGGCCCTTGCCTGTCTTGTTATTTTATGTCATTTGTTCAGGGTTCATGGGAAAATTGGTCTCAGCCTGAAACAAACAGTCTTGGAGACATTTGTGAGTGGATTGCAGATCTTTTCATTCAAGGGATCCTTCAAGACTTTGCTCCTTCTGAGATCTCCTTCTTTACCTACTTGCTCTTATGTGTCCTACAACGCTCACCACTTGGTGTGCCTTTGACCTGGCAATCACTGGTCTCTTCATCCGTATTATTGCTATTTGGCTTGGTAGTGCTGCCCCTCCAGAGTACTCTTCCAAATGGTGTGTGGCTCTGACTACTTGTTTTATCTCTTTGTGGCGACCTTGTTCATACTTCTGTCCCCACCCAGTGTATTTTTCCCAGCTAGTTCTAATTCTTCTGCATCTCCCTAGCTCGTTGATGCCTCATCCTCACCAGACTTTGGGTCCCTCTTTTTTCCATCATCTGGGGAAGACTCTTCCATCATAGCAGTAGCTCTTGACATGAGGCCCTCTCTTTTTCCTAGTCTAGGGAGGTCTCTATTGCAGGAAGTGATGACACTCTTGAACTACATAAAGACCCTGGAGACTTGTCTGTTCCATTCTCCCACTATTCAGAGTTATTACTCAGAGTGTCTTTCCTTCCAGGATTCTCACTCAGCATTTGCCCCATTGTGGTACTCTTGGTTCCCATCAGTCAAGAGAAAGGAATTGTGTAGTTTTTATAATATTATTATCCCCTGTTGCCTCCAAAATTTCCATCCTGTTGACTTGTTAGTACATGTATTTTGTCATCCTATCACATTTCCTGTAAGCCTTCATTCTTATGCAGGCAACAGGGTTGTTGCCGGAATGGCAATGATGACTGATTAGAAATTCAGACATATTAAAAGGAGTTCTGATTCCTTTCACTGCCTATAAAGACAAGCCCACTCCTTTTAATTGACACCTGCTATTTAAGGTGCCATTAAAGGACAAGAGAAGGCCACTCAACGTCAAGTGAGAATCTAAGGTATTTCAAAAAACATCAATGTCCTCATGTCACTCTATTATTATACTTTTATTCTTGTCAGAGAAGTAATAAGAAAAAAAATAGATCGATTCCAAGGCATTGCCTGTTCTATCGTATCTTCCACTAGACATGTGCCTGGATGATTGTCATTCAGGCTTATTGTCACATAACCTAACCATTTGGGGGTTAGGCTATTGAGTTTTCTAATTCCAAACTAATTTGAACTATTGCACCCATTTTAAAAGTCAGATAGAGAAGAGGAAAATTTGTGATTTCGAAATAGAGCAATTCTTTTAAAAACCTCCATAGAGAACATACTCATGATTGCTCTTGAAGAACAACATTAAATCTTACAACTATCCTTGAATGAAAATAACTTGGAACCATCTTAACTAACTCTGCCACAGTTGGAATAACAACTTAGGAGAGGTTCTGAATTGCAGTCATGAACCCCCAGCACATGACTAAACATCTCTTGTCTTTCAAAGCAGAACCTAGGCCTCAGAAGAATTTCACAATTCATTTGAGCTGAGATTTCACAGGACTAAAGAGAAATGTCTCCTGAAAAGTCAGATGTATCCAAGTTAGCAAATCTCAAGCAATTTTTGTCCAATCACACTGGGAAGACTTATACTTCTATTTCAGTAAAACCAGAAGACTATGTTAATTAGTCGCATGTAAGCACTCCAATTTCTACAGATAATCAAGACATTGAATCCCATCATGACAAAATTGTATTTATGATTTGTGTACAAATGACTTAATGAAAAAAAAAACATGAGTGAAAAATTAAAAGAATACTTAAGTACCATTTCAAAACAGACTTAAAAATAAGAAAACAGAAGTTTACAAAGTTGTGGTGAAAAATATGTCCCTTTTCACAACCACTTAGAGAAAATGGGTGTAAAACGCAGTTGTACAATAAAACTTCAATTACCCAAAATCCATTTAACCAGATTCTTCAATCATTATGATTCTTTTTTTTTTGCCCTTTTAAAAAAAATAATATTCTTGTCATTCGAATCACAATTTAGCACTTAAAATACCATTGTTCTTTGCAATAGACTCAGCAATTTCGTACATTTTAAGAAGTGTATTTTTATGAAAAACAGTATGCTGAGAAGATAGTTTGAGACAGCCTGATTTTCTTAAAAAAAGAGATGGAAGAAAACCTAATTTCATGAAGAACATTTATTATGCCAATGTACATGCACAATATACATATCCTTGGCATATATAATTCGCTTAAAGGACCATGTATGTCTGTATTATATTCCAGGATGGAAGAATTAGTACAAACCCTTTGCAAAACTGAATACATGACAATAAATCAAGTTCTCCATTTTTTTGAGTGATATTTATTTGAAAATGTCTAAATCAGGATTTGTTGAAGAAGAGACATGGCCCATGTATGAAGAAATGTGATTGATCATAAAGTCATGAAGTAAGATTGTCTAACAAGAGGGCCACTCTGCTGAACTAGAGGTAGGCAAGATTCATTGTCATCATGTTTCCCTGAGATTCAGGCTGAGGGCTGGTCTCTACCACTGGCTCTGGTTGAATCAAATCCTTTGGGAGATGAAGGCCTAAGAAAGTCTTGTAGAAGCTATTGCCAGGGACAGAAGCTGTGCTAAAAGCTGATTTTATGTCTAGGTTTTCAAAAAATAAATACATGATCGACTTTTAATCTTCTAAAACAAACAAACTTTCAATGCCAAATCCGATATCCAGGTTAACTGGGTTTCATTTATGATGGTTAAAATAAATACTTTAATGACATTCACATGTTGAAGAAATTTGCCATAACCAAAGCAACTCTTCAGGATATTCCCAGAACTATCATCCATAATGATAAGCCAAATCCTGTACCACAAAAGTAAACTCATTCAGAAACTTTTGATCAAACTCCAACTTCCACAGTGATGAAAGGATTAAAAATGTCTACTGGACTTTTGAAAAACTCAATACCCAAAATTTTACCAGACTTATCAATATTCTCCATTAATGTGAATGGCTTAAACTGTCCTCTAAAGAGGCAAAGGTTGGCTGACTGGATACAAAAACTCAGGCCAGATATTTGCTGCATACAAGAATCACATCTTAACTTCAAAGATAAATATAGACTCAGGGTGAAATGATGGTCGTCCATATTTCAGGCAAATGGTAATCAGAAAAAAGCAGGTGTTGCAATTCTATTAGCAGATACAATAGGCTTTAACCCAACAAATGTAAGAAAGGATAAGAATGGTCACTTCATATTTGTTAAGGGTAATACTCAATATGATGAGATTTCAATTATTAATATTTAAGCACCCAACCAGAATGCGCCTCAACTTATAAGTGAAACGCTAACAGACATGAGCAACTTGATTTCCTCCAGCTCCATAATGTCGGAGATTTCAACACTCTTTTGACATTGTTGGATAGATCCTCCAATAAGAAGCTGAGCAAAGAAATTTTAAAATTAAACCTAACCAACATTTGGATTTAGCAGACATCTACAGAATATTTCATCACAACAAAACTGAATACACATACTTCTCATCAGCCCACGGGACATACTCCAAAATCGATCACATCTTAGGTCACAAGTCTAACCTCAGTAAATTTAAAGGAATAGAAATTATTCTTTGCATCTTCTCAGACCACCATGGAATAACAGTTGAACTCAGTAACAGCAGGAATCTGCATATTCATACAAAAACATGGAAGTTAAATAACCTTATGCTGAACGATAGCTGAGTCATAGATGAGATTAAGAAGGATAACCTGAAATTTTTAAAACAAACGACAATGAAGACACAAATTATCAGAACCTCTGGAATGCTGCAAAGGCAGTCCTAAGAGGGAAATTTATAGCACTGCGAGCTTTCCCCCAAGAGAATGAAAAGAGAGGAAGTTAACAACTTAATGAGACATCTCAAGTAACTGGAAAAGGAAGAACATTCCAACCCAAGACCCAGTAGAAGAAAAGAAATAACCAAAATTAGAGCAGAATTAAATGAAATTGAAAAAAAAAAGAATTATACAACAGATCAATAAATCAAAAAGTTGTTTTTTTGAAAATGTCAATAAACAGATAAACCTTTGACTAACCTAATCAGGAAGAAAAGAGTAAAATCTCTAATTTCATTAATCAGAAATGACTAAGAGGAAATAACCATAGACTCCTCAGAAATTCAAAAAATCCTTAATGAATATTACAAGAAACTTTATTCTCAGAAATATGAAAATCTGAAGCAAATTGAAAAATACTTGGAAGCACCTCACCTTGCACAATTTAGCCAGAATGAAGTGGAAATGTTGAACAGCCCTATATCAAGTTCTGAAATACTATCAACCATACAACATCTCCCTAAAATGAAAAGCCCGGGACCAGATGGCTTCACATCAAAATTCTACCAAACCTTTAAAGAGGAAGTAGTATCTATATTACTCATCCTGTTCCAAAATATAGAAAAAGAATGAAGACTACCCAACACGTTCTATGAAGCAAACATCACCCTGATCCCCAAGCCAGAAGAAGACCCAACAAGAAAAGAAAATTATAGACCAATATCACTAATAAATATAGATGCAAAAATATTCAATAAGATCCTAACTAACTGAATCCAGCAACACATCTAACAAATTATACATCATGATCAATTTGCTTTTCTCCCAGGGTCTCAAGGATGGTTCAATATACGTAAAACTATAAGTATAATTCAGCACATTAAACAAATTAAAAAACAAAGAACATATAATTCTCTCAATTGATGCAGAAAACCTTTAGATAATATCCAGCATTCCTTCATGATCAGAACACTTAAGAAAATTAGAAAGGGGAAAGGGAGGGGAGGGAGGGTGGAGGGAGGGGGAAGGAGGGGCATTAATGGGATTACACCTGCGGTGCATCTTACAGGGGTATATGTAAATCCTAGTAAATGTGGAATGTAAAGATCCATTTTCTTAGCAAAATAACTAAGAAAATGCTACAAAAGCTATGTTAACTAATGTGATGAAAATGTGTCAAACGATCTATGAACCAAGTGTATGGTGCCCCAGGATCACACTAATGTACACAGCTATAGTTTAATAAAAATAAATAAATAAATAAATACATAAATAAATGAAAATTAATATAGCAGGGACATTTCTTAAACTGATAGAGGCCATCTAGAGCATGCACACAGCCAATATCGTATTGAATGGAGTTAAATTGAAATCATTTCCACTCAGATCAGGAACCAGACAAGGCTACCCATTGTTTCCATTGCTCTTTAACATTGTAATGGAAGTTTAACCATTGCAATTAAGGAAGAAAAGGCAATCAAGGGTATCCATGTAGGGTCAGAAGAGATCAAACGTTCTCTCTTTGCAGATGATATGATTGTCTATATGGAAAACACCAGGATTCTACTACAAAACTCTTAGACATAATCAAGGAATACAGGAGTGTCTCAGATTACAAAATTAACATTCATAAATCAGTAGCCTTTATATATACCAACAATAGTCAAGATGCAAAAACAGTTAAGTACTCTATTCCATTCACAGTAGTGCCAAGAAGATGAAATATTTGGGAGTTTATCTAACAAAGGACGTGAAAGATCTCTATAAAGAGAACTATGAAACTCTAAGAAAATAAATAGCCAAAAATGTTAACAAATGGAAAAACATACCAGGCTCCTGGCTGGGAAGAATCAACATTGTTAAAATGTCCATACTACCCAAAGCAATATACAATTTTAATGCAATCCCTATTAAAGCTACATTATCATACTTTAAAGACCTTGAAAAAAATAATACTTAATTTTATATGGAATCAGAAAAAAACCTCGAATAGCCAAGACGTTAATCAGAAATAAAAACAAAGCATGAGGACTCATGCTACCGAACCTCAGACTATACTATAAATCGATAGTGATCAAAACAGCATGGAACTGGCACAAAAACAGAGAGGTAAATGTATGGAACAGAATAGAGAACCAAGAGATGAACCCAGCTACTTAGCATTATTTGATCTTTGAAAATCCAATTAAAAAAATTTAGTGGGGAAAATATTCCCTGTTTAACAAATGGTGCTGGGTGAACTAGCTGGCAACCTGTAGAAGACTGAAAGTGGACCCACACCTTTCACCATTAACTAAGACAGACTCTCACTGGATTAAATATTAAAACTTAAGACATGAAACTATAAAAATACTAGAAGAGAGAGTGCAGGGAAAACGTTTGAAGAAATCTGTCTGGGTGAGTATTTTATGAGGAGGACACCCCAGGCATTTGAAGAAGATACAGAAATACACTACTGGGACCTGATCAAACTAAAAAGCTTCTGCACAGCCAAGAACACAGTAAGTAAAGCAAGCAGACAGCCCTCAGAATAGGAGAAGATATTTGCTTGTTATGTTTTCTACAAAGGTTTAATAACCAGAATCCACAGAGAACTCAAACGTATAAGCAAGAAAAGAACAAGTGATCCCATCACAGGCCTGGCAAGGGACTTGAAGAGAAACTTCTCTGAAGAAGACAGGCACACAGCCTACAGACATAAGAAAAAATGCTTATCATCCTTAATCATCAGAAAAATGCAAATCAAAACTACTTTGAGATATCATCTAACTCCAGTAAGATTATCCCATATCACAAAATCCCAAGA
Organism: Nycticebus coucang; assembly: GCF_027406575.1. Taxonomy (NCBI): domain Eukaryota; kingdom Metazoa; phylum Chordata; class Mammalia; order Primates; family Lorisidae; genus Nycticebus; species Nycticebus coucang. The sequence continues at coordinate 34,227,403 of NC_069805.1, read as the reverse complement.
CCAGAGATGTGGGCATGGATGTGGAGAAAGGGAACACTTCTGCATTCCTGGTGGGAGTGCAAATTAATACATTCCTTGTGGAAAGATATTTGGAGAACACTTAGAAATCTAAAAATAGATCTGCCATTCAATCCTATAATTCCTCTACCAGGCATAAACCCAGAAGACCAAAAATCACATCATAACAAAGATATCTATACCAGAATGTTTATTGCAGCCCAATTCATAATTGCTAAGTCATGGAAAAAGCCCAAGTGCCCATCGATCCACGAATGGATTAATAAATTGTGGTATATGTACACCATGGAATATTATGCAGCCTTAAAGAAAGATGGAGACTTTACCTTTTTCATGTTTACATGGATGGAGCTGGAACATATTCTTCTTAATAAAGTATCTCAAGAATGGAAGAAAAAGTATCCAATGTACTTAGCCCTACTATGAAACTAATTTATGGCTTTCATATGAAAGCTATAACCCAGTTATAGACTAAGAATATAGGGAAGGGGAAGAGAGAGGGATGGGAAGGGGAGGATTTGTGGAGGGAGGGTGATTGGTGGGATTACACCTATTACAAGGGTACATCTGAAACTTAGTAAATGAAGAATATAAATGTTTTAACACAATAACTAAGAAAATGCCAGGAAGACTATGTAACCAGTGTCATGAAAACATGTCAAATGGTCTATAAAACCAGTATATGGTGTCCCATGATCACATTAATGTACACAGCTATGATTTAACAATAAAAAATAAAAATAAATTAAAAATAAAAAAAAAATAAATATATGGCACTTCTGAGATTGTGGGGCAGAATGATTAAGTCCCAACTCTAATTATGAGGTTATAAAGTTTTCACTAATCATGATTGAAGCAAAAGAACTGTATAGAATACGAAATGTCATAAAATTAAAAGAAAACTCAAATGTTCAAAACATTCTGACTCAGCATTCAAGGGAAAAAGAAACAGGGGAGAAAGTATGAAGAAGATATTTGCATGATAACTATGTACATGAAAGAAATTGTCAGTGACCTCAGCAATTTTTGGCTTGTGTTGGTAGAAGAATATTTCTGTATTAAGGTACAATTCTGTATCTGTTTTCAAAAGTTTCACCCAAGGGCGGCGCCTGTGGCTCAGTGAGCAGGGCGCCGGCCCCATATGCCGAGGGTGGCGGGTTCAAACCCAGCCCCGGCCAAACTGCAACAAAAAAATAGCCGGGCGTTGTGGCGGGCGCCTGTAGTCCCAGCTGCTGGGGAGGCTGAGAATCGGGTAAGCCCAAGAGTTAGAGGTTGCTGTGAGCCGTGTGATGCCATGGCACTCTACCCCAGGGCGGTAGAGTGAGACTCTGTCTCTACAAAAAAAAAAAAAAAGTTTCACCCAAGATTAATTTTGAAATCTTTACCTTCACCTGGAAGAGAGTGCGATAGTGGAGACATCATCATAAGCAAGGTGTTGGTTTTTGCAACATCTGTGAGTGGGTTTGGATTATTTTAGATTTGAATAAGATTGTGTTTTGTACATGGGGTAGGAGTAGCAGAAGTAAAGATGGGTTATTGTGAGATGATAATTTAAAAAGCATATTTGATATGTCGTATCATTGGTGGTGGCTTTTAAGGTCTAAGATTCCTTTATGATAAATTTTTTTTCATACATATTTGATTTTCAGTTTGCTATAGGTCTTTACAGACAAGAATAATTTTCATAAGGTAACAAAGAAAAGAAATATGCTGCTTCAGAGCTACACGGGGGGTGACAAACAGAGGATTTTTCCTACCTTTAGCACACATGCTAAGACATAGGGATTTTCACGCCCAAGATCAATTTCAACTCCTGCATCCAGTTTTTCAATAATGTCTTTGCAGGAGTCACTGTCACCAGGGACCCAGAAGATGCCAGCCGTCAGGGGTCCCTTGGCATTGAGGAAAAAAAGAACATCCTATGGGGAAGCAAAGAAAAAAAAGGCACTTCATCTCCATGAACAAGGGGACAGGTACATGCCCTCTTTGGCCCCCAGAGTCTGGGATGTGCTAAGATAAAGGCACTGTAGGACTAGATCCAGACAGATGGCTACAAGGATTAAACTCAATTTCTTTTGAGAGCAGAATGGTAGTTACCAAGGTAAGAGTGGTAGTGAGGTTAGGGGGATTTTTGGTCCAAAGGTACAACATTTTAGTTAGATGGGAACATTAAATTCAGGGGAGCTACTGTCTAGCAAGGAGACCTCAGTTAACAAGAATGTGTTGTATTCTTAAAAATTGCTGACAGTATTTTAAAGGTGTTCTAGTTTTCTTTCCGTCTTCTACTTGTACTGGAGGAAGAGAATGGCTTTGGAGAAAAGCAATCCATGAAAAGCTTTCAGTTTTACTCCATTCAGTAAAATATTAGCTGTGGGTTTGTCACAGATAGCTTCAGTCAGTTTCAGAAATGTTCCACCTATGCCTATAATCTTCAGTGTTCTAGTTAGAAAAGGATGCTGGATTTTATCAAACACTTTTTCTGCATCTTTTGAGAGGATCATATGGTCTTTATTTTTGCCTCTGTTAATATGGTGGATAACATTTATGGACTTGCATATGTTAAACCAGCCTTGCATCCCTGGGATGAAACCTACTTGATCATGATGTATGACTTTTTTGATAATAAGCTGTAATCTATTGGCTAGGTTTTTGTTGAGAATTTTTGCATCTATATTTATGAGTGAAAGTGGTCTGAAATTTTCCTTTTTAGTTGGGTCTTTTCCTGGTTTTGGTATCAGGGTAATGTTTGCTTCATAGAACGTGTTTGGGGAAGATTCCTTCCTCCTCAATTTTTTGGAATAATTTCTGCAGTACAGGAATAAGCTCTTCCTTGAAGGTTTGATAGAATTCTGGTGTGACGCCATCTGGACCAGGGCATTTTTTGGTTGGAAGCTTTTTTATTGTTTCTTTGATCTCAGTGCTTGAAATTGGTCTGTTCAGGAGCTCTATTTCTTCCTGGCTAAGTCTAGGGAGAGGGCGTGATTCCGAATATTGATTCACTTCTTTCACATTGTCAAATTTCTGGGCATAGAGTTTCTGGTAGTATTCAGAGATGATCTCTTGTATCTCTGTGGGATCATTTATTTCCCCTTTATCATTTCTGATTGAGGTTACTAGAGATTTTACTTTTCTATTTCTAGTTAGTCTGGCCAAAGTTTTATCTATGTTATTTATTTTTTCAAAAAACCAATTCCTTGTTTCATTAATTTTCTGAATGATGCTTTTGTTTTCAATTTCATTGATCTCTGATTTGATTTTGGATATTTCTTTTCTTCTACCCGTCCTATTTTTTTTAAAAGAGCTAAAACTAAAATCTCTTAGGAGGAAACATTGGGAGAAATCATCATGACATGGGTTTGGGAATGATTTTGTTTATAAGACACAAAAAACACATGCAACAAAAGAAAGAAAATGAAAGAACCTTATCAAAATTAAGAATTATTGTGCGGACGGAGGCGGAGCAAGATGGCAGCCGAGTAACAGCTTCCTTCCATCTGTGCACTGTGAGTCTGTGGAGATAGGACTCCAGGCATCTCTGGCTGGTGGGAACTGCCTATCATCACTCCTATGAGGATACAGGGAGTCAGCGAGAGACTTCTGGACCCCAAGAGGAGGACTAAAACAGTGGAAAACCGGCAAGTGGTAGCGTGTGTTCAATCCCTCTAAACCCACCCACAACTGTAAGTTCAGTAGCAGCGAGACTGCAAACCAGAAAGGCCTTACCTGTGAACTGTTTTGGTGTCTTTGGACTTGGCACTCAGCTGAACTGCCTTGGGGAGAGCCTGAGCGGGAGTGCGGAGAACTTTGGCCGTTGTCTGGGGCCCCAGTCTGAGCCGCTGAGCCAGACGGAGCTAATACCGTTTGGCGGTGGGTCACACGGAACCATTGTCAGTGATCTGCCCCGGCAAGCTCCGCCCTCAGGGTCGCAGACCTAGAAAGGGTGGGAGCTGATAACCCAGCAACCAAGTAGCCTAAGGGTGGGGCCTGAGCCGCCTTGCAGCCCTAACCCTCAGGGGCAGAGTGAGACCGGTTTTGGCACCCTGGGTAAGTGGATAGCCACTTCAGCAGTGATTCCAGCGAGAAAGCAGGGAAAGCTTCTGCTCAGCAAGTTTACAAGTTCAAAGTGCCTTTTAAGTGGGCTGAAGAGAGATTCAGGGTGTCTACCTGCTAGGGTTTGAGAAACTAGCAGCCTCCAGTCGTATCAGAACTGTGATTAACATCTCATACCCCAGAAGACCACGTGTTGCCCAGACAATATTCAATAACATATACAAACTGCTTTGTTTTTCGTTGTGTATTTTTTTCTGTTTGGTTGTTTTTTTTGTTTGTTTATTTTGACGTTGATGTTCTTTTGTTTTTTAATTTCAATCTTTTCCATACAGATCCCTTTTTCTTTCTCAATTTTTGTAGTTTAATTATGATTTCCCATTGCTGCCTTTCTTAATAACTAGAACTTCATTTTTGCTAGTGTTTCTACCGCTATCATTTGGTTTTCCACCCAATTTTATCCCCGTAAAGTTTTCTGTTTGCTTGTTTTGGTTTGATTTATAGCATTTTTGTCTTTCCTCTCTACTTGATGGAGGTGGGGTACTGTTTCTGATCAGGTTAGCAAAGAGCTGCTGACCCCAAGGGAACCACCCAACTGGGCACCATCAGAAGGTGGGTTTTTTTAAGGTTGTGTCAAAGTACCCTACTGTACACTTATATTGCCCTGTCTCCCTCTTTCTGTGCCTCTCTTCTTTTTGTCAATATTCCTTATACCCACCCCCTCTCCTTTCTCTATCTTTCTTTTTTTTCTTATCACTCGGTCCTCCTTTCTTTCATCTTTTTTTGCTCTTCAACCTTCTCACCCTTCTGGTCCTGTAACCCTTAGTCCACAGGCACGAGAACTTAAAGAGCAAGAGGAAGTGAAAGGAAAATTAGGGCAAGGAAACAAATAAAAGAAATCACTCATGAGGAAGAATCAGCAGAAAACTCCAGGCAACATGAAGAACCACTCAAAAACAACCCTGCCAAGGGACCATGAGGTAGCTACTGCAGAGGATTCCACCTACACAGAAATGTTAGGAATGACAGAAAGGGAATTTAGAATACAAATTTTCAAAACAATGAAAGAAATGATGGAAACAATGAAGGAAATTGCTAATAAAGTGAAAAATAACCAAAAGGAAATCCAAAAACAGAATCAAATAAGAGACGAACGATATGAAGAATATAAAAAGGATAGCGCAGAGCTGAAAGAACTGAAATAGTCAATTAGGGAACTTAAAGATGCACTGGAAAGTATCAGCAACAGGTTAGACCATGCAGAAGAAAGAATTTCAGAGGTAGAAGACAAAGTTTTTGAGATAACTCAGATAGTAAAAGAGGCAGAAAAGAAGAGAAAGCAGAACGTTCACTGTCAGAATTATGGGACTTTATGAAGCGTTCCAACATACGAGTTATAGGAATTCCAGAAGGGGAAGAAGAATGCCCCAGAGGAATGGAAGCCATACTAGAGAATATTATAAAAGAAAATTTCCCAAATATCACCAATGATTCTGACACACTGCTTTCAGAGGGCTATCGGACCCCAGGTCGCCTCAACTCTAACCGAGCTTCTCCAAGACACATTGTGATGAACCTGTCCAAAGTCAAGACAAAAGAAAAGATTCTGCAAGCTGCCAGGAGTAAGCGCCAGTTGACCTACAGGGGCAAATCCATCAGAGTGACCGCAGACTTCTTTAATGAAACATTCCAAGCAAGAAGACAATGGTCATCTACCTTTAATCTACTTAAACAGAACAATTTCCAGCCCAGAATACTGTACCCTGCAAAGCTAAGCTTCAAAATTGATGGAGAAATCAAATCATTTACAGATATACAAACATTGAGAAAATTCGCCACAACAAGACCATCTCTACAGGAAATACTTCAACCTGTTCTGCACACTGACCAGCACAATGGATCAGCAGCAAAGTAAGAACTCAGAAATCAAAGGACAGAACCTAACCTCCACACTGATGCAAAAGATAAAACTAAACAATGGACTCTCACCAAATAAGATGAATAGAATACTACCACACTTATCAATTATCTCAATAAATGTTAATGGCTTGAATTCCCCACTGAAGAGACATAGATTGACTGACTGGATTAAAAAACACAAGCCATCCATTTTCTGCCTGCAAGAAACACACCTGGCTTCAAAAGACAAATTAAAGCTCCGAGTCAAGGGTTGGAAGACAATTTTTCAGGCAAATGGAATTCAGAAGAAAAGAGGAGTTGCAATCTTATTTTCAGATACATGTGGATTTAAAGCAACTAAAGTCAAAAAAGACAAAGATGGTCACTTTATATTGGTCAAGGGAAAACTACAACAAGAAGACATTTCCATTCTAAATATTTATGCACCCAATTTAAATGCTCCCAGATTCTTGAAGCAGACCTTACTCAGTCTGAGCAATATGATATCTGATAATACCATCATAACAGGGGACTTTAACACACCTCTTACAGAGCTGGACAGATCCTCTAAACAGAAATTAAACAAAGATATAAGAGATTTAAATGAGACCCTAGAACAAATATGCTTGATAGACGCATATAGAACACTCCACGCCAAAGATAAAGAATATATATTCTTCTCATCACCCCATGGAACATTCTCCAAAATTGATCACATCCTGGGACACAAAACAAATATCAACAGAATCAAAAGAATTGAAATTTTACCTTGTGTCTTCTCAGACCATAATGCACTAAAGGTGGAACTCAACTCTAACAAAAATGTTCAACCCCAACCAAAGGCATGGAAATTAAACAATCTTCTGTTGAATAACAGATGGGTGCAGGAAGAAATAAAACAGGAAATAGTTAACTTCCTTGAGCATAACAACAATGAAGATACAAGCTACCAAAACCTGTGGGATACTGCAAAAGCAGTTGGAGAGGAAAATTCATTGCTTTAGATGCCTACATTCGAAAAACAGAAAGAGAGCACATGAATAGACTCAGAAGCCATCTATGGAGTTGGAAAAAGGAGAACAATCTAAGCCTAAACTCAGTAGAAGAAAAGAAATATCCAAAATCAAATCAGAGATCAATGAAATTGAAAGCAAAAGAATCATTCAGAAAATTAATGAAACAAGGAGTTGGTTTTTTGAAAAAAATAAATAAAATAGATAAACCATTGGCCAGACTAACGAGGAATAGAAAAGTAAAATCTCTAGTAACCTCAAACAGAAATGATAAAGGGGAAATAACAACTGATCCCACAGAGATACAAGAGATCATCTCTGAATACTACCAGAAACTCTACCCCAGAAATTTGACAATATGAAGGAAATGGATCAATATTTGGAATCACACCCTCTCCCTAAACTCAACCAGGAAGAAATAGAGCTCCTGAACAGACCAATTTCAAGCACTGAGATCAAAGAAACAATAAAAAAGCTTCCAACCAAAAAATGCCTTGGTCCAGATGGCTTCACTCCAGAATTCTATCAAACCTTCAAGGAAGAGCTTATTCCTGTACTGCACAAATTATTACAAAAAACTGAGGAAGAAGGAATCTTCCCCAACACATTCTATGAAGCAAACATCACCCTGATACCAAAACCAGGAAAAGACCCAAACAAAAAGGAGAATTTCAGACCAATCTCACTCATGAATATAGATGGAAAAATTCTCAACAAAATCCTAGCCAATAGATTACAGCTTACCATCAAAAAAGTCATTCATCATGATCAAGTAGGCTTCATCCCAGGGATGCAAGGCTGGTTTAACATACGCAAGTCCATAAACGTTATCCACCATATTAACAGAGGCAAAAATAAAGATCACATGATCCTCTCAATAGATGCAGAAAAAGCATTTGATAAAATCCACCATCCTTTTCTAATTAGAGCACTGAAGAGTATAGGCATAGGTGGCACATTTCTAAAATTGATTGAAGCTATCTATGACAAACCCACAGCCAATATTTTACTGAATGGAGTAAAACTGAAAGCTTTTCCTCTTAGAACTGGAACCAGACAAGGTTGTCCTCTGTCACCTTTACTATTGAACATAGTGCTGGAAGTTCTAGCCAGTACAATTAGGCAAGACAAGGAAATAAAGGGAATCCAAATGGGAGCAGAGGAGGTCAAACTCTCCCTTTTTGCTGATGACATGATCTTACACTTAGAGAACCCCAAAGACTCAACCACAAGACTCCTAGAAGTCATCAAAAAATACAGTAATGTCTCAGGATATAAAATCAATGTCCACAAGTCAGTAGCCTTTGTATACACCAATAACAGTGAAGATGAGAAGCTAATTAAGGACACAACTCCCTTCACCATAGTTTCAAAGAAAATGAAATACCTAGGAATATACCTAACGAAGGAGGTGAAGGACCTGTATAAAGAAAACTATGAAATCCTCAGAAAGGAAATAGCAGAGGATATTAACAAATGGAAGAACATACCATGCTCATGGATGGGAAAAATCAACATTGTTAAAATGTCTATACTTCCCAAAGCAATCTACCTATTCAGTGCCATTCCTATCAAAGTACCTACATCGTACTTTCAAGATTTGGAAAAAATGATTCTGCGTTTTGTATGGAACCAGAAAAAAACCCGTATAGCTAAGGCAGTTCTCTGTAACAAAAATAAAGCTGGGGGCATCAGCATACCAGATTTTAGTCTGTACTACAAAGCCATAGTTGTTGGAAGATTTTTTACTGTTTTTTATTGTTTCTTTGATCTCAATGCTTGAAATTGGTCTGTTCAGGAGCTCTATTTCTTCCTGGCTGAGTCTATGGAGAGGGTGTGATTCCAAATATTGATCCATTTCTTTCACATTGTCAAATTTCTGTGCATTGAGTTTCTGGTAGTATTCAGGGATGATCTCTTGTATCTCTGTGGGATCAGTTGTTATTTCCCCTTTATCATTTCTGATTGAGGTTACTAGAGATTTTACTTTTCTATTCCTCGTTAGCCTGGCCAATGGTTTATCTATTTTATTTATTTTTTCAAAAAACCAACTCCTTGTTTCATTAATTTTCTGAATGATTCTTCTGTTTTCAATTTCAATGATCTCTGATTTGATTTTGGATATTTCTTTTCTTCTACTGAGTTTAGGCTCAGATTGTTCTTCTTTTTCCAATTCCATAAGATCTTTTGTGAGATTGTTGATGTGCTCTCTTTCTGTTTTTCGAATGTAGGCATCTAAAGCAATGAATTTTCCTCTCAAAACTGCTTTTGCAGTATCCCACAGGTTTTGGTAGCTTGTGTCTTCGTTGTTGTTATGCTCAAGGAAGTTAATGATTTCCTGTTTTATTTCTTCCTTCACCCATCTGTTATTCAACAGAAGATTGTTTAGTTTCCATGCCTTTGGGTGGGGTCGAGCATTTTTGTTAGAGTTGAGTTCCACCTTTAGTGCCTTATGGTCTGAGAAGATACAAGGTAAAATTTCAATTCTTTAGATTCTGTTGATAATTGTTTTGTGTCGCAGGGTATGATCAATTTTGGAGAATGTTCCATGGGGTGATGAGAATAATGTATATTCTTTATCTTTGGGATGGAGTGTTCTGTATGTGTCTATCCAGCACAGTTGTTCTAGGGTCTCATTTAAGTCTCTTATATCCTTGTTTAATTTCTGTTTAGAGGATCTGTCCACCTCTGTAAGAGGAGTGTTAAGGTCCCCTGTTATTATGGTATTATCAGATATCATATTGCTCAGACTGAGTAAGGTCTGTTTCAAGAAACTGGGAGCATTTAAATTGGGTGCATAGATATTTAGAATTGAAATGTCTTCTTGTTGTATTTTTCCCTTGACCAATATAAAGTGACCATCTTTGTCTTTTTTGACTTTAGTTGCTTTAAATCCACATGTATCTGAAAATAAGATTGCAACTCCTCTTTTCTTCTGAATTCCATTTGCCTGAAAAACTGTCTTCCAACCCTTGACTCGGAGCTTTAATTTGTCTTTTGAAGCCAGGTGTGTTTCTTGCAGGCAGAAAATGGATGGCTTGTGTTTTTTAATCCAGTCAGCCAATCTATGTCTCTTCAGTGGGGAATTCAAGCCATTAACATTTATTGAGATAATTGATAAGTGTGGTAGTATTCTATTCATCTTATTTGGTGAGAGTCCATTGTTTAGTTTTATCTTTTGCATCAGTGTGGAGGTTAGGTTCTGTCCTTTGATTTCTGAGTTCTTACTTTCTGCTGATCCATTGTGGTGGTCAGTGTGCAGAACAGGTTGAAGTATTTCCTGAAGAGCTAGTTTTGTTGTGGCGAATTTCCTCAATGTTTGTATATCCGTAAATTTTTTGATTTCTCCGTCAATTTTTAAGCTTAGCTTTGCAGGGTCGAGAATTCTGGGTTGGAAATTGTTCTGTTTCAGTAGATTAAAGGTAGTTGACCATTGTCTTCTTGCTTGGAAAGTTTCATTAGAGAAGTCTGCGGTCACTCTGATGGATTTGCCCCTGTAGGTCAACTGGCGCTTACTCCTGGCAGCTTGCAGAATCTTTTCTTTTGTCTTGACTTTGGACAGGTTCATCACAATGTGTCTTGGAGAAGCTCGGTTAGAGTTGAGGCGACCTGGGGTCCGATAGCCCTCTGAAAGCAGTGTGTCAGAATCATTGGTGATATTTGGGAAATTTTCTTTCATAATATTCTCTAGTATGGCTTCCATTCCTCTGGGGCATTCTTCTTCCCCTTCTGGAATTCCTATAACTCGTATGTTGGAACACTTCATAAAGTCCCATAATTCTGACAGTGAACATTTTGCTTTCTCTCTCTTCTTTTCTGCCTTGTTTACTATCTGAGTTATCTCAAAAACTTTGTCTTCTACCTCTGAAATTCTTTCTTCTGCATGGTCTAACCTGTTGCTGATACTTTCCAGTGCATCTTTAAGTTCCCTGATTGACTGTTTCATTTCCTTCAGCTCTGCTATATCCTTTTTATATTCTTCATATCACTCATCTCGGATTTGACTCTGTTTTTGGATTTCCTTTTGGTTATTTTCCACTTTATTAGCAGTTTCCTTCATTGTTTCCATCATTTCCTTCCTTGTTTTCAACATATGTAATCTAAATTCCCTTTCTGTCATTCCTAACAATTCTGTATAAAAAATAAATAGATAAATAAATAGGCTAGGGTGGGTTGGGGTGGTGGTGCATAGCCCAGTGGATAAGGCACCAACCACATCCACCGAGGAGGGTGGCGGATTCCAGCCCTGCCTGACAAGCTAAACAACAATGACAACTGCAACAAAGCAAAAATACCCTGGCGTTGTGGCTGGCTCATGCAGTCCTAGGTACTTGGGACGCTGAGGCCAGAGAATCCTTAATGCCCAGGAGTTGGAGGTTCTTGTGAGCGGTGACAGCACACCACAGCAATCTACGGAGGGTGACTCAGTGAGAATCTGCCTCACCAAAAAAAAGAAAAAAAATCAAATGAACGAAAAAATCAATAAATAAATATTCAAATCCATCAAATAAAGAAGTAAATAGTCACGTAGCACAGTTCCTGGAACAGAAACCCTACCTCTCCCACGACACACGCTTCCAGTCCAGAGAAAAACTCCAGTCCTCCGTTAAGTTTTTTTTTTTTTTTTTTTTTTGTAGAGACAGAGTGTCACCTTATAACCCTCGGGTCCAGTGCCATGGCATCACAAAGCTCACAGCAACCTCCAACTCCTGGGCTTAAGCGATTCTCTTGCCACAGCCTCCCGAGTAGCTGGGACTACAGAAGCCCGTCACAACGCCCAGCAATATTTTGGTTGCAGTTCAGCCGGATCGGGTTTGAATCTGCCACCCTCCTTATATGGTTCAGGCGCCTTACAGCCTGTGAGCCCCAGGCGTCGCCCCTCAGTTACGTTTTCGACCTTTCTTTCTGATCTGTTCCGTTTTACAGGAGAGCTAGGTAGCTAAACACTGAGGCGCTGACCTGACCTGACCCGAGCCGAGGTTGAAGGGAAGAATGCCTAGGATCTGTCCCCGCCCTTTTCCGCATCGCCTCCCCACTGGGCTTTGAGAGGACGGATCTGTCCTTCGCGGAACAGCTGCATACAGACACAAAGAAGTTACGGGGCCGGGGGCGGTTGATCTCCACTCTAATGCTAGCATTCTGGGAGGCCGAGGCCGGTGGAGACAGGAGACGACCGCCCCCCTCCCCACCATAGTCCCAGCTGTTCGGGAATCTGAAGCAGAAGCATCGCTGGAGCTCAAGAATTCCAGTGTGCTGTGACTTGTGAATGGCCAGATGCCGCTCTTCGTATTGAAGGTGGACTGAGAGTGTATGGGCAAAAAAAGTCTATGAATAAATAAATATATATTCCCACAGACATATATTGCCCTAGCTGTTTGTATAGACGTGAATGAAGAAGAGTTGTTTAATTTTTTTTTTTTGATAGAAATGACACACCCCCTAGGCTCACACGCCACCCACTTCGCTCCTGAGCTCTAGTAGTTACACAGGAGGCAAGCAGTGCATATTGTCAGAAGAACCGTTTCAGAATAAAGGAAGAGAGAGAATGAAGGGGGGTAGAGAGAGAGAGCGGGCAGAAAGCGAGGGGGAGAGGGAGAGAGAGAGAGAGCAGACGAACACGGGTAGGGCGCCGGTCCCATATGCCGGAGGTGGCGGGTTCAAACCCAGCCCCGGCCAAAAAAAAAAAAAAGAAAGCAGGAACACGGGATTTGGAGGGGCTGGGCGAGGCTCCGAGCCTCAGGGGGACGAGAACTTGTACACGGCCGCCACCTGCTTGACTGAGTACGCCAAAGAACGCAGAAGAGAAATCTGGTGGACCAACAGGCGCTAAGGTGACAAGATCCGCGGTATAAGGACGGCCACGGACATCTGGTCATCGGCGGGGCACTGGGGAGACCAAAGTTAACTAACACCCACATGTGCTCCACGTGGGTGTCATGCATAACTGCCTGCCTGGCAAGAGAACACGGGGTGCTCATTCTTCCTTAGCTCAGGTGTTTCATATGAAGGTGTGGTTGCCTGGGGGGGATGTTACCAGGGAAGGAGAGTAAGAAAGGGGAGAGGGGGCGGCGCCTGTGGCTCAGTGAGTAGGGCGCCGGCCGCATATGCCCAGGGTGGCGGGTTCAGGCTCAGCTCCGGCCAAATTGCAAAAAAAAAAATAGCCGGGCCTTTTGGCGGGTGCCTGTATTCCCAGCTGCTCGGGAGGCTGAGGCAGGAGAATCGCTTAAGCCCAAGAGCTGGAGGTTGCTGTGAGCCGTGTGACGCCACGGCACTCTACCCGAGGGCAGTACAGTGAGACTCTGTCTCTACAAAAAAAAAAAAAAAAAAAAAAAAACAAAGGAGAGAGAGAGGGAAGGAGGGAGGGTTGCGTGTCGCAGCATCTCCTTTAGTAGTTCATAAGCGTCATGAAGATGTGTTCAAGCACACGTGTGAGATGTGGAAAGAGAGAAAGAGAGAAACAAGGGAAGAAAGAAGACAAAAGAAACCCCGAAAGTGGTGCCTTTGGCCACGCAGTCACAACAAGTCAGCAACCTGCAGAAACGCAGGACCGGCACGCTCCGCTGCCAATTGGAGGCCCACAAGAGGTCAGGGTCTGCGGCCTCAGTGGGGGTGGGTGGGTGGGTGGGGTTGCTCAGTTCAGAAACGCGTGTGCGTGTGAGTGGGCGCAGTCCGTGGCTCAAGGAGCAGGGCGCCGGCTCCATATTATACCGTGGGTGTTGGTTCAAGCCCGGACTCCGCCAGAACTGGAAAACAAAGAAACGAACAAATTTTCGGGAGCTCAACTCAGTGAGCTGAAGCGATCCGCCAACCTAGACCTCCCAAAGTGCTACGATTACGGGCCTGAGCCACCTCACGGTCGCCCAGCCTAATTGGATTTAGTTAAATATCATTCTCCCACACCTGGTTTCACTGTATCTGGAGAGTTGTATGTGTGGCGGGGGGAAGCTTTTGTTAAGAATGGAAGAGAACGGGGGCGGGTCCTGTGGCTCAGTGAGCAGGGCGCCGGCCCCATATACCAAGGGTGGTGGGTTCAAACCCAGCCCCGGCTGAACTGCAACAAAAAAATAGCCGGGCATTGTGGCAGGTGCCTGTAGTCCCAGCTACTCGGCAGGCTGAGGCTGGAGAATCGCCTAAGTCCAGGAGTTGGAGGTTGCTGTGAGCTGTGTGACGCCGCGGCACTCTACAGAGGGCAATAGAGTGAAACTCTGTCTCTACAGAAAAGAAAAAGAATAGAAGTTGACGGGTGGCGCCTGTGGGTGAAATGAGTAGTGTGCCGGCCCCATATATAGAGGTGGTGGCTGGCGAGAAAAACTGCCCCCTCCTCAACATCATTTAGTTGAAAGAGTTCGCCTGCGGGCACCCCCGCCCAGCCCTCCCGCATATGCGGGAGGTGGCGGGGTCAAACCAAGCCCCGGCCAAAAACTGGAAAGGAAATGAACAGGAAGGAAGGAAGGAAGGAAGGAGGGAAGGAGGGAAGGAGGGAAGGAGGGAGGGAGGGAGGGAGGGAGGGAGGGAGGGAGGGAAGGAAGGAAGGAAGGAAGGAAGATCCAAGAGTAAAAGTTGTTCATTGCCTGTGGCTCAGAGGGTTAGGGCACCGGCCCCATGTACTGGAGGTGGCGGGTTGAAAGCGGGCCTCAGTCAAACACCGCAAAAGAAGGAAAATAATAAAAAAATAAATAGGTAAAAAAATAGGGTGGGGTGGGGGGGTGGTGCATAGCCCAGTGGTTAAGGCACCAACCACATCCACCCAGGAGGGTGGCGGATTCCAGCCCTGCCTGACAAGCTAAACAACAATGACAACTGCAACAAAGCAAAAATACCCCCGCGTTGTGGCTGGCTCATGCAGTCCCAGGTACTTGGGACGCTGAGGCCAGAGAATCCTTAATGCCCAGGAGTTGGAGGTTCTTGTGAGCTGTGACAGCACACCAAAGCAATCTACAGAGGGTGACTCAGTGAGAGTCTGCCTCACCAAGAAAAAGAAAAAAAATCAAATGAACGAAAAAATAAATAAATACATATTCAAATCCATCAAATAAAGAAGTAAATGGTCACGTAGCACAGTTCCTGGAACAGAAACCCTACCTCTTCCCAGACACCCGCTTTCCAGTGCCGAGAAAAACACCAGTCGTCAGTTAAGTTTCGTTTGTTTGTTTGTTTGTTTTTTTGTAGAGACAGAGTGTCACTTTATAACCCTCGGGTCCAGTGCCATGGCATCACACAGCTCACAGCAACCTCCAACTCCTGGGCTTAAGTGATACTCTTGCCTCAGCCTCCCGAGTAGCAGGGACTACAGACGCCCACCACAAGGCCCAGCAATTTTTTGGTTGCAGTTCAGCCGGGGCCGGGTTTGAATCCGCCACCCTCGTTATATGGGGCAGACGCCTTACAGACTGAGCCACAGGCGCCGCCCCTCAGTTAAGTTTTCGACCTTTCTTTCTGATCTGTTCCGTTTTACAGGAGAGCTAGGTAGCCAAACACTGAGGTGCTGACCTGACCTGACCCGAGAGCCGAGGTTGAAGGGAAGAACGCCTAGGATCCGCCCTTCCCCGCACCGCCTCCCCACTGGGCTTTGAGAGGACGGATCTGTCCTTCGCGGAACAGCTGCATACAGACACAAAGAAGTTACGGGGCCGGGGGCGGTTGATCTCCACTCTAATGCTAGCATTCTGGGAGGCCGAGGCCGGTGGAGACAGGAGACGACCGCCCCCCTCCCCACCATAGTCCCAGCTGTTCGGGAATCTGAAGCAGAAGCATCCCTGGAGCTCAAGAATTCCAGTGTGCTGTGACTTGTGAATGGCGAGAGCCCGCTCTTCCTATGGAAGGTGGACTGAGAGTGTATGGGCAAAAAAAATCTATGAATAAATAATTATATAATCCCACAGACATATATTGTCCTAGCTGGTTGTGTAGACGTGAATGAAGAAGAGTTGTTTTTTTTTTTTTTTTTTTTTTTTTTGATAGAAATGACACACCCCCTAGGCTCACACGCTGCCCCGCTCGCTCCTCAGCTCTAGTAGTTACACAGGAGGCAAGCAGTGCATAGTGTCAGAAGAACCGTTTCAGGATAAAGGGAGAGAGAGAATGACGGGGGTAGAGAGAGAGAGCTGGGAGAAAGGGAGGGGGAGAGGGAGAGAGAGAGAGGGAGATAGAGAGAGCAGACGAACACGAAAGCAGGAACACGGGGTTTGGAGGGGCTAGGCGAGGCTCCGAGCCTCAGGGGGACCAGAACTTATACACGGCCGCCACCTGTTGGACTGAGTACGCCAAAGCACGCAGAAGAGACATCTGGTGGACCGACAGGCGCTAAGGTGACAAGATCCCCGGTCTAAGGTCGGCCACGGACGTCTGGTCATCGGCGGGGCACTGGGGAGACCGAAGTTACCTAACACCCACGTGGAGCACATGTCATGCATGCCTGCCTGCCTGGCAAGAGAACACGGGGTGCTCATTCCTCGCTAGCTCAGGTGTTTCATATGCAGGTGCGGGTGCCTGGGGGTGATGTTACCAGGGAAGGAGAGAAAGAAAGGGGAGAGGGAGGGAAGGAGGGACGGATGCGTGTCGCAGCATCTCCTTTAGTAGTTCATAAGCGTCATGATGATGTGTTCGAGCACACGTGTGAGATGTGGAAAGAGAGAAAGAGAGAAACAAGGGAAGAAAGAAGAAAAAAGAAACCCCGAAAGTGGTGCCTTTGGCCACGCAGTCACAACAAGTCAGCAACCTGCAGAAATGCAGGACCGGCACGCTCCGCAGCCAATTGGAGGCCCACAAGAGGTCAGGGTCTGGGGCCTCAGCGGGGGTAGGTGGGTGGGTGGGGTTGCTCAGTTCAGAAACGCGTGTGCGTTGAGTGGGCGCAGTCCGTGGCTCAAGGAGTAGGGGCCGGCCCCATACTATACCGTGGGTGTTGGTTCAAGCCCGGACTCCGCCAGAACTGGAAAACAAAGAAACAAACAAATTTTCGGGAGGTCAATTCAGTGAGCTGAAGCGATCCGCCCACCTAGACCTCCCAAGTTCTATGATTACAGTCCTGTACCACCTCACATCGCCCAGCCTAATTCGATTTAGTTAAATATCATTCTCCCACACCTGGTTTCACTGTATCTGGAGAGTTCTATGTGTGGCGGGGCGAAGCTATTGTTAAGAATGGAATAGGACCCGGGCGGGTCCTGTGGTTCAGTGAGCAGGGCGCCGGCCCCATATACCGAGGGTGTTGGTTTCAAACCCAGCCCCGGCCCAACTGCAACAAAATAATAGCCGGGCACTGTGGCGCGCGCCTGTAGTCCCAGCTGTACTACCTTATGTAGTGATTCTTCTGATGGATCTTGGGAAAACAAATTGTAAATCTTCTGGAAAGTATTCACTAGTCTAGATGCCATTAAAATCATTGATGATTCTCCTGTAGTCCCAGCTACTCAGGAGGCTGAAGCAAGAGAATCACTTAAGCCCAGGCGTTGGAGGTTGCTGTGAGCTGGGTGAGGCCACGGTACTCTACCGAGGGCCACAGAATGAAACTCTCCCTCTACAAAAAAAAAAATAATAATAATAATAATAAAAAAATTGATGATTCATGAGAAGGTATCAAAACAGCAATATTAACAGGAGTTTTGAACAAGTTGATTTCAACCCTCATGGATGACTTGAGAAGTTTAATTTTTAATGTAGTAAGAAACTGGTAATAGCAAGAAAATCAGAATTGGAATTGGAGCCTAACTATATGCTGAATTGCTGCAATCTCATGATAAAACATGAACAGATGAGTAGGAGGCTTCTTAATAATGAGCAAGGAATGTGCATCCTTGAGATAGAACTGCTAGTGAAGGTGCAGTGAACATTGTTAAAAGGATTATGTAAACTTAGTTGATAAAGCAGTGTCCGGATTTGAGAGAATTTTGAAAGAAATTCCACTGTGGGTAAAATACTATCAAACAGATAAATGTTTTGTAAAGGGAAAAGTCAACAGATGCAGCAAAATGTATTGTTGTCTATGAAATTTCCACAGCCACCTCCACCATCAGCAGCTAGCACCCCTGTCAGTCAGTCAGCCATCAACATTGAAGCAGGATCCTCAATCAGCAAAAAGATTATGACCTGCTGAAGGCTCAGATGATTGTTAGCACTTTTTGACAATAAAGGATTTTTAATTAAGGTATGTATGTTGTTTTCTTGAACATAATACTATTGCACACTTAATAGACTACAGTATAATATAAACATAACTTTCATTTGCACTGGGAAACCCACACATTTGTGTGACTTGCTTTCTTGTAATTTGCATTACTGCAATCACCTGAGATCTGAGCCCATAATATGTTTGAGGTATACCTGTATTTTTAACTCATCTCCTAGCAAAACAAATTTCCCAATTTTTCCTGACCATGCATCTTTTGGAAGGATTATCTCCAACCCAACATCAAATCCCAACCCTGGGGGTTTTCTTCTGCTGACTGACTGAATACTGACTACTACCTTATTCTCCCAGTCTTCATTTTTCACTACTCAGGTGATCACAAAAACAAAATCAATTCTTATCCCCCAACCCCTGCTGCGGTCTCCAATACTGGGCTTGGTTTCTGCAGTAAAGAAGATCTTGCTCCAAAAATCAGCCCTGTTACTTCTCGGCTACGAGAGGTTGGATGTGCTATTTGAGAAATTCATAAGTGCCCATTTCTTTGTCTGTAAAATGGGGATAACTGATATCTGAGAGTGGTTGTGAAGGTGAAATAACTAAAAGAATGCCAAGTCTCTGAAACGTAAGTGTGTCCTCCCTACTGAATCAGTTCTTTCTCCTTTGTTTCAGAAGGCCGCTCCCATCCTCCTCTTGAATAAGGCAGCCCAAATCTACCTTGTCACGTTGAAAAAACAGAAGTGCCCCAAAGCTCTGTACTGTTGTGGCTTACAGAAACTTCTCTGGGAGGTTTCCAAAGCATGCTCTGCAGAATAGTTGCTCTACAAGTCACTGTAGAAAAAAAGTCTCAGAAGAAATAAATGTGAGAATACTGTGCATTGGAGCTTTAACTTGGAGAGTCATGGCACATATTTACTTGCTAAAGTTTCTGGAAAAAAAGTCCTGCATTAAAGAAATACATTTAATCAAGTATTTTACACACTTATTTGATGGTGAGTATCTTACTTATGTAAGACATTTATTATCTTAAAGGACATGTTGTGGTCTGTTCACTTGGTCCCAGTCATCTCAGCTCCCTCCCTTTTAGCAATAATTCATGATTCAGAAGTTTGAACTGGAGGAAGTATACTTTAGATTAATAGAGAACAACCTGCTCCTACTTATTATAAGCTATGCATGAAATAACACAGACTTCGGACCTATTAACAGGTTGTCAAAATAAGACATGGTAAATGCAGAAGGCACTAAAGCAGTGATTTTTCAACTGCAAAAATATTTGAAGATCATTACATTATTTTCCAAAGAAGTTCAAAACACAGTCCTTTTTGATCGACATAATTTAAGTGTGCCATGAGATTAAAAAGGTTGAAAAACATTAGATTTTCTCATTCTATAGAGCTTAGCCTCCTCTAAACCTCTGAGAGAGGCTGTGCAAATGGCACAGGTCAGGCAGAAAGGGCGATACTGTGGGAACCCCCACTTGTGTAGAAGCCAGTCTCATTCCCAACACCAGGCTGCCTCCAAAGGTGTCAGGTGAGGCTGCAGGTTCCCAGGGGTTGGCAGAGCTCAGGTGCTCCGCATCAGTTCTGAAGTCCTGCCTGATTACCCAATCAAGGATGAGACACCGGGGGCTGGGAATTCTGTCCTCCAGTGCCCTCGTATTATCCTCAAGCAGCGTGGATTCTCAGTTCTGAACCCTAAGTGAAACAAGGAACTGGGGCTAGCAGCTTCTTCCATCTAAAGTCCCAGGCCCTGCTACTGCCCCATTCCTCCTAAGGAGCCATCTTTCTCTGCACCCAAGCTTCGCTTTCTAGAAGTGCTGGTATTAACCAGGCTGCAGCTGGCATTAGCTAGAATCCACACTGCGGGCTGCTGCTTTGCGGAAAGAGCAGAGCGAAGGACCAGGCTGCCCCCCAGTGGGAAACTGGCAAAGAGCAGCGACGCTTCTAATCAGTGGCCACCTTGCAGGAGGGAGCATTTCAAGGAAGCGAAAAGGCTCCCGCATTTTCTGCTCTGAGGACCCTCTTGAGAACATCTGGGGAGGAAATTGGGGGTGCGGATTCTTTACCAATGCGGGGCGTGGTGGGAGGCGCGTGGACAAAAAATGGGCGAACCCATTGTCAATCTCCCGACCCTATAAATATCCCCGGGTTAAATTCAGATTCCAGGTCCTCT
Source organism: Nycticebus coucang (assembly GCF_027406575.1). Classification (NCBI taxonomy): domain Eukaryota; kingdom Metazoa; phylum Chordata; class Mammalia; order Primates; family Lorisidae; genus Nycticebus; species Nycticebus coucang. The sequence goes on along the minus strand of NC_069805.1, from coordinate 34,207,129 downwards.
CCTGGGAGATTTTCTTTAGCAAAATTTTAGTGGTTTCTAACCAGCGTGATTCTGATCATCCAGCAAAATCTGAACATTCTGGGGTGGGATGCGACTTTCTGTTTGCAGTTCCCAGACCCTGGCAGGGGCGGAGACCTTGCGGATCCCTGGCACTGGACAGTCGCTCTCCCGGCCCGCGTTTGCTCAGCCCGCAGCCGCGTCTCTGGCGCCTCCTGGCGGGTCCGACCCGAGCCATCCACAGCCCGGCAATTTCCATGGCGACCCGGCTGCGAGGTGTTAGCATCCCACCTGCTTGTGAAGAGCCACCTATCTGCCCAGGCACTCATGGCGCCACCTGCAAAGGGGCAGTCTCCTCCAGAACGTCAGGCTAAGAAGTAACTCTCATTATTCTTATTGTTAACATTGCTTATTAGTTTAAGTACGTCTTGTGTTCATCATTAAAACTAAGTTTTAAGAAGTGTTTTATGTTTGGAAGGGGAGAGGAATTTATGTGACATGTCTTTTCAGTACTTTTCCTTAATATTTTACTTTCAGATTCAAATGCTCAGGACAGACTGCCTGAGCTCCCTGGCTGAAGGAGTCTGGAAAGCCTACCTGAGCAACAATTTGCCTTTGCACATTCCTCCTACGTGGTAGAGGGACACCAGGTATGTGGCTGATACAAGGTTTCCAGACCATGGACATTTTGGTCCTTTCTTTACTGCGCTGATCTGTCTCCTGTCAAAAGGCTGCTGCCTCAGCTGAACCACATGTAGGAGGTAGGTTTCCAGGTGGCCCATTGAGAAAGCAAAGGCTGTGTTCTCTAAAGCTCTGGGGGTGAGCTGCTGCTCAGAAGCCTAGTAACTATTCTAACCGACTTCCCCCGTGAGAGATACACGGACTGGAGGTGCTGGTTTTCTGCTTATCAATGTGGCCTGTGCATCACTTACAAGGTGTTTTAGGTAGTTTGGTCAGCATGTTTCAGCTAGTCAGGTTTTACCCTACAGGTCTTTATTTCTGGAATGGCCTGAAGGACTTTCAGAACCCTGGATGACCTCCAATTCAGGATGAGTTCTAGAGGCTAAATGGAAATCTAGACATCTCAGAAAGCCTGTGCTGGGGGAGGGGGGGCTCAAACAGAGGAGATGAGGGGGAATGCCAGGGAAGGATATTGCTCTACATGTCACAGTAACCCAAAAAAAAACTATGTCATATCCATGTCATAGACCAGAAAAGGGAGGCACAGAGAATTACATAAACTTGCCCCTTGTGGATACCAGAGTCAAGCTCACCCACCTGATATGGCTTCTAAGGTCACACTTAGTGCTTTGAATTTAACTTGACTTTCTTTTGCCCTAACAGAGCTCTTAATTCATCCTCCACCCACTCCCTGTCCCATGAATTTAACCAAATTTATGTATTCATTCATTGATGAGCTATTTCATTTCTGCCCTCTTTCCTTTGACTCTCGTTCCACAGGAACAGAGACAATCACATTTGATTTATGAAGTTCTGTTTCTGGCACATGGTAGAAGTTTGATGAATGAATAAAGAATTAAGAGAGTGAGCGCTACTGAGTTTTTGCATTTTTGTATAAATTATAAGGAGAAGGAAATGTAAGTGACATTTACAATTACCTTTTCTGGGTCAGGTGGCTGAGTATATTTTATCCCCATTTATTCTGTACTAGGAGATAGGAAAGTAATTTAAGTCTCATTCCCCCCACTTTTTTTAATGAATGAAGAAACAGAGGTTGAGTTAGCTGCCTAAAGACACACTGATAGTAGACCTGGGATTTAAATCCAGGATTGTTTGCCTGACTGCAGAATCCATATATTTTCTATCTATCTATCTATCTGTTGTAGATCTTGCTGGGTTGCCCATGCTGATCTCAAACTCCTGCACTTGAGTGATCCTCCTGCATCAGCCTCCAAAATGCAGGGACTACTGCCATATGCCACAAGGCTCAGCAGAATCCATATCCTTGTTATATGCTAGACCATCTGCTGAGTTGAAGTTCAACAGAATGTTGAAGTAGTGGCCAAGGGGATGGTAGAATCTTTTTTTCCTAAGTGAAAAGTTTACAGTGAAAATTTGATAGTAGTTGAGTTACTCTGTAGCCCACCAACAAGACTGTTCAGGTGGATGAGATTAGACAGGAAGCACATGTATAATAATGAAGTACTGAGGCTGGAGAGAGTTCTTCCTTCTTTCTTTGGGGTCTTCCCTTAGGACGCTTTGAAGCTCTGGCCTTAAAGTAGGGACTGGGAACATGAGGAGAGTTTTAGCCACCAGCTACTTCCATTATAGGCTTGCTTGAGATGGAATTGCAGATTGTTTTGTTCTGCTATTTTAGATGCAAAAGGCATATTATACAAGCACCAGAAACAAAACAGTGGTGTCTGTTGGATTTGGGCAGGGAGAGTCTTGCTGCGGAACGTGTAGTGTTTTGTTAGAATCCGTGGTTTGTTTCCCAGTTTATCTTTGTAGAAGAATCTCTGCTGTGTTCTAATTGTTTACCAGTGCGCATATGGTTTGGCTTTCATAAGAAAACAACCTCTGTGTCCAGTTTGCAAGTGACACACTCTTCTGGTTCCCAGCCCTTCACTTAATGTGGTTGTGCTTCCATTTTTTCCCTCAGTTCAGTCACCGCACTAGTCCCCAGCTCTCTCTCAGTGTTGCCGGGTTTTATACTAACAACCTCCCTTGCCTCTGCTGTGATTTCTGCTCTGCCTGGGATGACAGATAGTTAAGCAATCCTGCAGGCTGCTCTGGAGAAAGCTCATGTCTTTTATGCATGCCTGTAGGTGGCATGTACAGACTGCAGTCTGAAAAGGGGCTGGATAGTAAAGCTTAATTCTTAGAAATTATCAGTTAATTGCAAGGAACAGCTATTGATGCAACAAAGTGCCTCAATGTGAGGTCCAAAACCAAATCTTGTCATTCAAGAAAGAAAGACTTATTAAGCAAATATCTGTTTGTCTGCATACAGACACTGCCAGTTCTGCATCATGCTCTAAAGTATTGCAAACTGTAATATTCACAACATTTTTTTTTTTGTATTTAGCTTCAGATATTTTCTTTTTCATGGGAAAACTAGTTTATTTGTGTATAAATTAATGGCTTGCCAGTTTTGGATATAGAAACACAACTCAAATGTGTATTGGTTATGACAAGGCAGAAGTAACAAAATAATGAAAATCAAGAGGCTGCATATCCAAGAGGTAAGAGAAGGACTTCTAGAACCAGTAGACTTAGGCTGAGATTCTGGCTTTCCCACCTATATGATGTATGACCTTGAGCAAGTTACTTGACCTATTTGTACTTCTTTTTCAAAGTGTTAAGTGCTATGTGCTAGCAGTGATTGTATACTAGTACAATTATCTGACAATGGGCTTTCGTACTTTTATTGTTTATAGACAGGAAGCTGTGGAAAGAACACTGGGCTTTCAAAAGCCACAGGTTCCCTCATAACTTGGTGGCCCTGTACTGCCTGTGATCCTACTATCTCTGGACCTGCATGTCTGTCTCTAATGAGTGACAGGTACAGTTGGCCTAGACAAAAGCCAAGTCATCTTTATCCCACTGGAGCACTAACAACACCCTTATCTACATGATGGTGAAAAATTAGGCCAGTTTAAGGCAATGTGCAGTGTAATGAAAAGTGGGTAGAAAGACCATAAGTGCCCTTCAGACTAATTCCCACAGTTCTTATTTCTCACTTCTTGATGAGTGAGTCCAATCTGCTGAGGCTGTTTGGGCCAGCGGAGAATGAAATGTTCTTGGCTTCAAATGGGAAAAGAGAGAAATCAGCTACTTTGAAAAAACATTTTGGCAACTCCTTAAAAAGTGAAACACCAGAGTTACCATATGACCTGGAATTTCACCCCCGGATTTACACACAACAGAGTTTAAAACATATGTCAACAACAACAACAAAAAAAAACATGAGCATGAATGTTCATGACAGCCAAAAACTGAACAACTCAAAGGTCCAACAGATGAATAAATAAAAACGTCTACCCATTCAGAGGAACACCATTCAGCTATAAAAAGGAATGGAGTACTGAGAAAGACAGCAACATGGATTAAATTGGAAAACATCGTGCTTAGTGATAGAGCCAGATACAAAAGAATCATATATGATTACATTTAAACTGAAATGTCTAGAATCAGTCGATAAATACAGACAGAAAGTAGAAGGTGGTTGCCAGGGGAAGGCGTGGGAGTATAGAGGGGCTGTTAATAGGTCTGGGCTTTCCTTCTGGGTGACAAAGACATGCTGGAGTTGTGGTGATGATTATACAATGTTGTGAATATACTACAAAAACCACTGAACACTATGCCTGTCTGAATGATATCTCAATAAACAAAAGAAATCTCTGAAGTGAGAAGACACTCTAGGACAGTGGTATCCAACCTTTTTGGCACCAGTGACCAGTTTTATGAAAGACAGTTTTCCCTCCTGGGTGCAGGGACTCATGCCTGTAATCCTAGCACTCTGCGAGGCTGAGGCCGGTGGACTGCCCTGAGATCACGGGTTCCAGACTAGCCTGAACAAGAACAAGACCCCGTCTCTAAAAATAGTTGGGTGTTGTGGCAGGTGCCTGTAGTTCGAGGCAGGGGCAGGAGGCTGAGGCAGGAGGATTACTTGAGCCCAGGATTCTGAGGTTGCTGTGAGTTATGATGCCATAGCACTTTACAGAGGGCAAGAAAGTGAGATTCTGTCTAAAAAAAACAGTTTGCCCATGGGAAATTCCCAGCGGGAGGGAGGTATCTGACAGGAGGCAGAGCTCAGGCAATGATGAAAGGATAGGGAGTGGCTGTCAATACAGATGAAGCTTTGCTCTTTTGCTCACTGCTTGTCTCCTACCATGTGGCCCAGTTCCTAAGAGGCTAGGGGCCAGTACCAGTTCACAGCCCAGAAGTTGTGTACTGCAGCTCTAGGAATTTATAGCTAAGCAATAGCATTAAGATTTGTGTTTAGAGATTCCCATGTTTACTTTGAACCTTGGGTAGACCTGTTTCATTTTGAGCATGTTATAATATTTATAAATGGGTACTTTTTACAAAATGTAAAATCATGAATCTTATACAAATATAAAATGAACACATATCAAGGGCTTTATTTAATTCATCAATTAACAAAGGAACTAGAAAGATGTTACAAGTTTAAAGGAGAATTGAAAAAATTAGAACTATATGGGCAATAAATATTATGAAATGAATTTTCAAATAAATGTAAAAATGGTCTGCCCTAGGGTAATAGTCAATTACATTTCACAAGACACAATTCCTTTGCATTTCTATGGACAAGCATCATTTACATTGTTATCAGTTTTTTTCCAATTTACAACATTGCAAAGTGGCTCAAAGTCAATAAAAAGCAGAGAAAACCACAGAAAGGTGTGCTAAAGAGGACATTTAGCAACCAAACTATTTGCCCATCTCAAAATTCAAAAATTTTCCTGGCTTATCTGGGACATCGTAAGTACTTTGATGGTTGAATAATAGAAGATGAATGCTATTGTTTTTATCATGATTATCCTGAATATTACTTTGGGAGCTTGACAGAGGCTGCATAGAACATCTCCTTCTGCCACATGTTACATGCCTGAAATAATGAGTCTATTCCATCACTCAGTACTATTGTAGTAAAAATAGCACTAAAGCTGGACCAGGTGAATACGTTTCTTTTTCTCTGTTCAAACTACCTTTTGAAAATTGCAGCCTATAGGTTATTTGAAATGTGATATATTTTGCCATCGAGATCCAAAAAGCACCTCTTTTTTCATAGTGGACAGTGCAAGATTCATCAACTTCTTTCTTACCACAGAAGTAATATTAAAACATAATGCAAAATGCAAGAGACTTGGCAACTTAATTAATGTGTCAAGCTAATGTCTAGATATCTGTTTTAATTTTGTATTACCTTTGACTCCATCAGACATGTACTTTATTATACTCAGGGATTATCTTTGACTATGTCAGATGTGCACTTTAGTGGATCATTTAGAGTGTTTTCTACTTTGTGCTCACTAGGAATTAGCATAATCTCATCAATGAAAGGGACTTTTATAATGCTCCGTGGAATATCTGGATAATCACAATACCTTTGGAATATCAGGGAAAATACTTGACATATTCTTAAGGCAAATATAAAAAGAAATGTTGCCATCCTTACTTATAAGTTTTTTGCCAATACAGATAAAAGAAAATAAAACAGGTTGACAACAGCGTACTAGTTTCCAGATTCTGCTTTATTTTCTCTATCACCTGGCTAAAATGCTATCACTAAATGAAGAACTGAAGGAGTCTCAATAAATCTAAAGAATATCTTCACACACCTAATTTTTGCACGACCAAATATTCTAGGTTAAAAAGGTATTGATTCATATTGACCAATTCTGCAATCTTTAAGGATTTCATGATAGTGCTAAACTCTGCAATCCCTTCTATAAACACAGAATTGCTTTTAGTATCTCTGTTCAGAGGGGCATTTTTTTGGGCTTTCATTTCTCTCTCCCTGCCATTTTTGGAGTCTGGGATATGATGCAGGAATTCTGTCAATTATATATATCTATATATATGTGTGTGTGTGTGTAATCTCAATTATGTACCCTGTGTTTATAAAATAGAACATTAGATAATCACATAGTCCCAGAAATAAAGAAAAAGACATACATCATTTGTGACTCTATTTAAAACCTTATTTTAATAAATTCTTATTTGCGAAACTTGGTAAATGTAGAATGTAAATGTTTTGGCACAGTAACTGAGATAACGCCAGAAAGGCCATGTTAACCACTGAGATAAAAATGTGTCAAATGGTTTATGAAGCGAGTCTATGATGCCCCATGATCATTTCAATGTATACAGTTATGATTTAATAAAAAAAAATAAAATAAAATAAATTCTTCTTTATTGGACCACGGTGATTTTTCAGGATATCATGAATTAGCATCAGTATCTCAAAATTCCTAGAACTTTCAGTTTTCTCCTATCTCAGTGGAAAACCACTTTGATCACTTCTTTCATCTTCTAGAAAAATCCTGAGATATTCATGGTATATCACTTGGGCTGTGATGTAGAGTCTTTCCTCAAAAGAACCATAAACAGTCTGTGCACTGTGGGGTCTGAAACTGAGAATAGATTGTACACAGTATTCTGCCCATAAAAGCTAAAACTCATCTTGCCTAAATGTGACAAGTTATATCTTAGGTTGCAGTCAGTTTATTTCATTTCCATGATCAATCTTTCATTACTTATGCACATCATGGTTAATAAAACAGCAACAAATGTTTTATTTAAAATTAAACATTTTATTTTAAGACAATTGTAGATTCATTTATTAGTCAGGGTTCCACAGATATGGAGAATAAGGAGACATACACACATGCAGGAGAAGAGTCCAAGAACCAAGAATGCCAGTGTCGAAGGGGAGGAGAAGATGGATATCCCAGTTCAAGAAAGGAGCAAGTTTTCCCTTCTTCTGGCTTTTTGTTCTATTCAAGCCTTCAATAGATTGGATGGGGCCATAAGGTAAGGACCACTTTTAATCAGTTAACTGATTACTCATTTATTACAGAAAAACCCTCACAGATACACAAAGAATATGTTTTACCTGCTACGTCAGGATCATATAACCTACAAAAATTGAAAAATAAAATTAACTATAACAATTCACATGTATGTGTGGGAAACAATGCAGAGATTCCATTTACTCATATTCACTCAACCTTGACATCTGGCAAAATCCTAGTGAAATATCAGAATTAGGGCATCAGCACTGATACAGTAAATCACTAAGGATATGGACATGGTAAGAAAATACATAGCAGAGCTGAAGGAGTTGATAAAGGCATACAAGAAGCTTTGAAACACGAAGCTTTGAAACACAATGGAGACTCTCTTAGACTGAATATGGAGAAGAAAGAATTTCAGAAATTGAAGACAAGAATTTTGAACTCTCATAAGCAGTCAAAGTGATACAAACAAACAGAACAAAAAACAAAATATTCCTTTAGTTATGGTATGATTCCAAAAAATGAAATATCTAATTTATAGGGATTCCTGAAGGAGAAGAGGATGATCCTAAAGGCACTGATGCTCTATGTCATGATACTATGGTGGAGATTTTCCAAAACATTTTTAGAGACACAGAAATTCAGATACTAGATAGTTTCAGAACCCCAGTATTACTCAGTCCTAACAAAGCAACTCCTAGAAACATTGTAATTAATATTTCTGAGATTAATATGAAACAGAAAATCCTGCAAGCAGCCAGGTGTAAGAAAAATCTTACCTAAAAAGGGAAAAAATCAGTATGACTGCAGACTCTTTAGCTAAAACTTTTCAAACCAGAAGAGGATGGCCATTGAACTTCAACTTTCTTAAAAAAATTTTTTTTTCAGCCCAGAATCCAATATCCTGCTAAACCAAGCTTAATTTGTAATGGAGAAATCAAATATTTTACTTACATACAAATATTGAGGAAATTTGCCATAACTGGACCAGCTCTACAAAAAGTACTCAGACCCATTCTTCATAATGACCAACAGGACAGTCCATCACCCAAGTGAGAACACACAGAAATTAATGTAAAAAGCTCAGTGTCCACAATGATGAAAGAGATAAAAATAAGCTCTGGACCTCTTAAAAATGAGATGACCAAAATCCCCCCATATCTATCAATTCTTTCAATAAATGTGAATGGGTTGAATTTTTCTCTAAAGAGGCAAAGCCTGGCTGACTAGATAAAAAAGCTCTGACCCTATATCTATTGTATCCAAAAAACACACCTACCCTCAAAGGATAAAACAAGACTTAGGGTTAAAGGGTGGAAAACAATAATCCAGGAAAATAGAAATCAAAAAACTGGGGTTGTAATCTTATTTTCAGATACAACTGGATTCAAATCAACAAAAATAAGGAAAGACAAGAGTGGACACTACATACTTATCAAGGGAAGCATACAACATAAAGAGATTTTAGTAATTAATGTTTATGCACTATACCTGAACACTCCTTAGTTTATAAAGAAAATCCTAAATGATCTGAACAATATGATATCTTCCTTCACTATAATAGTTGGAGATTTTAATACTCTTTTGACAGTACTGGACAGAGCCTCTTAGCAAAAACTAAACAAAGAAATAATGGACTTAAACATGACTATAGAACAAATTAGCTTAACAGACATAACATTTCGTCATTTCATGAATTCATACCCAGCCCATGGATCATCCTCCAAAATTGATAATATCTTATGACACAAGTCTACTGTCAACGAATTTTAAGAAATTATTCCTTGTATCTTCTCATAACATCAATGGAAGTTGAAGTCAACAGCAACAGAAATCTCATACTCAAATAAAGTCATGGAAACTAAAAAAAACATGCTGAATGACTGCTGGGTCCAGGATGAGATTAAGAAGAAAATTATTTGATTTATTGAAAACAATGATAATGAAGCCACAAAATATCAAAACCTCTGTGTAACTTCAAAGGTAATCCAAAGAGGCAGATTATAGCATTAGATGCCTTCATCAATAAAACAGAGTGCGAGCAATTTAACAGGTTAATGGACTACTTCAAGCAAATGGTTAGGAAGAAAAATCCAACCCCCAACACAAACCCAGCAAAAGAAAAGAAATAACCAAAATTCTAGCAGAAGTAAATGAAATTGAAAACAAAAGAATCATTCGGAAGATCAGGGAAACAACAAGTTGATTCTCTAAAATGATTAGTAAAATTGATAAACCCTTGGCCAAACTAACCAGAAACAAAAAAGTAAGATCTCAAATAACTTCCATCAGAAATGAAAAAGGGTAAAAACAGCAGATACTACAAAAATACAAAGGTCCTCAATGGATACTATAAAAAATTCTACATGCAGAAGTATGAAAGTGTAGAGAAAATGAAACTCTACCTGGAATCATACCACCTTTCTAAACTCAACCAGAAAGAATTAGAAATTTTCAATAGACCTATGTCAAGCACCAAAATAGCATTAACTATACAAAATCTTCCAAAAAATAAAAGCCCTGGACCAGATGGTTTCACACCAGAATTCAACCAAACCTCTATAGAGGAAATTTGTATAATCTATTCCAAAGCAAGAAGGAAGAAATCCTTACCAGCACATTCTATGAAGCAAATATCACACTAATACTAAAACCAAGAAGAATCCAACAAAAAAGATAACTATAGAACAATATTATTCATGCAAAAATATTCTATAGGATCTTGCCAAGCAGAACAAGAATATATTTAAAAAGTTATACATTACAATCAAGTAGGTTTTATCCCAGAAATATAAGGTTGTTTCAACATATTTAAACCATAAATGTAACTCACCATATAAATAAAATCAAAAGCAAAGACTATATGATTCTCTCAATTCATGCAAAAAGGCTTTTGGCAATATTCACCATCCTTTCTTGAGAAGAACACTTAAGAAAAAGGCATATATGGGACAATTCTTAAACTGATGGAAGCCATCTACAACAACCTCATAGCCAATATCACATAGGATGGAGTAAAAGTGAAAGCATTTCCACTCAGATGTGGAACTAGACAAGGATGTTCACTGTCACCAATGCGATTCAACATAGTGCTGGAAGTCCTAGCCAGGGTAATCAGGAAAGAGAAGGAGATCAAGGGTATTCAAGAGAACATGTCTTCACTATTATGGAATTGAAAATTAATACAATCTCTATGGAAAGAAGAATGGAGAATTCTCAAAAAACTAACAGTTGACCTTCCATGTGATCTTACAAATCCATTACTAGATATCTATCCAGAAGAACAAAAATCATCTTACCACAACAACATTTGAATGGATATGTTTATTCCAGCTCAATTCATAATTGCCAAGTCATGGAAGTAAACAAGATGTCCATCAACCTGTAACTGGATTAACAAACTCTGACATAAGTATAACATGAAGTATTATTCAGCCATAAGAAAAAATGGAGATTTCACATCTTTTATTTTTACCTGAATTGAATTGAAACGCATTCTTCTTAGCAAAGTAGCTCAAGGGGGGGGGGAAGTATCCAATGTACTCAATACTAATATGAAACCAATATATAAACAATTACACTTCCAGACAAATGATAAAACACAAATATAGTCTACTGAGAGGCAGGGGAAAAGAGTGGAGTGAGAGGGTGATTGGTGGAATCTCACCTAATCTGTACAATGTGAGAGTGTTTATTATGGCCCCTGGGTGAAGGGCTCAACTACATCTTGAACTTTACCTTGTAAGTGAAAAAAATTCAACATAAAAAATATGTACCCTTATATTATTTTGAAATTAAAAATTAGAATATTAGGGAAAAAATAACTTCAAGTAAAATGTTGAAAAGCAGCAGCAAAATGGCCATCCTTGCCTGATTAATCTTAATGAGAAGAGTTCAGTCTTTAACCCTAAACTACAATGTTAGCTAGGGGATTTTTTGAATCCTTTTAGCATGTCAAAAAAGTTTTGGGTTTTATTAATCGTAGATTTCTGAGTGTGATTTATGACAAAAAGGTGATACATTTTTTTCAAATACTTTTTTAATGCATTAATTGTAATTAATACTGACTCTCTTATCTATGAATATATTTTATTACATTAATTATGTTTGTACATTGAATGATCTTTGCACTCCCAGAATAAATCTCACTTAACCAAGATGAATGATGTTAATGTGCTGCTGGATTTACTTTGGTAGCATTTTGGTGATGATTTTGAAATCTACATTGCAGTACTGGTGTATAGTTTTCTTTTCTTGGGACATTTTTGTTATTGGGGCAATGCTTGCCTCAGAGACTGTTAGAAAGTGTTTCTTACTCCTCTATATATTTTAGAAGAATTTGAGAAGTTTTGATATAATCCCTTTAAGCGATTGTTAGAATTCAGCTGTGAAGCCATCTGGTTCTGGACTTTTCTTAATTGGGCAGTTTTTAATTACTGGTTCAATTTACTTATATGTCTGCTCAAATTTTCTATTTCTTCTTAATTTAGTTTTAGATAATGTTTCCATAAATTTTCAACTTCATATGACTTAGTTAAATTTGTTGGCATCCAACTTTTCATAATATTCTCAGCTTTGTAATAATGGCTTTACTTTAACTTCTGGTGTTAGTAATTTGATTCTTTTCCTTTCTTTTTCAGTTTAGCTAAATGTTTGCCAATTTTGTTGATTATTTCAAAGAATCAACTTTAAGTTTAATAAATTCTCTTTTTTTAGTTCTATAATTCTTTTGTTGGAACTTCAACCCTTAATATTCTCTTCCTTATGCTATTTTTGTTGTATATTGCTTTTACACCTATTTTTCTATTTCCTTAAGGTAGAAAGTTAGGTTGTTCACTTCATCTTAATTCTTTGTTAATACAATCATTTGAGTTTTAAATTTCATTCTGACAAATTTTTCTGAGAAAGTCTATATGTTTTGTTATGTTTTACTTCTATTTTTATTCTTATTTGAGTCAAAGTATTTCATAATTTCACTTGAAATTTTTCCTTTAACTCCTTGGTTGTGTGAAAGATTGTTGTTTTATTATCACATTGCAAATCTTTTGTTGTTTTTATTGTTGTTCTATATGACTTAAAAGACAAATATATAAAACAATAATTGAAAACTATGTTAATGGACACAAAATGTATAAAAATATAATTTATGACAATAACAACATCCAAGGAGTTAAAACCACATTGCAAATTTGCTGATTAGATTTCAGCATGTGAGTTTGGGGAGTACAGGAACATTCAGACTATATTAAGTGTGTGTGTGTGTGTGTGTGTGTGTGTGTGTGTGTTTCTTTTTCTTCATATTCAATGCCTATCTTTCTTCCCTGGTTGCTTCTATTAATTTCTTTTATTCTCTATGAATGCATCAGACTTTCTTGCTTCTGTATAGGCTTTGGACCTTTTGAGTCTGGTAATGTAAACATTCTGGATAACAGATTCTCCATTCCCTCAGGAGTTTGTGTTGGTGTTTATTATATGTTGTATTTTGGTTAGCGTCCTTCTAAACTGTCTTGCAAAGTCTATATTTTGTCATATATGACCACTGAAATCTATACTTTGGATCAACAGTCACTTAATGTTTTGAAACATTTTCCTCACCTAGATCCAAGACAAGAAAAGAAAAATACAATACTCCCCCCAATCTTTGAATATTGGCACTGTTTCAGAGCAATTCTCTGCTGCTTATTCAGAGCACTATACCTTTGTCTTAGCCTTTACTTGTGGCTTGCAGGAGGAAAGCCAACCAAAAGTACAGCTGGACTACTGCTCTGGCCTTTCTGAGTATGCTTTCAGCCCATAGCATTAATGTGATTTTTGGTATTCCCTGATAAAAATGGCAGCTTTTACAATTCCTTTTATTCCTGATGGATCTCCTTTACTAAATTTTTCTTCTTGGGATTTTTTTTTTTAATTCAGGTGAATATGAGGATACATACAATTAGGTTACATTGTGTGAAATATTGGGGCATATGACTCACTTCCTGGGGAAGGAGACTTTCCCTTATTTTCTCAGGAGTTTTGTCTTAACTATCATTTGCCCTAATGTTATCTCTTACTCCTTTAACCCCAGCTGCTACAGCAGTACTCCAGAAGCCCCCATGAAAGACACCCAGCTTTGTGGTGAATATTTCAAGTTAGATGAAACAAAAGTAAGCCCTTGAACCATTCCTTAAGAGAGCCTCCAGATAGGTGGAAATGCACAACCATAATTCTTTAAGAATATGATCGGATATGCTGACTCTGGCACTCACAACTTGTACCAGGCATGCAGGCTGCTGTATTCAGAGCTGTTGCCCATCTGATGAGGCAAGCATTTAAAAAATAAATAAATAAAAATAAAATAAATAAAAAAATAAAAAACCGAAAAAAAAATAAAATAAATAAAAATAAAAAAGCCACAGAGCTCTAATTACTGTGCATCAGCTCCTTCCTTACTTTATCATTCTGCTGGTGGTTGTCATTTTCTGACTTGATTCCAGTGTCAGAAAAAGTTTATTCTGAGAATTTTTGCTCACTTATTAGTTGTTTTGGTGGAGAGAGAGCAAAAAAGTTTCTTGTAGTGCCATTTTTAGTGATATCAATCCAATTCTCACTTTTATATTCATATTTCTGCACAGTATTGTGAATATTCTGAGCCTCAGAAAAATTATTATTTCTTTTGTTTTTGCCATAATACCATAACAACCCCATTTTCACTTTTTGAATTATAATTCACTTGTTCACTGTATACTATCCACTCTGGGAAGTAAAATAGAAGATCATTACAATGGAAATCATAGTTTTGCCTTAGCTGGCAAGAAATAATGGTAATAGGCATCATATATGCAGAGTCTATAATTCAAAATAAGATAAAGCAAAATTAAAATAATCTTGGTGACTTCATCAGCAAAACATAATTCAAAAATTGCATTATAGTGTGCAATTAGCCTATGTAGATTCAGGCATACCTTGTACTTGGTTCTTGAACATTTTGTGAACTGACATAAAATTTCCCTGAGGTAAGTTTATATTAGAAAATGTATTGAGAATTAATAAAAAATTTTCAGTGGAGTGTTACATTTCCGTTTGCAGAAATTATATGTTCTAAAAACCTATTTAACTTGCAATGTTGGTACCTCTGATAGAGTAAGAAAATAAAAGATAATTGACACATGAGGCTTGTTTAACATTTATTTATTTGCCCTTCTAATCATCTTTATTATTAATTATTTTGTAACATTAGGCCTTACATGGATAGTAAACATTCATGAATTCAGAGACTATAAAAACAATTAATTTATTTCAATACTTTTATAAGATGTTAAACTGTATAGTAACTTCCATAATTAGAAATCAAAACAAACAAAAAAATCAAAATAAAAATTTATTTTATATTCTTATTTTCTTTTTGTAGGAAAGTAATTAACATTACCAGTGTTACCAAGGATGAACATTTTTAGTAGTTTAAATCTCTGCAAATAGTGTAATACTGAAGTTATAATGTCTTATTGGCCTGTTACCTTCAATTAAAAATAAATGCTTTAATATTTTTGAGACTAGAATAGTTATTTACAGCAAATTTTACAGATAATTTTATTGCTAAAATATGATAAATTTATTCCACTAACTCACATGCTTGGTAATGTTAACCTCATGAGGTATTTTCTTTCTGAATAAGGAAAATAAAAATAATTAAACAGTGTATATTGATCTGGTTCCCTTTCTCTTGATGTTAAATAAAAAGATCATCACCTCATGATCTTGATAATCAAGATGTAATGACATACTAATTCAACACACTACATTTTACTCTTATGTTTCTCTGAAGTGTTATATTCATTTCCTTTCATATTCGTTAACATAACATATATTTCAGTGTATCTAAAGGATGACTAGAATTGATTTCCTCCCTTCCTTCTCTTCTCCCTTTTTTTAATCTTTATTTTTCCTGTGTTTCCTTCTCTCTGTCTCTTTTTCTCTCTTTCTCACTTCTTTTTTAATTTGATGTTGCAGCTTGTAGACATGGAATTTTGAGAACTTCTTTCCTAAAAATAAATTCTATCTTATAAAATTGATAGCCATTAATGATATTTCAGTACACACTTGGGTAAAAACAAACAAACAAAAAAAAACACTACAATCATTTTAACATGCTCATTAAGGTCTATAGCTAATTAAAAATTGTTAAATTATACTGTGTTGAAATTTATTTTTTCAATAATATACATGTATTTATGATCAAGTTTCATTCAGACCTTTTGTCATATAATCAGGTTATTTAAAAAATAACCTAATCCTAAGTATCACAAGAATGGAAAAACAAATAGCGCATGTACTCAGTACTAAACTGGAATTAGTTAATCAATACCTATGTGCTTATATGGAAGCAAAGTTCAACACAATTGAAATAGATAAGATGGGGGGGAGGAGATGGATAAATTCCAATCCAACAGAACATTGCACATTTGAGGGGCACATGTATAACTTTGACTTAAAATATACAAAAGCAAACTATGTAAACAAATCATCTGTACTCCCATAAAAAATATGAAACTAAAAACAAACAAAAAACCTCAACCATGCAAAGTGAGGAGAATTAATAATAGTAGAAGAAGAAGGAGAAAACCGTCATTATTCAATAACAAAGGTAGAATTTCAATTTAAATAGAAAACCAAAAATATCCTGAGGACCATATAAGAACAGCAAGTCCTGGTTTATAAATTAAAGTGAGTTGATCATCTGTCACTGAGCAGAGCTGAGGCCATTCTGATCACATCACCCTTACCAAGCTTACTAGGGACATCCAATAAAGGAATTCTATTTCTTATGAACTCTCCTAAGACTTTGGATGTTTGCAAGTGCAATGTTTTTTTTGTTTTGTTTTTTTTTTGTTTTTTTTTAATATTGCCAGTTTCCTTCCCTTAATTCTTCCACTTTATTTCAGGATACTATGCATACTCTTCTCTTTCAGCCTATCTTCAGAGATAGCTTATATATACTATTGTTCAGTTCGTTTCAAACTGATCTTACATGGTGCTCTGAAGCATGTCATACACCATAGAATTGATCTCACATTGAAGTAAAGACTTTAAGACATTTCTGCCATCACCCAAATTAACCTTTGGTTGAGGTATTTCGTCCCCTTCAACCTTTACTCGGAGTTATGTAAAGTTACCTTCTTATTGGTAAGTAAAATATTTTTGATTTTTTTTAAACAGTGCCACAATTTCTGTCATTGGTTTATTTATAAATATTTTAAGTGTATTTATATTTATTAAGACACACTTGACAATAATTGCATATATTTATGGTGTGCAATGTGATGCCCTCATGTATATATTGTGTGAAATGGTTAAATCAAGCTAATTAACATATCCATAACCCGACAAGTGTATAGTTTTTTGTGGTGAAAACAAATATGATCTACTCTTGGCAATTTTTTTTTGTTTGTTTCTTTTGTTTTTGCAGTTTTTTGGCTGGGGCCAGGTTTGAACCTGCCACCTCTGGTATATGGGGCTGGCACCCTACTCTTTGAGCCACAGGCATTACCCTACTCTTGACAATTTTTAAGTATGTGAAACATTATTATTAACTTGGTCACCTTGCTGTATGACACACCTCTGGAACTGTTTCATTCTTGCTAACTGAAATTTTGTATCTTTTTTTTTATTTATTATTTATTTATTTTTTTTGTAGAGACAGAGTCTCACTTTATGGCCCTCGGTAGAGTGCCATGGTGTCACCCGGCTCACAGCAACCTCCAACTCCTGGGCTTAAGCAATTCTCTTGCCTCAGCCTCCCGAGTAGCTGGGACTACAGGCGCCCGCCACAACGCCCAGCTATTCTCTTGATTGCAGTTCAGCCGGGGCCGGGTTTGAACCCGCCACCCTCGGTATATGGGACCGGCGCCCTACCAACTGAGCCACAGGCGCCGCCCCTGTATCCTTTTTTAAAATTTGAAATTCATATGAGGGTACAATTTTTCAGGGTATGTTGTTCTCAATTCCAAGGTAAAGTTCACATTGTGGAAGAGCTCTTCATCCAGGGTCCTGCTGAACATCTTCACACTGTGCACGTTAGGTCAGATCCTGCCACTGTCCTCCCTGCTTCCCCCAATCCTCCCTCTGCTTCCTCGTCCCTCCCTCTTGCTAGACCATTTTTGTGTTTTGTGTGGGCATGTAATTGTTTATATATTGGCTTCATATTAGTATCGAGTACATTTTTTTTCTTTTCCAGTCTTGAGATAACATTACTAAAAAGAATGTTTTTCAACTTCATCCATGTAAACATAAAAAATGTAACATCTCCATCTTTTCTCATAGCTAAATAGTATTCCTTGGTATACACTTGCTATAGTTTGTTAAACCACTCATGGGTTGATGGGCATTTGGGTTGCTTCCATGACTTGGCAAATATGAATTGAATTGCAATAACCATTCTGGTGAAAATGCTCTTTTTTTTTTTTTTTGTAGAGACAGAGTCTCACTTTATGGCCCTTGGTAGAGTGCCATGGCATCACACAGCTCACAGCAACCTCCAAATCCTGGGCGTAAGCAATTCTCTTGCCTCAGCCTCCCGAGTAGCTGGGACTACAGGCCCCCGCCACAACGCCCAGCTATTTTTTGGTTGCAGTTCAGCCGGGGCCGGGTTTGAACCCGCCACCCTTGGTATATGGGGCCGGCGCCTTACCGACTGAGCCACAGGCGCCTCCCGGTGAAAATGGTGAAAATGTTCTTGTGGTAAAATGATTTTTTTCTTCTGGTTAGATACTTGGTAATGGGATGATGGGATTAAATGGAAGATCAACTTTCACTTCTTTGAGTATTCTTCATCCTTTTCCTATAAAGGTTGTATTAATTTGTAATTCAACCATCAGTGTAGAAGTGTTCTCTTCTCTCTACACCCACACCAGCATCTGCAGATTTGGATGCTCTGATGTGGGCTAATCTTCCTGCACTTAGGTGATATATCAAAGTGGCTTTGATTTGCATTTCTCTGATGATTAAAGATGAGCATTTCTTCTTGTGTTTGTTGGCCATTCATCTGTCATCTTCAGATAAGTTTCTGTTCAAGTATCTTGCCCACTTATAAATGTGGTTGTTTGCTTTTCTTTTATTGATTAATTTGAGTTCTCTATAGATTCTAGTTATTAGGCCTTTGTCTGATTCAAAACATGCAAAAATCTTCTCCCATTTCAAAGGCTGTCTGTTTGATTTGGTTATGGTTCCCTTACCCCTACAGGAGCTTTTCAGCTTGATCAAAGTGCAGTTATTTATTTTTGGTATTGTTGCGATTGTCCAGGGATTCTTCCTCATAAAATCTTTTCCCAATATTTTCAAGCTTTTCCCCAACACTCTCTTCTAGAATTTTTATTATGAAATTTTGTATCCTTTCACCAATATTTTTCTATATACCCTCAACTCTAGATCCTGGTAAATGCCATTCTATTCTTTGTTTCTATGACTTAGCCTTTTTTAGATTCCACATGTAAGTAAGTTCCTGTAGTAACTGTCTTTCTATGCCTGAGTTATTTCACATAGCATAATGTCCTCCAGGTGCATCCATGCTTTTGCTAAAGACAGAATGTTTCCCTTTTTAAGGATGAATAAATATCTTCTTTTTAGTAATATGTAAAATGATGTCTCATGAAAACAATCCTAGAAATACTGGAACATATAATTTTCTGTTAAGTAAACACTTTAGATCATGAGAGAATAAGAAAAGCTTTTGGAGATAAACAAAGTGAGGTTAAAAAAAAAAATGATGGGTTGATATCAGTGTCATTCCTGTCATGGAGACTTCTGCTACTATCAAGAAACAAGAGTCTGGGATAGCACCTAAAACAGCAGTCGGATTGCCATGGAGGAAATTAAAAACGTACGCTGCCTAAGATGGAGGATCTTGAATGTTGAATTATCAGTGAAATAATGAGATTAAAACAAAAATCAGCAGAAAAATCAGACTAAGAGACCTGTCTGTCTTGTTTGAGGTCTAGGTAGAAAATAAATATGCAATTGAGGAGTACTCCTATAACTTTTGGGGAGTTAAGTTTGTATTACTTTCAGAATCTAGTCAATTACACCGTGGGAGTATAACAAAAAGTTTTCCTAGATTGATAACACCCTAGGAAATCTAGTAGAAATAAATTAACCACCTCTGCAAGCTCTCAAAAACGAGTCCCACAGAAGAAAACTGTGCCTGTCACAAAGACTTTCAAAATCCAATATTATAAGTTTTATAGTTTCTGTTTCTCAGTAAAATAAAATAAATAAACTACTAGATGTTATATCTTGTGAAATAAACTTGAAAAGCTGAATATAATACAAAAAGGGGATGTGGAATGAAGAGCTGCAGAGCAATCTAGTGGGGAGAATAGGCTTGCCTGGGGGGCAGAGCAGAAGCCGTGACAGTAAGTTCCTATTTCTGCTGGATGGTTTGCACAGCTAAGAAGCAGCACACGTGGAAAAGCCCAGATTCTGGCCTGGGAACCAGTAATCAAAAGGCAAAATAGTTTATACATAGCAAGGATGGTTGTGATGGACTTAACTACAATGTTGGAAAGACACACCAGCCACACTGAGGAACTGAGTGGGGATTCGGCCAGTGGCTGGTTTGCCCACGGCAAGCCAAAATCAACCACTGGAAGGGGGAGTGAATAAATTTTCGGATGTGTCAACTCTTGGATTTCAAGCCATATTGACATAAGGACAGCAGAGTTGAGCTGACCCCACGGAGCTCTGCTCAGATTAAATATTTGTGTCCGGAAGTAAATGTTTTATACCACTGACTTAGGGTGTTATTTTTTTTAATACAAGAGGAAAATGAAATATCTGACAAAATAGACTTTGGAGAAAATAGTCTCTGGATCTACATAATTCAAAGTACATAATTTCACCAGATAATTCAAAAGTAATATAATTTCAAATGAGTCATATAACATACATTTGAAACATGAAAATCATGATAGAATGAAAATATAATATGTCCAGATTAAAAATAGTAAGAGATGTTTAACACATAATCTCTGTTAGTTGATTGATCTAATAGATGTTTTTAAAAATGTTGGGAATAGAAAAGACTTGATCAACACATTTAGTAAAATTCGTAAAATTATGCAAATTTTAACTTTAAGTTCAAAGATTATATAACGTATATATACATATATAATGATATAGATACATATCTTTGATCCTTAATGTACAAAATATTGACAAAAAAGATCATGTGCAAGACTGTAAAGTTACTCTTCCGTAGTTTTAATAAATTACATAATTTAATGAATTATTAATTACTTACAAAATAGATTTTAGCAACTTCCATTCTTCTAATAATTTATAAACAAAAGAATCACAATGTAAATGCCCATGAGTATAGCTAAGTATAACGGTGAAGATTGGAATACTTAGAACTAAGCAATAATGATAATGTCACATTATTTATTTGTGGGTAACAGGTCAATAGGTACTTAGAGGAAAACTTTAATGTCACATGCCAATTTATGATAAGACATTTCTGACATAAAAAGTTTAAAACCACCATATAACCAATTCTAATTATATAGAGGAAGGAAAATTAATAAAAAATGGCAAAAATGAAAAAAATAAAGAAATATTATAAACCAATCGTTAACATTCAATGTTATATCTTTAAAGAACACTAAAAAAAAAAACAAAAAATTCAGTTTCCAAATAGACTGAATAAAGCATAGAGGAAAAAAATTCATTAATACTATATTTAAAATGAACAAGTGAATGTAACTGAAGTATAGAAACTTAAGAAGAAAAATAATGGAGATCTTTTCTCCATTAATTTGAAGTCTTTCAGAAAGTTAATGTTTTTAGGAAAATAAAGGCCAAGAAACAAAAATATATTCTAAATCCTTAAAGCATTTGAGTCAATGGATTTTAATTTAATCTACTCATCATTATACACCCAAATCAAAATCCAGATAATTTTAAATATATTCTATCAAAGAAATAGGAAACTTGAAGTTACTTAATCTAATGACAAACAAAATAGTTTGTGTGTACATCGGTGAAAATATAACAAAAAAATAAAATTATACACAAAAATATAAAAATATTTTTATCGATTTTAACATTGCAGCAGTTGTTATTTTCCTTTAACTGGCCTTATGTTCAAAAATTCTACAACTGAACATTTTTTAACTCTTAAATAATTCTTCAAACTACATATAGCCTCCCTTGACCATTTGTAAACCGAATACATTTAAGATGCACAATGTCACAATCTTAATCTTTTAAATTCTAGTCATGTTATAATATCCTGGATTTCAGTTTCATTTTTTATTATTTATACAGTATAGTTTTATATACTGTATAAATAAACTACAGTACATAGTTTTATATACTGTATAAATAATATTTATAAGCATATTTTAAAAGTTGAGACTTTTCTGCAATGTTCACTTATGTTCAATTTAGAGACAAACCAGTATTCTTTTCACACAGTAAAAGAATTCAATCTAACATCTTTAGGAAATGGAAAAATTATTACCAGCGGGAAGAGGTGCAAACAACTTTCAATGTGGTTCTTATCATGTGTATTGTTGCCATGATCCTTTTCCCAAGTGGGGAAAAAAAGAGACTTATATATTCTTAATGAATATTTGTTTTTGGAAATTCATGAAATCATTATAGCCACTCAGTATTAAAACACTATTTTAATTTTTTAATATTTTATTTTATTTCAGGACCACAGGAGGTTTTTTTTTGAAATAATAATAGGAAATATATTACCCTTCTTATATTTTTATGAATAGGAAAGAAACTACACCTTTGTGATGCTCACCTCTTTTGGCAGTGTATGAAATAAGATATTCTCATAAATCAAATTGAATGACTGGCAGGGGACAAAATTGACCAGGAAAACTGCCATTGAGTCTCTGGGAAGAAAAGTTTACTAACACATTTCTCTATGCCATTTGATGACAAATATGATGATGGCCATTTTCAACACTGCTGGGATACAGTAGTCTTTTTTATTAGACTATGTCACAGTACATTGTAATTAATTTCTCTTTTGTCTTGTCCTTTGCGTGTGAAGTAACTGCCTTAGGAAACATTGGCTCTTTATGACTATGACTAGTACAGATCCATTTTCTCCTTATGCATAGAAGAGAACATGGACAGATGTCTGTACTATTCCTGTTCTGAATACTGTTGTCTAATCTGGCTCACAAAAATCATAAAACCTCTTAAAATCAAATTGAAAGAATTCCTCTTTGATTCAGGGGAGTAAATCATTATTTTCTAAATAAACAAAACAGCTCAGGGAATAAGCATATCAAGCATTCAAGACCTGCTAAACATGTCACTGTGGAGATAATTGGAAACATTCACACCAAGGACACATCTTTAGGCAATTTGGATGACTGTGAGTGCAAGTTTGCAAGTGGCCCAGTGGAATCCACTGTATAATAATTCTATGCATTAAACACAAGGGTTGTTTCATTCTTAAACCCCTGGAGATAATGATTTTGATTCCTCATGACTTGTTTTAGCGTAACTTTCTGTGGGAAAAAATGTGAATACATTGAATGTATATTTTTCATATTTGCATTGTGTGTGTGTTTGTATTTAATATAACATTTATACTTTGAAAACACAAATATATATATATATATATATAAAATATATAACAGGATATGTTTTCCAGGAATGAGATTTTCCTTAGAAAATGCCAGAAAGCTTTTCAAGTCAATTGAGATAAACTACATAACATACTTAAGACATTTTCAACTATCTGAGTTAATTAAATAATTTTCAGTTTCCTAGCTCATTTTCAATATTTGGTTTACTTTTGTGTCATTTTCAAAGATTCATTCCCTCACTTACATCCTGCAACATGTCCTTTACTATTTTGGATATGATTGACCCAAATCATAAAGATTATCTTTTTAAAAAATTTGTAATTAATAGCACTTTCCAGTATATATCTCCTTTAGAGATTCAGAGTATATATCTCCTTTAGAAATTAGTACAAATATACCTAAAATATTTACAAGTACTCATCATGTAAGAAATCCAGTTTTAATTTCTGCAAGTTTCCTAAATCTGAGTATAGGAGTCTTTGGCACAGTACAATTGACTACATGTGTATGCAGCTATTCTATCATATAGCATTCTGCTCATCCACCTGAAAATTTGTCTTGAAATAAAAAATCTGTAAGTTTTCATATGCAAAAATTATTTCATGAAGAAATTATTTCATGAATTATTATTACTTTCAAATTATGGGTAATACATTCAAAAGAAGGCCTGGGAGACACAGTATAGTGTTTATTAGCAAATATCATTCAATATAAGAATAGTTACTCTAGACTTCTGATTTTCTTCAAGTTTATACTTGGAGGTTTCTCTGCTCCCACTGAGCAATGATGAATACTATATAATAGTGTGATTTAGAAAATGAAAATCAAAAATTCAAGGATGAAATTAAGTTGCCCATGTAGAGAATGCAGAGCACCTGGCACTTGCAGACACTGCTGGCGGCATCATGAAGGGTGCAGGTGCTGGGAACAATTACACTTTTTAAGTGTTTGAATTTTAAATTTACTTAGAAACATTCACTTATACATGTAACTCGGATTACTCCTTGAATCCGAATCAAAATTTGTTTGGGGAGTCGGGGGAATAACTGATTACATTTGTTACCTAAGACCAGAATTATGGAAAAATTCCAGAGGCAAAATAGCAAAGTTGGAATAAGAAGACAAAGAACCATAGCTGCATAAACAAAGTTCCCAAAATTGGGATGGTGCAGCCACTTTAAGCCTCGATCTGCATCCCAGCAGGGGGACTGACAGAAGCAATCCCAGAATCCTGAGATAAGAAGAGTGATACTGAAGAAGAGGCAGAAATAAGGCTGGAAAATGGAGGTTCCTTTTCTTATTTTTATCTATTTCTCTCCAGGCATACTACACTCAACGTAGATCTGACTATTGCTGTGTCTATAATATATACCACACATACTGTGGCCGGAGACTGTTACAGATACTTCATGAATATTCATTCATTCACTCCTTTAACAAATTCTGTGAGGTAGTCACAGAATGAACATGAAACAGAGTGAGATTGAATTTCTTGTCTCTTAGACCTACCTACTTACTTAACATTGTTTTTTTCTAATCTACGTAAAATCAAAAACTGTTGTAAATAAGAAAATTGTGTAAATTACAATAAGTAGTTGCTTTTTGGTGCCCAGCATGCAACATGAGGGATATAAGCTATTTACTTGTATGCAATGTCCAGCAGTTTGTGGAATTGATGGGCAGGAAAATATTCTGAATAATCATTTGCATGTGTTGGCTGATAAGAAGAACTTTGTTTGGATTAAAATTTTTTTTAAAAGGTATTTTAAAATGTACTTAGGTGCTTAAGTTTTTATCTGTTTGCCTGTGTGTGTGTTTGCAGGATTCTGAGAAGAAATATAATGGAGACAAGACAGTGAAGAAGATGGTATTTCTGTCAGTTTTGATCTGAGATATTTTATGAGCCTCATCACAGAAGCTTGAGTTATCATTGAAGCTTGGGTTGATCTTGTGAATTTAAGGTGAGTCCATTCGGAACTAAAAGCACAAGGATTGTTGATTTGGATGCTGATGGCAAGATCTGAGAAGAGAACCATTCCTTTTCCTTGCCTTTCTCTGGAACACTGGGCCCAGTGGTCCTCTAGGAAAGCCGTGACTCTTAGTCAGTAGACGTGGGTAATTAGGTTCATCAGAGACCTAATTAAGACTGGGCTGTGGAAGCCAAACAGTTCACTTAGAGGGGAGACAAATCTTCAATGAAAGATTAAGACTCACTGACATGACATTCCACAGTCACATACCGAAATAATTGGGGTAAAATTCAGTAACAAAGTGCAGGATATGGCAAGATCATTTTAGGAACCAGATTTCTTTATTCAGTTAATGTTGTCTCTTACTCAGGATAAAGAAACAAGAGTCTCCATAGAGATTATAGCTGATTACATTCTGATGATAGCTCTAAGAATTTACAGTTGTAATAAGTCATACTAATGTTCATAGGATAAACTTCAAAGACTTGTTTAATAAGTAGAGCAGACACAAAATCACCATTATAAAATGCGATAAACAAAAGGATATAAAATCACAAGAAGAGTAATTCATAATGTTATGGAGAAGGCAGGAGGAGTTTTCAGGAGAGCAACACTAAGGTGGAACTTGAGAATGTGGAGAAGATAATTAGACCGAGACAATGGAGAGGGGCGTTCCTGGTGCAGGGAACTGCAGATGAAAGACAGCAGGAGTTGGAGGGGCAGTTACACATTCGGGAGATACTAATTCGGCTGGTGCACAAGTGTGGGGGGTAAATGCAACGAGAGATGGAGAATTTGCTCAGAGATTGTCAAGGATCCTGAATACTAAGCTACATTCTTGTGAATTTTACCTTCCAAAACAAATTTATTCAGGTTGGTTTCTCTTAGCATTGCCGTGTTTCTTTCTCTTAAATCTGTTCACTTTCCAGTCTCCTCTTGAAAACCTTTCATACTACTTGAATATTGATCTCCTCAAATTTGTTCCATTATATTAATTCTGTCACACATAATTTATCTTTTATGGTTCTCATAACAAAGATGCTTGCTTTTATCATCTCTGTAACATGTAATGTCATCATTCTAAACTGCTATTTAGATTGAGAGAAAATAACCATTGCATTCTACATAATAGGTACTTGATAAATATCTGTAAAGTGAAGCAGTGCCTACGAATTCCAGTGTCACAGTCATCCAAGCAATTTTGCGGAGAAGCACAAATTAAAATGCCTGTCTCATGATACTCACGTTCAGTGCCTTTAAACGCAGCCTGTTTCTTTCTTTTGTCTTTTTCTCTAGTGCTTTTCCTTCTGTTTGCTTCCCTGGTTAGCTATTGACAGCTGCTGCTTACAGGTGTACTTACTGTGGAGCCAATGAAGCTTCAGTTCACAAGGGACGTTGGTCCCTTTCAAGGCACAGAGAGGCGTTCCAGGAATGTGCCTTTTGTAAGTTCTGTAAGACTTAGGTAATTGCCATCCACTAAGGACTGTTTCTTCACATTCTGACTTTCATTCTGTCACACTTTCTCTGATTCTATAAGGCATTACAAAAGCGACTGCTGATGTGGGTCAGCAGTTTGAATTAGTTTGTTTAGTTTGAATTTTGTAGCACATATTTAAATGACTCACGGTATCTTCTATTTTAGTTAGGTTATTGCTAAACATTCATGAAAGGGAATGCTCCCACAGACACTCTGAGCAACCACTGCTCTAACTCCTCGGATGGTGTGAAGAGAAGGCTCAGGTTAGGAGATGGTACGGAATGATGAGCAGGTCCCACAAGGCCCAGCACCAGAAGCAGGCGTGGAGTTGGTGCTATCAATTATGCAAAGGTATATAAGGTGAATCACTTTGCAAGAAAACTTGAAAGGCAGAAAAATCTTCATACATGTGTAAACCTCCGTCTAATAAGTGATTCTGTAATTGAACATCAATGCATAAACTTACATATTACCAGAACATTTCTTGAGGTGTTTGTTTTTCCTTCATTAAAATCATGAAGAATACCTTATTAAAATACCAACCCCTCACCAGCATTTCCAAGGTGGTAATTCACCCTTCCATTAATCACAAAACCTGTAATAATCAAATAAAGGCCATGTGATTATAATGTATTCCACTTTGAGCCTCAGCTATACTAGGGAAGATGGAGATCTATGGAGTGTGCCCTAATGTAGAAAACTTTGAAAAATACGTGTCATTTCATCTATCTTTGTGAAAATTGAAGCTCTGTGTTCACTAACCTAAAATCATTCTTTTCTATACTTTTTAAGTACAACACAGGCAAAACCCTGATAAAGTTACTATACTCAACTAGAACTGTCAGTGAATATTCGTCAGCACCCAGCTTCCCGCACGTCCTGTATTGACACTCTTCTCTCCCTACCGTAACATACTTCCTCCCTTGAGAGGTACTACATATTTTTTAGTTATTATTTAAAATAAATTATTTCTTCATTCATTCAAATATAGTGTGTTATAAATATGTGAAAAGCCTTGTACAAAGTTCTAAACAGAAACGGAAATAATCTACAAAGATAAAAGGTGATCTTTGCAAATAAACTGTAACATAAAATAACAATTAAATAGGAGATATCATAAATGTAAAAACAAACTCATTTGAAAACATAAAAAAATTGAAAATATGAATTTATTTTTGACCGAATTGTGGGGAAACGTATTAGTTTCTGCAGTATTTCCTGAAAAACCTGCCCACAGTTGTTTTATACAAGTAGGTACAGCACACTCTAAAAGATGAAAAGTATAGTGTAGTAAATAGGTGAGCCAGTAATTTAATTGTTTATTATCACTATCAAGTATTGTGCCCTGTACATGACTTCATATGCTGTATTTCTATCCCACTGGTAGTATAGTAAATTTGTTTACATCAGCATCAGCACAAACATATGAATAATATTTTGTGCTAGGATAATTTCAAGACAGCTACAATGTCACTTCAGTGACAGAGATTTTTCAGCTCCATTCTAATCTTCTGAGATTACCATCATGCATGTGGTCTGTGGTTGACTGCACCATTGTTATGCGGCACAGAACTATTGTGTATGTGCATATAGACACACAGGCATACATATGCAATATACGCACATGTGTATGCCATGTAATTACAGACAGCACTAATTGATGTTAGTCTACCAGAAGTACACTTTCCTACTCCCTATTTACATCTTTATTAACCTTAGTAAAAGAATTATGTAGTTTTCTTATATTTTATTTTTATCTTCAAGCTGGATTGAAATTTGATTTTCCTGTTCTAGTTTGTGCAGAGTAATGTTTGTAGGCCATCTGAAATGAAGCCTTCATATTCTGTCCCCTCAGAAGTTCAAACAATATTTTCCTTTTGCAGGATGCTCATTTTAATAAGTGTAAATCTGGGAACTCTTTGATGAGACTGTAAATTATATATCACTGAATTGCTATATAAAGGACAAACTGTCACTTTGTCTTCCTTGATTTTATATGCTGTCTCACTCCACCTGTTTTCCCTCCCTACTGACCATCCAGTTTCATACTCATGATACCTGCAGTTCATTATATATTACTTTGAAAATTATCATAGCTTTTATTCTAGATTTCATGATTGTTCAGAAAAATAAAATGGTATACAAAAGACAGATATGACTCATTTGCATATATGGTACCCTTGCGTGCAGGTTAATATCTTGAATTAATACACTACTAAAATAAAGCCAAATTATTGCCTAACATTATTGCCTCTTAAGACATTGATCCTTAATGAAAATATTTTTTATTGCTATAGTTGAATCTAATGGTATTATTATTTTGTGATAAAACAGAGAATACATTCAGTTTTGAGTTTGATGAAGAAATTAATGACTCAACAATTCCAATTTCTCCACACAGTTACATGATGGACAGAAAAAGCGAATTAAACTTAATATTTGATTATAGGCCAATAGTGCACATTTCCTCCCTGGAAGCTGTTTGATTATCTTGGTTAGAATCTTGGTTTTATTTGTGTGTCTACTCCTCACATTTCATCTCAAAGCAAATAAACTAACACGCACACTGTCTTTGTTTTTTTTAAACAAACACATAGATGAGACTAAGATGATCTAGAACAGACTATTATTAATATATGTCATCACAGAAGCCTATGCAGTTTCAGAATCTATCTTTCAAATATCTATTGGTGGAGCTTTTTGACATGAAGCTGAGCAGTCAGAGAAACTAAGCAAGACTGTGCCACCTATAATAATTAATTTCATCATGATGTTGTTTAGGTTATATTGTGTTCTGAAACATTTAGAAGATGACCATAGGATTAAAGAATCTTAGGCTTGAACTTTTAAAGCCTCAGCTGGACATGGTCTCTGAAAGGAGGCAGAGAGTTAAGAGAAACCTATCAGAAAGAACCCCTGTTTGTATTCCGCCTTCTCTTAAGGGCATGAAGATGGCTTTCCACCAGCAGTCAGGAGTCTAGAAGACAATACCACACAAGCCCTATAAGATGTTTAAGGAAGAGAGTGAATGTGACGTAAAGTTAGTCTCGTGCTACAGAGACGTGCCGTGTACTGAAGTTGTTTCTGTGTTACTGCTTTCCTTTGAACACAAGCATCAGAGTAACTGAGCTGGGGATGAAGCTCATGGATGGTGAAGAAAGGGGACAGCGAGTGCATGGAGAAATTTCTCTTAGAGGAATTGAACAATAGAAGGAATGTAGAAAGTGTGGAAAGGGAGAGCTGTGCCATGTGCCGGCGTGTATTTATAGGAAGAAGTAACTCCTTTGGAAAATAAGAGCTTACATTTGTGAGCTGTTAGGCAATATCGAGTGAAGAGAAGAAGGAAAGTCAAATGCAAGCACTGAAGGGCATATTAGAGTGGCCAAATTACGAGGAGGCAAAGGCAATCAAGAAACTGGATACTGTTAAGAAAGAATGAACATTTAATAAGGATTTAATAAGGATGGGGCCAGAACTAGAAGGACAAGGCCATGACAACCCACACGCTACCTGGGCCCAAGTGAATGTCTTTGAGCAAAGTATTAAATTTCTACTTCTTTTATATCTCTCAGGAATATCCTTAAAAACAGAAACTGTAACAATTTTTACACTACGTATGTTAGAAAAACAAAGACAGAATATCTTGAAAACCTAGGTCTGAAAGATTGAGGGACATGAAGAAGTAGTGTGGCCAGATAACATGAAGGCACAGTAGGAAGAAGGGAAGGTCCCCTGGGCTCTCCCCCGGCAAGAGTCATCTCCCATTGCAAAATGTCTTGTCTCCTGAGGGAAGAATAGCAACATAATTTACAATATGAGGGTTAGTATTCCTATGTGGATAAGATGGAATATGAGCAAGTTACCTAGAGATGTTTAATCTCACTGAAATTAAAGGGGTTGTCACCTTTTGCTGAGATCTGACTCAGCTGTCCCAAATAAGGTTTCATCTCGGGCTCCAGGCAGTAGATTGTAAACCTACTCATAAATGTAAACAATAAAAAAGCATTTGTAATAAGTATTCAGGTTTTCTGAATTGACATTTCTAGAGGTTTATTAATACACTTTGAATTTCACATGTCAAATATCAAAAATAGTTATTTCTTCCTAGTATATTAGGCAGAAAAATACCTGACATAGCATGTACTGTATTTCTTCATTATCAAGCTAATGCAGACTATAGTAGCAGGTTATTTGTATACTCCATTCTGCTTTTTACATTTATCAACAATAGAAAGTGTAAAATTTTTCTTAAAATTTTAATCATTTTAATCCAAACTCCCCTCATTTCCACTCCATGTATGCTTATTTAGTAGAGTCTGGGTGAAGATGGAAAACAGTAGTTGGACACTTTCCATGTAACCAAGAAGCAGACATTCTCTCTTCTTGGTTCCCTTTGTCCCCCCCACCTGGATGTTCCATGAATGTTGCATCACACTGCTGGGTATTCCTGAGCACGCCAGGCCCTTTTACTCTTCCTCTTCCTAGTCAGTGCTTTCTCTTTCTTCCCACAAGTACTCATTTGTTCAACATTGATCGAGATTAAAGGTCATCCCTGAAAAAACATTTCCACTTTATCCTGAGAGTCTTCCCCTTGTTCTTGCTCATACAACAGAGTGACATGTTGTGTTGAAAATGTTTGTTTAGGGTCCAATCTGTCCAATTAATTATGGTCCATTTTATGGCAAGAGCATCTTCCTGTACCCAGAATCTAGCACAGATCTTTGCACATTTGTGAGCACTTGAGAAACGAATGAATTTATTAAAATCAAATCAATTCTCCCCCCAAACAATGACTTTTTAGCTACAGCTATACTGTAATTTTTTTCCTACTCACATAAGCATTATGAGACTTTTAAGGAAGAATTTTATGATCCTTTAGTTTAAGTAGACAAAGCATAAATAATGAGGGAAAACCTGTACAAATTGAAAAGCTCCACATCTTTGCTAGTTTAGTTAATCATGTAAACATTATTTACAACAAGCATTTTTCTGGCTTTAGATACCTAGTTGTGAACAAAATAAATCCTGACCTTAAGCATTTACTGAGGAGGGAAGAAAGGCCAGAGAGATGTAAATAGTAATTAAGAAATAGAAGCATAATAAAAGGTACAATCAGCGAATTACAATGAAGAGTCATGGTATGAGACCTATTTTGATTTAGTTTCTGAGTAAGTTCTCCTTGATAAGTTGATTTAAGTATCTCATGACTCTTCACCAGTCTCTTACTTTATATTTTGTAAACATTTATGCACACATGCGCATACATGCAGTTTTAAAACTATTACATATTGAGACGGTTTTTAAACTATTACATGTTTATCAAATAACCTCCTTAAAAATTATTCCCCTGCTGGCTTTTAAGCATATCTACTTACTTTCTTTAGTGAGAGAGCATTTCTTTTATTTCTTTTGATTCTTCCCCTGGCATATGGAAAGTGATACTTAGTCACTTAAATAATTTTATGTGGTTGTTTAAAATAATGAATGAAAATATTATGAAAAAAATCTGAAGCTAAGGATGTGACCAATTTGGAAACATGCTCTGGCTGCTTTTATCTGTGAATGGAGCAAACTGCACACCCTGCACATGCCCCTTCTCCTCTGCTTTCTTAACGCTTTGGAGGGCTGGTGTTTTGCTCTATCTGAGGTCAAACTGTTGCTAAAAAGTTGATGACCAGAGTTCCAGTGGTAGAAAGGTTCATTCAAAAGCAATTACAGAGTAGGCCAAACTTAGATCAGACTGGAAAAGAGGATGCTGGGAGAAGTGAAGTCAGTACTTAAATGGAAAGGAAGGAGTATAGTGCTTGAAGCATGAGATAAAAATCTTTCTGTCAAGAGAACCAAGAAACAGAAGAGATTCTCAATTCCAGATCTTCCATTTCTATTCTTAGCTACGAATGGTCTGCATTTGACAAGCCTGAATAGTTAAGAATTGTAAGTGTGTGTGTGTGTGTGTGTGTGTTAGGAGGGCAGGAAAGGTCATTTAAATACGTGCATAAAAGGGAAATGAATTGGCTACCCCCAGAAGAGCTGTGTATAACCAGTTGGAAGTTGCCCTTAGCCAGGGCTGTGGTGGACACAGCTGCTCTTATCCTGTGATTCACAGTCACCGCTGACATTTTGGAATAGGGAATAACTACAGTCCCTGCTGAGATGTCACTGTTCAGTCTGCAGAACTCCTAAATTTCGTTCTCCCTGCTCAGAGAAGAAATCTAAAGCAAAATACACCTGGAGTGACTTTTGTCCTGCAGACTGGTTGTTTGCGCTGCCTCTGCTTGAGAACACGCAAAGAGCTTTTCAGTTCTTCTTAGTTGAAGAAGATCTCTGCTACCAAAATCCCATGTTTTTATAATCTGGTAGTGTCTTGGTAGGCAAATTAAACTCTGAATTAGCATCTTCCATGCTGTACATTTTGAGAGTGAAATTACATTACCTATACTTCTTTATGACAAAGACACATTTGTGAAAGTAAAAGTAATCTATTTCTCTATGACAAATTTTATCTACAACATATTATTAATGTTTATTACATAATTGTAAATGAATTAAGAAAAGATTTAAGAATGTCTTATAAATTCCACTTGATAGAATTAATTATCCTATCTAGCCAAGTTTATAAATAAAGATTTTTCTATATACTGAGAAAGGTGCCCACCCAAATAAATCAGTAAAACCAACTGTTAGTCAGAGCCTGGCATTTAGCTCAAAATGGAAACAAGATAGGCTTGTCTTGGTTTATTCCTCCCAAAATGCATCATCTTGCAATTATTTTTCCACCTGTGTAAGTCAAGTTTTGGAACCTTACTTTGATAGAAGTATTTCTCTCCTTTATAGGAACTGCCAATATTTATAACTTTATTCATTCTACAAATGGTACAGGAAGAATATTAAATGCTACTTTGATAGCTTCACAACAAATCCTGTATGAAATTTGGAGATAACGTCAACAGATTCTTTAGAGAAGGAAGATCCATCAAGTATTCCTCACAATGACAGAATGAAAAAAAAAGAAATGAAATCAGATAACATGCTCATTCTTCATTTGTTTCCCTTCCTACTACCTGTCCTTGTACCAATGCTGAGATCATCTTTGTATTCACTTTATACAACTGTTGGCATATATATAAATGAATTATTGGTTGAACCATTTTAAGATAATTTGTCGTACAGGAAAAGAGTGCACTCTCTCAAAAAGGATCTCGAATTGATTAAATACATAAAGAAATCTTGGATATGTGCCATATCTTGTGTTTATTGCCTAATCCATAAGGTATTTTCTATATGTTACAAAGCCCCCAACTATTCTTTTGGGGGGTGTAAATATATAAACAAAAATATTCAACTACACCATGCAAGTTATTTTCATTTATCCCCAAGCACCAATTTTTGTTAGATTCACATCTCATTGATTCTTTGACCGATATTTTTTGAGCATCTACAATGTGCCATGTGTAAAATCAGCTCAGCAAGGTGCAACAGAAGGGTGATTTCTTCTTCTCATGGAGCTTGTACATATCATGAATCTCTTACTCCACCCTCACAAAATTTCTTTAAAGTGCATGCTGTCATCATTCTTAGCTTATCTCATCTAGATCTTCCAAAAGATATGCTAAGTCATTTAAGTATAAAATAAGGGAGTTGGGATTTTCAGCTAGGGTCTGTATTTGGTTGATTGGTTGCTATTATAGACTGACTTGTGTCTCTCACCAAATTTTTATGTCGAAGTCTTAATGCCCAGCCCCTCAGAAAGTGGTGGTCTTAAGGAGATAGGGTCTTTAAAGAGATAAATAAAATAAGGTCATTAGGGAAGTCTTTATTCAACATGACTGGTCTCCTTATAAGAAAAGAAAATTTAGAAACATACAGAGATAGAGGGAACATCATGTGAAGATGCAGGAAGAAGACAGCCAAGGAGAGACACCGCAGAAGAAATCAGCACTGCCAATAACTTGATCTCCAAATTTCCAGCATCCAGAATTATAACAGAGTACATTGGTGTTCTTTAAACCACCCAGTCTGTTGTACACACTAAGAACACAGTGGACAGAAAAACCATCTGTTCTTATGCTAAACTTTGAAACTTGTGGATGTGAACTTATGAAGAAAAAGATCTTTGTAGCTGTAATAAAATAAGAATATCATTACTACATCATCCTGGATTATTCACATGTGCCCTAAATCTATTATGTCCTTAAAAGAGGACACAGAGAGAGAAGGAGAAGTCCGTTGGGAGGCAGAGACAGAGACTGGGGTTATGCAGCTCTCAGACTCGGTGCCACCAAAAGGCTGGAAAAAGAAAGCAAGGATTCTCCCCTTAAGCCTTCAGGGGAAGTTTGGCCTTGATGATCCCTAGATTGGGATCCTGAACTGTGAAAGAATAATTTTCTCTTGTTATAAGCAACCCAGTTTGGGCTAATTTACTACAGCAGCATTAACAGAAGCCTGAAGTCTTCATCTGAAGAGTGTTTCCTACAGATTCTAAAGCCTGAGCTCTGCCTCACTGAGCTGCCTTTCAATCCATTGTACCAGACTCATTGAAATTCCTGGAGAAAAAAGCAGAATTGTCAAAAGTGATTGTTAGTTTCATAAATGCCCTCAAGTTGGCTGAATGATGATTCCTCTTTGAAAAATAATTTGTGAGCATTTTATTTCCTAATCTGCTGTGTTATTTTAATGAAATCTTGGTATTATAATTTCTCCTACTGCCCCAAACCTCTAATTTATTCTGAACAAGAGATATGCCCGTTTTAACTTAAATTACATAAGAAGTGAATTTTGAAATACTATTTCCAGCTATGCAAACATTCCCTTCTTCAGTATTTACAATTCCCTCCACTGCTTTGCCATACCAACTCACATACTCTTTATGTCCTAGCACTGATATGATTATAAAAGAAAATATGTTAAATAGATCCTAAATCTAAAGAAGGCCCCCTAGAGAAGCAAAAGACATGGGATGAGAGAGGTGTGAGGAGGTACCCCCATAAAATTCTTTGATCATTTTTCACACTACTCTGGAGAGAGATAGGTGAGAAAGCAGTCCTGCTGATTATCTGGTTAATTCCTTCCATCATGAACATGAGAGCCCTTCTGTTCAGACATGTTTGTATGGCTCTGTGTCGAAGGGTAGCTGCTGGTACCCATTCCTTTTCTGAGAAGGAAAGCAAGACCTTAGGAATTAGAGGTTAGCAAGCAGATAGCAGGGCTCTGGTTGGACTAGTTGCTGACAGTTTGGTGGGAAAGCTCCATGTGATTTCAAGTGCAGGCAGCTTCATTTTCTTGTTTGCTGGAGTGATCCTTAACGACTCTGTCTCTGAAGGACTACGGTAGTCAAGATCTTGTCTTATGGAAATTAATAACTGTTAGAAGAAACAAGAAAAAATTATAGACAAGAAAAAATTGGCTGTAGTGCCTGCTTTACCACTAATTAACTTGGCAACCAAGGCTTATTTATTTTATTTTTTGAGCTTTAACCAACTTAATAAAACCACTTTGAAAGTTGTATATAAAGTCAAGAAGAATTTCTATACATATGCAATAAATCATATCATTATATTTTATCTTATAATCTAAAGACTTCATGAGAGAATAAACCACTGCCACTGTCCTAATCTCCTGGAGAAATCAACAGGTGGCAGGGGCTGGTCTAGCATTTTGTCACTTCAGGTTTTTAAAGAAATTAATACAAAGGTGGTGACAAAAGGTCTCCCAATTCCCACCATCTTTCTCCTAATAGCATCTGACACTTCTTGAGATTTTCTCTCGTAAGGAGAGGCACACATAATCAGGAGCAAACTGGCAGGACATAGTTTTGATTAATTGGCTACGGATTGCCAAAACAATTAATAGAAATGTCAGTAAGTGTACACAAAACAAAATCCAGGTATTTTTTCTTACCTACACGAGAAATGTTTTCACTTCAAAACTTGATAAATGATAACTTGGGAGGTTGATGGCCTTGAGGCAGGAAGTAGGTCCTACTGAGAGCTTCGGAGTGTAAGTCAGCATGGACAGAGGACAGAGCTGACAGACAGGAGTCAGGTCACCTTCCTCTGTGCTCACAAGCTTCAACGGGGATGCCAACCAGGACGGCAGAACTGTCAGCCAGCATCAGCTGCATGTGCAGGCCAGTAAAATTTCCTCCTATGCTTATCAACCCCTCACCCCAGAGTTTTTGATATAGTGAGACTCTAAGTCCTCCATGACTTAGTAGATTAATATGGCTCTCTGAGTATTAACTGTGGGTTCATTTCATATGCTAAGACATGGTCTAGAAAGACCAACTTGAGGGAAATAAATACATATAAAATTGAGATGATTGAAAACTAAAGTCCACTTTAATCTCTCACATTTGCTGCTGATGAAATGAGATTCTGAGATTCAGAGAAATCAAATGGCAGCACTGTGACAAGAATGCAATAATTACTGGGTTCAGTGTATGCAGACTCACTGAACAGTTGGCTCACTGCCACTCTTACACCACTGAAGTAACTGACTAGTTCCCGGAATAGAATTCCTTCACACCAAAAGGCATTATTAATGACCATGTCCAGAACCTTGGAAACTTTTCTACAAATTGACATATTTCAAATTCGAAAATGTAAGACAACAATCTTTGATAGTCCCAACAGGTAAACAACTAAGCCAGCATGAAATAATTTATGCTTAAATATAAGCTTTTTGATGTTATATTTACCTCTTCATATTTGAAACCTTGGAACATGTTTTCAGTGGAAATGTAAAAACTGTGTTTACTTTTGAAAATACATTAGCAAGAAAAGGAAGATTGAAGTCAAGACTACGAAAGTCATAAATGAAATTGTGCTTTTACTTTATTTTTATATTTTCAGTGTTCTAGGGTTCCTTGGTACCTTGTAGTTTTTATTTCTGTTGTTTTTAGTCACAAAGTGTTTTGGCCTCATTTAAATGATTTTCTGACTGACAGACGTATCCAGGGTTTGGATGACACGGCACAGCACTGAGCATTGTGGGATTCAATGAGCAGGTCTTAAACCTATTGTAAAGAATATTTTTCTTTATCAACCTCTATTCTTCTGACTTCAAAATTTTTAAACAGATGTTTTAGACGGATTTTTTTCTGCTTTTCATGTTTCCATGGGGTTGTCCCTCACCTGCTTAATCACTTCTTTGCCCAATAAAGGAAAACAAAATGAATATAAAACACACATTCTGACTTCCCTTGTGAGAAGAAAGGTTCCTTTTAGATTTCTCTACCTTTGTTCACTTTTTCCCCCTTGAGACAGAGTCTCATTCTGTTGCCCTAGGCTACAGTGCAGTGGCATCAGCAACCGAAATTCCTGGTTTAAGGGATCCCCCTGCCTCAGCCTCCAAAGTAGCTAGGACTACAGGCAACTGCCCCAACACCCATCTAATTTTAATTCTGTTTTTAGTAAATGGGTCTCACTGCTGCTTAGGCTGATCTGGAACTCCTGAGGGCACATGATCCCCACTGCTCTGGATTCCAGAGTTCTAGGATTACAGGTGTGAGCCATGGCACCTGACCTGTCCACATTTGCTCTACAGGTAGAGAGTTAACGTGAAATTAATAAACATGAAATTAAATTCTGTGCATGCTAGGACTCCTGAGTATGTGGATCACCTCCATGCTCCCAAAGTTTGGCATTTCCTCCATGTTTGCAATTTCCTGAATGATCGAGCTCTTTAACCAATGCCTTTCCTTTGTCTAGTCTGATGACCACATCATATTTCTGATTGAAACCAGAATGAAAAGGAAAAAATAGGGAATATCAATATAGAGATATTGAAAGCCCAAGGTAAGAAGTTAATAGTGTTCATATGAAAAGAGCAAAGAAATGGAGTACTCAGGACAAAGGAAGCTACACATCATGTGTCTGTGGGTTTTTAGTTTGATTTCACATAAAAATCACTTTTCTATGAATATCTGGCACACTGGCAAGGCAGGTTTTGCAGAACATGTTCTCTCTCTCACTATTTCTCTCTGTGTGTGTGTATACACACATATATATGGGGTGCAAATATATATATATACACATGTGTATACAGTTTATAAGGTAATTTATACATATATAAATTTTATACATAAATAAAGACAGGCTGGAATGCTAAATGCAACCTTTTATGGATTCTTACGTTCCTAAAGTTGTATTCAATGTATGTTTTTTAATGAAGTATGTAAGTATATAAAATTTACATATTTTATTTTTATATCCTCAATGTTCCAGCGTTCTTTATAATATTATGAATTATATGGATGAAGTTTATACATATATGGAGAACACTCAGAGATCTAAAAATAGATCTGCCATTCAATCCTGTAATTCCTCTGCTGGGCATATACCCAGAAGACCAAAAATCACAACATAACAAAGATATTTGTACCAGAATGTTTATTGCAGCCCAATTCATAATAGCTAAGTCATGGGAAAAGCCCAAGTGCCCATCGATCCACGAATGGATTAATAAATTGTGGTATATGTATACCATGGAATACTATGCAGCCTTAAAGAAAGATGGAGACTTTACCTCTTTCATGTTTACATGGATGGAGCTGGAACATATTCTTCTTAGTAAAGTATCCCAAGAATGGAAGAAAAAATACCCAATGTACACAGCCCTACTATGAAACTAATTTGGGGCTCTCACATGAAAGCTATAACCCAGCTACAACTTAACAATAGGGGGAAGTGGGAAAGGGGGTGGGTGGGTAGAGGGAGGGGAATCGGTGGGATCACACCTGTGGTGCATATTACAGGGGTATTTGCGAAACTTGGTAAATGTAGAATGTAAATGTTTTGGCACAGTAACTGAGATAACGCCGGAAAGGCTATGTTAACCACTGTGATAAAAATCTGTCAAATGGTTTATGAAGTGAGTGTATAATGCCCCATAATCATATCATTGTATACAGTTATGATTTAATAAAAAAATTAAAAAAAATAAGTAAACACGTTCTATATGAGCTTATATACATATGTACCTTGATTACTTATGTATAAATATAAGTATATAAAAATATGTATATATATGTGAGTGTGTATATGCCCACACACGCGCAAACACACACACACCCTCTGATGTAAGCACTGGAGCAGTTACTCTAAGGCCAGAAGTAGCCAAGTGTAATGAACTTGCAGTCAGTGGGGCTGCCTTAGACAAGGAAGTGGAGTAGTGAGACACAACGCAGCATAGTACTGTTATCAACTTACATCCCTGGAAGAAAACTATTTCTCTGTGGGAGAGATGTCTGTGACATACTCTGTTCAGGGAGCCAAAAAATTCAAGTAAATATGTTTAAGACTTATTTACTGCAAAGCCTTCCCACCACCAGGTTGGAAAGAAACAGTAATTTCAGAGAGGACTTGGACTATCTAAGTCAAAATAGCAGTGCCAGATGGATTCATTATAGAAATGCTCGCTGGGAATTCTTTAGAGTGTTAGAGAATTTAAATAGCAATTGAGGGTGAAGGTTATTGAAATTTAAATTATATCATAGAGTAGTACAATATCAACCTCATCCTCCTCCCGAAATCTTTTCTCCTCTGAACAGTCTGAAATGTGTAATATTACCGTT
The DNA here is from genome assembly GCF_027406575.1 of Nycticebus coucang. Taxonomy (NCBI): domain Eukaryota; kingdom Metazoa; phylum Chordata; class Mammalia; order Primates; family Lorisidae; genus Nycticebus; species Nycticebus coucang. Next base: position 34,167,014 of record NC_069805.1, on the reverse strand, counting down.
CCCGCAATCCTGTGTCTCTGAAATGTAAGTAATCATTCTGCAATAAAGTACAGCGAGGTGAGAAGGGAAAGGTGAGGCAGAATCTGTCCAGTAATGAACACAACAGCAGTGCTCTCATTTTTCTGAACGAGCTCAGGATTTGCTATTATTCCAGGCACAGCAGTGATATTTCTATCTTTGGTGGTCTGCTTTCTGTGAACTCACTCTTGAATCTGCATCTCCATCTTTATTATGATACCGTCATCCAATTAATAACTTTTTGCTTAAACTATCTACACAGGAATTAATTATTGGAAACTGATCCCTGATTAATGTATACAGGAAATTTGACTTCTCCACAATCTACAAGTCAAGGGAGAGGGAAAATCAGCTTATGTGTAGAGCACAGCTATCACAGTGAAGAGAGCATTCAAATAAATAACAAGAAATCAAATGAGGTATGGACACATTCACATAGGGAGTTTGCATATACAGACCAAATTCTTCAGTTTTCTGAATGGAATATTGTCCACAGCTATCTGGAGCATACAAGTATTTCTCCCAGCCTCACTTGGGCAAAGGCATTGAAATCCCCCTCATTCTGGGCTGGCACAGTGTGGTCTCTCCCTGGTATGCAACTCCTCAGTCTCCTTGACTTCAATGACCCCTCCCCTCTCTCCATCAGATAGTTATGTCGCAACCAGCTCTCATAACCTATCAAACACGTCAATTGAAATCCTAAAATTTCTCCCCCATTTTTGTTTTTCACAATAGACTTTTAGGTGAATTGAGCCTTTGACAACATTCTGGTTTAATTTTAGTTTTTTGTTTTTATTTTTCTTTTTTTAACCATTCCTCCTAAAATGTATAGGCTACTCTTCTTCCCTTTCCTCAACTTTCTCTTACTTTTTGGTGTGTATCAGATAATCAGCTGTTTTGACTGCTACATTTCCTGTAGGGAGGACATAATCTCTTTGTTCAGGAAAAACTGGCCAATGAAACATGGAAGGAGTATTCATTGCATCTTGACAATAATTTTATTAATCGACGATGTAGAACAATTAACTTTGAAACTCATCTGAGAAAATATTTTACATATGTCATGGCCGAATATTACTATGGTCACCTTCAAAGTATTCCCTTTGTCGATTTTGTGACCATAGCGATAGTCTGCAATGAGTTATGTAGCACTTTTTCTAGGATGTGTTTGTCAACTTAATTTTCAGACCACGTATGATGACAGCTCTGAAGGGTGGACTAGGTGCTGGCATTGGTTCATTCAAATCACTCCAAGATGACCATAGTGATAATCAGCAATAATCAGCAATGATGTATATAGCACCTTTTATAGGATGAGTTGCAAACTTAATTTTCCTGCCTTATCTGTGTGTATCTGACACTAAATACACTCCAATGATCCATTTTATTGGAGTCAAGAAAAGTCTATCAGTATTCACTCCTAAGAGAACATCTGTCTTTCTAGCTCCTTAAGAAGATAAAAAATATTATATGTGACCTTCTCTTTCTAAGTGAAAGTCGATACCACATATTAACTCCTACCTAAAACTAATTTTACATCAGAGTGCACATTTTATTCTTACTAATCTTCCAGGATCATCTTTCACTAATTACCACTTACCAATATTCTTATGTGTATTTTCAATTATTTGAATTATATTGGGTTTTCCTCCTTTAATATATTTGAACAAGTATAAACTCTTAAAAAAAAAGAAAAAAGTGAGAAAAATGGAAGAATATTTGCTACTCTCAGCTTTCTAATAAGAAGATGGTCCTGGGGCGGCGCCTGTGGCTCACTGAGTAGGGCGCCGGCCCCATATGCCGAGGGTGGTGGGTTCAAACCCAGCCCCGGCCAAACTGCAACAACAACAACAACAACAACAAAAAAGAAGACAGTCCTGAAGGATTACTCTGTAAGTAGCCAACAGAGTGAATAAAACAGCCCTGTCAGTGAGACTGCAAAGGTATTCAGGACTCCAGCAAGGGGGAGTTGAAATAGGAGCAAGAGTAGGACTGTGTGGAGAAGTGTGCATGGAAAAAAAAGAAAAAAACAAGAGTAATTAAAAAAAAAAAAAGTACAGGACAGAGGCAGCCAGACGGTAGAATTACAGTGTCCAGAGGGACTTCATTTGATGCTATGTGGTTTAATATTTTGGAGGGAAAGAAAGTTAAAAAATTATTCAGAAATTCTGGTATTGTACTTGGGAGATAATTTCAGGACACTTGAACACTCACATGAAGCCACAGTAATTATCTACATATATCTTTCCTATTGTAAATAATATTCTTTCAGACTGGATATATGTTTTGGTAGACGTGAGTTTCAAATACATTATATTTAATATCAACACAAGGGGTTCTTACACAATAAAGGTTACAGAGACTTTGTTGATAACATTTTAGAAACTACACTAATTCTAACAATAGTAAGAGAAATTACTATTCCGATTAAATAAATAACACATTTCTATAAAAATAAGTAACAAACATTTAGAAATTACAAGTGTCATAATTTAGATGAGGATAAGAATATGGATGACAGATGCCTCTTTTCTAAACCACTTGATTATTAGATAGTATACTTTTACATTAATTATCATAAAATTATTTAGGCAAAGCTGCTATATGCAGGTATCTGTTTTGTATCCCAATTTATCAATTATATTATTTATTAGTAAATCTATAAAACTCCAGAGTAGTAACAAGGCTGATACTTAATAAAGTTTAATGTTCTAAAAAAAAAAGTGGCATAATATATGTCATGAAACTGGAGCTATAGTGAGTAAGCCATTTTAATTGAAAGGACAATTTGCATAGTCAAATAGTAATTATTCAACATGAAAATTAGGTCAGTAAGGTCAGCTGAAATTTGCTGACCTTAATATATATTGAAAAACCAAAGTAGCAGCTGACTAATTTAATAGCCCAAATACATGCGGCATATGTAAATTAACATTTTGTATCAATAATGTGTGACAGATTAGGTATTTGGGTGACTCTATTTCTTAGAAAGTATCCCATTTTAAATATTACATAGGATTTTCTTGAGAACTTCACTGTTACTAAAAAATAAATCCTGGTAACAGGCATTGTTACAAAATCACTTTGATGAGATGAGATCTTGTGGAAATAGAAGAGATGGGAAGTAAAGGTGCAAAATTTCCTCTTGTTTATGTCTTGCTACATCAAGTAATGAAAATTATATTCCCTTGAAAGAAAGGATTAATATAGCATCTGAAAACTGATATTATCACGAGACATTGCAAAGCCTTAAAACTCTTTTATTTACCTATTTTTCTTTGTATAAAGTGATATCAATGAGATTAAAATGATTACACACACCAGCATTGGGTAAGGTAGAAGATAGGTTAATGGAGGTTAGACAGCAAAACTCAGATTTAATTTTATGTAAGTAAACAAAGGTTTTCTTCTTCTAAAGCCCTTTTACTTTAGAATAATGAACACAGCCGCGGAGATGGGTTATGAATGAAAATGTAATCAGCCTGCATTTGAGTTCAGGATATAATTATCTTACTTGTATAAACATGTTATGATGGTCCAATGTAAACCAGGCTCTGGCTGGACAGGTAGTTTATCCAAAAGGAAATTTGGGATGATAATGTCATAACAATTATAACAATTTTTATGAGAACTGATTTCTTGTAAAGAAAAATTTTCTAGAATATTATTTGAACTTATGATTGAATTCAAACATGGCATTTTGTTAAATTATTGATAATGAAAATGTATGTTCAATCTAAATGGGCTGCCTATAGCCATCTGGAATGGTACACCAGTAGAGTGCGGCAGCATCAATAAAAAAGTAATCTTCCGCCTTATACCTGTCATGAGTAGTACTTGTTTCAAGTCAGAGATAGAAAGTATCTATTTTATGCAAAATTTTAAGCATACTTGAAAGAAAGAAATTTCTAGAAATGGTAATGTTAAAATGATTATTAATTGCTAATTAAGAACGTTTCATAAGTTATTGAGCAACCACTTTAAATCAATCCATGAGCTAATAGAAAGATACATAAGGTTAGGTAAAAGATTTAAGATTCAATCTCAAGGAATATATATTGTATAGTTTAGACAACTAAATCACAAATGAAAAATGCTTCCCTGAGTTAAAAACATCTGTAACACTAACGTGACTATTTTCACATCAAATCCTTTATTTTGATCATCTTCATTGTCAAGTAACATTTCTGCCCAGGACATATAATAAAATTTTAACATAAATTATTAAAATTTATAATTGAAACAATACACATATTCATGTGGCACTCTGTGATACTTCAGTGTATGTATATATTTGTATAATGATTAGATCAGGATAATTACCATATCCATAACTTTAAACATTTACCCTTTGTTGCTTATAACATTCAAAATCATCTCTCCTTGCAATCTGGAAATATATACTACTTTGTTATTAGTTATAATAACCCTACTATGTAATAGAAGTCAAGAATTTATATTTTTTCCTGTTTAACTGTAACTTTGTACACATTTACCAACCTCTCCTGGAACCTCCTTCGTCTTATTCTGCCCAGCCTCTGGTAATCACTGTTTTACTGTCTACTTCCATGAATCGACTTCTTTGATTCCATATATGGGCAAGATTATGTGGTGTCTGTCTTTCCAGGCACAGCTTATTTAACTATTATATTCTCCTTAGCATTTCATTCAGTTTTATGGCCAAATGTATTGTGTATGTGTTTTTATAAAAGCATTTTCTTTATCCATTTATCTGTAAATGGGAATTTAGACTGATTCTTCACGTTGGCTATTGTGAGTAGTGCTTCAATAAACATGGAAGTGCAGACCTCTCTTCAATGTACTGATCATTGCCTTACTTGAGTTACTAGTCATATGATACTTTTTAATTTTTTGAGGAAATATCCTGCTATTTTCTATAATGGTTGTACTAATTTAAAATCCATCAACAATATGTAAGAGTTTCCCTCCTTTTTTCTACATCCCAATCAGCAATGGTTACTTTTTGTGGTTTTGAAAATGGCCAGACGAGGCTGAATTGATATTTCATTGGGGTTTTGATTTGTATTTACCTGATGATTAGTCTAGTTGAGCATGTTTTAATAACTATTTGCTCTTTGTACGTCTCCTTTCAAAATCTATCTACCTTGTGTCTATTGCCCATTTTCTAAAAAGTTTTTTGTTCTTTTTGACTATTGTTCTTTTTGACCGTTCTGCATATTAATCCTTTATTTGATGCTTATTTTGCTAATACTTTCTCTCATTTTTCAGGTGGTATTTTTATTATACCAATTGTTTTCTGTGATGTACAGAAAGGTTTTGATTTTGATGTAATCTCATTTGTCTATTTTTGCCATTATTGCATTATTACTTTTGTCTTCTTCTTTTTATTTTTTTACTTCTCATTAAAAAATTCTTGCCTAACCCAGTGACCTGATGTGTTTCCCCTATGTTATCTTCAGTAGTTTTTCAGTTTCAGGTCTTATATTTATGTCTTTATTTCATTAAGAATCATTTTTAGTATGTGGTGAAGAGACACCATATTTTTAGTATGTGGTGAAGAGACATGGGTCCAGGTGTTTTTAAAATTTTTTCCTATAATATCTAGTTTTCCCTGCCCCATTTATTGAAGAGAATGTTCCTTCGCCAATACGCTTTTTTGGCACCTTTATCAAAAATCAGATGGGTATAAATGCATGGATTTATTTCTAAATTCTCTATTCTGTTTAATTTATGCATGTTATTTATTTTTATGCCAGTGCCAAAGTATTAGGGTGATTATACATTTATACTATACTTTGAAGTCATAGAGTGTGATATCTCCAGCTTCTTTCTTTTCCTCAAGATAGATTTGGCTATCTGGGATTTTTTATCTTTACATATAATTTTTTTTCTATTTCTGTGAAGAATGCTATTGGTATTTTGATAGGGATTGCATTAGATCTTACGTTGTTTAGAAAACTAACATAGATGTCCTAGAAATATTAATTATTCTAATCCACGAACACACCTTTCCATATATTTGTGTTCTCTTCAATTTCTTTGATCAATGCTTTCTAGTTGCATTGGAGAGATCTTTCACCCCCAGATATTTATTCCTAGGTGTTTATTAACTATTATAAATGGAATTTCTTTCTTGACTTCTTTGTTTTAAATAGTTTGCAATTGTTATATACAAAGGTACTGATTTTTTATGTTGACTTTTGTTTCCTACAGTTTTATTATATTTATTTATTAGTTCTCACAGTTTATTTTTGATGGAGTCTTCAGACTTTTCTGTATATATGATCATGTTGTCTACAATCAAGAACAATTTGTATTCTCATTTCCAAATGCATGTCCTTCTTTTCTTTTGTCTGACTGCTATAGCTAGAATGTCTAGAACTCTGTCAAATAAAAGTGGTTAAAGTCCACATGCTTGTCCTATTCCAGATCTTAGAGGATGTTAAAGCAAGAAGATGATTTTAACCCTCTAAGCAAACATAAAGCCAAGGAAAAGGAAAAGACAGGGTAAAGAGAAACTGAACAATGAATAAAAATATGTGACTTCAGGCTGGGCGTGGTGGTTCACACCTGTAGTCCCAGCGCTGTGGGAGGCCCAGGCGGGTGGATTGCCTGAGCTCAGAGGTTCGAGACCTGTATGAACAGCAGTGAGCCAGAGTAAGATCCCGTCTCTACTAACATCAAGAACATCACCAGAGGAAGACAAAAAAGAGTACTTCAAACAAAGAATGAACAAGGAAGTTGAAATAAAAAAAAAAATATATATATATATATATGCCTTCATAGAAGAAGCATATATTTTTCACACATCAGTAGGTTGAGCATAGTTCACAATAACTATTTGTACATTTTAAAATAGGTAGAAAATAATTAAAATTTCTCTAGTTGATAGAAAAGGCAAATATTTACGGTGATGAATATCTCAAGTACACTGATATGATTTGTAAAAATTATGTGAATTCTTAAATTTAAATTCTGATGCCAAACTAGTACTATGTACTATTACATAACAATAAAAAAATTGGAAAACCAAAAGAGATGCACTAAAAATAATAGGAATTAAAGCATAGTACCAAAGAAAATTACATAATCACAAGGAAGATAATAAAGAGGAAATAAATGAAGAAAGAAGTTACAAAACAAATAGAAAACATGCAACAGAATGGCAGCAGCAAGTCCTTGCCTATCAATCATAATATTGAATGAAAATGGACTAAATTCTCCAATTAAAAAATACATGCATAAACATTTATGTATGGCATACATAACAGATAATTATGTATTGTTGCTGCATAAATATAAAAAAAGACACATATGCTGCCTACAAGAAAGTCACTTCTTGTATAAAGACATGCATAGAATGAGTGTAAAGGAATGGGAAAAAATATTTTACAGAAATGGGCACTGAAAAAAGAACAGAAGTAGCTAGACTTACAAAGATAAAGCAGGCTTTTACTCAAAAGTGATTTTTAAAATTACAAATAAAATCAGTTTATAATAATAAGTGGTCAATAATCAACTATAAATACAGAGGCTGCACCAAAAATGTATACACATTTTAAGGAAAGAAAAAACTGTCACATTTGACTTCTGCAAATATAAGAGGTGCTTAGTATGACTTGTATTAATCTTTTGTTATCAGTATATATTATTAGAATTTTAATACAGTTTCTTCCTTTCTTAAAATATGTATGCATGTATGCATTTTTTAGCACCTTCTGTATATATATGAACCCAACATTGGAGCAGTAATATGTAAAGAAAGTATTAACAGACTTATGGGGAAAGATCAGTTGCCAGACAATAATACTAGTAGACTTCAACACCACAATTTCAACAGTACTGACATCATCCATGTAGAAAATCAGCCAGGAAACATAGGAGTTAAAGCCATTCTAAACCAAATGGATCTGACATATACTTACAAAACAATCCATCTAACAACTGAAACATACACATTCTTCTCAACAACCCATGAAATGTTCAGCCTAAACTATATGTTAGGCTACAACATATCTTAATAAATATTAAAAACTTAAATTATACCAAGTATTTTTTTTCTGACCAAAAGGAAATGAAACTAGAAACCAACAGAAGGAGCTTTGGAAATGGAAAAAGTACATGGAAAGTAAACCAGATCTCATGACCAAACAAATGATCTAATGAAGAAATTCGAAATATAAAATTTCTTGATGTAATTGAAAATACAAAATCTAGGGGATACATCCAAAGTTATTTAGAGACCCATTTCTATCTATAAAAGTCTACATAAAAAAAGTAAAGGTGTCTCAAATAAACAATCTAGTCTCAAGGAACAATCTAGTTCGAGAAACTAGAAAAACAAGAAGAGTTTAAATCTTCATTTAGTAGAAAACAAGAAATAATAAATATTAGAGTAGAAATAAAATAGTGATTAAAGAACAATAAAAAAGATAAATGAAAGAGCTTGGTTTTTTAAGCACCATTTTATTAAAACATCAAAACAACTTGTAAAAATAGTATTTAAATAATATTTTTGATAAAGGAGCTAAATGTCTGGGAAATGTCCGCATTATGAATCAGTAAGTGATACATTATAAAACAGAGATTTGACTCAGTTTTTGTTCAAGTGTTCCTTCTTCAATAGAATACTACACACTTGTTAAAATATTAATGAAGTCTTATTGAGTTTCTATACTATCATCAAAATAAAAAATAATCTCACTTAAATATCAATTACTTATTTGCCCAAGATTAGGTATAGTTTAATGACTGAGGATCAAATCAATGATTTTGGATTAAGAAGGACATAGAGTAAGGCATTGTTTATTTATTTCTTTTTTTTTTTTTTTTTTTTGTAGAGACAGAGTCTCACTTTATAGCCGTCGGTAGAGTGCCGTGGCCTCACACAGCTCACAGCAACCTCCAACTCCTGGGCTTCAGCGATTCTGTTGCCTCAGCCTCCCGAGTAGCTGGGACTACAGGTGCCCGCCACAACGCCCGGCTATTTTTAGGTTGCAGTTCAGCCAGGGCTGGGTTTGAACCCTCCACACTCGGTATATGGGGCTGGCGCCCTACTGACTGAGCCACAGGCGCCGCCCTTATTTATTTCTTTGTAATGTGATAAAGTCTCACTTAAACAGCCCTTTTATGAGAGTATATTTAAGGACTTTTTTTCATATTATGGAAATACTGACATAAAAATATCTTAGTTTGGGTGGATAGATGGCTGAAATTCAAGTTCATATAGTTATACTATGGTCAAAAATAGATAGTTATTTTTATATTATTTAATATTTATCTCTAAATATGAGTTCTAATGACAAAAATTGAGATGGAATAATTCTGTTGTTACAGAATACAATATATTGTTGACGAACTCAAAACAGTACCTTATATATATTTGTACCCTTTAAATGGAAGCTATTTTTTTTACAGCATGTCAGAATGTTACAGATTCTTTTTCTCCTCTTCTTTATCAAGTCTATTTGATTTTTGTTAATTTTTAGGTTACTAAGAGGGTACATTAATATTATTTAATTTACTTTAAGTATAATCTTACTTAAAAGTGCTTGTTTTCTGTTCATAAAATTAGCTAAATCTAGTAGTTCACAAAATTATACAGTTGTGCAAGGATTATGAGGAAATAAATACATTTATTAGGGAACAATACAAATGTTTCAACTCTTTTTCTTATGATATTTCAAGAAGGGATTTTTATTTTATTAATATATAAGTATTTAACAGTAATGCAAAGAGACTGGACTTGTTAAAAAGCTTAAAGTCAGATTCCAAATCCTATGCTTTCATTTGTGCAAATGTAAAAAGTGCTCAAGTATTAAAAAGTGCTTTGAATCAAATTATGATAAGATTAGGAAAAATTAAAATTCATATCCTTGGTAAATACAGCAATTCAAGTCTAGCCTTGTAATTAGAATGCTGAATTATTAGATGGAGATGAGATGAGTTTTTCTTGGGTGAATGAATATTCACTATATATCCCAAGACACATTTCAATTTCATCAACATTCTAAACGTGCTCTCATCATTGTGCTCTCCTGATTTATAGTATTTTCCTCAATCACACTTCCTGTATTTTAACAAACTCTGTCTATCAGTGATGAATTAAGTTCATTTTTTTCTAGTTAATTTTAGTCCATACAACACTCCCTTGCTTCAACGACTGGGAAAAGAGTTGGTATCCGGATGTTTTAAATATATAAATATGTTCAGATGCTATTGAAATCACTATACGGTTACTTCCTTTCAAAATAGTTCAGAAGATTTACAACAAACTGTTCAGAATATTTAAACAGTAGAAGAGAATAATTTAACATAAAATTTAATTGAACAATACTATGATATAGTGAAAATATTTGGCAGATCTACACACTTGTGTATACATGTGATTAACACTTACTTAAAATCAAATAGATCTTATAATTTCCTAATTTCAAGTGGCAATATTGATTCATTTTAGTTTATGGATACTAAGCACCTTATGCAATTTAGACATCAATATTAGGAGAAAAGAAGAATATCTAGAAGGATCCAAAAAGAGGGCAATGTTTAAAACTTCCTTTTAAATTAGCAAGGTGACATCATTCTATTTTTTATAATTTTACTGTAATCTCTATGAATATATATCCAGGCTAACTATAATTTCTGCTGTGTTTCTATGTTAGTGGTTTTTTGATGAATAAGTTGTAACATGAAATTGTCAGAATGCATAATTAATAATAAGGCATATCATACAGACTGGGTCAGGTAGCCTATATTGCAATCAACACTCACAGTTATATATGGACCTTGGTCAGGTCACTTAATGATTCTGTGCCACAATTATCTCACATGCTATAGAACAAGGAAAATACTGGTAATTCTACTTCAGAAAGCTCTTGTGGGGATTCAGTAGGTCATCACGAAGAACTCAAAGCAGCACCTTATATATTTGTACCCTTCAAATGGAAGCTACTTGTTGTTTTACAGCGTTTTGTGATTTTCAAATCATCCTTTTAAAGTTGTATATATTCCTGGAGGAGGAAATTTTTTTCCATTACTCTTTTATTGGGGAAGAATAAATGTTGGAAAAGCTTCCACTATACAAAGAAATAAATAATTTTAATCTCAGAAAAGATATTACTGGCACCTTCAGAAGGGGAGACTCAGAGCATGAGTTAAGTTCCACAGTGTTATATAGCAATGAAATTAATTCTAATACAATATTTTAAAATGTAAAATAAATATTAATGTTAAATATATCTAAAAGTAAAGAAATAAAAATGTTTATATCAGCTGGAGTCAATAATTTTGTACTACCGAAATATAGAAATATGTTGGTTGTAACAAAAAATTACACATAACTTTTTTTTTGACTAAACAAATATTTCATGGAATGGGTTTTATCACAAAGTCTGACTGATTTTTTTATATGTGAATTGAATTAGACATCACTTGCGCAACAAATGGATGTTCTAAGGGAAATTGGCAAACTTCCACAGACATAATTGGAAAAAATGCAAATAAGCATGCCTTTCTAGGGCGAAATTTGGAACAATGTATGCTTTTGAGAATCTATCAAGAGAAAATAAGAAATATCAAAAGTGTACTTAGGCAAAGCACTAATACAGAACAAGGAGCCAGCAATTCAATGCGGAAGGCCTCACTTTGGTCCCAGTACACATCAATTTCTAAGATTTAGTGGTTAAGTTACATAGCATCAATATCCTAATACGATTCAAATTTCAGCTTCCACAGTATATTATTTGAGCAGTTTCATGAAGTACAAACATTGCAGCCATCTTTTCAGTCCAAAATTCATTATGTAAAACCAGGTGTACATCATAATGAGCAAATATGTCACTTTTCTCAAAGTTTGCACGTCTGTAATTCAGTTTACGCACAAAGAGTAATGCACATAGTTGTGTTATTTCCTTGCTCTCAGTAATAAACACAGGTGATGTTGAGTAAATAGTTGAGAGAAGAAAATGGTTAATAAAAGGGAAAGTGCACAAAGCAAAAAATAATAACCCTAGTAGTCAAATTTAAATCAAATATAAATGGAGTTATAGAAGAAATATATGACCATTTGTTCCTAGAATGTTAACATTGCTGCTGTCCAAGGGGTTATACATATGAAGGTAGAAAATATTATGAAGGCATCATTGCCATAATTACCAAAGAATTTATGGTAAAAAGAGATGATGATGTCTCAGAAGTGACTACAGGAAAAAATAAACAAAAAACCTTCACATTAAAACCACTCTTGGAAATATTACACAACCCTGAAACACAAAAATAAAATGATTCAAACTTAGGAAGAGTATGAAGGCATAGGCAAGGTGCTCATTCCATACCTTATGAAATAGGAAGGCTAACATTGTTGAAATGATTCTTGAGCAGGTTTTTACAAAGAAATACAACAATTAGTTCTCAATTTGCTAATGATTTAAATAACAGTGTATAGAATGAATATTAGATTATCGTGTTTTACTTTCTCTCTGCATATAAAAGTAAAAATAAGAAAATTTAATGTTGTGATGAAAATGTTTGCAGATAATAAAATAATCATAATTTTTCTTTCTCATTATCAAGATCACTTTGCATGCTTTCAGCCTGCATGGCAATTTTACATTCCTGTAATATCTTGCAAAATGAGGTACTTGTATTTAACACTGAGTATTTACAGCTTAGGGATTAATAAAAGTTTCATTTCTGGCAATGAACATACACTACTCTTATTAAATATATGCACATTAATAAAATAATGGAAAGTACCTATATTTATATACATATGTAGATTGAGTTGTTTACTTTCCAGTTCAATTTTTCTGCCACCCACATACTCCCATCTCATTTATTTGGGGTGGGAAAGAGGTTGATGAATTATTTATAAATATTGTACAGTTTTAAAAGAGAAAAACATAAATATGAACTTACTTGAGGATTTTATTATGAATTTTAGGTTACATAGAGTAATCAAAGTTTTTGTTTACTTTTTTTATAAACAAAGAAAATCATTATGTCAGACATGATCTGAATTTACATTAAATAGTCTTTCCTGTTTCTCATTGATATCGATGATAAAAGTGTTAAGTCAATCTATACTTTTTAAATCATTAATACAAAGCAAACAAATGAGGCAAAATCTGATGGCAAAAACAATAAGCTAATGCATATCCAAAGAAAAGTTTCAATTATATCAGTGATTTATGAGAAAGTCAGATCCAAATACATCCCAATGATCATGCACCAAGTGTTGTTTCAAATCAGACATAAAATAGGCTTAAATTTATGTGATAATTTTCAAATAATGTAGTTTCCTGGGACTCATTAAGGTTATGACAAATAACAAGAAGAAATGTACATTTTTTTCTATTTCACTAAATGAATACTCCCCCATAGAATAAAAATAATAATAATTAAAAAAAAATGCAGGTCAGCAAACTTTAGTACTACCACTGAAGAATTTTCCATATTATTTGCTGTTAGTTTACAGAAATAGAATTTATACTGATGAGATTTCAGGAAGACCACCATCTTGCTACATTTAGTTATCAATTCTAATTCTTATTTGTAGATTCCTTAGGAATTTCCTAGTTAATAATTATGTTTTCTGCAAAGTGGGTAGGTTTACTTTTTCCAGTTTCAATCTGTATTCCTTTTTTTGTATGTTTTATTTCAGCAGTGACTTGAAATGAAGCAGAACTTTGTATTGTTTTGAACTTCACATATTTTATGAATTTACTTCTTTAATAGATGAGGGTTTTAATTTTAACACAATTTTACAGAAAATGTATGCATATTTTTCTCTACTCAGTCCCAAGGAGAGAGAGATAGGTTTATTTCTTATCTTCTTCCATGCAACTAGATTAATTTACCCTTACATTGAATGTGTATTCTCAGGATTTCTAGGGTTTTGCAGTATTGTCTTATTAGTTTCTAGGGTGTGAGCATCTGGAGATTTTATCCCCTTTCCAATATAATCATTTAACAGAAGCCTAATACAACCGAAGTTCAGTGAAGAGCCTCAGGCTGATAATCAGCTTTGGAATCTGTGTTTGCCTTCTAGGATTGCCATTTTCATTTCATTTGGGGGCAAGGTATGTTTATTGCTTTTATGCTAATTCTTTGATGTATTTAAAAAAGTTTAAAATCCGCTCTACACTGTACTATATACAGTTATAATGGTGAACCAGAGTTTTAATATGTACCCATAATAATTAACAATTTAAGTAACATCCAAACAAAACGAAAAACCAAAGAAACACAAGTGGCTAAAAAAAAAAATAAAATAAATAACCTTACTTTTTAAAAAATTGGGGAAGCATAATTAAACAGGTAAATATATTAAGAACAATATCTTGGACATAAAAAATTAAATATTGTTTTCTCACAATTTAGAATTTAGACATAGCATGGTATTACAGATAATTCATGCTAGAGAGAACTCCCATGCATGAACATAAAAGGATAATAGACAATACATTAATTGAATAAACCCATCTTATCAGAGTAGATATTTGCTAGAATATTTTCTTCTATGAAGCTAAATGAAAACATGGTATTTGAATAATGTGAATTTTAATAGTGGATAAAAATGAGAGTAAAAATGAGAAGAAATACACATTGTCAAGGAAGCTGAGTCAAGAGCTCCAGTGAATTGAGTGATGAGGGAACCCCCATATTCCCTGAGTGCTTAGTATGTGCAGAACACAGCTTTATGAGCTCCTAAAAATTTTTATGTAATCTGAAAGCTAATCCTGAATATGAGAGTTGATATAAATATTGTTAGATGAGGTCTAACCTATCTATAGTTAGGAATAATTAAATGTCCAAACTAAAATAGCTTATAGAGAGTGAAGCTGTATTTTGAAATGAAGGTTTTTTTTTAATTAATAATCACAGTGTTTTATCATTTTAACCCAAAATGAAGTGTGATAAATTCAGTGTGTTTTTTTTTTTAAGCCAGGTGGGATCAATAATGCATCTATTATGTTACTAATTTTTTACTATTTTATTAATCTAATAAAAATAAAGTGTTCATTGTTATATCAAAGCAGTCTCATGTTTTCATGTACTAACTGGGCAATTGTCAACTAGGTTAAATGGTTAAAACTAAGGTAGTTGTCATAAATAATTAAAATTGTATAAAATCATATAACTACATTAAAAAGTGCACATGATTCATAAACATGCTTTTTTTAAATATAGACAAATGGCAAAAAATATGCGAAAAAATACTCAACATCTCCGATAATCAAGGAAATGCAAGTAAACTCCTAATCAACTACCACCTTGTCCCTGACAGGATGACCATTAGTAATAAGGCAAAAAATGGTGGATGCTGGTGTGATAGCAGAGAGAAGGGAGTTCTTATACATTGTAAGTGGGACTATAAATTTGTACAGCCTCTATGAAAAACAGTATAGCGATTTCTCAAAGAAATAAATGTAGACTTACCATTTGACTCAGCAATCCCACTCCTGTGTACCTACACACGTACACACACACACACACACACACACAAAGTTATTTTATCAGTAAGTACCCTCCACTTGCGTATTTATTGCAGTGCATGTCATACTATCTAAGATGTGGAATGAACCTAAGTGTGCATCATTTCATGAGTGGATTAACAAATATGGTATATATATTATGGGGATAGATAGATAGACAGATGGATGGATAGACAGATAATAGATAGATAAGCTACTACAAAAATTTTGAGAGAGACTGTTATGATCCATCATTTCACTTCCAAGAAACACAGTTGGCAGTGCCCTTTCAAACCGTGCAAGTTTCAACCTCCTCGACTTATTTGTGCTGCTGACAGGGCTTCATTTGTTTTTGTGTGGATTTTACATTTCTTGATTTTTGTATATCTCAAAGCCTTGTAACGACCCATGTGTGTGTGTATATATATCCACCATGCATGCTGTTCATCCAGAAGAAGAAATAAATTAATGTCCTTTGCAGCTCTTTGTATGGAAATGGAAACCATTTTCCTAAGTGAAGTGTCCCAGGAAGGGAAAGACAAACATCAGGTTTGCTCTCCAATAATTTGGAAATAATCGCCGGACACACACAGGGCATGGAGAGAAGTAAAAGTCCTTGGAACTCAAAAAGGGGGTAGGAGAGGAAAGGAGGGGTAAAATCTTATGTATCAGGTACAATCAACACTATTTGAGTGATAGGAACAGTAATAGTCCCAACTTCAGATTCCATTAACAAACGCTATCCATGTATAGAAGCATTCATACCCCTTAATTATTTGAAGGGAAAAAAATAATAATAATTACCTATTGTTTTAGTGCATATTATTCTGGTGATAGTTACTTGAAGCCCCGACTTCAGCATTATATAATTCATCCATGTAACAAAAACACTTTTACTCTCTAAATCAATTGAAATTAAATTAATTAATCAATTACTTTTTAAAACTAATTATAATAACATTGACCATTGTTCATATACTTTACATCATATACTAATAATTCTCACAAAATCCATATGTATTGAAGTAATCATTTTAAATTAGATGAATTTGTGGCACACAAAGGTTAAAGTAAAAATTACTGGGGTCCAAGATATAAAGAGAATTTTTTTCATTCAGTTTATATCTGCATCTACTTCTATGTCTATATCCATATTTATGTCTATGTATTTTTAGGAGAAGTGCCTTTGCCTGTAGTCCTAATTATTCTTCTATGGCTAATATCCAGAATCTATAAAGAACTCAAACAAGAAAAATAACCGTCAATAAAAAGTGGATAAAAGACATAAACAACTTTTCAAAATAAGTTAGACAAATGGCCAAAAATCACATGAAAAAATGCTCAAAGTCACTAATCATCAAGAAAGTGCAGGGCGGCACCTGTGGCTCAAGGAGTAGGGTGCCGGTCCCATATGCCAGAGGTGGCAGGTTCAAACCTAGCCCCGGCCAAAAACAAACAAACAAAAAAATAATAAATAAAAATAAATAAAAAATATATATATATATAAAAAGAAAGAAAGTGCAAAGTAAAATCACAATGAGATATCACTTTTCTCCTGTTAGAATGACCTTTAAAGTCCAAAACAATAGATTCTTACCTGGCTGCAGAGAGAAAGGACTGCTTATACACTGTTGGTGGGACTGCAAAATAGTACAAACCATACGGAGACTCCTCAAAGAACTACAAGTAAACCTACCATTTGATCCATCAATCCCACTACTGGATATCTACTCCAGGCACAGACTGACAAATATTGAATGATCTCCCTTATGCTCGGTATCTAAAAAAAAGTGGAATTCAGGGAAGCAGAGAACAGAGTGGTGTTTGCCTGGACTGAGGAATGAGGGATTAAGGAAATGTGGCTCAAAAAGTACTATTTCAAATAAATAGAATTAATAAATTTGAGAGATGTATTGTACAGCATGGTGACTATAGTTAATAACCCAATATACTTGAGAATTGCTAAGAGAATACACTTTAAATGCTCTCAGCAGAAAAAAAAAATAAGCATGTTTGTTGATGGATGATGTTTGCTAAACATATGTACAGCAATCATAAGGTTTTAGTCTCTTTGTGGGTTGCTATTAATGAATACCTGAAGCTGGGCATCTGGAAAGAAAAGAGTTTTGTTTCGATTTTTGAAGAGACGGGGGAGCAGGGGGCTCGTCTCATCCAGGGGCCCTGAACCAAGGAGCGGCAGAGTTTGAAAAGCCAGCAGCTCGGGGTTCGGTGGCACCCGCCCCATCGGCCGAAGTTGGGGGGGGTGGGGCGCAAAGCGCGGGGTGGGGGTGGTCCTGGTCTTTGGTTCTCTACTCCGTCCTGTTTCAACAGCGAACATGTCGTGGCCTGTCAGGTCAGTGCGGAGTCCGAGGCCTGGAGCGGGTTGGAGGGGGTTGGGGGGTGAGTGGTGGGGGACAGAAGCCTAGAGTAGGCCCTCCTGAGTGCCACATGCGGCCTCCTCCCTTTTGGGGCCCGTGCGCGCCCTTGAGCGTGGGGGGCCTTGCTGACGCCCGTGCGCGCTTCCCTCCCCGCCCCGCGCTGCTGCAGGCTCCGATCTGTTCTGCTGCCTCCCCCACCCGCCTCACTTGGAGCTGGCGGGGTGTCGGCCGGAGGGGGAGGAGTGTGAAGTCAGCTCCCCCAAGCAGGCCCCACCTCCTCGGGCCGGCCACAGGAGAGACGCCGACTGCTGCTCCCCACCTTCCTTGGGGAGGGGCGGCAGCATTCGTACTGCCCGTTCCCCCGCGACTTGCGTGGCGGTGGGAGAACTCAGCCGTCTTTCTCGGGCCGATTGCGGTGTTACATGCGAGGGGGGAGGGGCGGTTTTGCCACCCGGCCCCGCCTCTATCTTCCCGGGTCGCTGCAGGCCCCGCCTCCGGATCGGGCCGGGCGTGGGCGGGACCCGTTCTTTTCCCCTTGGGCTAAAGTGAGAGTTCTGGCTGGATCCTGGAAAATTAAGGACTGCTGCCTCTCCCTTACCTCGGAGTTTTGAGAGAATTAACCCCAAAGTTCGCTTTTTCTCTCCTGACTAGAAAATGTCCTTCTTCGGGGAAATGCCCGTACTCAGGGAGGCGCGGGTTAACAGCACGGCCCAAATCCCTTGTAGTCCTCCTTCCACTCTTACCGTGTACAGGTTTCGGGATATTTTTGTAACCCTCTCCTTCCCCGAGTGACTTTAATAATATAGAGACTAGGTTCAGTTGTTAAAAAAAAAAAAAAAAAAAAAAGAAAAGAGGTTTGTTTCATTCCTTGTTCTCCAAGCTATTTAAGAGGCATGGAGCCAGCACCTGCTTTGGGTAAGGGCTTCAGATTTCCTCCACTCATGGCAGAAAATGATGGGGAGCTGGAGTATGCAGATATCACACTGCAAGACAGGAGGCAAGAGAGTGATGGTGCCAGAGTCTGTTCATAAGCAGATGTCATGGGAGCCACTACTGTGAGAACTCGCTACTGGAGAGAATGGCACCCGGCCATTCATGAGAAATCTGTCCCTATGACCCAAATACCACCCTTGCAGCCCCACCTTCTACACTGAGAATCAAATTTCGACTTGAGATTTGGAGTGTCAAATATCCAAACCATAGCAATTATACAATATAAAGGATAAAATTATTTGTAAATTATGCCTCCACTCAATAGTAGGCTAAGTTAGGGAGTATATCTTCAAAATCAGATGGGAAAGGAGGTAATTGGGAAGAAAGTTTAAGTCTTGCTAAAAATCTATACTTTCTCATGCAATGATTATTAGGTGTTGAGAGATTTTTATTACATGAAAGAGTAATTGGATGCATGTATATGTTATGAAAAGAATTTTCATTGTGGAGAACAAAGTATAGAAGAAAATATTTAAAGTCAGGGAATTTGATGACAAATACATCCTAGTAGTTTAAACCAGAGCCTTAAGAGACTGAATTTGGTGGTACTGTGAAGATTGAGAAAGACCAAAAAATTGGAAATATTTCAGAGATAAGATAGAGAAGATGTGAAAATTTATTAAATAAAGGAAAGAAGAGTTACAATCTGGAATATAAATTTTACAAATAAAGATGTCTCCACTTAAATACAATGATCAATACAATGCATCTCAAAGTAACTGCAGTTATTTCCCAAGTATTAGGAAAATAAGTCAAAATAACTACAAAAGGACAGGTTGCAATAGCATATGAATAAAATGGAAGAGTGCCCTGATTCCTAATGGCTTCGATTAGGTCCTTGTTCTTGGTGTAGTTGATAAAGTTACAGAAAAAAATACATTGACCCAGGAATTTTATTAATGACATAGTACTGAGCACAGCATAGCATTATCCATTCTATAGATTAAATGAATGGAACAGGGCCTATAAATCTATGTCACCTTAAAATCCTGGGCCTGCTCTGATGTACAACTATGTCATCATGTACAATTCAATAGATGTCATTTGAGAGGATTTCATGCATCTGGGATATGGTAATAGCTGGGAGAATTTTTTTTTTTTATTAAATCATAGCTGTGTACATTGATATGATCATGGGGCATCATTCACTTGCTTTACAGACCGTTAGGGTATATGTGAAACTTGGAGAAAAATTTTTGTTGAAACTTTTTCAGTTGCTTTGGTCAGTCTCTTTGACAGTTTATTGAAAAATGTAGGTGTCTAAATGTTGCTGTGAATATATGTTGTTGACATGATTAGCATTTATAATCATCTTGCTTTAAATAAAATAGATTACCCTTCACAGTGTGGTCGAGCTTCATCCAATCAGTTGAAGGCCTTAAAGAGCAAAAATTAAAGTTTACTAGAGCAGAAGGAATTCTGCTCCTGTCTCAGACAGCCTGCTGTCTGCCTGCCATTACTGGACTTGCCTATAGTTTCCACAATCCTGTGAGCCAGTACTTTAAAATTAAGCAATCTCTCCTTCTCTCTCTCTCCCGCCCACCCTCCACACACATACACACACAGTTTGTTGTAGCTCTGTGGAGAATGCTGATATAATCATATGAAGATACTTTCTATATAAAATCTGTATGCAAAATAATATTATGTAACTTTCCTTGATAGGAAAAATAATACTAATAAATAAATACAAAAAGATTTAAAAATATAAATATGGATTATTAAACTTTTTATATCTGACATAAAATGATCATACCCTTTTTAATGTATTTTCTCATTTACATGGTTTAATATAATAAATTGATATAAGCAATGAGCTCATTTCTTTTCTTCATTCTTTTCTGTAAAGTTACAGGGACACCCAATGGAAATAACAGTAGCTCTATGGCTTTTAAATATAATTCATCATTTAAGCACTATGTTCTTTTCATCTTTAAAATGAGAGAGTGTATACTGGATGAGTCCTACTTTCTGTTAATTTTTCACGTATTCATATTGAGCTCTGCCACTGAAGTTGAATATATATGAATTCTTACTTCATGTATACCTGAAAAAATGTATTTAATTCCCCAGAGAAATAACTTTCATAGAGTAAGCAATTAAATTTTCCTTTGAAGTCAAGGTAGAAATATTTTAAAAACTAATATATGAATATCAATTAATAAATCTCGAGTAATATGTTTCCCTTTGTTCCATTTTCATTACTTGAATGAAATGAGTTTCATTACTTGAATGGAAACCATGGGAAGTTATTTAAGAAATCTTCATTCATACTTATTCTGTATCAAGAAAGATAAATTCATTAAAAGTAGCCAGAATTAATTTTTAATTTTGTTTCTAATTGAGAATCAAATATCAATGCTATGTTCTTTAAATGTAACATTTTTTCTTTTTTTGTTTTATTTTAAACAACATTACTAAACCTTTCATCTCTAAGTGCTATATATGTTTAGAATAAAAGATCCTAAAATATTAATAAGATAAAAATTAAAATGATAATCCATTTACGTTATCAAAGATTCACATAGTTTTATTACAAATTACTAATTGGAGAAAACAGTACTGCGTGTTAAAAGAAGCATTATATTTTGAATCTGCTTTTAATGGCCATTATACTAATGGTCTATCATATTTTCATTATAAACCCAATAAGTGAGATGCATATGATTGATTTTAACCATCTCCTTTGAAGCTGATTAAACCGGTAAAAAGCTATCACCAGATGCATGCAAAATCTTTTCTTCCCCTTCAGGAACATTAGTTGAAGACCAAAAAAAAAAAAAAAAACGAAAAAAAAAATATTCACTATTATGAGTTAGTGATTTTCTAGAGATTTAAAAATAAAAACAAAATGTTCTTAAAAGCATGACTTTCCTGCTGTTTGTTAAATTCGGTGAACTTGTTATAAAATGCCATTGAGAATAAACTGTGCCCGGTTCCAGAAAGGTCCTCTCTGTACAGACTTTGTCCTGTAGACAGGTCACAAACACAAGACTGTGCTTCTCTGTCTTGAGAAGTTACAGAATCATTGAAACTATGCAATTATATTGTCAGTCAAAAAAAAAAAAAGAAACATTCAAAACTCTAACTGTAAAAGGCGTAATAAAGACTGTTGTTTTGATAGAAGTGTTATTTAAAAAAAAAGGAAAAAAACTTGAAAAATATTCTAAAGTCTTGTACTTTGAAATAAAAGTCTCTGTTAAGGAAGGTATATATTTATTTTCATAGATTCTATTTTTTATTTATTTATTTTTTTTTACTTTTTTTTTTTTTTTTTGGGCCAGGGCTGGGTTTGAACCCACCACCTCCAGCATATGGGACCGGCGCCCTACTCCTTGAGCCACAGGCACTGCCCAGATTCTATTTTTCAGAAAGTAACTATGTGCTGCACTAGATCTTCAAATATACTGAATATTGAAGTCTCCTTTTATAAATTATCATAAATTATATAGCATTTATGATTATTTTATTTAATATAAATTATTCTGAAGTCAATAGTACAAAACATGAAAAATATCAGCTATTAAGGAATGGCAGTGAAATATTTATAATGTCAAGTCCAAGTGAATACTCAGGGAGATTGAATTCACTAAAAATTATCTTCTGCATACTTATTAGGGATTGTCATATTTTAAAGTAACCTGTTTGAGTTATTTTCCACCAATAGATGAAGTAGAATTTTAGTCTATTATTTACTATGTAAAGTATCATTAATATTTTTCATCAAATAAATAATTATATGATGACAGTGATGGATCTAACAAGTGAAGTTTCAAACCAAGAGGCTCAAGAAACATTAAGAAGGACAGCCACACTGAACGGGTGCATAGTACACATTGAGAACCACACCTTTGTTGAGACTTTTGTAAGAGACAAAAGACGGGGCAACTCAAATGAGACTCTATTTCTTTAAATTATAGTTTTACCATTTATTGGATATTTGACATTGGGAAATTACAAAATTTTTGAAATAGTAATATTTTCACCAGCAAAATGAATTTGCTAACTACACTATTATAATTAGAGGGTAATGAAATAATTCTGTTATCAAATTTTAGTTCCATTCTGGAAACTTAATACATATTCAGTAAACGCTAGCTGTAATTAAAACTCGTGAAATCTTTAAACGTCCATTCTTTGCATTTGTAGTGCTAACATTTGTCCCATTTTATAGATGTGAACAAGGAGAGGATAAGTAATTTGTAGGAAATCATGACGTAGGAGAGCTTTTAGGAATCTGATCAGGAATGGGAGAAATGTTTTAAAAGAGAACAATAGAATGTCAAACATCTTATAAGCCAGAAACATATAACTACAAAATATAAAACAATCTGACTTACAATCATTTTTGGGTGATACTTAAGCCAAGAAACAAATGGCAATAACCTTAACACAGTTTTGTAAGGTCAACATGAAAGGGACACAACATTTAACTACATAAAAATAAATAATTGGATTTTGTTCTACAATGTGAACTAGATTATGTTTAAAAACTTGAAAAAACACAATACAAATATGAATGAGAAAATTAAATAATCACTTCTTTCATCAAAGATTAAAACTACTAATATCTTCTTATACATACCAATCCTGTGTTTGCTTTATTTTTTCCTTTTTTTGCTAAATAATGTATTACAAACATTGCTGGACAATGATTTTCTTATTTCTCGGACCACATTCCAAGAAGCTTAGTATTATTATAAATATTTTAAAACTCACAACAATAACAATCATATAGCAAAGGAATTATACTTAATGTTAATGATTCTATGGGTTAATGGAATTATACTTAATGTCAATGATTCCATGGGTTAAATGGTAGCTCATTGTTATTTAATCTAATTTTGTGCTTCTTAGATTATTAGCAAGACTGGACATTTTTCTTATTTATTAGCCATTGATGTCCCTTACCTTGTGGATAGCCTGTTCAGATGTTTTAGTTCCAATGAAACTCAAATAATTACCTGTTAGACTCTCAATTTCCAAGGAAATAAATACAACTATATGTTTGAACAAACTTAATTTAAAATGGGTTGTATTTTCTTATTATAAAAATAACTGATTTTCTCTGTAGAAATTAAAAGATTTAAAACAGAGTAAAAGACAGTAAAAAAAAGAGACACATATCATCTATCATTGTATGGTTTTGATAAAGTAAAAGATGTATAATGGTTAAAATGTTGTCATAAACACCTCTTTTGTGTTTTACATATACACATATAAATGCACATTTCTGTTTCTCTGAGAAAAAAATACACCAACAGATTAAAGAAATACAAATAATCTCTTATACATTCCACACACAAATTCTTCAAAGCAAACTTTTAAAATTAGGTTATAGTACTTAATCTATTAAACTCTTCCAAATGTTGTATTAACCTCCTGTATGGTTATACCACATTTTGTTTATCACATACATGTTAATGGAAAATTGGTCCTGACTTTTGAAATCTATAATTTCAATTTTGAAATGTATCTTAAGAAAAATATTAGATATGGAGATAAAGTTTTGTAAGTACAGGCATCGAAAAGACTTTTAACAGGTTTCTATTGTCTACTGTGTGCCAAGGGCTGTTAGCCACTAAATTACAACAGTTAATGACACTGACAAAATTTCTAACTCTACCAAGACTACCCTCTAGTGAGAATGACCATCAATAACAACAAAAAAATGTAAACATACACACATATATGCATATATACTTATGTTGATTACTGCTTTGCACATGACATCTATATTACATATACAAATGTATAAATATGTTCTCTAAGTTACAATGAATCAATAATGTGGATGAATCTCAAGATTATTATGCCAAGTGAAGAAAGCCAGAAAGCAAAAGAAAATGTTCAGTATGGTACCATTCTTGTAAAATTATACACAATATAATTTAATTTATGGAGATACAAAATAAATTTTAAGTTGCCTTCAGCTGGAAGCAAAAGAATAGACGAATTTCTAAGTTATACAAGGAAACTCTACAATTGTTGTTTCCCAGTACAGTAATGGACACCTTCTGGGTAATTTTCATTATTTTAATTTTTGTTTCTAATGGCTATTGATGAGACAGAAAATATTGTCTGTTTTTTGCGCATTATCCATAAGTTATCTTTTACCACTTGTTTTTTCATTTTTTCCAGTAGAGTGTTTTCTTTTCCTTATTGATTTGTAAAGACATCCTCGGATTAAAAAATATATATACTACACATACACATATATATCTGTAAAGTATATTATAAATATTTTCTAAATTATTTTTTACTGTTTAATTATTTTAAGTCTTATTAATATAAAGATATTTTACGTTTTACATAATTCAATTTATTTATTCATACTTTCAGTAAATTATTTATGAAATACTTGTTAATACTGAATGAATACATCATTACATTCATTTTAGAATATGAATTTCAAATGTGATTACTTAGACACTTACAAAAGAACAGTGATTATAATTATAGGATATGTTCTATTTTTGTTCTTTTTTTTATACATGAAATTTCTATAGTGTTATATTTGAGGGATGTTAGAAAAAAACATGAAGTTTATCATACATTTCAAATTTCAAGCACTGAAATTAATCACAGTAGTTGTCAATCATTTTATAATTTTTAAACAAGCATTTTTATTATTGTACCTTTTGTTAAAGTAACAGTTGTAATCATCCTATTGTCTTGCCTAAGAATTTTCACATTTATCTTTAAAATTGCACTAAGACTTTTATAAACCATGAAAATATATAATGGAATCCTAGCAGTCAGTAGCTTCAGAGACCATTTTGAATTATTTTGGAAATGTCAGAGTGTACCCAGAATTGTGAGTAGTTGCATTGCCTTTGGAATGCTCACTTGCCTACGAATGAGAAAATTTGTAAGTAATTGAACGATCATCTCTCCCTAAATTACCACCATGTTCCACCCTGAGTTACCAGGCACACTCAATTTGTAGCTGAGATATTGTTCTTGGATTTCCAGCAAATACAGATGGCAATGTTTGAACAAATTCACCAAATTATAAAGAGAACATCGTATAATTTCATTCTCCACTTGTCAATCAATGGCAATTATATACTCATTCAAATTTCAAATTTTATCATTATTTTATAATGTTAAAAGAAAACAAATGAATTGCAGTTTAGGATTTTAAGTCAAGGACAGGAAGAATGAGGTCAAGTTTGGCTAGATGTCAAATTAGACACCATTGCAAATGAGAGCTAGATGCAAAAATACCATGGGCACAATAATCAATAATGGCCCAGTCTAAAATAATTAATGGGAATCAGTTGTGCCTTCTAGATTAACTCTCATTATTTTTCTTTTTATAGCTTAAAAAAAATGTGTTCACTTTTCCATATCTATAAATTATTGTAGCATGTGGTACTAAACTGTTGCAGGTATAAATAACCTTCAATTTGAAAAAAAACATACTTTTTATTCAAACATGAAGCTATATTTTCTTGTGTAACAGGTTAATTCTACAACTTACTCCCCATGGTACATTCCACCTATTTAGCTTTTTTTCTGAAGACGTTATCATGCACTTCCCAACACACACACACATGCACACACACAAAAACATAGAAAATGTTAGGGGCGGCGCCTGTGGCTCAGTCGGTAAGGCGCCGGCCCCATATACCGAGGGTGGTGGGTTCAAACCCGGCCCGGCTGAACTGCAACCAAAAAA
Organism: Nycticebus coucang; assembly: GCF_027406575.1. Taxonomy (NCBI): domain Eukaryota; kingdom Metazoa; phylum Chordata; class Mammalia; order Primates; family Lorisidae; genus Nycticebus; species Nycticebus coucang. Next base: position 34,140,483 of record NC_069805.1, on the reverse strand, counting down.
TAGCTGGGCGTTGTGGCGGGCACCTGTAGTCCCAGCTACTTGGGAGGCTGAGGCAAGAGAATCGCCTAAGCCCAGGAGTTGGAGGTTACTGTGAGCTGTGTGAGGCCACGGCACTCTACCAAGGGCCATAAAGTGAGACTCTGTCTCTACAAAAAAAAAAAAAAAAAAAAAAGAAAATGTTAGTGGAGAATGTTGTTTCCATCTATTAAAAATGATGAGTTAACTTATGGACAGAGTCAGATCTATAATCGATAAGAAGCTATTTTTATATGTACACTTTGGTGAAGGATTGACAGATGGAGCATCGGAAATCAGATGAGGTAAAATTGTTATTCCTCATAAAATATTGGTATCAATAGCTTATGTAAAAGTACACAAATATACATTCTAATTTTATTAAATGACAGACATGTTTTAAAAAGTCGTATATTCATTTATTCATTCAGAACATATATTTTTATTTTATTTTTTGGGGGGGGCTTCATTTTTCTTTTATTTATTTATTTTTTTTAATTAAACCATAGCTGTGTACATTAGTATGATCGTGGGGCACCATACACTTGGTTCATAGATCGTTCGACACATTTTCATCACATTAGTTAACATAGCTTTTGTAGCATTTTCTTAGTTATTTTGCTAAGACCTTTACATTCCACATTTACTAGGATTCACATATACCCTTGTAAGATGAACCGCAGGTGTAATCCCATTAGTCCCCCTCTTTCCCCCTCCCTCCCTCCTCCCTCCCCTAGCTTTCCCCTTTCTCCCTATTCTTAGGTTATAACTGGGATATAGCTTTCATGTGAAGGTCCTACATTAGTTTCAAAATAAGGGTGAGTACATTGGGTACTTTTTCTTCCATTCTTGAGACACTTTACTAAGAAGAATATGTTCCAGCTCGATCCTTTCATGTTTACATGGATCGAGCCAGAACATATATTTTTAAAATCTGGTTGCTCTTAACTTGTTAGCTCATATGTCTGCACTTTACAGTATATGACAGCTGCTAGCCACATGAGGAAGCATTTAAAATACACCCCAAACACAGTTATATTTAATTTCAAATAATTATTTAAATGATTATAATATTTTATTGGAAAGCTTATAAGTATGTTTGTGATACCATGAGTGTATAAATCTAATTTTTGAATTAAATTTTGCGAAGTTTAAATGAAGGTCAATTGTTCCTTTATGAAAATTTAACATCTTTATTGAGATGTGCTGTTAAGTGTAAAATGCACACTGTATCTCAAAGATTAAGTCCAAAAAATAATGAAAACATTTCAATAATAACTTTATAATGATTACATACTATGTATTAAATCATAATTTAGATTTAAAGTTTAGCATGCTTAAAATTAGTTTTCTTGTTTTCCTTTTGCATTTTAATATAGATATGAAAAATTGTAAAAGTAAGGTATTAGGAGTTAATGTTGGTAAAGTACTAACAATGCCAATCATATAGTTAAATCATTAATATTCATGAATTTCATAAGTATCCATCTTATATTAGAGGCAAAGGCCTTTTCTTTTATAATTTGAAGGTTACCCATGAAAAAACTGCTCAAATTCGTTACCTTATTCTGACCTAACCTGGGGTCTGGATTTATTTTTTATAAAGCCTTTAAATAAGAGCAAGAATCTTCTATCAAAATGTATATCCAGAACTAACATAGTGGTGTTTGGAAACTCAGTTAAGGGAGTGGTGCTAAGTGTATTTCATGCATTGTTTTACTCAGTTCTTACAACTCCATGAGCTGTATGTCATTACTGTACTTTAATACTCAGAGAAAGCAATTATCGTGTCCAAGAGGCACAGGTGTAGGCATTCAACAAATATCTTTTGAGTATCTCCCTTGTGCTTGGGCTGTCAAAAGCACATAAAAATTGCCAATGAACAAATATCACGAAGGTCTCTATCCTTCTGAAGTTTTATTTTACAGATAAGAATTAAAAATCTAAAGCTAGTTTTGACTTACTATAATTTTCTGCCTTCCCTGAATAATGCTACTCCTGATAGTTTTGTGTTTGGGGATTAGTTATTTAATCTCCGTGACCTTTATCAACTTAACCTCTAAATAAGAATTAAGAACAAACATAATATTGAAACCAATATATTAATGCAGAATTTGGATTTGGAGTAAAATAACACATGTAAACATTGCCTTATTAACCTATCACTCACATGTTTACATTTTTAAATATTCATGTTATTTGAGAACAATTGCCAAAGCATAGTTTATTATATACTGACATTCAACTAGTCTGATATTATTTTACTACTAAGCATATTATATGGTGTTGTTAAGTTAGTTCAATAAGTTTCTTTGAATGGATTCTCTTTCATTTTGTAACTTTGACATTAAGGATTGTTTTAATTTTGTCCCAAATGTATTTGTTCAAGACGCAGAGCTCTTGAGGCCTTTTGCTTAACACATAAAATTTTCCTAAATAAAATTTTATAGTATTGCAGGATGTCAGAATTAGACCACCATGAACATTATGTAAATAATGCTACAAAGTAATATTCATTTAATTTAAATCTTTTAAAGTAAAAATTCAACAAATTTATTCAAATTATATTTTAATTTTTTACATTATTTTACAATTTGAAAATTGTAAACATTACCAAAGTTTGATGTATTTAAACACTTATTCCAGTGTATAAGGATAGTCGCATCAAAACAGATGGACTTGTAAGAACACTTCCATAGTATAAACTGGCAAGTTTTCATTTTGTCAAGTGTGAGGATACAGAACAAACCATAAATTTTTCCTATGAAAAATAATATGAAAAGTAGCATAAATTTTAATGGCTTAATGTATTAAAATTTTATCAGAAATGTCTAAGATTTTTTATTTTCATTAGGCACGTCAAAAGTATTTTAATTGATTTGCTCTCACATATAATGCAAAAAAGTCCTCTGGATTTCTACTAAATCAGACATCAAACAAAAGTATGTTGATATCTTCAAAAGCCTGAGGCAGTCTAATTTTTAAAATCTGCTTCATTTTTAAAAATATACATTTGTCCTACTCAAATACATGCATATTCAAAGTTATAAAATTGAATTTTCTGCCTTTAGCCCTATTTTAAGAAGTAATAATACTCATGAATACCAAGAACAAATATTCTTAGGGAATTTTAAATTAATAATACTTAGAGTAACTGTTTAATAAAATGATTGTATTCTTCCAAAGGACTTCATGTTTTTTTGTTTGTTTGTTTGCAGTTTTTGGCTGAGGCTGGATTTGAACCCGTCACCTCCTGCTTATGGGGCCTGCACCCTACTCCTTTGAGCCACAGGCACTGCCCCAAGACTTCATGTTTTTAACCAAACAGCTCATAATGGGCTTAAAATTATGTATGAAATGACTTCTCAGGAAGTTCACAAGTAAAAACTAATAACGGCATTTAAATTTGGAAAATCAACTCAACATTTAAAAAACAAATTTTTGAAGAACTTGTCAACATAATTTGAATATGTGATGAATGTTTTCTTAATTAAAAAAATTAGTTATGGCCTATTTATTTATTGAAACATTATGTAATGATGAGAATTCAGCTATTCTAATGAAGTAGAAAATAAACTTGGGAAAATGGATTCAAAAAACCTTCCATAAATGATATTATAAAAGAAACAATTCAAAAGCTAAAGACATTTTTTTTCTATTAACTGAGTTCCCTCTTTGATTTAGCCTAATGCTATTAGACCAAAAGAAACAAATGAGTGTTTGGTTGTGGGGAATTGAAGTTAGGGGCTACTGAAAAATCTTATCACTTCAGGAATGACTTGTGATAACCTTATTAAATACGAAGAAATAAGTCAAAAAGAATGTCTTTAAGGGCTTTGATATTTTATTGAAACTGATGGTTTTTCTTAAGAAAAAAATGGGTTATAGCAGTGAGTCACTGAAAATTGTTGCACATTATTTTTTATTTTAACTTCCACAAAGACTTATTTTTCATAAAATTTTGTCCTGATATTGAAAAATTTTGTTAACATATTCAAGATTTATTTAATACAATAATATTATGTGTCTATAAGCTTCTTTTTATATATTGCTGAGGTGTACTCTGGGTATTCATGAAGTTCATTGTATGTACTAAGCCTTAGTACACAAGCTAATATGATAAATAAAATATTGAAAAGGCTAAGGAAAAAAAGAATAAAAGGAAAACTTTCTTGTGTTCTAGAGCGAGTAATTTGCTTTCATTCAAAACATATCAGAAACTACTACATATAAAATTCACATGATTGTATTACAAATGAAAGCTGATTTTCTTAGAAGAAAGATGTTTAGTAGCTACTAAAATCAGTGTCTAACTGATAAACGCATACTGAATGGTGAAAATAGGCATTTGAGGGTAGCATGCTCACATAATTTCTACAACAACTGGATTAATTTTTATGAGTTTAAATATTATTCCTTTAAAGTTTTCCCTTATGACAAAGACAAAACGTAAGTGGAGATACTCATTTGTTGACCAGAATGATGTTAAGTTGTAGCCAAAATTCTCTGAGATACGATATTAAATTGCCTTTCTTTGTGTAAAGATAAATATTCAATGTATCACAGAATTAGAGATTTTTTTTTGGGGGGGTATAAAAATTTATTATACATAAAGAATATTACCACTAATGAATGCAGACAGAATAGGACACCATGGTATTGAATGGAGGATGGCTAGTTCTTTGGAAAGTGAATAGGTTTAGGTGGCTCAGGGCCACGCTGATTGGTCAGCCAGACAGGAGGGTACACACCAAACATCAGGACACCGGGGCATCACGTGACTGCTGTGTGCCCACGCTCCTTCCCTGCCTGATTTGGAGCTTTCAAGAATGGCACCCAGAAGCAAGCAACTGAGCTGAAGGGAATCGCTTAGCTGGCTCAGGCTTGACTCTGAAGTCACACAACACCATTTTAAGCAATTTGTTTAACTGGATGATTTCTACAAATTATATGCGAAGTTTCTAACCATCACAATTCAGTGAAGTACAAAACATTAAGTTACTGGCTGTGGGAAGAGAAGGCAGCACCCATGGTGGTACCTTCCAATCTGGTTGTTCTAAGGGCAGGGCGGAGGGGAAGGTCTTTTTTTAACCAAGCCCCTCATTTCAATGTACAAAAGAATTACTCTGATCAATATTAAATTGGATTGAAAACAAAATGGACTAAAAAGCAAATACTACTCTATGTTGGGGTAGAAGTGGGAGGAAAGAATGAGTCCTTCAAAGCAGGGAGACAGCTGGGGAAGATTCTGTGGCTGTGACCCTAGATGGTCACTCACGCTGCTCCATTTTTACTTTCGGTGGTCTCAGGAAGGTCCGATTTTTCTTCTCTTTCTTTCCCTTTGTATTTGCTTGAAAGTTTCTCCAGCTGTCCACACGACCATCTCGACTTTCCTCAAAGTTTTTCTGCCACTCTCTTTCTCGTTTGGCTTTTTCTTGAGCTTCAATCTCTTCTTCCCTTTGTCGTTTCCTTTCATGCATCTCTTTGGCTTCTCTCTCTTTCCTTTTAATTTCCAGCTCAGCAAAGAGTTTCATGGTCTGTTTATATACTGCTTGTTTGAACAACTCAGGATCATCCTCCTCTACAATTGTAGGTTTTCCTTCCTTCTTTAATTGTTTTTTTCGCTCTTTCACAGTGTGTTCCACGTATTCTTTTCCTGCCTGAATTACATCCAGGGCCCTCTTCTTTTGTTCCTGATCCAGTAGCAACTTGTAAGCTTTGTCCACAGCTTCAAAAGCCTTTTGTGCTCTGTCAGCATCATCTTGATTCTTGTCAGGATGCACCAGTATGGATAACTGCCGAAACCTCTTTTTTATTTCTTCATCTGTGACTTCAGGATCTATCTGAAGAACCTCAAATGGGTTCAAATTGAAGTAAGAGGAACCAGGACGGGTCAATCTTTCAATTTGATTTTTGGATGTTAGAACAGAATCTCTCTTCTCTATTTGTTTCACCTCACTGTAGAAGGTCATAAATGCTTCTTCTGTGCTGCCTCCGCCACCCGAAGTCCCGCTAGAATTAGAGATGTTTCACAAAAAGTTCTGAATTATTCCCAGTCCATATAGAAAAATCATTAAAACAAACCATAGCATGACCCTGTGTGCATCTCTCATAGATGCTATAATTAATAATAAAAATGTAATAATATTCGTATTATATGGATTATAGGAATGAATTCCAGGAAAAATGAAATAAAAAGCAAAACATTGTATTCGTGAATATTTGGGTAGGCATAAGACAAAAAAAACTGCGAACAGAAGAAAAAATAATAAGAATTAAATGCAACATAAATTCCAAGCGACAATGAGATGTTTATTAGGATTCAAAAGTTTACTTACAAATGAACCACATTGTTATGCAAGAAAATTAAAGGGGGTCACCGGTAATATGATCACTTCTAAATGAGGAAGAAGCCTAGGGGTTAAATGAGTTGCAGAGCTGACTATCCATGAGTCGGGGAGCAGCACGGACAGAATTAACCAGTCTTTCCTCATCAAGCACTAGCATGTTCACAGGAAGAGACCTTAACATCCTTCCTGTTAGCATGCCAGTACTTGAGTCTAGAGGGTACTCTAGATGCTGTAAAGATCTCTTAAAGTTTTGGGCTTCCTTTGCCTGGTGAGAATACTGAGGAAGTGTTTTGACCCATAGACCCTGTGAAACTTTTGCTTCATAAAATAGAATATACCATATGTTACAGTGTTGTTATTTAGCAATAGAGCCCTAGGCATGACCATACAACATACTGCATTCAGGCTGTGTCTGAAGGAAGCAAGGAAATAAGTAAATAAATCAGTTATCAGGTTTCTGCTTTTATTTTATTTAACCAAAATTTTTTAAAGCTTTCTTTTTCTTTTCTATTTTAGTGGAGGATGAGTTGGCCAAACATAGTGCCTCATGTCTGTTATCCTAGAGCTCTCGGAGTCAGAGGCAGTGGATTGCTTGAGCTCGGGAGTGCAAGACCAGCCTGAGCAAGAGCAAGATCCCTAAAAATAGCCACGCATTGTTCTGGGCACCTGTAGTCCCAGCTACTCAGGCAGTTGAGGCAAGAGTATCACTTGAGCCCAAGAGTTGGAGGTTGCCGTGAGCTATGATGTCATGCACTCTACACTCTACCCAGGGCAACAGAGTGAGACTTCATCCCCAAAACATAACAAAACAAAACAAAATAAAATCAGTAATAAGACTTTATTTATCTATTCATAGTCAACCTAAAACTTATGTTAGTTTTAAAAGGGAACAAATAAAGATACCTCATAGGAGGTGAAGTCTTATTTATCATTCCAGATCCATTTAAAATCTTTGTAATTTGGGTGGCGCCTGTGGCTCAAGGAGTAGGGCGCTGGTCCCATATGCCGGAGGTGGTGGGTTCAAACCCAGCCCCGGCCAAAAAAAAAAAAAAAAAAAAATCTTTGTAATTTAAGAAAAAAATGGATTACAGTATATATGAAAATTGAAAAAAGGTCTTAATTTTTTTTTTTTTTTTGTAGAGACAGAGTCTCACTGTACTGCCCTCGGGTAGAGTGCCGTGGCGTCACACGGCTCACAGCAACCTCTAACTCCTGGGCTTCCGCGATTCTCTTGCCTCAGCCTCCCTAGTAGCTGGGACTACAGGCGCCCGCCACAACGCCCGGCTATTTTTTTTTGTTGTTGCAGTTTGACCGGGGCTGGGTTTGAACCCGCCACCCTCGGCATGTGGGGCCGGCGCCCTACTCGCTGAGCCACAGGCGCCGCCCAAGGTCTTAAAGTTTTTAGTTAATATTATTAGGAAATAAACTCATCAACTTTCAGCTAAATGAAATTTTTTAATTTCAATTCTTTGTGTTGATAAAAGAAAAACAATGTATTCAAAACTGACAAGGAAAGAAAAAGCCACTCTGATTTAGAGTTACTACATTATGAGTATAATTCAGAAATTGATCAGAAATCATGTACTTAAAAATGGATAAAATAGGTCTGATAAAGCTTATAGACAATGCCTTTTTTTAAGGAGCTGAATAACTGAATTTGAGTATGTTCCCCCCAAATTCTTCAAAGCAAACTCTTAAGATTAGGTTTTATTACTTAATCTATTTAAACTCTTGCAAATGTTATGTAAACCTCCTGTATGGGGGTAAGGGTCACAGTGTATGGCACAGCTCTTGAGGGCGAGACACAATTATAAGTGGAACTTTATAATCAGTGTAATCTTTTTTGTACCCTTGATGAATCACAAACAATAAAACAAAAATATGAAAAAAATGATTGAGTACAAAATTCTAATAAACAATAAAATAAAAGTTGACTTGTAATTGAAAGTTGACCATAAAAAGAATTTCTCTTTACAGTTTCCAGAACCATCTTTGAAATGTTAACATTAATAACATTAATACATAATGGTCTTTAGTAACCGTTTCTTTGTTCTGGAAGAATTTATAGAAAAACATTTAATGTATTCTATCCAGAACCTTGAACTGTCGAGAAGTATGGTCTCCAATATGTCATACTTGGTCTGAAATCTTTGAGCGTATTTTTCTTTGTTATTTGGTTCTTTTTATATATATTTGTGTGCTTCTTCTTTAGGAGTATTTTATTTTACCTTATTCCTAATATTTTTCCATCCTACATATTGCTAGCAAAAGATAAACAATAGCATTTATAGTAATGATAATTAGAAAGTCCAGGATCAAAATATTGGTTAAAAAATATAATTCTATCAAAAGATATAACCGTTTCCTCTGCACCAAGAAACAAAGTAATTCCTGTGTTAAAAATAGAAATATTAAATATTTTGAGTATTTGAGTATTTGAAATTTGAGTATTAAATGTTTTGAATATTGACTATTTGAATATTTTGAGCCTTTTCAATTTTACCTACTTTTGTTGACATCTTGTTAATACCTATTAAATATAAACTACTTTAAGTATAGAACATATTTCTTAATACCCTTTACATTACTATTGCTGACGACAATATAATTTATTGCCTCTGGGAATCAACAGTATTTGAAAATGCCAAATGTAAAATGGGTTTTGACTGCTCCTCTCTGGTTATTGTCTCTTCTGTCATTTCTAAATCAAGATCTATCTGTTAGTTTGCATTTAATATGCATTAGAATTCAGGTTGGCATTTGGGACCTTCTGGAAGCACTGACTGTTCTCTCTCTTCATACTATCTTATGTCTTTACAGCTAAGGTGTTTACTGATTTGGAGGCACCATAGGTTCAATAAAAATGTTATGAATTTCTCTTTCACTGTCATTGAATCGAATTACTTCCTGTACCTTAGATGTTTGAGATATATTTTTGAGAATAAAAATTCTCACTTTCCTATACAGTGAACAGCACTGTAATTTTAAAGGGAGCAAGAACAAAGATAAAATGCTCAGATAAATATTAAATAGGCAATTAATTTTAATATTAACTATTTAATATAAATAAAAACTTTTTTAAAATTTTATCAGAATGCCTTCTCTACAGTGGTGATAATATAGTGTCAAAAACAGTAATCCTAACCAGAAAAAGTTAATTCTGTCATGGATGTAGACATAAAAAATTATCACAGAGTAAAGTAAATTTTATTTTAGAGATCGAGTGTGTAATTGGTAATGGGGAATTCAAGGAAGAAATTACTAATTTGATCTGAACATGTTAGAGAAAACTTCCCAGAAAGGGTGACACCTGGGCCTCTGACCTAGGAGTATGAGTTTGACTGGAATACAATATATTGGAGGTTAGAAATGCCAAGTAGAATTTCATTGTCATTTCCAAGATTAGGTGGTATAAAAATGCCTAGTTTGTTTATAAGTATAAGCGACTCCACTCAATTTGATTATCATCTCTTTTGTGTAGCCTTTCCTGCTCATCTCAGCCAGAATACATGTTTCCTCTGAGGACCCATTGTCAAATGTTTCATGTCCTACAGTTAGATTTCTGCCTCATGATTGTCTAGGAAATTTGTCTTTTGAAGATATAGATTAAGGTAACTGAGTTAGAACTTGTAAATTTAGAAAGCAGTCATTTATTTTGATTTGCAAAAAACAATGGAAAAAAAATCTGTTTTAAGGCTGGTGACTGTATAAAAGGAAGCGATCACTCATATTCTTTTTTTTTTTTTTTCTTTTTTGGCCGGGGCTGGGTTTGAACCCACCACCTCTGGGGGCATATGGGACCGGCGCCCTACTCCTTGAGCCACAGGCGACGCCCGATCACTCATATTCTTAATGCAAATTAAGAATATAATACCATGTGATATTCTTAATGTACACAATGAATAAACTACAATTTTTATTATTGTGAAAAGTCACATAAAATGTTTTACATATTGTTTTTTTCTAAATCTTCTCATATGTTGTAATTTTCTTTTTTTTTAATTAATTAATTTATTTTTATTAAACCATTGCTGTGTACATTAGTATGAACGTGGGGCACCATACACTTGGTTCATAGATCGTTTGACACATTTTCATCACATTAGTTAACATAGCTTTTGTAGCATTTTCTTAGTTATTTTGCTAAGACCTTTACATTCCACATTTACTGGGATTCATATATACCCTTGTAAGATACACCACAGGTGTAATCCCATTGATCCCCCTCTTTCCCCTTCCCTCCCCCCTCCCTCCCCTCCCTTTCCCCTTTCTCCCTATTCTTAGGTTGTAACTGGGTTATAGCTTTCATGTGAAGGTCCTACATTAAGTTTCATAATAAGGGTGAGTACATTGGTACTTTTTCTTCCATTCTTGAGACACTTTACTAAGAAGAATATGTTCCAGCTCCATCCATATAAACATGAAAGAGGTAAAGTCTCCATCTTTCTTTAAGGCTGCATAAATAGTCCATGGTGTACATATACCACAATTTATTAATCCATTCGTGGATCGATGGGCGCTTGGGCTTTTTCCATGACTTAGCAATTATGAATAGGGCTGCAATAAATATTCTGATACAAATATCTTTGTTATGGTGTGATTTTTGGTCTTCTGGGTATATGCCCAATAGGGGGATTACAGGATTGAATGGCAGATCTATTTTTAGATCTCTAAGTCTTCTCCATATCTCTTTCCAAAAGGAATGTATTAATTTGCATTCCCACCAGCAGTGCAAAAGTGTTCCCTTTTCTCCACATCCGCGCCAACATCTCTGGTCTTGGGATTTTGTGATATAGGCTAGTCTCACTGGAGTTAGATGATATCTCAAAGTAGTTTTGATTTGCATTTCTCTGATGATTAAAGATGATGAGCATTTTTTCATATGTCTGAAGGCCGTGCCCCTGTCTTCTTCAGAGAAGTTTCTCTTCAAGTCCCTTGTCCAGCCTGCGATGGGATCCCTTGTTCTTTTCTTGCTAATGCGTTTGAGTTCTCTGTGGATTCTGGTTATGAAACCTTTGTCGGAGACATAACCTCCAAATATCTTCTCCCATTCTGAGGGCTGTTTGCTTGCTTTACTTACTGTGTTCTTGGCTGTGCAGAAGCTTTTTAGTTTGACCAAGTCCCAATAGTGTATTTTTGAAGCAGCTTCAATTGCCCGGGGGGTCCTTCTCATAAAAAACTTGCCCAACCCAATTTCTTCAAGGGTTTTCCCTACACTCTCTTCTAGTATTTTTATAGTTTCATGTCTTAGGTTTAAATCTTCATTCCACTGAGAGTCTATCTTGGTTAATGGTGAGAGGTGTGGGTCCAGTTTCAGTCTTCTACAGGTTGCCAGCCAGTTCACCCAGCACCATTTGTTAAATAGGGAATCTTTTCCCCACTGAATATTTTTAATTGGCTTGTCAAAGATTAAATACCGGTAAGTAGCTGGATTCATCTCTTGGTTCTCTATTCTGTTCCAGACATCTACTTCTCTGTTTTTGTGCCAATACCATGCTGTTTTGATCACTATCGATTTGTAGTATAGTCTGAGGTCTGGTAGCGTGATTCCTCCTGCTTTGTTTTTATTTGAGTAATGTCTTGGCTATTCGAGGTTTTTTCTTATTCCATATAAAACGAAGTATTAGGGATGCAAGGCTGGTTTAACATACGCAAGTCCATAAACGTTATCCACCATATTAACAGAGGCAAAAATAAAGATCACATGATCCTCTCAATAGATGCAGAAAAAGCATTTGATAAAATCCAGCATCCTTTTCTAATTAGAACACTGAAGAGTATAGGCATAGGTGGCACATTTCTAAAACTGATTGAAGCTATCTATGACAAACCCACAGCCAATATTTTACTGAATGGAGTAAAACTGAAAGCTTTTCCTCTTAGACCTGGAACCAGACAAGGTTGTCCTCTGTCACCTTTACTATTCAACATAGTGCTGGAAGTTCTAGCCAATACAATTAGGCAAGACAAGGAAATAAAGGGAATCCAAATGGGAGCAGAGGAGGTCAAACTCTCCCTCTTTGCTGACGACATGATCTTATACTTAGAGAACCCCAAAGACTCAACCACAAGACTCCTAGAAGTCATCAAAAAATACAGTAATGTTTCAGGATATAAAATCAATGTCCACAAGTCAGTAGCCTTTGTATACACCAATAACAGTCAAGATGAGAAGCTAATTAAAGACACAACTCCCTTCACCATAGTTTCAAAGAAAATGAAATACCTAGGAATATACCTAACGAAGGAGGTGAAGGACCTCTATAAAGAAAACTATGAAATCCTCAGAAAGGAAATAGCAGAGGATATTAACAAATGGAAGAACATACCATGCTCATGGATGGGAAGAATTAACATTGTTAAAATGTCTATACTTCCCAAAGCAATCTACCTATTCAATGCCATTCCTATCAAAGTACCTACATCGTAATTTCAAGATTTGGAAAAAATGATTCTGCGTTTTGTATGGAACCGGAAAAAAACCCGTATAGCTAAGGCAGTTCTCTGTAACAAAAATAAAGCTGGGGGCATCAGCATACCAGATTTTAGTCTGTACTACAAAGCCATAGTGCTCAAGACAGCATGGTACTGGCACAAAAACAGAGACATAGACACTTGGAATCAAATTGAACACCAAGAAATGAAACTAACATCTTACAACCACCTAATCTTTGATAAACCAAACAAGAACTTACCTTGGGGGAAAGACTCCCTATTCAATAAATGGTGTTGGGAGAACTGGATGTCTACATGTAAAAGACTGAAACTGGACCCACACCTTTCCCCACTCACAAAAATTGATTCAAGATGGATAAAGGACTTAAATTTAAGGCATGAAACAATAAAAATCCTCAAAGAAAGCATAGGAAAAACACTGGAAGATATTGGCCTGGGGGAAGACTTCATGAAGAAGACTGCCATGACAATGGCAACAACAACAAAAATAAACAAATGGGACTTCATTAAACTGAAAAGCTTCTGTACAGCTAAGGACACAATAACCAAAGCAAAGAGACAACCTACACAATGGGAAAGGATATTTGCATATTTTCAATCAGACAAAAGCTTGATAACCAGGATCTATAGAGAACTCAAATTAATCCACATGAAAAAAGCCAACAATCCCTTATATCAATGGGCAAGAGACATGAATAGAACTTTCTCTAAAGACGACAGACGAATGGCTAACAAACACATGAAAAAATGTTCATCGTCTCTATATATTAGAGAAATGCAAATCAAAACAACCCTGAGATATCATTTAACCCCAGTGAGAATGGCCCACATCACAAAATCTCAAAACTGCAGATGCTGGCGTGGATGTGGAGAGAAGGGAACACTTTTACACTGCTGGTGGGACTGCAAACTAGTACAACCTTTCTGGAAGGGAGTATGGAGAAACCTCAAAGCACTCAACCTAGACCTCCCATTCGATCCTGCAATCCCATTACTGGGCATCTACCCAGAAGGAAAAAAATCCTTTTATCATAAGGACACTTGTACTAGACTGTTTATTGCAGCTCAATTTACCGTTGCCAAAATGTGGAAACAGCCTAAATGCCCACCAACCCAGGAATGGATTAACAAGCTGTGGTATATGTATACCATGGAATACTATTCAGCCATTAAAAAAAATGGAGACTTTACATCCTTCGTATTAACCTGGATGGAAGTGGAAGACATTATTCTTAGTAAAGCATCACAAAAATGGAGAAGCATGAATCCTATGTACTCAATCTTGATATGAGGACAATTAATGACAATTAAGGTTATGGGGGGGGAAGCAGAAAGAGGGATGGAGGGAGGAGGGTGGGGCCTTAGTGTGTGTCACATTTTATGGGGGCAAGACATGATTGCAAGAGGGGCTTTGCCTAACAATTGCAATCAGTGTAACTGGCTTATTGTACCCTCAATGAATCCCCAACAATAAAAAAAAATAAAAAATAAAAAATAAAAAAAATAAAAAAATAAAACGAAGTATTATTTTTTCAAGATCTTTAAAGTATGACAGTGGAGCTTTAATGAAGATTGTGTTGAAATTATATATTGCTTTGGGTAGTATGGACATTTTAACAATGTTGATTCTTCCCAAACATGAGCATGGTATATTTTTCCATTTGTTAACATTCTCAGCATTCTTTTTTCTTAGAGTTTCATAGTTCTCTTTATATAGATCTTTCACGTCCTTTGTTAGATAAACTCCCAAGTATTTCATCTTCTTTGGCACTACTGTGAATGGGGTAGAGTCCTTAATTGTTTTTTCAACTTGACTATTGTTGGTATATATAAAGGCTACCGATTTATGAATGTTGGTTTTGTAACCTGAGACACTGCTGTATTCCTTAATCACTTCTAAGAGTTTTGTAGTAGAGTCCCTAGTATTTTCCAGATATACAATCATATCATCTGCGAAGAGCGAAAGTTTGATCTCTTCTGACCCTATGTGGATACCCTTGATCGCCTTTTCTTCCATAATTGTGGTGGCTAAAACTTCCATTACAATGTTAAAGAGCAATGGAGACAATGGGCAGCCTTGTCTGGTTCCAGATCTAAGTGGAAATGATTCCAATTTAACTCCATTCAATATGATATTGGCTGTTGGTTTGCTGTAGATGGCCTCTATCAGTTTAAGAAATGTCCCTTCTATACCAATTTTCTTAAGTGTTCTGATCATGAATGGATGTTGGATGTTATCAAAAGCTTTTTCTGCATCCATTGAGAAAATCATATGGTCTTTGTTGTAATTTTCAATTTTTCAGAGATTTTTTCATCTTTTCAAATATTATCTCTAATTTTCCCTTAAAAAATTCTTTTGTTGTAAAAGAAATAGAATAATCTGCCAGTCAGTGCATTAATATAGAAAAGGTCAAACATTTTTCCATGAAAATGTTCAGTCATCGTGTTCTTTGTTCCTGAGATTCTTCTGAGCAACAATGAATTCAGTTAAAATAACTCTAAAGCTGTGGATTTTCATAGATCATAACCTTTCTTTTTTCTTAATTTTTTTATTAAACCATAGTTGTGTACATTAGTATGATCATGGGGCACCATACACTTGGTTCATATATCGTTTGACACATTTTCATCACATTAGTTAACATAGCTTTTGTAGCATTTTCTTAGTTATTTTGCTAAGACCTTTACATTCCACATTTACTAGGATTCACATATACCCTTGTAAGATGCACCGCAGGTGTAATCCCATTAGTCCCCCTTCTTCCGCCTCCCTCCCACCTCCCTCCCCTCCCTTTCCCCTTTCTCCCTATTCTTAGGTTATAACTGGGATATAGCTTTCATGTGAAGGTCCTACATTAGTTTCATAATAAGGGTGAGTACATTGGATACTTTTTCTTCCATTCTTAAGACACTTTACTAAGAAGAATATGTTCCAGCTCCATCCATGTAAACATGAAAGAGGTAAAGTCTCCATCTTTCTTTAAGGCTGCATAATATTCCATGGTATACATATACCACAATTTATTGATCCATTCGTGGATCGATGGGCACTTGGGCTTTTTCCATGACTTAGCAATTATGAATAGGGCTGCAATAAATATTCTGATACAAATATCTTTGTTATGGTGTGATTTTTGGTCTTCTGGGTATATGCCCAATAGGGGGATTACAGGATTGAATGGCAGATCTATTTTCAGATCTTTAAGTGTTCTCCATATCTCTTTCCAAAAGGAATGTATTAATTTGCATTCCCACCAGCAGTGCAAAAGTGTTCCCTTTTCTCCACATCCATGCCAACATCTCTGGTCTTGGGATTTTGTGATATAGGCTAGTCTCACTGGAGTTAGATGATATCTCAAAGTAGTTTTGATTTGCATTTCTCTGATGATTAAAGATGATGAGCATTTTTTCATATGTCTGAAGGCCATGCACCTGTCTTCTTCAGAGAAATTTCTCTTCAAGTCCCTTGCCCAGCCTGCAATGGGATCCCTTGTTCTTTTCTTGCTAACGCGTTTGAGTTATCTGTGGATTCTAGTTATTAAACCTTTGTCAGAGACATAAGCTGGAAATATCTTCTCCCATTCTGAAGGCTGTTTGCTTGCTTTACTTACTGTGTTCTTGGCTGTGCAGAAGCTTTTTAGTTTGATCAAGTCCCAGTAGTGTATTTTTGAAGCAGCTTCAATTGCCCGGGGGGTCTTTCTCATAAAAAACTCGCCCAACCCAATTTCTTCAAGGGTTTTCCCTACACTCTCTTCTAGTATTTTTATAGTTTCATGTCTTAGGTTTAAATCTTTAATCCACTGGGAGTCTATCTTGGTTAATGGTGAGAGGTGTGGGTCCAGTTTCAGTCTTCTACAGGTTGCCAGCCAGTTCACCCAGCACCATTTGTTAAATAGGGATTTTTTTCCCCACTGAATATTTTTAATTGGCTTGTCAAAGGTTAAATAATGGTAAGTAGCTGGATTCATCTCTTGGTTCTCTATTCTGTTCCAGACATCTACTTCTCGGATTTTGTGCCAATACCATGCTGTTTTGATCACTATTGATTTGTACTATAGTCTGAGATCTGGTAGCGTAATTCCTCCTGCTTTGTTTTTATTCCTGAGTAATGTCTTGGCTATTCGAGGTTTTTTCTGATTCCATATAAAATGAAGTATTGTTTTTTCAAGATCTTTAAAGTATGACAGTGGAGCTTTAATAGGGATTGCATTGAAATTATATATTGCTTAGCCGGGCATTGTGGCAGGCGCCTGTAGTCCCAGTTACTTGGGAGGCTGAGGCAAGAGAATCACTTAAGCCCAGGAGTTGGAGGTTGCTGTGAGCTGTGTGAGGCCATGGCACTCTACCAAGGGCCATAAAGTGAGACCCTGTCTCTACAAAAAAAAAAAAAAAAGAAAAAGAAAAAAGAAATTATATATTGCTTTGGGTAGTATAGACATTTTTTTTTTTTTTTTTTTTTTTGAAATTTACGATCTTTTTTTTTTTTTTTTTTTTTTTTTTATTTGGCCGGGGCTGGGTTTGAACCCGCCACCTCCGGCATATGGGACCGGCGCCCTACCCGCTGAGCCACAGGCGCCGCCCGGTAGTATAGACATTTTAACAATATTGATTCTTCCCAGCCGTGAGCATGGTATGTTTTTCCATTTGTTAATATTTTCAGCTATTTCTTTTCTTAGAGTTTCACAGTTCTCTTTATAGAGATCTTTCACGTCCTTTGTTAGATAAATTCCCAAATATTTCATCTTCTTTGGCACTACTGTGAATGGGATAAAGTCTTTAACTGTTTTTTCAACTTGACTGTTGTTGGTATATATAAAGGCTACCAATTTATGAATGTTGATTTTGTAACTTGAGATGCTGCTGTATTCCTTTTGTAGTAGAATCCCTAGTGTTTTCCAGATATACTATCATATCATCTGCGAAGAGCGAAAGTTTGATCTCTTCTGACCCTATATGGATACCCTTGATCGCCTTTTCTTCCCTAATTGCAGTGGCTAAAACTTCCATTACAATGTTAAAAAGCAATGGAGACAATGGGCAGCCTTGTCTGGTTCCTGATCTGAGTGGAAATGATTCCAATTTAACTCCATTCAATATGATATTTTCTGTGGGTTTGCTATAGATGGTCTCTATCAGTTTAAGAAATGTCCCTTCTATACAGATTTTCTTAAGTGTTCTGATCATGAAGGGATGCTGGATATTATCAAAAGCTTTTTCTGCATCGATTGAGAGAATCATATGGTCTTTGTTTTTTAATTTGTTTATGTGCTGGATTACATTTATAGATTTATTTATGTTGAACCAGCCTTGAGATCCTGGGATAAAACCGACATTCCAGGAAGGAGACAACATGGCTGATTGAAGCCAGCTTTCCACAGAGGCTCCTGTCCAGAAGGAGATTTAAAGGACAAAAATTCAGCAAGTAACCTGGTGGATTTGAGCTGCACTAAGAGAGAAGGTTGTAGAACACACGTCAACCCCGCTGAGGTGAGCTGCGACCACAAGGATACAAACCAAAGGTACAGAATCCATCACCAAGTGTACGGGAGTCCCCTCCCCCTCAAGAATGGCTCAGAGTGCCCCACAAACAACCGGGCAGAGATCAAAAGTCCTCCCACTACACTCTACTGGAGAGACCCTCTAAAAACTGGACCTACCTCCCCTACTAGGGTGCCACGGCATCCTCCTGCCAGGCATAAAACTGTATAAACTTTATATAGTCTCTACCTGGAATTCTGAGCTCCCAGCGCTTCCCTTCGCTCACACTGGGGTCTGGAGGCCAGTCCCAGTCGGTAGGCGGAGAGGGGACTGCACCGGAGTGGCAGTTCCCTGAGGCACAGTGCCACAGCCGTCTTTTGGTGACAATACAGCCACGCATAAAACTGTATAAAGCTCTGTGTGTTCTGTGCCCACAACCCCAGGCTCCCAGCACTCCCCCGCACTCCCCTCTGCTCTCACTCCAAGGTCTGGAGGCCTGTCCCCCAGGGGTCCAGACTCTTGGGCGATTGCTCGAGGGTTGTAGACAGTGCTGGGCTGCAGCCTGTCCGTGCAGACTCTGGGGTACGGGAGCGGAGAGAGGACGGTTG
Organism: Nycticebus coucang; assembly: GCF_027406575.1. NCBI lineage: Eukaryota > Metazoa > Chordata > Mammalia > Primates > Lorisidae > Nycticebus > Nycticebus coucang. The sequence continues at coordinate 34,121,576 of NC_069805.1, read as the reverse complement.
TTCGGCGGAGAGCTATACCGGAGCGGCCGTTGCCTGAGCCATAAAGCAGCAGCCCTCTTTTGCTAGCAATACGGCTTACTACCGAATATTCTGAAGCCACACCCCCTGTCTCCCTGGGCAACCAGAGACTCTGAGTTTGCCTGAGGCAACTCCAACTTGCAAACCAGGGAAACTCCCAGGGCGGGGCTGACCCAGAGGTCCGCTTTACTAAACCTAAGACGCACCTGGCCCTCAGGGGATCGTCAGCCTATACACAATACAAGAGCAAAGACAAGCTGATTTGGAGCTCAATTCAGCTTCTCTTCTGCAAGGGAACCGCAGAGTTGTTCTGTCCTGTTCTGTCAGTAACATTAATCAGGGGCGAGACTGGACCTGAGTGAAAACCCCTCAACCTTCATCAAGCGCCCGAGGTTTTTTTTTTTTTTTAATTAACAAAAGGATAAGGGAGAAATAGGTTAAAGATATTTACCTTCAAAATGGGTGTCTTTTGATTATTGGATTATTTTGCATTGATAATGCCATTTATTTTACTCTTATTGCTGGTGAAAGATAATCTTCATTCAGGATCCAATGCATTCATCATATACTACTAGATTATTTTGAAATAACTAGAGCTCCAGAGCATGATTAAAACATTGTGAATATAGTTTTATTGCTTTAGTTTATCTAACCTGCTTAGTACATTCTTTTCATTATAGAAATGTTTTGTACAATAATGTTTTTTAAATTTTTAATTAAAATCATAACTGTATACATTTATGGGGAACAATGTGTGATGATTTGATATGCAATGTAGAAGGCTTAAATCAGACTGATTAACCAAGGATGAAGGGAGGGGAGGGCAGGGAGTAGGATGGGCGGAGGGAGGGTGATTGGTGGGATTACACCTGCTGTGCATCTTACAAGGGTACATGTGAAACTTACTTAAATGTAGAATATAAATGTCTGAACACAATAACTAATGCCAGAAAAGCTATGTTAACCAGTGTGATGAAAATATGTCAAATAGTATATAAAACCAGTATATGGTGCCCCATGATTGCATTAATGTACACAGCTATGATTTAATAAAAAAAAAGAAAGAAAGAAAACCCCTTTGACCCCCCCCAAAAAAAATCACAATTACCTCACTCACTTATTTTTTGTGGTAAGAAATTTTCAATTTTGTACAGTAAATTTTTATTAGAAATTATACTTCTGAAATTTTGTAGTTATAAAATTTTATATGCATGTTAAATTCTAATGAAGTCAATTTTTCTATGATTATAAGGGACAATCCAATATTACAGAATTTTGAAAGATTAAAAAGAAACCCGTATTTGTAAGCTTGCCAGCAAAATCTAAAATTATAGTTTTTTAGTCATTTATCAAATTTTACATATGCTGGTATACATTTTGATGTGCAAAAAAAGATCATGTAAGTGTGTTACATTTATTTAATTATACTCCTGTCGTAGATTATTTTACTTTTTTCACTATGATTACTCAGCAACAAGCATGTTTCTTCTTATAACCTCACTCCCCATCCCCACCATATTTTGAACTATTTACTTGGAAATGATTCTTTGAGGTAAAATTTGATGGGTGTTGCTATATGGGAAGATATAATTGCAACATTGAAGAAGAGGCTGTCAGTTATTATTACCTATTAATCATGATCCTATGTATTGATACAGCTTTGAGGACATTTGATTTATTATATTTTTTCTATTTATCCATTTATCTTGCCTATCTCATTGTTCTTATCAAGCATAATATCTGAAATGTAGGTAGAGATGAGACTGTTCCTACCATAGGCAATTTCCATTACATTTCTTCAAATAAATTGTCACATTCCATTTTTATTAAAATAAATAGCTTTATATGTAGTGTTGCTTATGAGTTGAATTCTATTCCCTTAATAGAAATATTGAAGTTCCAATTTTTGGTACTTCATGATGTGAACTTATTTGGAAATAGAGTCATTACACATAGATAACTCCTTAAGAGTGGGTTAGACTAAAGTGATGTGCTTACAAGAGGTGAGATCGAGGTAAGCATGCAGGTTCCGGGCACCATGTCATAACAAGGACAGAGACTGAAATGCTGCAGTTAGTTACAGTCAGGCGATGCCTACCGTACCTTGCAAAACCCAGAAGCTAGAAAGGGAAAACATTGGAGATTTCAAAGGGAGCATGGTGCTATTGATGCCTCTATTGAAGACTTCTAGCCTCCAAAACTGTGAAACAATAAATTTCTGTTGTTTTAAGACACCAGTCTGCAATAATTTGTTATGGTACCCCTAGGAAAATAAATTAACAAAGACTATATTGTAAGTACTGGCAATATGTTATAGGGAATATTGATGTGTAGCAGATGAATAATGTGAGAAGCTAAAAACCTGCTTTATTCTCCTTCCCGATTCTCCCTCCGCATCCCTTTAAGGATTAATGAACAATAATTCAAATTCTTACCTGTCATGTTACAAAGCACCTAGCACAGATATGAAAGTAATGTGAGCCAAAGGACTCACCAGCAACAGTAAGATTCTTTACTTTGATTTTATATTTTTGAAATGATTTTTTTTTAATTCAAGTTATCATCAGATAACAATTTAAACATCTTGCATTTACATTTAGATGGCCTGGTTGATGTTAGGCATGATGATTGGCCTTGGAAGAATTTACTCCCGTGGGAGCGTGTATAACAACAAGCTGACGCAGATCATTTAGCCTGGTGACAGTATTTGTAAAAGCAGCATCTTATGTGTGATGCTTTTTGCCATGCATACGTCTGATGCAGTTGAGGAGGGCGTGAACATGACTCATGAGCTGGCCAAGTCCCTTGTGTTTACAGAGTAGTGAAGTGTGACAATCCACGTGCTATCTTAGCCTTTTTCTGTTATCTTTAATGACAGCATCACACAGCTTGTCTAGGTTCAACCATTCCCCTGAAGAAGGGCTGAGTGGTCATGATGCCTTTCCAATTTTCCACCAACCAATTCTTTGGTAACTTGAGTTTACTTTTATTAATCTAAAGGTTTCTCCATTTGTTTAATTCTCCCAAACTGTGTCCAACTTTCTGAATTCAGCAAAATTGATGGAATGCAGTCCTGTACATAGTACAACACACTTTGTAAGATATCCTTAAAAGCTTCTTCACCACTTAAGGAAAATTAATACTGCTTGATGTGGTTTTGTGGTTTTCAGTCTTTTAAGCAATAAATTTAACTTGATCCATTGCTATCAGTAGTTTAGAGTTGTGGTTCAGCCATCTAACTTGGTCCATCACCTGTTAGAATTGAGGTGACCTGGGGTCCGATAGCCCTCTGAAAGCAGTGTGTCAGAATCTTTGGTGATATTTGGGAAATTTTCTTTTATAATATTCTCTAGTATGGCTTCCATTCCTCTGGGGCATTCTTCTTCCCCTTCTGGAATTCCTATAACTCGTATGTTGGAACGCTTCATAAAGTCCCATAATTCTGACAGTGAACGTTCTGCTTTCTCGCTCTTCTTTTCTGCCTCTTTTACTATCTGAGTTATCTCAAAAACTTTGTCTTCTACCTCTGAAATTCTTTCTTCTGCATGGTCTAACCTGTTGCTGATACTTTCCATTGCATCTTTAAGTTCCCTGATTGACTGTTTCATTTCCTTCAGCTCTGCAATATCCTTTTTATATTCTTCATATCGTTCATCTCTGATTTAATTCTGTTTTTGGATTTCCTTTTGGTTATTTTCCACTTCATTAGCAGTTTCCTCCATTGTTTCCATCATTTCTTTCATTGTTTTCAACATGTGTACTCTAAATTCCCTTTCTGTCATTCCTAACATTTCTGTATAGGTGGAATCCTCTGCAGTAGCTACCTGATGGTCCCTTGGCGGGGTTATTCTGGACTGGTTCTTCATGTTGCCTGGAGTTTTCTGCTGATTCTTGCTCATGGGTGATTTCTTTTATCTGTTTCCTTGCTCTAATTTTCCTTTCACTTCCTCTTGCTCTTTAAGTTCTCGTGCCTGTGGACTAAGGGTTACAGGACCAGAAGGGTGAGAAGGTTTAAGAGCAAAAAAGGGTGAAAGAAAGGAGGACCGAGTGATAAGGAAAAAAAAAGAAAAATAGAGACAGGAGAGGGGGTGGGTAAAAGGGATATTGACAAAAAGAAGAGAGGCACAGAAAGAGGGAGAGAGAGCAATATAGGTGTACAGTAGGGTACTTTGATACAACCTTAAAAAAAACCCACCTTCTGGGGGTGCCCAGTTGGGTGGTTCCCATGAGGTCAGCAGCTCTTTGCTAACCTGATCAGACACAGTACCCCACCTCCACCAAGTAGAGAGGAAGGACAAAAATGCTATAAATCAAACCAAAACAAGCAAACAGAATACTTTACCGGATAAAATTGCTGGAAAAACCAAATAATAGTGGTAGAAACACTAACAAAAATGAAGTTCTAATTATTGAAATAGGCAGCAATGGGAAATTATAATTAAACTATAAAAATTGAGAAAGGAAAAGGATCTGTATGGAAAAGGTTGAACTTAAAAAACAAAACAACAATCCACAACATCAAAATAAACAAAAAAAACAACCAAACCAAAAAAAAAAAAAAAAACCACAACCAAAAACAAAGCAGTATGTATATGTTATTGAATATTGTCTGGGCAACACGTGGTCTTCTGGGGTATGTGATGTTAATCACAGTTCTGATACGACTGGAGGCTGCTAGTTTCTCAAACCCCAGCAGGTAGACACCCTAAATCTCTCTTCAGCCCACTTAAAAGTCACTTTGAACTTGTTCACTTACTGAGCAGAAGCTTTCTCAGGGAAGTGCTTGTCGCTGGAATCACTGCTGAAGTGGCTATCCACTTACCCTGTGTGTCAAAACTGGTCTCCCTCTGCCCCCGAGGGTTAGGGCTGCAAGGCGGCCCAGACCCCACCCTTAGGCTACTTGGTTGCTGGGTTAACAGCTCCCACCAAATTCCAGCTCTGCGACCCTGAGGGCGGAGCTTGCCGGGGCAGATCGCTCACAATGTCTGCCTGTGACCCAGAGCCAAGCACTATTAGCTCCGTCTGGCTCAGCGGCTCAGACTGGGGCCCTAGACAAAGGCCAAAGTTCTCCGCACTCCCGCTCAGGCCTTCCCCAAGGCAGTTCAACTGAGTGCCAATTCCAAAGAAACCAAAACAGTTCACAGGTAAGGCCTTTCTGGTTTGCAGTCTCGCAGCTACTGAACTTACAGTTGCAGGCGGGTTTAGACGGATTGAACACACGCGACCACTTGCCGGTTTTCCACTGTTTTAGTCCTCCTCTTGGGGTCCAGAAGTCTCTCGCTGACTCCCTGTATCCTCTCAGGGGTGATGATAGGCAGATCCCACCAGCCAGAGATACCTGGAGTCCTATATCCCCAGACTCACGGTGCCCAGATGCAAGGAAGCTGTTACTCGGCTGCCATCTTGCTCCGCCTCCCTTAACTCTGTTATTTCCCCTTTAATCATTTCTGATTGAGGTTACTAGAGATTTTACTTTTTTATTTCTAGTTAGTGTAACTAAAGGTTTATCTGTTTAATTTATTTGTTCAAAAAACCATCTCTTTGTTTCATTAATTTTCTGAATGGTTCTTTTGTTTTCAATTTCATTAATCTCTGATTTAATTTTGGATATTCTTTTCTAATTCTGGGTTTAGGCTTAGATTGTTCTTCTTTTTCCAATTCCATCAGATGGCTTGTGAATTTGTTGATGCGTTCTCTTTCTGTTTTTCAAATGTAGGCTTCTAAAGAGATAAATTTTCCTCTCAGGACTGCTTTTGCTGAATCCCATAGGTTTTGGTAACTTGTGTCTTCATTGTTGTTATACTCGAGAAAGTTAATGATTTCCTTTTTTATTTCTTCCCACACCCAACTTTAATTCAGCATAAGTTTGTTTAACTTCCATGACTTTGTGTGAGGTTGCGCATTTTTTTTGGAGTTGAGTTCCACTTTTAGTGCCTTGTGGTCTGAGAAGATGCAAGGTAGAATTTCAATTCTTTCGATTCTGTTGAGGTTTGTTTTGTGACCTAGGATATGATCAATTTTGGAGAATGTTCCATGGGATGATGAGAAGAATGTATATTCTTTATCTTTGGGATGGAGTGTTCTATATACATCTCTCAAGCACAATTGTTCTAGGGTCTCATTTAAATCTCTAACATTGAAGATGGCGGCTGAGTGACAGCTTCCCTGCAACTGGGCATGGTGAGTCTGGGGAGATAAGACTCCAGGCATCTCTGGCTGGTGGGATCTGCGTATAATCATCCCTTTGAGGATACAGGGAGTCAGCAAGTGACTTCTGGAACCCAAGAGGAGGACCAAAACAGTGGAAAACTGGCAAGCGGTTGCGTGTGTTCGATTGACCTATTCCTGCCAGCAACCGTAAGTACAAGCAGCAGTGAGACTGCAAACTGGAAAGGCCTTACCTGTGAACTGTTTCAGTTGAACTGCCTTAGGGAGAGCTTGAGCAGGAGTGCAGAGAACTTTGGGCATTGTCTATGGCCCCAGACTGAGCTGCTAAGCCGGACAGAGCTAATAATATTTGGCTGTGGGCTGCAGGGAGCCATTGTGAGAGAACTGCCCTGGCAAGTGCAGCCCTCAGGGTTGCAGAGCAAGTATTGAGCGGGAGCTAGCAACCTAGTGACTGAGTAGGTGGGGACTGAGCTGCCTTACAGCCTTTAGGTGGGGACTGAGCTGCCTTACAGCCTTAATCCTCAGGGGCAGAGTGAGACCGGTTTTGGCACACTGGAGCCTCAGGCAGTTGCCCTGGGTAGAGGACTGTGGCATCACAGCTCATAGCAACCTCAAACTTCCTGGCTCGGCACCGCCCAGACCTCCATTACAGCTGCACCAGCTGGGCCTCTGCATACCCTGATCAGGAACCGTGGGAACTGCACAACCCCGCCTCCTCCCTCCCTGTCTCCACACCGGCTCGCTCATCTGGCCAGGGACACTGGTAGCCACGGGCCCTCCGGAGCCCTCCCTGTCTCTGTGCAGAGCCCTTCTCCTGGCCAGAGACTGCTGGAGCCTTGGGATCTCTGTGCCAAAATCACTGGGTGCCAGGTACTCCCAGAACTGTGCACACCACCTCCCGCCCTGTTGCTGGATATGGGTGTGTCACACTCTGGAGCTGCTTCCACAACCAAAACTCCCTGACTGGGGCAACTGCAGAGGAACTACACAGGGTAACTCCCTACAAAGATCCAGCAACAATAGGGTGATCCCGCTGGGGTCTAATCTGGGAGAGACACCTCCCCAACTCTGAGGAAGGCCACAGGCAACTGTGAAAAACAATCATGAGGTGAAATCAACAGAAAAACTCTGGCAATATGAATAATCCGAGTAGATCAACTCCCCCAAGGATCAATGTGGCAGACACAGCACAAGATCCCATGCACAAACAAGTATCTGAGATGTCAGAAATCGAATTCAGAATCTGGATAGCAAATAAGATCAAATTAGAATTCCAAGCAGTAACCCAAAAGATATCTCAAGAATTCAGTGAATTCAAAGACCAAATGACCAAAGATATTGACACATTGAGACAAGAACTTGCAGCCCTCAAAGATCTGAGAAACACAGTAGAATCCCTCAGCAACAGAATGGAGCAAGCAGAAGAAACGACTTCTGGCATTGAAGACAAAGGTTTCAAATGCTCCCAAACTCTCAAAGAGGAAGAGAAATGGAGAGCAAAAACAGATCACTTTCTCAGAGAGCTCTGGGACAAGTCAAAGAAAATCAATATTTGTCTTATAGGGATCCCCGAAAGCGACAAAGTGACTTCACAAGGTACAGAATCTCTTCTCCATGAGATTATGAAGGAGAACTTTCCAGACATGCCATGAGATTCTAAAGTTCAGATAGCAGTTTCTGAACTCCAGCATGACTCAACCCAAATAAGACATCCCCCAGACGCATCATAATCAATTTCACTAAAGTTAATATGAAGGAGAACATTCTGAAAGCTGCCAGATAAAAGAAAACCATCACCTACAAGGGCAAGAATATTAGAATAACTGCAGATCTCTCTGCTGAAACCTTTCAAGCTTGAAGAGGATGGTCATCGACTTTTAATCTCCTAAAACAAAATAACTTTCAACCCAGGATCCCATACCGAGCTAAACTGAGTTTCATTTATGATGGAGAAATTAAATACTTCAATGACATTCACATGTTGAAGAAATTTGCCATAACTAAACCAGTTCTCCAGGATATTCTCAGACCTATCCTCCATAAAGACCAGCATAATCCTCCATCACAAAAGTAAACCCACCCAGAAAATTTTGAACAAATTCCAACTTCCACAGTCACAAAAGGATTAGAAATGTCCACCAGACTCTCAAAAGGCTTATCAATATTCTCAATTAATGTGAATCGTTAAAATTGTCCTCTAAAGAGGCATGGGTTCGCTGACTGGATACAAAAACTCAAGGCATATATCTGCTGCATAAAAGAATCTCATCTTACATTAAAGACAAATATAGACTGAAGGTGAAGGGATGGTCATCTGTAGCCCAGGCAAATGGAAAGCAGAAAAAAGCAGGCGTTGCTATCCTATTCGCAGATGCAATAGGTTTTAAACCAACCGAAATAAGGAAGGATAAGGATGGACACTTCATATTTGTTTTTTTTTTTTTTTTGTAGAGACAGAGTCTCACTGTACCACCCTCGGGTAGAGTGCCGTGGCGTCACACGGCTCACAGCAACCTCTAACTCTTGGGCTTACACGATTCTCTTGCCTCAGCCTCCCGAGCAGCTGGGACTACAGGCGCCCGCCACAACGCCCGGCTATTTTTTTGTTGCAGTTTGGCCAGGGCTGGGTTTGAACCCGCCACCCTCGGCATATGGGGCCGGCGCCCTACTCACTGAGCCACAGGCGCCGCCCTTCTCTTGACTTTAGATAGATTCATCACAATGTGCCTTGGATAAGCTCTATTTGAATTGAGGTGACCAGGGGATTGATATCCCTCTGAAAGGAGTATGTCAGAACATTTGATGATATTAGGGAAATTTTCATTTATAATATTCTCTAGAATGGCTTCCATTCCACTGGGGCATTCTTCTTCCCCTTCTGGGATACCTATAACTCGTATGTTTGAATGCTTCATAGAGTCCCATAATACTGTCAGTGAATGTTCTGCTTTCTCTCTCTTCTTTTCTGCCTCTTTAACTATCTGAGTTATCTCAAGAGCTTTACCCTCTACCTCTGAGATTCTTTCTTCTGCACGATCGATACTGTTGTCGATACTTTCTATTGCATCCTTAAGTTCCCTAATTGACTGCTTCAGTTCCTTCAGCTCTGCTATATCCTTTTTATATTCTTCATATCTTTCATCTCTTATTTGATTGTTTTTGGATCTCCTTTTGGTTATTTTCAACTTTCTCAGCAATTTCCTTCATTGTTTTCATCATCTGTATTTTAAATTTCCCTTCTGTCATTTCTAACATTTCTTTGTAGGAGGAGTCCTCTGCTGTAGCTACCTCACGATCCCTAGAAGGGGGTTACTCTGAACTGACATTTCATGTTACCAGGATTTTTCTACTGATTCTTCTTCATGAGTGCTTTTTTGTATCTGTTTCCTTCCCCTAATTATTCTTTCACTTCTTGCTCTTTAAAGTTTTTTTTTTATTATTATTAAATCATAGCTGTGTACATTAACGTGATCATGGGGCAACATACACTGACTTTATATAACATTTGACATATTTTCATCACACTGGTTAACCTTTCCACACTGGAAAAGCCTTCCTGGCATTTTCTTAGTTATTGTGTTAAGACATTTATATTCTACATTTAGTAAGTTTCACATGTATCCTTGTAAGATGCACCGTATGTGTGGTCCCAACAATCACCCGCCCTCTGCCCATCCTCCCCCCTCCCCTTCCCTCCCTCTCCCCATTCCCCATATTCTTAGGTTATAACTGGGTTATAGCTTTCATATGAAAGCCATAAATTAGTTTCATGGTAGGGCTGAGTACATTGGATACTTTTTCTTCCATTCTTGAGATACTTTACTAAGAAGAATATGTTCCAACTCCATCCATGTAAACATGAAAGAGGTAAAGTCTCCATCTTTCTTTAAGGCTGCATAATATTCCATGGTGTACATATACCACAATTTATTAATCTATTCATGGATCCATGGACACTTGGGCTTTTTCCATAACTTAGCAATTATGAATTGGGCTGCAATAAACATTCTGGTACAAATATCTTTGTTATAATGTGATTTTTGTTCTTCTGGGTATATCCCTAGTAGAGGAATTGTGGGATTGAATGGCAGGTCTATATTTAGATCCCTAAGTGTTTTCCAAAGATCTTTCCAAAAGGAATGTATTAATTTGCATTCCCATCAGCAGTGTAGAAGTGTTCCCTTTTCTCCACATCCACACCAACATCTCTGGTCTTGGGATTTTGTGATATGGGCTAATCTTACTGGAGTTCGATGATAACTCAAAGTAGTTTTGATTTGCATTTATCTGATGATTAAGGATGATGAGCATTTTTTCATATGTTTGTAGGCTGTGCGCCTGTCTTCTTTAGAGAATTTTCTCTTAAAGTCCCTTGCCCAGCCTGAAATGGAATCACTTGTTCTTTTCTTGTTAATACATTTGAGTTCTCTGTGGATTCTGGTTATTAAACCTTTGTCAGAGACATAACCTGAAAATATCTTCTCTCATTCTCAGGGCTGTCTGCTTGCTCTACTTACTGTGTTCTTGACTGTGCAGAAGCTTTTTAGTTTGATCAGGTCCCAGTAGTGTATTTTTGAAGCTGCTTCAATTGCCCGGGGTGTCCTCCTCATAAAATACTTGCCCAGACCGTTTTCTTCAAGAGTTTTCCCTACAATTTCTTCTAGTATTTTTATAGCTTCATGTCTTAAGTTTAAATCTTTAATCCAGTGAGAGTCTATTTCAGTTAATTGTGAAAGGTGTGGGTCCAATTTCAGTCTTCTACAGGTCACTAGCCAGTACACCCAGCACCGTTTGTTAAATAGGGAGTCTTTCCCCACTGAATGTTTTAATTGGCTTGCCAAAGATCAAATAATGGTAAGTAGCTGGGCTCATCTCTTGGTTCTCTATTCTGTTCCATACATCTATCTGTTTTTGTGCCAGTACCATACTGTTTTGATCAGTATTGATTTATAGTATAGTCTGTAGTCTGGTAGCGTGATTCTGCCTGCTTTGTTTTTATTTCTGAGTAATATCTTGGCTATTCAAGGTTTTCCCTGATTCCATATAAAACGAAGTATTATTTTTCCAAGATCTTTCAAGTATGACAGTGGAGCTTTAAAAGGGATTGCATTAAAATTGTATATTGCTTTGGGTAGTATGAACATTTTTACAATGCCAATTCTTCCCAGCCGTGAGCCTGGTATGTTTTCCCATTTGTTAACATTTTCAGCTATTTCTTTTCTTAGAGTTTCATAGTTCTCTTTATAGAGATCTTTCTTGTCCTTTGTTAGATAAACTCCACTCGTTAAAGTTTTAATAAGTTCTTTTGGTAGGGGACTAGAAGCATGAGAAAATTGAAGAGTAAGAAGGGAAAAAAGATTTAAGAAAGAAAACAGAGAAAGAAGAGGTGGTGAGTAAAAGGAAATATTGACAAAAAAAATAAAGGAAAGCACTGAAAGAAAGAAACAGGAGTAATATAGTTGTATAGTAGTGTACTATGACACAACCTTGAAGACCCCCAACCTCTGGGGGTGCTGGGTTGGGTGATTCCCTTGAGGTCAACAGCTCTTTGCCAGCCGGATCAAAAACAGTACCCCACCTCCACCTGGTAAAGAGAAAAGCCAAAAATACTGTAAATAAAACCAAAACAAACAAGCAAGAACCCTAATGGGGTAACATTGGAGGAAAAAAAACCAACAACAAATAATAGGGGCAGACACACTGGCAAAAATGAAATTCTAATTGTTAAAGAAGGCAAAAATGGAAGATTGTATTTGAACTAGGATAGTGAAAAAAAGAAAGAATATATTAAAAAATAATTGCAATCAGTGTAACTGGCTTATTGTACCCTCGATGAATCCCCAGCAATAAAAAAAAATAATAAAAAAAAATAAATGAAAAAGAAAGAAAAACACCAGGGAAAAATGTTGGAATTAAGAAAACAAACAAATAAAAAAAGAAAAACCCCAACAACACCCCCCCCAAAAAAAACCCCCCTAAAGAACCAAATACTATATATATTTTACTGAATATTGTCCGGGCAATAGGTGATCTTCTGAGTTATAAGATGTTAATCACAATGTTGATACAGCTGTACAAGATGGAGACTGGAGGTCTCTGCTGACCTCTCAGACCCTGCAGGCTTGGGAGCCCAAAAATGTCCTCAGCCCACTTAAAAGACACTCAAAACTATGAACCTTGGCCAAGCAGAAGCTTTTCAGGGAAAGCACTTATCCCTGGGATCTCTCCCAGTGTGGCTGCCTGCTTATCCAGTGCACCACGTCCAGACTCCCACTATGCCCCTGAGGGCCAAGGCTGTTAATCTGCCACACTTGGAACTCCACACTTCCCCAGTGTCTCAGTGCCCTCCTTTGGGCAGCTCAGTCACTAGATAGCTCGCCCAAGGTCTCCCGGCTGATCTCCGCGCTGCAACACACAGGGGCAGCTCTCCCACAGCAGCTGTGCAGGCAGTCCAAAGCTGAACGATATTAGCTTCCTTCCGGCTCAGTGTCTCTGACCTGGGCCCCAGACAAGGCCCAAAGTCATCTTCACACACAGCCCAAGATCTCCCAAGGCAGTTTAATTGAATGCCCAAGTCCAAGAAAACCCAAACAGCCCACAGGTAAGGCTTTTCCTGCGTGCACTCTCGCTGTTGCTATGGGTGCAGCTGCAGGCAGCCTATGATTGAACAAACGCACCTACCACTTGCCAGATTTTCCACTGCTTCTGTCCTCCTCATTGGGTCCAGAAGTCTCTCAGTGGCTTCCTGTGTCACCAAAGGGAAGCCTCTGGGCAAAACTCACCAGCCAGAGATGGCTGGAGTCTTCTCTCGCCACTCTCACTGTGCCTGGCTGCACAGAAGCTGTTACTTGACTGCCATCTTTTTTCCCTCCTCAAGTTCTGTTTTCTTTTAACTAGCAACTGGCATGCTGTCTCAACAGCCACCCGGTCTGTCAGAGCACAGCAGTGAGGATGCCACAAGAGAAAAAAGAAGAGAGGAAGAAACAGCTGAGCAGGGTCACATGTGAAAACAGTGCACTCCGTGGATTAAGAGGTGTCCCTGTTAGTGCAGACGAGCTGCACTAAGCTGTGGTTTGGGAAAGTCTTCTTTTTTGTTCTTGATGGTTCTAGCACTCTGGGAGACTAGGTGGGAGGATTGCTTAAGGTCAGGAGTTCTAGAACAGCTGGCGCAAAATCAAGACTCTGTCTCTACAAAATAAGAAAAATTGGCCAGGAATGGTTGAAGCCAAGATTTGAGAGTAGGCTGGACATCATAGCAAGGTCCCAGCTCTATAAAAAGTGTAAAGAAATTAGTTGGTCACAGTGGTGAGTGCCTGTAGTCCCAGGTACTCAGGAAGCTGAGGCAGGAGGATCACTTGGGCCTAGGAGTTTGGGACCGCAGTGGGCTATGATTTAGTCAGTGCACGCCAGCCTGGTAGTGGAGTTATGCTCTGCCTCTAAAAAAATGAAATAAAAATGAAAACATGAGGAGACTTTTTTGAAGGTTAAAAAAATCGTTTTATATAAATTGTGGTATAAGGAAATAGATTATGACAATACTTTTTATTTTTGATAGGGTTACAGCAAATAACAAAGAGAGAAACAGAAACAAAACCCAGGACCTTGAAGGACCAAATGATTATCTTCGAACAGTGTGGGTTTAAAATTTTTTTCATTTTTTGTTTTTGTTTATTGCCAAACTTCTAAAACATGGATCTTCACCATCATGGAGAAAAAGCCCATTTGAAGGTGTCACTGTGGTCTAGTGAAGGTGATTTTTAAAAAGGACAAATCAGGTTTCCTCAGTTGCTGAAATCAAAATATGAGGTGGTTTTACTTTGTGAGCAAAAAGTATTTGAAACCAACTCCACTCATTGCATAAACAGTAATAAGGAGACCAAACATTTTGTTTTAAAAGTTACTTTCCAAATTTCAAATCTTCTCATATACCAGCAATTCAACCTGTGGGTCGCAACAACCCCTTGTAACAGTGAAAATACATCCTGCATATCAGATCTTTACATTATGATTCATGGCAGTAGCAAAATTACAGTTATGAAGTAGCAATGAAAATAATTTTACGGTTGGGGGGTCAGCACAACATGAGGAACTGTATTAAAGGGTTGTGGCATAAGGAGGCATCAGGAAGGTTGAGAACCACTGTCATATACAGACATGATATTCAAGAGCTAATCTAGAAGAAGGGGTGTCTTTGTATGTTAATAAAAATACAACAGCTTCGGGATAATTTGCTCTATTTTGCACATAGTACTTCTATGCCTCTTCAGCAAAAACTCATTTATGGCAGATTTCAATGAGGCTGTGATTGAATTAGAGAGGCAAGGTGATAATACGGTAGGAGGGACCGTCTGTGTAAAAGCCCCTGGCAGGTGGATCTCCACATCTGAGCTACCTTCAGAAGCAGCTGGAGGACAGAGAAGACTCTCATGGAAATGAGGCCAATCATTTCTTTTTTTACATCTCAACTTTGTATGAGAGGTAAATGTAAAAGAGTGAGGTTTCAAGACTGGAGTAATTGATATGGCAAGTGCTGACTGAGGCCAAGTCAGTGCCAGGCACAGTGTGTGCACGTAGGGCCACTAGGCCCTCTACTCCAGAGCCGTAGGCAGGACTAGATCCTTCATGTCAATGACCAGGTGCAGAATAGTCTCAGGGGGACTTCACTTCCTTGATATAGAAAACCACTTGAAGCCAAGGATGCTGAAGTTCAAAGTGAGGCTCTGTCCTACCCAGCCCTCCCCATGAAGTCCCCAGAAAACGCAAAGTACAAAAGGCTCTCCATTAAATATAGGAGTTAGCTGATTCCTGGCACCTAACACTCTCCAAGCAACACTAGTTCTCTGCCCTGAGTATAGATTAGAACCACCTGGATATTTGGAAGGAACTATAATATTTAGGTCCTGCCCTATATCTGTGCTGTCCAAAATGATAGCCACTGTGGCTAGTTAGCACTTGAAATGTGGCTATAGCCAGGTAGGAAAATGGTAATATTTTTAATGCATTGGGTCAAATGAAACATTAAAATTAGTTCGTTGGTTTCTCTTTATGTTTGATAATATGGCTACTAGGAACTAAAATTACACTTGTGGTGGCATCATGTCTCTGTAATGGGAGCACTGCCCTATGGCTTTCCAGGCCTGGTGTTTGTTAGATGACCCTGGCTCTTTTGAAAATGAAGATTCTGATTCCACAGCACTGGGCTGGCCTGAGCATCTGGGTTTCTGACCCAGGTACCCAGGTGGTGCTGCTGTAGCTGCTTCCTGAATACCTGCTGGGTAGCAAGACCTACACCAGCTGCATCTGGGGTTCTCTCTGGCTGCAAGGCCCTGAACGTGTAAAGGCGCCTGGGTGGATTTTAACCCAGAGTCCATCCTGAGAACCAAGCAAAGGCTGGTAAAAGTGCATGTGACTGTTGATCCTGTAGACTGAGGTTGGTTGTAGATTCTGAAACTGAACACCCTATCGTGTGCCAAGCTCTAAAGTATATAAGTGCCTGATTCAATGTCACAACTGAACTCTACCCCATACTTATGACCTGATTTTCAAAAGGTACACAGTGAATTGCTAGAATGCAACTGTATCGCCATTGTGCTAAATGTAGGGAGACAGGCCCCACCTGCCAGAGTCCTGGATCCAGACTCCGCTGAATGTGCCAAGTCCTCCTGCTCCGTCTTTTCCCAGTGTCTACAATAGGATGCCTCATAGAATCAATGGTGGCTGTGCTGGGTTTGCTTATGATGAGATATACTTTAGCTTATATGATAGTACACAGAATCAGTCACGAGGAAAACAAAATACTATACTTTCTAAGTGAGCACACTTTCATTTGGGGTGATAAAACATGTCCCAAACATTTTTGGTCCTTTGCAACCCTTGTATGGGCCAGGACAGACTCAGAACATTCCAAGGTGCTAATTGAAAAGGAATCCTGGGGAAGTAATTGGTACTTGGTCCAAAGGGTTTATTTCTGTGGTTACCATTGCATCCATCCACTTGGCCTCATCAGAACAAGCAGCTCTGTGCTGTTATCCCAATAACTAAGAATTACTGGAAATGTTGGCAACCCAAAAAGTCACTGGTTCCCAAGTTCCCCTCAACTCTAAACAGTACTACGTGTAAGTTCTGGATCTCAGTGCTGCCAAAATCCAAAGATATCTCAACTCATGCCCAAGGGACTCTCTTTGTCTATCAGGACTTGTGCAATGGTAGCCCAGCTCATCTTAGAACTCTTCATTTTGTTATCACCCTAGTAAAAGGAAGCTTTGCGTGCAATTGTCTAGCCAGCAGGATGAGATGGAAATGCAAGGAAACAAGTGTTAAATTTCTATATTATTCTGCAATAAATAAAATTTTGTTTTCTTCAAAGTACATATGGAATGTTTATATTTTGATAGGATGTATATCTGAGCCATCATATATATTAAATTGGAAAGCAAACAATGTCCATAGTCCCTGCCCTATGGATCTTACATGTTAAAGAAAAAAAAAAAAAACTTTAGATGTCATTTGCTATAAACAGAAAGCCTTGCTATAAAGGAGACAAATGTACAAAATCTTTCTGGTAGGATAATGGCCCTAGTCAGGAGTTCAGGAAAGATTCACTAGGAAGATTTCTGATTTAGGAGGAAAGAATTAATGAAGTTTAAGTGAATGAGATGCTGGAGCCTTTGCAAAATGAAGAGTTCATCTTCAGTCTGCCCGTTTGCTGAGCCACTCATTTTTCTTCCACAGCAGATAGGACCTTGGATGTTGACAAAGCTAATGAGGTCCTCATCATTTCTGATGACCTTTGGAGTGACCACTATGGGTGTATCAAACAGGATCTGAAAGGCTACGCTGAGAAATTCAGCTTCCGAATTTGTGTCCTGGGCTCCCCTAGGTTCACTCTGTCAGCCATTATGAGGATGCGGATCTGGGAGTTTGCAAAGAATCTGCTTTCCAGTGAGGACAGATCCAACTGGCTTTAGAACTTGGATTCTGGACACTGAGTTCGATAAAGGGAATTCAGCCAGCACTGTGCCTCCACCTGCACTGTGGGTGAATCTCTGGTTACACGGATAGGGATTTTGCTGGATATGGGCATCACAAATATGACTTTTTGTCACCTTAGTAATGGACCCACGTCTTCACATTGAGCAACATCTCTCCAAGCATCTTATTTCTCTAGCATAGCCCACAATGGGCCAGTTAAACCAAGAACACCAGAAACTATTATTGGAAATTACTTTTTATTCATGTTTATGAGCTTTTCCACTTAGTAAACATTTTCTTCAAAGTAACCACAGACAATTATGGGGCACTTTATAAATCACAAGCATAAATAAATAAGAAATTAAATTATATTATAAATATTAACTAAAATCATATTCATACCCTTTTGGTCTCAGGCTTATATTTCTTTTACTGTTAATATGTTTAAGCTCCCAGATTAATTTTTATTTTATAATAATAATAACAATAATTTTTTGGAGACAGAGTCTCATTGTTTTCACCTTGGGTAGAGTGCTGTGGTGTCATAGCTTATAGCAACTTCAACTCTCGGGCTCAAGTGATCCTCTTGCCTCAGCTTCCAGAGTAGCTTGGACTATAGGCTTCTACCACCATGGCTAGCTAGTTAGTTTTTCTATTTTTAGTAGAGAGGGTTCTTGCTCTTGCTCAGTCAGTTCTCAAACTCACAAGCTCAAACAGTCCACCCACCTCAGCCTCCCAAAGTGCTAGGATTATAGGTGTGAGCCAGTGTGCCTGACCCCAGATCAATTTTTAAATAGTTTTCTATTTCTGTAAGATAAACTTAGTTTGTTTGGGAAGTTATGAATTAAACTAACATTAGGATATCAGATTATGTAATTTTCTAAGTTACAGGGAAACAGTAACTTTTATTTATAGCAAGAAGGTATGAATGCATAAACAGTACAGACATGGATCAATCCCAGTATAATATCCACAATTGAAAAGACAACACCCATAGCCGGGCGTTGTGGCGGGCGCCTGTAGTCCCAGCTACTTGTTAGGTTGAGGCAAGAGAATCCCTTAAGCCCAGGAGTTGGAGGTTGCTGTGAGCTGTGTGAAGCCACGGCACTCTACCAAGGGCCATAAAGTGAGACTTTGTCTCTACAAAAAAAAAAAAAAAGAAAAAGAAAAAGAAAAGACAACACCCTGCATGAAATATCTTGGGCTACATACAACTTCGTAAAGGACCCAACGTTGTTGCCCCAAACAGCCTCCTCCAACCATCTGCCGACGCAATAAAACTATTTATCAAAGAACCCCTACAACCCCTAACATCCTCATCCCTACTATATGTAATTGCCCCAACCCTAGCTTTATCCATTGCCCTTATCATATGAACCCCACTACCAATCCCATACCTCCTGATCAACATCAACCTGGGCGTACTATTTATCCTAGCCACATCCAGCCTAGCTGTATACTCAATCCTGTGATCGGGATGAGCATCAAACTTAAAATACGCACTAATTGGAGCATGACGAGCAGTAGCACAAACTATCTCATATGAAGTAACCCTGGCCGTCATCCTACTATCCATCCTCCTAATAAGTGGAACATTTACACTATCAACCCTGATCCTAACTCAAGAACACTCATGACTCCTACTTCCATCGTGATAAATGCAGCAGTAGCACATGTGGGTGTGTGGAGGGTGACAGAGGCTGGGCGGGTGTCAGGAGGGTGGTGGGACTTGGTAAGCTGCAAAATGGGCTAAAGCCCAGTGACAGATGGACTCCATTCTTTAATCCTATGTAGCATGTATTTTACTATTTCATCTTTGGAGATTGATTATTTCTTATTGCTTTCATATACCTTTACCTGGAGAGCCAAAGACTTGTTCTCGCTGCTCTTCTCTTCCTTCCTTGGTCCATGAAGGAGAGTGGGGCAGAAGAAGCTGCCTCCATGCTTGTCAAACAGCCACATCCATCTACTCTATTTTTTTTTTTATTAAATCATAGTTGTGTACATTATTGCGATCATGGGGCACCATACACTGGTTTTATACACCATTTGACACATTTTCATCACACTGATTACCATAGCCTTCCTGGCATTTTCTTAGTTATTGTGTTAAGACAATTTCATTCTACATTTACTAAATTTCACATATACCCTTGTAAGATGCACCGCAGGTGTAATCCCACCAGTCATCCTCCCTCCACCCACCTCCCCCTCCCTCCCCTCCCTTTCACCCATTCTTAGGTTATAACTGGGTTATAGCTTTCATGTGAAAGCCATAAATTAGTTTCATAGTAGGGCTGAGTACATTGGATACTTTCTCTTCCATTCTTTTTTTTTTTTTTTTTGCTTTTTTGTATATGCAAGTAGTTTTAATATAGTCCACAAGCTCTTTGATTCTTCTTTCTCCGAAAGGTGAAGTCTAAATTCCCTCCCCTTGAATGTGGGCCGCATTTAGGGACTGACCTCTATTCATGTTATGTGGCAGAGGTCTTCTGAGGCTAGGTCATGAAAAGGTTAACTTCTGCCTGGCTCTGTCTCTGTCTCTTAGACCACTCACTCTGGAGGAGGCCCACCATCAAGTCATGAGAACCTTCAATCAAATAGCGTGTGCACAGGCCCGTTGGAGGAACTGAAGCCTCCGAGAACTCACCAGTGTGTGAGTGAGTGAACTACCTACAGTGTGTGAGTGAGTGAACTACCTAAAGACGGATCCTCCAGCAAAATTCCATTTTCTTCAAGGATTTTCCCTAGGCCATGTAACCTTCTTTCTTCCGAACCGCTACATTTCTTTTCCGTATTATTTTTGCTCTAATCATATATTGCCTCATTTCTTCATCTGTTATAAAATTTCTCATTTCTCTGACAGTTTTCATAGGAATCAGTGAGGATTTTCATTCATTTAGTAGCTGTTGGCCTTGTGTCCCCCTCTCTCTACCTCTCAGGTCTCACTGAAGAGCTGGGCAAAGTAGAATCTCACTTTGGGGAGTTTTAATTTAGAAGTACAGTAGGGGGTGCGCCAGCCCCATATACCGAGGGTGGAGGGTTTGAACCCGGCCCCAGCCAAACTGCAAAAAACAGCCGGGCATTGTGGCGGTTGCCTATAGTCCCAGCTACTCGGCAGGCTGAGGCCAGAGAATCGCCTAAGCCCAAGACCTGGAGGTTGCTGTGAGCTGTGATGCCATGGTACTCTACCAAGGGTGACGAAGTGAGACTGTATCTCTAAAACAAAAAATAGAAGTACAGTACGGTAGCGGTAGCATTTGAGGTTAACAAGTATTGTACAAAGTTGAGATAGTGTTTTACGTAAGTCTCACTTTGTGTACCCAATTGGAAATAATGTAATTGTGACAAAATAGGAACCTGGATTTGCCTGGAATCCTGGCCCAGAGTCTGGGAGGCCCAACAGTACAAGATCTCTAGTGTTGGTTTACTGTTAGCTTCCTGTTTATGTCCAACACTCATAACACCCCACGCCCTTGCAGAGTTTGAGCTGGCATGTGGCGTTTTGGTCCTTGTGACTTAACAGTGTAACTAAAGAGCTTCGTATTATGCTGGCCCAAGCTGGTGCCTAATAAACCGTAGCAGCCATCATCCCCAGTATTATTGTCATTGTTGACTCTTCACTGGCAAGCATGGGTTCTACTTCTCTATCTCCCTAGACCAGGCGTCCTCAAATTGCGGCCCGCGGGCCACAAGAAGCGGTGTGATTGTATTTGTCCCCGTTTTGTTTTTGTACTTCAAAATAAGGTATGTGCAGTGTGCATAGGAATTTGTTAAGTTTTTTTTTTTTTTTTTAAACTATAGTCTGGCCCTCCAACCATCTGAGGGACAGTGAATTGGCCTAGTAGCTATCCAAGGGTTGAGATTTTTAAAAAGAAAAAACCAACAAAAAAAAATTTTTGAATTTTCCACCAGATTTAAAGGGTAAAGGACACACATTCACGCATGAATTTGGGAGCATGGGAGAAAACAGAGGACTTGATGCAACAGTGCAGGTCGGCTTAGTGATCCAAACATTTCTGGCAACCCCACCCACCCTCTGAGAGGTGGCAGCAGGTGGAAGGTCCCCTCAGGGCAAGAGGTCAAGTATGTTGTAAAGGACTGGTTCTTAATGGACAAGGGGAGAGAGCCCTAGAACAACTGTATTTGATTTAGAAATTGGCTCCCTCTCTCCAGGATGATGTATTTTCAGCTTCCCGGAGACTGGCTAGACTGGGAAATGAGGTGGGGGAGCCCCCGTGCGTCCTCTGCCCACAATGCCGCTTGTGGAGGTGTTGGCCAGCTTGACAGTCTCTGGCTTCAGTCCTGCTTTTCTTTACTCTGGCCCTTGTTTTGCGTGTATAAATATTTAACTATTAACATTTAAGTTTCTTACCAGCTGGCTGGAATTGACAATAGACTGTATACATTTTTTGTGTGTGAATAATAAGTATCTTACAAGCAATGCCGAGATGCCAACATTAGAAAGTACAGTTTGCAGGCGGCCTTAGGCAGGCTGGATCACTCTTCGTCCTCCCCTTCTGGCGCGGTCTCACTTTCCTCACCACCTTCAGCAGCCGAATCCACAGGTGTTGCTGTTGATATGCGCTCCCTGGAATAGGAAGACAATGGCAAGGCTTTTACTCTTAAAAGGAGCAATTAACTGGGTTATAGCTTTCATGTGAAAGGGAAAGGGAGGGGAGGGAGGGGCATTAATGGGATTACACCTGCGGTGCATCTTACAAGGGTATATGTGAATCCTAGTAAATGTGGAATGTAAAGGTCTTAGCAAAATAACTAAGAAAATGCTACAAAAGCTATGTTAACTAATGTGATGAAAATGTGTCAAACGATCTATGAACCAAGTGTATGGTGCCCCACGATCATACTAATGTACACAGCTATGGTTTAATAAAAATAAAAAATAGAAAAAATAGGAGCAATTAAACTTCTCATTATCCCCTCATTTTAGATAAGATTTTTTGTTGAGATGGAGTCTGGCCTGGCTAGATGTTGTGAGCAGCTCATAGTAACCTCAAACTATGGGGTCCAAATGATTCTTCTGCCTCAGCCTCCCAAATAGCTTGGACTACAGGCACCTGCCACAACACTCGGTTAATTTTTCTATTTTTAGTAGAGCTCAGGATGGCTTTGAACTCTGAGCTCAAGCAATCGTGCTGCCTCAACTTCCCAGAGGGCTAGGATTACAGGCGTGAGCCACCATGCCCGGCCATTGTAGATGAGATTTTAAATTGTTCCCAGTCATTTACCCTGCATCCCTCTTGTAAATCTCTTCCTCATCAGAAGACTCCTTGTCGTGAAGCTTCTGGGCCATGTTTTTCTTGCGTGTGGCATTGAGAGGTCTGTACATATCCCTAAGCCAAAGTGGACACCTTAACCAGAAAAAGCCCTCCTAGAAAAGAGAAAGGCAGGTATTAATTCTGCATTTCTCCTGTTTTCTCTGGCCACAGCACTGAATCTTCCTCAAATTTACCTGGCTTTCACTCTGCGATGAGCATCTCCTATGCAGAAAGTCAAAAAAGCCCCTTGGGAAAAAACACACACACGAGACAATTAGTGATTCCTGCCATTTCCCAAGTCTCCCACGATGTACACCTCTCGTTTTATTGGGACTAAATCTGTGGTTCGGTCCATAATCACAGTGGGCAACATCATTATGGACCTGGAATCCTGAAAATCATTTCATGGAGAGACTTCCAGAAGCTCTCCATGTCTGTTTAAGAGGGCCCCGTAATGTCACTGGGGGGACCTTTGCGCAAGGCTTGGTGGGAGGTACAGGGAAGATTTTCAGCCCCACTTACCCCATTGGCCAAGTTCCCTTGTACAGTGAACAAAGTGTACAAACACACAGGCCAGAAGTACTTCACTCTCCAGAAGCATTTTACATCAGTCCCTTTCAAACCTAGTACCACAGATAGCCTTTGCTGGTGGGTGAAGGATAAAGTGCTTCTATTCTCCTAGAAGCTTTATCCTATCAGGCGAGTCCCGTCAAGCAAATGCCTGGGTCCAGCTAGAAAAATTATTTTCATACTGCAGGCTATTTCATACTGCAGTAGTTGTAAAATCAGTTTAAAGGACAAAATATCCTTTTTGAATATGAGCAGAATAGACAAAAAATCAGACTGTTTCCACATCTACTCATGTCTACACAGCATGTGCGTATTGAATTGTGATATAAAATGTGACTCACAGCCCAAGTAGAGAATAATCAATGGAGAAGTCCCCAGCTGGAAAGAGACCACCCTCTTTCTGACACTAGCACTGGGACCATGGAGCAAGGTAATTTCCTTTTCTCTGTCTCCGTTTTCTTATTATAAAAGGAAGAGACAAAGTATTATTTAAGGTCTCTTCTAGTTAAAATTCTCTGACGTTTGGATAAATAGAGAATGGAGACCCCAAAGCAAGTAGAATGAGAAGGTAGGTTTTCCTGCCACTCTAGAGGAAGGATTCATATATTCTTGAAGGAGCCTTGAAGGAGACTAGCTCCCTTGCCCCTTCCCCAGAGCCTCCAAAAAGGCCTCTGGCCTGGCCCGATGCCCGCCACCGGAAGGAACAGGCACAACTACAACCCCCGCCCCTGCCTTCCCTTGAAGGACTGGTGGCAGCAGATTCGTCCTTGCCACTCCTGTCCAACTCAGCTTTGTCTGGGGAGCTAATTTTGCTGGATCCAGGCAAAGCACTAAGGCAGGTAAGTATTCTTCCTGCCTCTGGCAGTTTCCTCACTATAAAACGAAAGGATTGAAAGAGATGAGTTCTAAGTTCTCTAGTTCTAAAATTCTAATTTAAATCGCCAGACCAGTATTTACCTCCTTGGGACTGAGCCTGATTCTACATCTGTCCTTGCTGCTCTTCTATGAGAATAAATCTGTTTTGGAAGAAAACAATCATGATTATCCATCATAATGACCAGTATCTCCAAATCTTTATTCATTCCTTTCAAGTCTTACCTACCCAGTGAGATAACTTCTATTTATCTATCTTTCCTTTCCTTTTTTTTTTTTTGAGACAAAACAAAAGGTGTCACCTGGGTAGAGTACTGTGGTGTCACAGCTCACAGCATCCTCAAACTCTTCGGCTTAAGTTTTGTGGCAACCTCAAACTCTTGCCTCAGCCTCCCAAGTAGCTGGGACTACAGGTGCCCACCACAATGCTTGGCTATTTTTTGGTTATAGTTGTCATTGTTGCTTGGCGAGCCTGGGCTGGATTCGAACCCCCTCCCAGCCACCCCCACCCCCACCCCCCAGCTCTCCTGTATGTGGCTGGTGCCCTAGTCACTTGAGCTACAGGTGCCGAGCCAGCTATCTATAATTTTTTATTAGAGATAGGGTTTCACTCTGTCACCTGGGGTAGAGTATACTGGTATGATCATAGCTCACTGTAGCCTCAAATTCTTGGGCTCAAGTAAGCCTCCTGCCTCAGCATCTCAGATGCTCAAGGCAGCATCTCCTGCCTCAGCTACTAGTTCCTAGTAGCTGGAGCTACAGGTATGCACCACCATGTCTGGCTAAAAGATATATTTTCTGAAGACATAAATCATTTTTCTGAGACAGTCTCACTCCGTTGCCCTGGCTAGAGTACAGTGCCATCACTATAGCTCATTGCAACATCAAATTCCTGGGCTCAACCGATCCTCTTGTCTTAGCCTCTAGAGCAGTGTTTTTCAACCTTTTCACAGCACACTCGAACCTACAGTTAAACTTTGGCAGCACACTTAAATTATGTTGATCAAATAAAAGAGTAAAAAGAGAATATACTTACTGTGCTTTGAGCTTCTTTTGAACATAATTTAATAACGCCCTTTAAAAAGTTTTTCACGGCGGGAGGGTGGAGCAAGATGGCAGCCGAGTAACAGCTTCCTTGCATCTGGGCACCGTGAGTCTGGGGATATAGGACTCCAGGCATCTCTGGCTGGTGGGATCTGCCTATCATCACCCCTGAGAGGATACAGGGAGTCAGCGAGAGACTTCTGGACCCCAAGAGGAGGACTAAAACAGTGGAAAACCGGCAAGTGGTCGCGTGTGTTCAATCCGCCTAAACCCGCCCGCAACTGTAAGTTCAGTAGCAGCGAGACTGCAAACCAGAAAGGCCTTACCTGTGAACTGTTTTGGTGTCTTTGGACTTGGCACTCAGCTGAACTGCCTTGGGGAGAGCCTGAGCGGGAGTGCGGAGAACTTTGGCCTTTGTCTAGGGCCCCAGTCTGAGCCGCTGAGCCAGACGGAGCTAATAGAGTTTGGCTCTGGGTCACAGGCAGACATTGTGAGCGATCTGCCCTGGCAAGCTCCACCCTCAGGGTCGCAGAGCTGGAATTGGGTGGGAGCTGGTAACCCAGCGACCAAGTAGCCTAAGGGCGGGGTCTGAGCCGCCTTGCAGCCTAACCCTCGGGGGCAGAGGGAGACCAGTTTTGACACACAGGGTAAGTGGATAGCCACTTCAGCAGTGATTCCAGCAACAAGCACTTCCCTGAGAAAGCTTCTGCTCAGTAAGTGAACAAGTTCAAAGTGCCTTTTAAGTGGGCTGAAGAGAGATTTAGGGTGTCTACCTGCTGGGGTTCGAGAAACTAGCAGCCTCCAGTAGTATCAGAACTGTGATTAACATCTCATACCCCAGAAGACCACGTGTTGCCCAGACAATATTCAATTCCATATACATACTGCTTTGTTTTTGGTTGCGTGTGTGTTTTTTTTTGTTTGTTTGTTTGGTTTTTTTTTTTTGGTTTGGTTGTTTTTTTTGTTTATTT
Source organism: Nycticebus coucang (assembly GCF_027406575.1). NCBI lineage: Eukaryota > Metazoa > Chordata > Mammalia > Primates > Lorisidae > Nycticebus > Nycticebus coucang. The sequence goes on along the minus strand of NC_069805.1, from coordinate 34,095,682 downwards.
TGACGTTCTAGATTGTTGTTTTGTTTTTTAAGTTCAACCTTTTCCATACGGATCCTTTTTCTTTCTCAATTTTTCTAGTTTAATTATAATTTCCCATTGCTGCCTATTTCAATAATCAGAACTTCATTTTTGTTAGTGTTTCTACCACTATTATTTGGTTTTTCCAGCCAATTTTATCCCGTAAAGTTTTCTGTTTGCTTGTTTTGTTTTGATTTATAGCATTTTTGTCTTTCCTCTCTACTTGGTGGAGGTGGGGTACTGTGTCTGATCAGGTTAGCAAAGAGCTGCTGACCTCAAGGGAACCACCCCACTTGGCACCCCCAGAAGGTGTTTTTTTTTTTTTTAAGGTTGTATCAAAGTACCCTACTGTACACCTATATTGCTCTGTCTCCCTCTCTCTGTGCCTCTCTTCTTTTTGTCAATATTCCTTTCACCCAACCACTCTCCTTTCTCTATTTTTCTTTTTTTTCATTTTTTTTCTTTCTTATCACTCGGTCCTCATTTCTTTCATCGCTTTTTTGCTCTTAAACCTTCTCACCCTTCTGGTCCTGTAACCCTTAGTCCACAGGCACAAGAACTTAAAGAGCAAGAGGAATTGAAAGGAAAATTAGGGCAAGTAAACAGATAAAAGAAATCACCCATGAGGAAGAATCAGCAGAAAACTCCAGGCAACATGAAGAACCAGTCCAGAACTACCCCGCCAAGGGACCATGAGGTAGCTACTGCAGAGGATTCCACCTATACAGAAATGTTAGGAATGACAGAAAGGGAATTTAGAATACACATGTTGAAAACAATGAAGGAAATGATGGAAACAATGAAGGAAACTGTTAATAAAGTGGAAAATAACCAAAAGGAAATTCAAAAACAGAATCAAATAAGAGATGAACGATATGAAGAATATAAAAAGGATATAGCAGAGCTGAAGGAAATGAAACAGTCAATCAGGGAACTTAAAGATGCAATGGAAAGTATCAGCAACAGGTTAGACCATGCAGAAGAAAGAATTTCAGAGGTAGAAGACAAAGTTTTTGAGATAACTCAGATAGTAAAAGAGGCAGAAAAGAAGAGAGAGAAAGCAGAACGTTCACTGTCAGAATTATGGGACTTTATGAAGCGTTCCAACATACGAGTTATAGGAATTCCAGAAGGGGAAGAAGAATGCCCCAGAGGAATGGAAGCCATACTAGAGAATATTATAAAAGAAAATTTCCCAAATATCACCAAAGATTCTGACACACTGCTTTCAGAGGGATATCGGACCCCAGGTCGCCTCAACTCTAACCGAGCTTCTCCAAGACACATTGTGATGAACCTGTCCAAAGTCAAGACCAAAGAAAAGATTCTGCAAGCTGCCAGGAGTAAGCGCCAGTTGACCTACAGGGGCAAATCCATCAGATTGACCGCAGACTTCTCTAATGAAACTTTCCAAGCAAGAAGACAATGGTCATCTACCTTTAATCTACTTAAACAGAACAATTTTCAGCCCAGAATTCTGTACCCTGCTAAGCTAAGCTTCAAAGTTGACGGAGAAATCAAATCATTTACGGATATACAAACATTGAGGAAATTCACCACAACAAGACCAGCTCTACAGGAAATACTTCAACCTGTTCTGCACACTGACCACCACAATGGATCAGCAGCAAAGTAAGAACTCAGAAATTAAAGGACAGAACCTAACCTCCACACTGATGCAAAAGATAAAACTAAGCAATGGACTCTCACAAAATAAGACGAATAGAATACTACCACACTTGTCAATTATCTCAATAAATGTTAATGGCTTGAATTCCCCACTGAAGAGACATAGATTGGTTGACTGGATTAAAAAACACAAGCCATCCATTTGCTGTCTGCAAGAAACACACCTGGCTTCAAAAGACAAATTAAAGCTCCGAGTCAAGGGTTGGAAGACAATTTTTCAGGCAAATGGAATTCAGAAGAAAAGAGGAGTTGCAATCTTATTTTCAGATACATGTGGATTTAAAGCAACTAAAGTCAAAAAAGACAAAGATGATCACTTTATATTGGTCAAGGGAAAAATACAACAAGAAGACATTTCAATTCTAAATATTTATGCACCCAATTTAAATGCTCCCAGATTCTTGAAGCAGACCTTACTCAGTCTGAGCAATATGATATCTGATAATACCATCATAACAGGGGACTTTAACACTCCTCTTACAGAGCTGGACAGATCCTCTAAACAGAAATTAAACAAGGATATAAGAGACTTAAATGAGACTCTAGAACAACTGTGCTTGATAGACGCATATAGAACACTCCACCCCAAAGATAAAGAATATACATTCTTCTCATCACCCCATGGAACATTCTCCAAAATTAATCATATCCTGGGACACAAAACAAATATTAACAGAATCAAAAGAATTGAAATTTTACCTTGTATCTTCTCAGACCATAAGGCACTAAAGGTGGAACTCAACTCTAACAAAAATGCTCGACCCCACCCAAAGGCATGGAAACTATACAATCTTCTGTTGAATAACAGATGGGTGCAGGAAGAAATAAAACAGGAAATCATTAACTTCCTTGAGCATAACAACAATGAAGACACAAGCTACCAAAACCTGTGGGATACTGCAAAAGCAGTTTTGAGAGGAAAATTCATCGCTTTAGATGCCTACATTCGAAAAACTGAAAGAGAGCACATCAACAATCTCACAAGAGATCTTATGGAATTGGAAAAAGAAGAACAATCTAAGCCTAAACTCAGTAGAAGAAAAGAAATATCCAAAATCAAATCAGAGATCAATGAAATTGAAAACAAAAGAATCATTCAGAAAATTAATGAAACAAGGAGTTGGTTTTTTGAAAAAATAAATAAAATAGATAAACCATTGGCCAGACTAACGAGGAATAGAAAAGTAAAATCTCTAGTAACCTCAATCAGAAATGATAAAGGGGAAATAACAACTGATCCCACAGAGATACAAGAGATCATCTCTGAATACTACCAGAAACTCTATGCCCAGAAATTTGACAATGTGAAAGAAATGGATCAATATTTGGAATCACACCCTCTCCCTAGACTCAGCCAGGAAGAAATAGAGCTCCTGAACAGACCAATTTCAAGCACTGAGATCAAAGAAACAATAAAAAAGCTTCCAACCAAAAAATGCCCTGGTCCAGATGGCTTCACTCCAGAATTCTATCAAACCTTCAAGGAAGAGCTTATTCCTGTGCTGCAGAAATTATTCCAAAAAATTGAGGAAGAAGGAATCTTCCCCAACACATTCTATGAAGCAAACATCACCCTGATACCAAAACCAGGAAAAGACCCAAACAAAAAGGAGAATTTCAGACCAATCTCACTCATGAACATAGATGCAAAAATTCTCAACAAAATCCTAGCCAATAGATTACAGCTTATCATCAAAAAAGTCATTCATCATGATCAAGTAGGCTTCATCCCAGGGATGCAAGGCTGGTTTAACATACGCAAGTCTATAAACGTTATCCACCATATTAACAGAGGCAAAAATAAAGATCACATGATCCTCTCAATAGATGCAGAAAAAGCATTTGATAAAATCCAGCATCCTTTTGTAATTAGAACTCTGAAGAGTATAGGCATAGGTGGCACATTTCTAAAACTGATTGAAGCTATCTATGACAAACCCACAGCCAATATTTTACTGAATGGAGTAAAACTCAAAGCTTTTCCTCTTAGAACTGGAACCAGACAAGGTTGTCCTCTGTCACCTTTACTATTCAACATAGTGCTGGAAGTTCTAGCCAATACAATTAGGCAAGACAAGGAAATAAAGGGAATCCAAATGGGAGCAGAGGAGGTCAAACTCTCCCTCTTTGCTGACGACATGGTCTTATACTTAGAGAACCCCAAAGACTCAACCACAAGACTCCTAGAAGTCATCAAAAAATACAGTAATGTTTCAGGATATAAAATCAATGTCCACAAGTCAGTAGCCTTTGTGTACACCAATAACAGTCAAGATGAGAAGCTAATTAAGGACACAACTCCCTTCACCATAGTCTCAAAGAAAATCAAATACCTAGGAATATACCTAACGAAGGAGGTGAAGGACCTGTATAAAGAAAACTATGAAATCCTCAGAAAGGAAATAGCAGAGGATATTAACAAATGGAAGAACATACCATGCTCATGGATGGGAAGAATCAACATTGTTAAAATGTCCATACTTCCCAAAGCAATCTACCTATTCAATGCCATTCCTATCAAAATACCAACATCATACTTTCAAGATTTGGAAAAAGTGATTCTGCGTTTTGTATGGAACTGGAAAAAACCCCGTATAGCTAAGGCAGTTCTCTGTAACAAAAATAAAGCTGGGGGCATCAGCATACCAGATTTTAGTCTGTACTACAAAGCCATAGTGCTCAAGACAGCATGGTACTGGCACAAAAACAGAGACATAGACACTTGGAATCGAATGGAAAACCAAGAAATGAAACTAACATCTTACAACCACCTAATCTTTGATAAACCAAACAAGAACATACCTTGGGGGAAAGACTCCCTATTCAATAAATGGTGTTGGGAGAACTGGATGTCTACATGTAAAAGACTGAAACTGGACCCACACCTTTCCCCACTCACAAAAATTGATTCAAGATGGATAAAGGACTTAAACTTAAGGCATGAAACAATAAAAACCCTCCAAGAAAGCATAGGAAAAACACTGGAAGATATTGGCCTGGGGAAAGACTTCATGAAGAAGACTGCCATGGCAATTGCAACAACAACAAAAATAAACAAATGGGACTTCATTAAACTGAAAAGCTTCTGTACAGCTAAGGAGACAATAACCAAAGCAAAGAGACAACCTACACAATGGGAAAGGATATTTGAATATTTTCAATCAGACAAAAGCTTGATAACTAGGATCTATAGAGAACTCAAATTAATCCACATGAAAAAAGCCAACAATCCCTTATATCAATGGGCAAGAGACATGAATAGAACTTTCTCTAAAGACGACAGACGAATGGCTAACAAACACATGAAAAAATGTTCATCATCTCTATATATTAGAGAAATGCAAATCAAAACAACCCTGAGATATCATCTAACCCCAGTGAGAATGGCCCACATCACAAAATCTCAAAACTGCAGATGCTGGCGTGGATGTGGAGAGAAGGGAACACTTTTACACTGCTGGTGGGACTGCAAACTAGTACAACCTTTCTGGAAGGAAGTATGGAGAATCCTCAAAGCACTCAAGCTAGACCTCCCATTTGATCCTGCAATCCCATTACTGGGCATCTACCCAGAAGGAAAGAAATCCTTTTATCATAAGGACACTTGTACTAGACTGTTTATTGCAGCTCAATTTACAGTCGCCAAAATGTGGAAACAGCCTAAATGCCCACCAACCCAGGAATGGATTAACAAGCTGTGGTATATGTATACCATGGAATACTATTCAGCCATTAAAAAAAATGGAGACTTTACATCCTTCGTATTAACCTGGATGGACATGGAAGATATTATTCTTAGTAAAGCATCACAAGAATGGAGAAGCATGAATCCTATGTACTCAATTTTGATATGAGGACAATTAATGACAATTATGGTTATGGGGGGGGAACAGAAAGAGGGAAGGAGGGAGGTGGGTGGGGCCTTGGTATGTGTCACACTTTATGGGGGCAAGACATGATTGCAAGAGGGACTTTACCTAACAATTGCAATCAGTGTAACCTGGCTTATTGTACCCTCAATGAATCCCCAACAATAAAAAAAAAAAAAAAAAGTTTTTCACGGCATACCTAAGATCCTGCCATGACACACGTGTTGAAAATCATTGCTCTAGAATACCTGGAACTTGAGGTGCACACCATGACTCCTGGCTAATTTTTCTTTTAGTAGAGACGAGATCTCGCTTTCACTCAGGCTGGTCTCCAACTCCTGAGCTCAAGCAATTATAATCCTCCCTTATAATCCTTAGGATTATAAGCATGAGCCATCGCACCTGGTCTGAAGACAGAAATTCTATCCTGTTTAATGGTTCTTTGGCTCTTTCCTTGGTATCTGCAGGCAACTCATTCCAGGATCCACTCCCCTCAGCCTAGCATACCCAAATCCAAGGATGCCAAAGTCCCTGTATTAACAGGTTGATTATCCCTAATCTGAAAACCTGAAATCCAAAATGCTCCAAGATCTGAAACTTTCTGATCACCACCATGACACTCAAAGGAAATGCTCACTGGAGCATTTTGGATTTTAGATGTTCAGATTAGGGATGCTCAGCTGGTTAAGTATAATACAAATATTCCAAAATTTGAAAAAAAATCTGATATCTGAAACACTTCTGATCCTGAGCATCCAGATAAGGGCCACTTAATCCGTATATCAGCCAGGTTCTGCTCCCATCTGATAGACCAGGAGCCACTTGGTCCACACAGCTCTCCTCTGCTTCATTCTGTCCTGATCTTGGGGTTCTTTCTTGGATAGCATCTTTAAGAAAATGGTTTGCCACATTTTTAAGTTCTCAGGGGAGGGAAAATGCTTCACCATATCCTCCAAGAAATGGTGACAAACCTCACAGAGAGACTAGGCCCAGGCAGGCTGGAGTATTCAGAGAAGGCATCAGAAAGAAAGACGAACTTGAATTTGAACAGAGTCACAGGATTTCCATGGGCAGAGTTTAGTAAGAGAATTCTGGATGGGTAAAGGCACAGATGAAAGCAGGGATACGCATGATGTGACTGGGATATGGTGTGGGCTGCTTTGGCTAGAACAGAGGGTTGCCACAATAGAAAAAGTAAATCAAATAAGGTAAATTAGGTTGGATGGTGGGGTAAAATCATGATTGTCAGCTTATTAAACCATTCTTTTAATATGCTAGCACCTACATGTTGGGTAAAGTAATAGGCCATTATGAAATGGCCTATTGAACTAAAGGTAAACACAGGCAAGCGCCAGGAACAGGCCACTGTAAATGTGACACACTTTGGAATAGCCAGGTGCAAGGTTTAGCTGAGGTGCTTTAACTGAACCTGTGTAGACAATGCCTTGCACAGTGGAGAAGGAGGATGCTACCTGAATCTAATGAATCTATAAGATGACACCTCTATCTCTTGCTGTGTCCTTTCTCCCCAGGGTAATGACAGCTCCGTGAGGGTGGAGATAATACATCTCTTGTCATTTCAGCAACAAGGAAAGAAATCAGTGGTAGAATGAGAGTGATTGGTGAGTACATAAAATTATTGACAGTTTTGGGTTGGAAAAACTTTCCTATCACTTCAACTTTGGCTTTCTTAAACTTAATTTCTCCAAATAATCTAGTGGTTTGTTATCTTGGTTTCAGTTCTATAGCGATCTCCTGGGAGAGGGGTTACTTTAAAAAAATCCTTGGTATATATTACAGTAAAGAACAATGCATACCTTAGTCGTAGTGACTGAAGAGGAATGTCAAGTAATAGTAGGTGGGATAGTGGCTTTGATTTTCAGTTCATGAGTACTGAATCTATTAGCAAGGATGTTATTCTGGAAACCTGAATGATTGTCCTTACCTCAATAAGACAGAAAATTATAATCAAAATCATCACTATTACAGTCACAGATATCGCCAAGATGAGTTTGTTGTTATAGCCATATCCTGGAACTCCTTTAGTGAGCTAAAAAAGGGAAAGAATAATTAAAAAACCACCAAAGAGATGGAAAGAATGAGATCTAACTATTCAAAACTCCACCCTCCCAATTAAGTAGCTTATAGGTTCTTAAAGAACAAAGCAAATCTAATGTGTTACATAATCTTACTATTGAGTATTTTGTTCTACATCTTCTTTATCTTGAGTGTTCTGTCTGCTTCATTCTCTAAATGAGCAAAGTGGGAGATCACTGTCATGGCCAAAATTACATGGCCAAGATAAAATATGGACTTGTCTACCTGGGCCTTGCTGCATGGATGCTTTCATGGTATATTCTAAACCAAGGGTATCCAACCTTTTTTTCCTCTGCCACACATGGGAAGAATAAGAGTTGTCTTAGGCCACAGAGTAAATACACAAATACTAATGAAAGCTGATTAGCAAAAAAAAAAAAAAAAAAAAAAAAAGGAGGGGGTGTCTGTGCATACTTTTCATGATATCTGACACCACATATAAGTGAAAAAAAAGTCCTCACAGAATCATCATGCGGCCCACAGGCTGTAGGCTGGACACCCCTGAACTGATGGAAAAGTCCAGGTCTCATGTTCCCGTAGTCATCCTTACCTCACTTGACTCCTGCTCTTTCTGTTCAGCCTGGGCTTCTGTGCTCTCCTTGATGTAGTTCTCACTCTTCCACTGATCCGTATCCCATTCTGCCTTGGATACTTTTACTTCTTGCTGCTCACTCAGAAGCTTCATCAGGAGACCTGTTCTAGAGATGAGCTTGGCACAGGCCAGTTGCACATGGGTCTCAGAGCAGTCCATTTTCAAAGTCCGGATAACGTGAGAAATGAGCCTTCTCACGTCGTTGTTGGGGATGAGGGATCGGAGCTGCTGGTTTAGCTGCATTTCAAATTGATCACCCGGGGACGCGAGCAATGGGTAAGTGAAGCTTTTTTCCATGTTGGGTAAGTCAGTGCCCGTGTTGTGGTATTCCCACAGAGTTTCATTGATTTGTTTAACAGTCGGTATTAAGAACGCAGTCCCAGTGGAATCTATAGTGGAAGGATTCTTATCATTTGTACTTTCAGAGATAGTTTCTTCAGGTATAGCAGTGTTTTCCATAAAACTGTTTTCTTCAATACCATTTCCTAGAGGGGATACAGTAGTGATTTCTGTAACAGATTCTGAAGGAGCAAATGATTCTGGAAAAGGATTCTCCTGAGGACTCAGCTCTTCTGAAGGTGGAAAAACCCCATGTGACGGGGAATTTATAAGGCTCCTTACTGCAGAGAATGGAGGCCGCTTTACAGGCATCTGTCCATGGAACACTGTTTCTTTTCTAAACTTTTGACTTAGTTTGGCCGCAGGTGTTCTGTGGGCCACATGGGAATGAGGTTTATGAAAGCGGTATTTTCTTCTAGAATGTACAATTGGTTTACCAGCTTCCATACTTTTAACTCTAGCATTTGCATCTTCTAAAACAAAAATGGTGTCGCTCATGTCTTTTGATTGTTTTTTAACCTCAGGTAGGGATTTTGAGGTGGCAGAAGTAGAAGGCATGCCAATATACTGTTTGAAGAAAGAAGAGACCGCAGCCTTGTGCGTCTGCGTGAAGGAAGGCTCGGTGTGGAAGGAGCTTCCCACAAACTTCCGAGGCCTCTGCACCACGTCAAACTGTGTCATTTCACTCGGGATTGGTTTCCCAAGCGTTCTTTCTTCGGCCACTTTCTTCGCTGTCGGCCAGGTACCCTGTTTCCTCTTGATTCTTGCCTCCTGTAAGAGCTTTCTCCGTAGGCGCTTGGGCCCTTTGAGGAATAGCGTCACTTTCTTCAGCCCCCTGTCTCCACTCTCACTCTCTGTCAGGCTATTTTCCTGTGATTCAGCAGTTGCCACTTTTTTGGGAAAGATTTGGCGTTTAAGTTTGGGACCTAAAAGGCCAGACTGCATAAGCATGGCAGTTTTTTCTTTCTTTTTAACCTCATCGATTTTTTCTTGAATTTCTGCATCTAACAAATTTTCCAGGAAATAGAGCTTCCTCAGTTTATTTTTGTAAGCTGAATTGCTGGGTCCAGATTCAAGAGGCTGAGCCTTTGTATTGTTTTTCATATGACTTAGGGGCTTCTCTCCTTCCTGCACATTTGAGAAAAGCAGTTTAATGAATGGTAATAATGTTGATTCTACATCTTCTAGATTTCCCTCTGAGAAATAAGGCAATATGTAATTAAGTGCACTAATGACATCGCTTTCATCATTGAAGTCCATCTGGTCACTCGTGAAGCCTGACAAGCTGACGCCATTTTTATTTGCGGATACCTCTGGCTCAATGGTCAGCTCGGTGCTCGTGTGCTTCTTCCGAGCCTGTAATACCTTCATGAGCGCTCCCTCCGCATTTCCTACACTTGCTTCTTCAACTGTCAAAAAAGAAGAGACTGCTTTTGACGATGGAAGGCTGATGGCATAGCTTTTTGCCAATCCACAGCCATATAACCCAGTCAAAGAAATTAGGAGTCAGCAAACAGAAGAGTGCCACTTAGAGAGGAAAAAAAGAAACCCCAGTTTAAACCTATACAATGGAATAATAAAAGGAGAAAAATATCTTTGGGAAAAGTGGCTACCTACTCAGAACATTCCATAATGTGACATACAGTTACTCTACTTGGGGTTATTCCACTGGTCCCTCAAATCCACTTTCCCAGCACTCAGTAAATGCCCAAGATGGGAGACCCTTGCTCCCTGCTCCTGGCTGAACCAGCCCTTCTGCAGCCCAGACTGTCCTGCCTCAGATGCAGAGGGGGCATGCTTGTAGATGACTCTGATGAAAGACAGTTCCCTAAGGGGACCAAGAGAAGAGATGCTAATGTGGAGGCCCCAATCCTATTGCTAAGACATCCTTATCTGGACATGGCCTTGTCATCTCCCCACCAGTTCCTCTTCTCGGCCCCTGCTCTCATGTATCCTAGCCTGGATAATAGGAGGTTCTGCACAGAAAAAACACTAGGTAGATTCTGGTTCTTTCCTCAATTTGGGCTGGGATCTGGGATGGAGGTTAAGAGGTTTTTAATTTCCAGATTACATGCTTATGTGGCATGTTCAATGAATCTAAGGAGTAACAACAATTTTAGATAAACATTACTTGACTTCCTAAAATGCAGAAAGGAAAAAGCAACTTTTGTCAGATGCCCACTTTGCTTTCGTTTCATGTCTATAATTCCCAGCTTTACTTGTGGAACCATCCAAAGCTTCTAACTGCATGAAAAACAAGTGTACCATCGTGTAGCTGGGTTCCTGTCCAGAATTAAAAGTTTCTGTGGTAGTGGTTAAAGGTCAGAGGAGTAGGTAAGCATCATGAGAAATGAGGAACATGGGCTATGGAGAACCCAAATTTGGGGATAGAAGGCCTGAGAATAGGCTATAGCACTTAACGCCTCTGATCTTGTTTTTCCTCATCTGTAAAACAAGATTAAAAATGTTTGTTCTGCCTACTTTCAGGAGAGAAGAGACGAATACAATATAATATAATATGTGAAAAATTGTTTTGGAAAGTACGCAACTTTAGTATCACGGGTAGAGATCTGTATTCAAATTGTCTGGACATGAAAGCAGTCACATTTTGATGAAGTTAGTGCTAATAAACGTAATATGAGAAAAACACTTAAAAAAGCACCCGAGTGTTTGTTCTGTGGATATAAATGCTTTAGATTTAGAGCAAGTTCAGAGTTGGAGAGTCTAAGAATGGAAAAGCCCTCTGTTTCTTTAGAAGGGCCAGGTAGCAATTTCTGCTCATGCAACTGGAAACTCTGAGGCTCCAAATATCACTTATACTCTTTGTAAAAATAAACGAACCAAAACCCGATCTATACCTGTCCTATAAGGCAAAGAGCTCTTGAGACGTAATGGATATAAAACCAGTTACAAACTTTGAGGAGCTGTAGAGACAAGTTATTGGTGGGGGGCAAAACACCAAGCAGAGACACAGTACAGAGTATGTGGCCGCTAATGTTATACTCTCCCCCTTCCGTTCCTTCCTCTCTGTCCTTTATGGATGTGGAACAGTTACATTATTAAATTATGTAATAATAATTGAGAACCTGACTTTCAGCCAGGGAGTAGTTCAGAAATACAGGGAGTTTAACTCTGAACGAATAAACAAGAATAAAGCAATTTCATCATTAGCTTAAAAATTCTCAAATTAAAAACTTAAAAAACAAAATAAAAATTAAAACAATTTATCATTAAGCAATTTAAACTCACAACAATCTTCTGTGCTGTTTCCTATACATGCATCACAATGTAGCTTCACTGTCTTGCAGACAACCTCAATATTATTTTTAAATTGGCAGAGGCAGCAGGCCATATGGCTAGGTAAGATCCTATAAATGGAAACGCAGAGAATTAAATTAATGGTAAAGGGATGACTTCAGTTGGTAGAAGAGGGAGGTTGAAACTACCGCAGGGCTAGGCAAAAAGAGTTCTTGAGGCATGTGGCCTGGTCAGTTGTTGGGTAGGAACCAGAAAGCCCAAAGGAAAGGAGACAGAGAGATGGGTGAACATGGCAGTGGTTATGGTATGCCTAGAGTAAACGTGATAGAGATTAGAGGTGCCAGGTATGGTAGCTTTCACCTGTAATTCCAGCTACAGGGGAGGCTAAAGCAGGAGGATTGCTTGGTGCTAGGGTTTGAGACCAGCCTGGGCAACATAGCAAGACCCTGCCCCTACAAAACTTTTTTTTTAATTAGCTGGGCATTGTGGTTGCAGCCACTCAGGAGAGTAAGGTGGGAGGATTGCTTGAGGCCAGAACTTTGAGACCAGCCTAGGCAAGATAGCAAGACCTCATCTCTTAAAATAATAAATTTTTAAAAAAGGAATTAGAATTGGGTGACACTGATTTGTAGTTTCATTCAGAAATTATCTTCTCCCATAGAAGACAGAAGAAGAAAATCTGTCTCACTTTGGGTTGAGAGGACACAGGAGGCAGACTTCTAAGAAGAGTCTGGAGGCCCCAAACTTCTAGAATTCCTTTCTCAATTACTGTTGGGAGCGGTAAATATTAGAAATTACTGTGGGCATAAATGATAGCTTAGTTTAAACCACTTTATAGGGTTGAAGAATAATGAAGATTTCATTGGCCAAATGTGGACAATTTCAGCCTTCAAAATAATAATGATGATAATCAGGTACAACATAATTACTATAAAGAAGAATCCATGAATTCACAGAAGAATCCATGAATTCACAAAAGGGAAAGAGGGCCAGCTCTTCTTTAATATTAATAGAATAATGCCAGCTATGTAGAAGGAATGATATAATTAGAAAAGTGTCATTTTGCAAACACAATAATAATGGATTTGGATAGTGATTATCACTGATACACAGTTGGTTGGTTTGTTTGTTTTTTAAGACAGAGCCTCAAGCTGTCGCCCTGGGTAGAGTGCCATGGCATCACAGATCACAGCAACCTCCAACTTCTGGGCTTAAGCGATTCTCTTGCCTCACTGATGCACAGTTGGGTAAAAACATGTTTTGAAAGCAGGATTTTCACTGATCTCAAAGCATCACCCCGGAGATTATTTATACTTATTATTGTTTCTTCTTGGACTTTTGTCTAAGATCAAATGTATTTACACATATTAATTAACAATGGAAAAAATAACTTCATAATTGAGAGCTCTAGAAGATATCACTTTGTAATCAAGTGATCAAACTTAGCATTATGGGCCATCTGAAGTCATGAGGTAGGAAGAACACATCGTCTATTTATTAATAGTATTCTTCCTCAAAATGTTTTACCTGAATCTAATCATGAGGAAATAGACAAATCCGGATTGTGGGAGAATTTACAAAACAACCCTGTTAGACTCTTCAATGCATGAAAGACCAAGAAAAAGTAGACAAATGTTTTAGACTAAAGGAAACAGAGACATAACGAGCAATGCCTGATCTCTGATCGGATCCTGGATCAAAACAAAACAGATTTAAAGATTATTATTAGATTCTGGCCAAGATGTAATAACAGGGACATTGCACCCCTGGCCAGAAACAACCAAAATACCAGATAAAAGAAACAAAACAACAGTTTTAAAGACACTGGACATCAGGCAATGAAGGACAGTGATCTCTGTAAGATGTGAAATAAATGAAGTGAGCCCCGTGGCTGCCCTAGCTTACTTCTTTGAGAGAGTTTCCAGGTCATGGTGCTAGGAAAGGAAACTGGTGGACTCTTCGATTAAGGAAATGGAGCTGAGAGTCTGGGAAAACCAAGGTGGCTAGAAGTCTCAAAGCAGAGTACTAGAGAGAAAAGAGGCACACAGAACATGAACTCAGGAGACACACAGAGGGAGCTCTTGAGTGTTCAGCAAAGTACTGATTGGTGCACGTGTATGAGGAAACTACTTGAGGCTAGGAAAAGAACCACCCAAAAGTATCAAAAAATAATTAGATGTTGCTCAAGATTAGGAAGACTGCCTGTTAGCATAAGCTAGATAGGACAATCTCATGATCCATGGGGCAACACGTACCAAGATCCAATAGAAAATTACCAAACATGAAAAGAAGCAAGAAAATATGACCCATAGTAAAGAAACAAAGCAATCAATAAGAACCAACTCAGAACCTACATGGATAGAATGAGCAGGCAAGGACATTAAAATCGTTATTTCAAAAACTTAAAACTTCCCAAAATGAAACACAAGGAGAAACAAAATAAAACATGAATAGAGCATGAATGAGCTATGCAACAATATTCTGGGCCATAAAACAAATTTGAATAAATTCAAAAGAATTCAAGTCATTCAATATGTGTTCTCTGATCATAATGAAATTAAATTAGAAACCAACAGAAAGATCTGAAAAATCGCCAAATATTTGGAAACTAAACAACACCTACGGTTTTCTTTCCTTTTCTTCCTTTATTTTTCTTTTTGAGACAGGGTCTCACTCACACAGGCTAGTGTGTGGTGGCATCTTTATAGCTTGCCGTAACCTCAAATTACAAATTACAAAACCTGTGCTGTAACCTCAAATTACAAATTACAAAACCTGGGCTCAAATACTTTTAACAGCATGAAAAGACAGGCCAGGCACAGTGGCTCACGCCTGTAATCCTAGCACTCTGGGAGGACAAGGTGAGTGGATCGCTTGAGCTCAGGAGTTTAAAACCAGCTTGGGCAAGAGCAAGATCCCGTCTTTACTAAAAGTGGAAAAAGTAGGTGGGTATGGTGGTGGGTACAAAGCTACTTGGGAGGCTGAGGCAAGAGGATCAGCAGATCCTTATATTTCAGTTTTCTGGTTTTGAGCCCAGGAGTTTGAGGTTGCTATGATTTATAACACCATGGCAATCAACCCAGGGTGACAGTGTGAGACTCCTGTCTCAAAAAATAAATAAATACATACATACATACATACATACACACATACATAAAATTTAAAAAGAATGAAAAGACAAACCACAACCTGAGAAAAGAGAAAAGATAGTTACTAAACACATACCTGAAAGACTTGTATCTAGAGTATAAAAAGTACTCTTAAAACTGAACAAGAAGATAAATATCAATTAAACTACAGGATCGGATTTGAACAGATAATTCAGTACAGAAGATATTTACACATGAATAGATATTCAATAGCATTAACTATTACAGAAATGCAAATTAAAACCACAATGAGATTCCACTATACATCTACTAGTAGATTTTTCAAGAAAACTGAAATAAGGATCCGCTGAATACCTGTAGCAACTGCAACTTTCACATTGCTGGTGGGAATACAAAATAGTACAGCCGCTTTAGGAAAGAAGTTAGCAGTTTCTTAAAAAGTTAAATATATACTTAGGATGTGATACAGTAGTCCCACCCTAGGTACTTACCTGAAAGAAATGAAAACGTATGTTCACACAAAGACATGAGTATGAGTGTTCTTAGCAGTTTTCATAATTGCCAAAAAAATGAAAACAACCCAATTGTTCATAAATTGGTGAAAGGATAAGCTGATATAGCCATACGACACTGTCCCTTGCTATCTGTGGGGAACTGGTTCCAGGACTCTGCAGATACCAAAATCTGTGAATGCTATAATATTTGCATATAATCTCTAGTATACTTGAAATCATCTCTAGATTACTCTTAGAATATTATGTAATACAGTGTAAAGGTCATGTACATTGTTGCTATACTGTATTTTAACACATATTATTTTTTATAGTTTATTCTCTCCCCCACCCGCCCACCCCACACCAAATATTTACCATCTGTGCTTGGTTGAAGCTGTGAATGAGGAGAGAACTAACTGCACTGACAGATACAACAAGAATAGTAATATAATATCAAAACAATTATGCTAAGTGAAAGAAGCTTCACACAAAAGGTTACATACTACATCTGATTTCATTTCTAAGACAGTTGGGAAAAGGCAAAACTATGGGGATGTAAATCAGATTGTGGTTGCCAGGGGCTGATGGTGGGAGGAGGGGACCGACTGCAGAGGAACATGAGAGGCTTTTTTTAGGGCACCAGAAACATTCTATTTGGGGAATGTGATGGTGGTTACATAATTATACATTTGTGAAAATTCATTGGTTGGTGCACCTAAAAAGAGTGAATTTTACTGCATAAAAATTATACCTCACAAAAACTGACTTAAGAAAATATAAACCTAAAAAACGTACTAAGTGAAAATAAAGCTAAGAAAAAAATAACTTACAGTTTTTCCAACTCAAGAGTTGTCATGAGGATGTTCTCGACTGTTGTAAGTGGGGCTTGTGTTGTTCCCATGTCTCTGAAGGAGAAAGTCCGAAGAGTCAAGATATTAACCCCAATAGAAAAATTCTGTACTTAAAAACATATTTCAAGGACATGTCAGCACTTCAATTTTTGTTTCTATATAAAACAAGCCAGCTCAAGAGTTTGTCATAGAAGATGATTACAGAGCTTTTACTGAAGAAATGTAATTATCTTCATTTGCAGCATCAAATTAATGACATCGAATAATGGAATGTATACACTTTTTAACATTTATCTTCCCATTTTCTTATTGGATTCACCTCTCAGGATTACTTCTTTTTTTTTTTTTTTTTTAGGGGGGAGGTGTTTTTTTTTTTTGCAGTTTTTGGCTGGGCTGGGTTCGAACCCGCCACCTCCGGCATATGGGGCTGGCGCCCACTCCTTTGAGCCACAGGCACAGCCCTTTATTTTTTATTTTTAAAATAGAAGCATCTATTCTTTTTTGCTTTCTGGGATAAATGATATTCCTACATGCATCTATATATATTATATTTATATACATTCCTCAATACTACTGTTCTCTTTCCCTGCTGGCTGTCTTGCCCATTCATTACACATCCATTCTTAATCTCTTTTCTTTGCCAATAACCTTTTTTTAATAACCAGTTAAAGTTTAAATTATGACTTTTTAGCCTAAATTCAACATACTTAATCTTTGATGAAAATAAAAAATAACAGCAGAAATAATCTCATGATTCATGAGATGACCGCAATACTTACAGATATTTTAATGCTGGCAATTTATAAAGATATGAATCTTCAACAGTTGTCAGAGGATTACGATTGAGAATTCTGAAAAATGCAATTGAATTAAAAATACCTGTATTTCAATGTACATGTAACTCCACAAAGAGTTTATAGTCGTTTTTTAGTATGAAACTTGTAGGTAAAAAAATAAAAACATTTTCTGTTTTTCCCTTAAATCATCCTAAGACTCTGCCAAGCACTTTTCCTTTGGGAACAACCCAGGTTTATTATGCCAGTTACCCTCCATAATCTGAGGTGTTTGTCTTTCATCTTTTGAAAATTTTTTTAAATCCGTGGTTTAATTTATCTGATTAAGAAAAAAATGGACCAAATCCTTGGCTTTAGAGCTAAAGAAAAAGGGATAAATCTGAGAGAAGGGAATTCTTGTCACACACTTGCACTCACATCACAGCCTTTGTTACTGTGCTTGTAATCACCTGGGCACTCGTCAGTCTCCTGGACTGTCAGCCCCTCGAGAGTGGGGACCACAACTTAGTGACATTGTCATACCTGTGCCTGGCATGGTGCCTGAAAATTACTAGATATTTAATCAATGTTTGTTGAAAAAATCATTTTATTTAAATATCAGTAAAACGAATAAATTAATTTTGATGCAAATTTGTATTCCAAAATGCTGGAACAGATTTTTTTTTTCCATTCTTAAAAGCAAACAAACAAAGCAAAAGAGAGAAATAGCGAGAGAGAAAAGAAAATCTGCCTTTAGGTTAACTCTACTCAACAATTATTAGTGTACTTCTGCAGAACATTATAAAAATAACAATTATATAGCTAACATCTATTGGGCTGCCGGTCGTTTGTGATCAGCATTTTACATTTAGTCCTCAGAATAAGCTTACGTGGTAAATATTATCTTTTATAAATGAGGAAACCGAGGCACAGAGTTTATATAATTTGTCCTAGACCACTAAGCTAGTTAGAAGCAAAGCTGAAATTTAAAGTTAGTTCTGATTGCAAAGCCTGTGTTTATCTTCTAAGAAGAAAAAAGGTTTAAAATAGCTGTTACTTTAACCTTAATTCTGTGGCAACTAAATATAAAATACCTTTCTAAACTTCATCTATTCATCTGGGAGAACTTCTTGAGAATGACATTTCTCTTTCTACTCCTTTTCCCAATCACTTCCCGTGATTAAATATTTAATTAGCCCATGGCCATGGAGACTTTAGAGATTTAAAACCATATTGTAGGCTGGGCGTGGTTGCTCACACCTGTAATCCTAGCACTATGGGAGGCCAAGGTGTGTGGATTGCTTGAGCTCACAGGTTCACAGGTTCAAGACCAGCTTCAGCCAGAGCAAGACCCTGCCTCTAAAAAAAAAAAAAAGAGCTTGGCGTTGTGGTGGGCACCTGTAGTCCCAGCTACTCGGGAGGCAAGTACTCTTGTCTGAGACAAGAGAATCGCTTGAGCCCGAGAGGTTGCTGTGACCAATGACGCCAGAGAACTCTACTGAGGGTAACAAAGTGAGACTCTGTCTCAAAAAAAAAAAGGGGAAGAAAACCATGTTGTAGGTGACAGCAGTGAAAATGGTGGAGTAAAGACATCTGAAAATTCATCCCTTCATGAACAACAACAACAACAACTACAAAAATATGGCCAAAATGTCCAGAATCAATGTTTTCAGAACTCTAGAAATTTAATCAAAGTCACAATGCAGCAACCCAAGGAGTGTTTATTCAGGAAAAATGGCTAAATTTCAGTAAAAACAATGAGATTTGTGTTGTTTTAGCTTACCCTAGACCATCTTTTGCTCCCAGCTCAGTAGTAGCCTTAAAAATAGCACACATCTGGGTGGCACCTGTGGCTCAGTGGGCAGGGCACCAGCCCCAGATACCGAGGGTGACGGGTTCAAACCCAGCCCCAGCCAAATTGCAACAAAAAAACAACTGGGCATTGTGGTGGGCGCCTGTAGTCCCAGCTACTTGGGAGGCTGAGGCATGAGAATCGCCTAAGCCCAGGAGCTGGAGGTTGCTGTGAGCTGTGTGACGCCACAGCACTCTACCAAGGACAATAAAGTGAGACTCAACAACAACAACAAAAATTAGCCCACATCTCTAGTACCAAAAGGAGGGAGCAAAATGGAGCCAGAGCTCTTTCAAAGCCACAATTCCAATGAACTGTCATTATTTGACCTGTTTGTTACATGGAAGACCTTCCTGGAAAGGCTTGCTTCTATTTGACCTAAAAGGGTGTTTGTGGAAGACAATTATAAGAAGTGTCTTAACATGGCAGCTACATGAGGCGATGGGTAAAAGTTGGCACCTTTTACCAATAGATGGCTTGGCACCTGCAGCTCAAGCGGCTAAGGCACCAGCCACATACACCAGAGATGGCGGGTTCAAATCCAGCCCGGGCCTGCTAAACAAGAATGACAACTACAACCAAAAAATAGCTGGGCGTTGTGGCGGGCGCCTGTAGTCTCAGCTACTTGGGAGGCTGAGGCAAGAGAATCGCTTGGGCCCAGCAGTTGGAGGTTGCTGTGAGCTGTGATGCCACAGCACTCTACCCAGGGTGACAGCTTGAGGCTCTGCCTCAAAAACAAACAAACAAACTAACAAAACTTAATAGAAAAGGCCTAGGAATGAGATATCCATAGGAACTCTGAAATACTCCAACATTTCCTTGTTAAACTGGAAGACCATGAGTCATATTCCTTGAAATCTGGAAGGTCATATACATATTTAGGACTGTGAGCCTGGTCAGGAAACATCAGAGAAGTCCCTAACCTCTCATCCATGTCTGATTCTGAGGTTCTGCACAAAGCAGGAAATGAAAGCTAAGGCAGAGCTATAAAACCATCTTGCTGAGTGCTGAAGGTACGCCGTAACACGCACACAAGCCCCTTGGGAAAATCTCGGAGACTTACTGGTTCTAGACCTTTAAGGAAATCTCTGTTCATTCATCAGCAGACTAACCTAACCTAGTAGAGATTTCAGTGGCCACACATGACAACAAATACAAGCCTTTACCAAATTAGTTCCAAAAAGTTACTAAATAAATTAATAACTACTATAATAAGCAGCAGTACACACCAAACCCTGGTGGCAGGGATCTGATTTCTAGAATTGTTACATTATACGTAGTATTATTTAAAATATCCAATTTTCAACACAATTTATAAGGGACACAAAGAAACCATGCACAGGGGTGGGTGTGGGGGTTGGCAATCAGTAGATACTGTCCCTGAGGAAGTCAAGATATTGGGCTTACTAGACAAGAATTTAATTCAACTATTTGAAATATGTTCAAAGACATAGGGAAAACGTTTAGTTCTATAGATTAAAGTAGATCAAGATCAAGGATAGGTACACAGAAGCCTAAACAAATACTAAATGAGAAACTTTGCCTTTTTGGGCCATGTGGTCCAAACATCCATCCTGAGCATAATTGTCCTCAGGATGGGGTTTATACAAAAAGAGATGTAACAGGAAATTTATTAGCCACCTTAGGACAAATCACTAAAGAGACTAAAATAAGGTGACACAACAAAAGTCTCTAAATTCCTTAGCTTAAGTGATTAAGTTTCTAAATTCCTTGGCCTTTTTGTTACAAGCCTGCAACTAAACCTCAAAATATAGTAGCACAACACAGATCAATTAATTTTGTAGCCTTGCCTTTAACATTTTGATTTTTACCTTCATGTTGTCTAGAAGGTTTAAAAGCCTCCATGAGTACCTGTCCACCTCCAGTCCCATCTGGCCTAAAACACTTCATGGATGTAAGTCCTTTTGGCTCTTCAGTTCTCTTGGCCATGAGGGTCCCACCAAGGGCCTAGATGGAACCAGGGCAGGGGCCATACCATCCCAGCTGTTGGAGCCTAACATAGCCACACACAAACCCTTCACCCTCCTCCTCCTCCTTTCCTCCTAAGACAAAGACACAAAGGGTCTAGTTACCCACACCCCCTCAGAAATTCACACCAAAGGACCCTAACATTCTTGGCAAGCTGTAGAATTTGCCTACCAGCTACCCTACACCCCTGTATTTGAAAGAGTTCTCTAACTGCCCCTGAGCACAGACTTTTGCACTGCCCAGGTAAGTTACCCTTCCCTTCTAACAAACCTGGCCCGAACATCCAGTCTTGCTCTCGGGATGGGACAAAATAAGAGTCTGGCCATCAATGGTGCCTCTGGTGGATCTTGGCCAAAAGGGAAGAATTGTGAACCAAAATAAAATCTTAAGCCGGGGGGTGGGGGTGGGGGCACAGATCTTGGCCAAAGGGAGAAATTGTGAACCAAAATAAAATACTTAAACCAGGCGTGGTGGCTTAAGATTTTTTTTTTCAAGTTTCAAATATTTTGTTTTCTTATTCATACAGTATGAACTTTTCTAAAGATCCCACAACATGATGTACCATGCAGAAGAAAAACTAAACATTCAACATAAACCACCCCTCCCCTACCCAACCCACACACAAACTAAAACAAGAAAGAAAGAAAAGGAAACAAACCCATTCCCCAGTAAGGAAATAATGTCTGCACTATTTTTCTGTAACGCCAGCCAAGATATGCACAAGCAAGAGAAATAGAAAGCATTTGCTAAATTATTTGTAACAAATACTAACGTACAAAAAATTCACAAAAAACTAGGTTCCCCCTTGAAGCAGAGCACATGGCAGTTGACACTGGAACAGATTAAACCACTGGCTGGGATTATAAAGCAGAGGAAGATGTTACATGAAGTGGAGATTTTCAGTTTGAATATTAACATTTCAAAAGTTTGGCAACATTGTCTTTTAAAATTATGCAAATTATGTAAACAAGAGGTATATTTTAAATTGATCTACATGCAAAATTCCATGTCATGCAGGGACACCAAGCACCGGGATTTTTCTCTCACAGGCAGAGCCCATGATGTGCAGCACTCAGTTGAAGGAACAGCCAAGGCAGGAGGTGCACTCAGCTTAAGATTCAGTCACCTCTGGGCGGCGCCTGTGCCTCAGCTGGTAGGGCGCCCGCCCCATATGGCGAGGGTGGCGGGTTCAAACCTGGCCCCAGCCAAACTGGGCCAAACTGCAATAACAAAAAAAAATAGCCAGGCATTGTGTTGGGTGCCTATAGTCCCAGCTACTTGGGAGGCTGAGGCAAAAGAATCGCTTAAGCCCAGGAGTTGGAGGTTGCTGTGAGCTATGTGACGCCACGGCACTCTACCAGGGTGATAAAGTGAGACTCTATCTCTACCAAAAAAAAAAAAAAAAAAAAGATTCAGTCAACTCGTTCAACCTGCCCTTTTCCACTCATGATTATAAAACCAATTTTTATAGAATAACTATATCAGGAAATACTGTCATACAAAGCTAACCAAAATGTTTTTCTTTCAGCCAATAGTACCTTTGCAGAAAAGGGAAGGGATAACATCAAGTGGTAGAACAGGATATACTACTTTTATATCACACACATCTATTAAGTTATTACCCATTACCAATTATATGGGCAAATCAAGGAAAACCATTATGCATTCTCTATGCCTTACAGTAAAGAGAGGTACAAATTTGAATAGAATTTTGCTCTTCTGTGACATATAATTAGCAAGATTTCTCCCATTTTAATCACAAATATATATGGGTGTTTAGTACATATATGCACATTAAATGTTCCCAGTTTCTATTTGCTGCAAGTCTTTTGAAACATAAAGGGAAATTCATGGTTCAAACACAAGTTTAATGACAAATTATCCATTTACTGAAACAGATGGATATCCAAAGCAGTTACACGATTATTTCAGGTATTCTTCAGTAAGTAATGCATATAATAAATCATGACTGCCTAAGCTAGCTTCTGGCCTTTATGTATAAAATCACAACTGGTAACTTACACTTACTCAGGGACATTCAATAAATGCAATGGCTCCTAGTTGTAAAGTAACAGAATGAAGCAGCCATAAGCACTGTGAAGTTATCACGTGCACACAAGAACTAGCTCTTGGCAGTAGCGCTGAACTATACTTTCTCCTCAAGGAGAGGCATATTAAAAGCTGCTCAGCAGTGAGACGTAGTCCCTGGAAATATATTCTTAAGTATAAATAAAGTTACAGACTCCTTTGTTACAAAAATGTAATTAAGGTAAATAATAAGACATTAACAAATGCTTTGTCAATCTCTCAAAGGAGAAAGCACAGGAAAAGGAAAACAGCTGGCCTAACACCGGGCTCAAATTGTACAATCTCCTATCTATATATAAAACTGTGTGAAATAAAAACATAAACAAACAAAAAAAAACTGTGTGAAATAAAAGTAAGGATGTTTTATGTTCTGCTTGACACTTTTACTCTATTTTGTTTCTGAATCAAAGTATATTAAAGCCAACCTACTACATACATAGAAAGCTACATATATCACATATAAATATTTACATATGTATATATACTTTGTTATAAAACATGAAGAAAAATAAATTAAAAACCCAACCCTTTCCCTTTCTCCACCACACTGATATGCTCTTTTCATGTTGCTGTTCTTCAGACTTTAAAGTGCTACACTGAGTTATTCAGAGAGTAAGAGTTCAATAACACTTGGTTGGCTTCATGAGGCTCATGTTGGAAAACGTGGCTTCAGAGAGAAAAATGCTTCCATTTGAATACACAGAGAGCATTGCTGGGCATCTTGAGCAGATCTTCAGAGATGGATAAGAAAGCAGAAGTGTTGGGTGGTACTCTTTAAAAAGAGCCACACATCTACCACCATCTTTTTGTGGATGTCTAGGCCACCTACAACAGCACAGAATTCTTCAAAGGATATTCTTCCATCTCCATCCTTATCTGCATTTATTATGGTTTTGTCTACGATTTGCTGTAACTGTGTATCTTTCAGATTGCTCCCCACCATCATCTTCAACACCTGGAAGAGTTCCCCATTGGAAATCTAGCCATCCTTATCCATGTCATAGATAGGAAAAGCAAACCTTAACTTCTGCTCCTTATCTCCTTTGACACTGAACTGAGAGACTCCCTCGATAAATTCTTTGAAATCTACTTCTCCATTCCCATCTGTGTCGAATCTATCTATTACTCACTGTACTAAAGAATTCTGTTGTAACTCAGGCAGAGATATGAACTCTTCCACACTCAAAGAACCAAAACTGTCCAAATCAAGCTTCTTAAATCTTTTTCCTAACGTTTTAATTTCATCTGCACCAAAGTTTGAGCACATTTCCAAAGGATGACTTGCCTCATTTCCCATTTTGCTCGGCGGGTCGGAGGCTCGCTGGAGTGGAGAAGTGTCAGCGCTGAGACGGGCTCCAGGCCAAGGAGGCCCGGCTGCGGCCCCGTGTCACCTGCGGGGAGGGGGTGGCGTTTGGGGAGGGGAGGAGGCGTTGCAGGGCCCACGCGGCCTGGTGATTGGGCACGCGAGGGACCGGGCAGGGTGGGGTGGAAGAAATTAAGGTCGAGATTCACAGACGAGAGCGCGGGAGGAAGAGACGGCGACAGGGAGGAGAGGCAGACAGGCAGAAAAGAGGGGCAGAGGGCTGGGTGGCCCGGGGCTGCAGCCGCACGCTCACGCTGGAGGCTCTTGCTGACCCGCAACCTCAGGCGCGACAAAGGCGGAGGGCGGGAGAGGGAGGGGAGGGCCGAGCGCAGCAGCGCGCTGGGCGGAGGTGGGGGCGCGCGCGGCCGGCGGCGGGGGCGGGGCTTCCGGGAGCTCCGTTCATCCGGAACCTGCATGCTGGCTCGGCTGCGGCAGGTGAGGCCTTCTAAGGAGCTGTGGTTTGTAAGATTTTATTTTAGTTCACAACTCCCCTTTTGGCCAAGATCCGCCAGAGGCAGCATCGATGGTCAAACTCTTACTTTGTTCTATTCGTTGCCAGTGAAAGGTGTAAGCGGAGATGAGATGACACCACAGCACTCTACCAAGGGGCGACAAAGTAAGATTCTGTCTCAAAAAAAAAAATAATAATAACTAAAAATAAAATCTTAAGGCTCCCCCCTCCAGCTGACTAATTGGACCCCCCTCTTGGCCAAAGGGCTGAGTTGCTAGCCCTAAGAGGGGAAGTCAGAAATGCCTCATCAAGCCCCCTCCCTTCTGGGAGACTCATTAACAGGCCTGAGGCTATAGAAGACAAACCTGTTGGTCCTCTGCTTACTTAACAGTTCACTGGAGTCTAGGTATCTGTCAGATGTGTTGTCTCTAATTAACAGATGTCCTTAACTTAAAGGATCCCAAGCCTTTAGCCCCAGGGTCCTCAAACTGCGGCCCGCGGGCCACATGAGGCCATGTGATTGTATTTGTTCCTGTTTTGTATTTTTACTTCAAAATAAAATTTGTGCAGTGTGCATAGGAATTTGTTCATAGTTTGTTTTTTTTTTTGAACTATAGTCTGGCCCTCCAACGGTCTGAGGGACAGTGAATTGGCCTCCTGTTTAAAAAGTTTGAGGACGCCTGCTTTAGACAAAGCTCCATTTCTTTAACCAATTACAAATCAAAGAGTTTTAAAACCCACCTATAACCTGTAAACCTCCATTTTCAGATATCCCACCTTTTTAGGCCAAACCAACTTACACCCTGCCTTGTATTGATTTATGACTTTACATGCAATTCCTGTCTCCCTGAATTGAATAGAAGCAAACTAATCCAGTCACAGTGAGTCCACTTGCTCAAGGTTTCTTGGGCATGGGTCCAGGCCATGGTCCTCAAATTCAGTTCTTAGAATAGACCTCTTCAAATTATTTTACAGAGTTTGCCTTCTCTTCTGTTGACAATGTTCAGTGAAGGTGGTGAGTTCAATACATTCGTACTGATGCCATCTAAATCTCTTGGTGGAGGGATCTAATGAATCTGGTTCTTTGGTGTGAGGGCAAAAGAAAAACAGACCCTTGTGTTCTTCCTCTATCAAGGCATCAGTAAATTAACAAGGGAAGAGAAGAGGTCCCTATAAGACCAGCCTCTGTAGAAACTGTTAATCAGTTCCACACACACCCTAAACCCCTTCCTCTAACCCAAAATGAATGGCTTGAAATTAGACTTCCAAACCTCAAGACAGGTGGACAGTCTTTTCCAAAGTCAAGTTTAGAAGAGGATCTTCACCTTGAGTCTAAAATTTCCTTCAGGCCATAGATCATATATACCTACCATGATCTGCTTGTGTCACAGAGAAATTATTGAATTCTGAGCTGAAAGAAAATAAAACCTACATAGTTTTTTTTTTTTTTTTTTTGAGACAAAGTCTTGCTTTGTTGCCCTTTGTAGAGTGCCATAGCAAGACAGCTCATAGCAACCTCAAATACTTGGTCTCAAGTGATCCTTTTTCCTCAGCCTCCCAAGTAGCTGGGACTACAGGTGTCCACCACAACACCTTGCTATTTTTTTCTTTTTTGGAGAGAGGGTCTCATTCTTGCTGAAGCTAGTCTCGGACTCCTGAGCTCAAGAAATCCACCTGCCTCAGCCTCCTAGAGTGCGAGGACTACAGTTGTGAGCTACTGTGCCTGGCCCCTCTACATTACTTGTTGAAGGGTTGTCAGGAAAGCAAGTATGTGGAATTAGGCTAAAGTAATGTATTTTCTTTCTGAACATTTTTTGCACTATAACTTAACATGAACACCATTTTCCCCCACAGGGCAAAGATGCCCACAGATCATTCTTCATAGGTATGTATTTTTAAGAAAAAATAAGGTTTGGTGTGACAGGGAGAGAAGTGCCCTATGGCAGATTTTCTGGAATTCTTTCTGCTTTACCATTTATTTATTATTATTATTATTATTTTGGCCGGGGGCTGGGTTTGAACCCGCCACCTCCAGCATATGGGGCCGGCGCCCTACTCCTTTGAGCCACAGGTGCCACCCTGGTTTACCATTTAAAAGAAACTGACTCTGGGTGGCACCAGTGGCTCAGTGCATAGGGCACGGGCCTCATACACCAAGGGTGGCGGGTTCAAACCCAGCCCCGGCCAAACTGCAACAAAAATAAAGAGCCAGGCGTTGTGGCGTGGGCCTGTCGACTCAGGTACTTGGGAGGCTGAGGCAAGACAATCACCTAAACTCAGGAGTTGGAGGTTGCTGTGAGCAGTGTGATGCCACAGCACTCTACCGAGGGCAATAAAGTAAGATTCTGTCTCTACCAAAAAAAAATAAATAAATAAATAGAAAACTAAAAGAAACTGACGCCGAGAAAACATCCTTCCCCTTTTGCACCCTGGAGGACTTTGTGTTACGCTTCCTTCTTTGTGGCTGTATGCTGTATACATTTCAGCGGTTAGAAACTGTACATGAGTAGGAATCAAAGTTATATTCAAACGTAGGATTTCAAGGACAATTCACATATCAAAGCAGCATTGCTAGGGCTCCCAAGACAATGCTAATTTGAGCATTACTTGCTTGACATCTTTTATCACCCATACCAAAGATCATTTCTAGGGAAAGCAGAGCATGTCATATGGAAGTTACACAAGTCTCCTGGCCCCTTTGTCCCTTAGTTTCCTCACCTGAAAAAAATGGATGGATCCTTTCTCTGAAATATAAATATAACTTTAAAAAAAATTAAAACAGAAAAATTGGATAGATCTTAAGATATGCTATTCAGAGTTCATAATGAGCTTATACCTAGTTAACTGATAACTGAATGATGCTTTTACACATAGCTTTTTATGTGTTCATCTATTTAACTTACACCTTGTGTAAAAATTGCATTCCATGCCACGCCTGAAACGTTCCGAAGCTCAGTTCAGTGATTAAATTGCAACCAAGATTTCTACAAAAAACAACAAGAAAAAGGAAAGACATAAGCCGATAAAGAAGAAAAGATATTCTTTCAGAGCATTTATCATTTGGCAGTGATTCTAACTTATATATGACAAAACATAACCTCAGTACTTTCTCCGTACATGAAGGAAATTTTGCTGTAGAAGATATTGGCTCATGATTTATACTTTCATATTTACTATACATGCAATGTGTAGATACAAACCAGTGAATGCTCAGCCAATACTTGTGTTAAGAGATCTTTATTTCTCTACGACAGAGTTTTGCAACTTCAGTGCTGTTGATATATTAGCTGTATAATTCTTTGGGGGATTTGTCCTGTACATTGTAGGTCAACAACATTCCTGGCTTCTGCCCACCAGGTGTCAGTAACATACCCACAGTTGTGACAACTGAAAATGTCTCCAGGCATTGCCAAATGTCGTCTGGGTACAAAATCCCACTAGTTGAGACCATTGTTCTATTATGATCCCCTCTGATCTGTGTAATAATTCTCACACTAATCTTTGCTAGAGATTAAATGAATTTGCTATATAATTTTAGTAACTTTCTACTAGTAAAATTTTAATCATATTTCAAAATGAATAGCAGAGGGTTTATAAGCTTAATAAAAGTTCCAAATGTAATGAAGTTCTATTTGTAACTTACACATACTGCAGAAATGGTAGTGATTCAAAGGTACGTCTTTCAATAAATTGGATTTTATTGCAGGATAAATCTCTAGAAAAAGTGAAAGGAAGACATTGCCTTGATTCGATACCAAATTAGTAGGAACAACTAGTAGAGTTTAGAATGATAATAATGAATATGTAGCTTTTGTCTACATTCTAAACTTTTGGACTTGTATTTGAACTTTCATAGCCTCCTAATGCTCCCTGTATTTCATGATTTTCACCAATAAAATATGCAACTGTAGATCTTAAAAGATTTTGGATGTAATCTTTCCCTGGGCAGCAGGAGACTTGATTAAACAACCTTTTGTAGCCTCATCAAATTCTAGATTAGAAGCTTCAAGTTTTTATTTTTCTATATAATTTCTAATATGAAAAGGAATAACCTCACATTTTACACCTTTCTGGTTTAATTCTGTTTTTCTAAGCTAGTTCAATACCAAAAGAGATAAAAGCTATCCCTTCACATCCTTTGAAAGGAAGTTACCCTTCTAATTAATACATAACTTTGAACTAATTCAGAATTATACCATATTAATAGAAATTCATTTTGGTTTTATATTGCCTTAATATTCCATGAAAGCAGTTTTTTCGGTGGTACAGTGATGGGACGTACCAAAAGGCAACACGGAACTGGATTTTTATTTGAAAACACCCCTTAACAATAGTTGACTATTTCTCTTGACTCCAGTTTATCCCTCGCTCTTCACCTGGCTGTTGTCACTCTGTTCTGACTGGTATCTCTTCCTTCTAAACCAGTGGTTTTCAACCTGTGGGTCGCGACCCACAGGAACTGTGTATTAAAGGGCCGCGGCATGAGGAAGGTTGAGAACCATTGTTCTAAACTATCCTGCACACAATTGACCAGATGAACTCTCCAGAAGTGATTCTCAAAGACCAGCATATAGGAATTTATGAAAGATGCAAATCCTTGGCCTTACTCTAAACTGACTGAATCAGTAGCTGTGGAGTTGTAGTCCATAACCAAGGCCTAACAAGACCTCCAAGTGCTTGTGGTGCAGACTTAAGATGGGCGTAAAGCATGGTGGTATAGCATGGTTCCCTGTGATGGCTTTTGCTTGGCATTCAAAGCCCTGGAAAGTCTGGCTCCAGTCTTCTACTCTCTCTCCTTGCACTCTACAGGTACTCAAAGCATTCCTCAAATACTTTGCTGTATTTTGCCTTTCTCCCATTTCCCTTTTCCAAGTTTAGACTATTTCCCCCCAAATCTGTCCCAGGAAATCTGTCTAAGGATATCTGATGTCCTTCTGATAGATCCTGTTCTAGCAGCATTGCTCTAGGAACATCTTCTCTGATCCAAACTCAAGTCTTTTCTCCTCCTTCTGTGCTCCAGAAGCAGTTTGTCCCTCTTAGTGCCCATAGCTATGTCTTCTTTTCAATGTAGTTATTTTTGCTCCCATTTCTTTTAAGTATAAACTCCTTGAAAGCAGGGATTAGGTCTTGCTCATCTGCAAGCCCACTGTGTTTAAAATTGACACATGAGAATACAGTAGAACCTCTCTAAGCTGATCACTTACTGGACTATAACAAACCAGGCAACATACAGTGGTGGTCGGCATAAGGAACTTCCACTGAGCACATGTGGCGCATGTCTGGTCTGTGAAAATGAGGTAAAATTATGGAGATGTTCAACCATGGAGGTTCTACTGTATTTATAAAATGAGTGAAAAGCCGAGAACGAGGAGAAGAAGAAAAAAAACTATTTTAAAAGAAATGCAATTTTATTACTTTGTATCCTTCTTCTGGGCCTTTGCAACCAGCCCTTTGTCATCCTCTTAGTGCTTGTGGCGTTATGGTTGATGCTTACATGTTTGTTTCCCCTGTGAAATGTTAAGTTCTTAGAAGGGTAGGAATCCTGTCTTACTCATCTCTCTGACTCTAATATTAGGCAAAGTGGTTGGCATATTCTCTTTATTTTTTTAATTGGTTGGCATTTTTTAAATGAATGAGAATATATCCTAACATGAAAGATTAGCTTACAAAATATGCATATTTCATTGTGGAAGTAAGGAAGGGCCTACTCCATTGAGCAATTACGTCATTTACTTTTTTTCCGAAATGTGGCAGACGTGCCTAAGAAGACCAGTACCAAAGTGGTCATGCCTTTAAGGCCTAGAAGGTTAGATCATTCAAAGGACTATTTTTAGTGTCATGTACCTACTTCCCTTAAGTCTTCTACATTTGAAAGAAGAATCTATTTGCTAAAGAGCAACATTAGTGAGCTTAATAAAGATTAATGATGTACACACTAATTTTTTTTTTTTTTTTTGTAGAGACAGAGTCTCACTGTACCGCCCTCGGGTGGAGTGCCGTGGCGTCACACGGCTCAAAGCAACCTCTAACTCTTGGGCTTCCGCAATTCTCTTGCCTCAGCCTCCTGAGCAGCTGGGACTACAGGCGCCCGCCACAACGCCCGGCTATTTTTTCTTTTTGTTGCAGTTTGGCCGGGGCCAGGTTTGAACCCGCTACCCTTGGCATATGGGGCCGGCGCCCTACTCACTGAGCCACAGGCGCCGCCCGATGTACACACTTCTTGACCACACTTCTTTGCCGTGGGAAAAGGATAAAACTCAGACTTTCATAGCAAGGGATATAGTATCTTCTTAGAAATAAATACTATGCAAGTATTTATTGGCGGGTTCAAACCTGGCCCCGGCCAAACTGCAACAAAAAGAAAAAATAGCTGGGCGTTGTGGCGGGCGCCTGCAGTCTCAGCTGCTCGGGAGGCTGAGGCAAGAGAAGCTCGTAAGCCCAAGAGTTAGAGGTTGCTTTGAGCCGTGTGACGCCACGGCACTCCACCCGAGGGCGGTACAGTGAGACTCTGTCTCTACAAAAAAAAAAAAAAAAAATTAGTGTGTACATCATTAATCTTTAGAAATAAATACTATGCAAGTATTCCCTCCTTGGCAATAAGGCAGGAGAAATTTTCATTTTGTAATTTGGGAAGAATTAGGAGCATTGGTAATATGCTTATTCATTGTAAACATTTCTAGCTATACCATTTAACCATAATTTAAACAACTTTTTTTTTTCTTTTTGAGGCAAAGTCTCATTCTGTTGCATCAGGCCAGAGTGCCATGGTGTCAGCCTAGCTCACAGCAACCTCAGACACCTGAGCTCCAAGCTATCCTCCTACCTCAGCCTCCCGAGTAGCTGGGACTATGAGCACCCACCATAATGTTTGGATAATTTTTCTAATTTTTAGTAGATACAGGGTCTCACTCTCAATTAGGCTGCACTCGAACACATGAGCTCAAGGGATCCTCCTACCCTGGACTCCCAGAGTGCTAGGATTACAGGTGGGAGCCACTGCACCTGTCCTTAAACAACTATTTTCAATAAGAATATAGTAATTTCTGCTATGAAATCCTCACTGCCAGCCTATTCTCTTAAATATATATATTTACTACATGATTAAATTAAATCATATCTATATGATTTTAATATAATGTTCTTATATTAAATATTTAATATTCTTTAATATTTTATATTTTTAAATATATTTATTCTTTATAATTCATCTGCTTATTTAATAGTTAAATGTTAATTTAATTCAGAATAAATTATCAAAAAATTCTGGATTAATGGCATTCAAACTAGTGTAGATGGTCTATATTTTCCTTTCCTTTCCTTTGAGCAACAACTTAAAGTTTAATTCTTCTCATGCTACTAAACCAACTTTTTCAAATCCTTTTCCTTTCTTTCTTTTTCTTTTTATTTTTTTTTGCATTTTTTTCTCCGGGGCTGGGTTTGAACCCACACCTCCAGCACCTAGGGCTGGCACTCTACTCCTTTGAGCCACAGGCGCCACCCAAATTTAGCCATTTCCTGAAGGCTAAATAGTAATATTTCAGGCTTTGTAGGTCACATATGGTCTCTGTTGCATATTCTTGTCTTTCTTTTTCTTTTACAGACCCTTTCAAAATGTAAAAAGCATTCTTAACTTACAGGCTGTAAATAAAAACAGACTGTGGATTAGATTTGCTCTATGGGGTGTAGACTAAATATAAATATAAGCAGATGATATATAAAACTTATAAAGCAAGGTTCAATGGGTGTCAATAATTGCTCAGATGTTATTACCACTTTTTCCTTATAAGCAAAGTTTTTTTCTATCCGTATTTTATCTATATGATTTTTTTTTTCTTTTTCTTTTTTTTTTTTTTATTGTTGGGGATTCATTGAGGGTACAATAAGCCAGGTTACACTGATTGCAATTGTTAGGTAAAGTCCCTCTTGCAATCATGTCTTGCCCCCATAAAGTGTGACACACACCAAGGCCCCACCCACCTCCCTCCTTCCCTCTTTGTTTCCCCCCCCATAACCATAATTGTCATTAATTGTCCTCATATCAAAATTGAGTACATAGGATTCATGCTTCTCCATTCTTGTGATGCTTTACTAAGAATAATATCTTCCACGTCCATCCAGGTTAATACGAAGGATGTAAAGTCTCCATTTTTTTTAATGACTGAATAGTATTCCATGGTATACATATACCACAGCTTGTTAATCCATTCCTGGGTTGGTGGGCATTTAGGCTGTTTCCACATTTTGGCGACTGTAAATTGAGCTGCAATAAACAGTCTAGTACAAGTGTCCTTATGATAAAAGGATTTCTTTCCTTCTGGGTAGATGCCCAGTAATGGGATTGCAGGATCAAATGGAAGGTCTAGCTTGAGTGCTTTGAGGATTCTCCATACTTCCTTCCAGAAAGGTTGTACTAGTTTGCAGTCCCACCAGCAGTGTAAAAGTGTTCCCTTCTCTCCACATCCACGCCAGCATCTGCAGTTTTGAGATTTTGTGATGTGGGCCATTCTCACTGGGGTTAGATGATATCTCAGGGTTGTTTTGATTTGCATTTCTCTAATATATAGAGATGATGAACATTTTTTCATGTGTTTGTTAGCCATTCGTCTGTCGTCTTTAGAGAAAGTTCTATTCATGTCTCTTGCCCATTGATATAAGGGATTGTTGGCTTTTTTCATGTGGATTAATTTGAGTTCTCTATAGATCCTAGTTATCAAGCTTTTGTCTGATTGAAAATATTCAAATATCCTTTCCCATTGTGTAGGTTGTCTCTTTGCTTTGGTTATTGTCTCCTTAGCTGTACAGAAGCTTTTCAGTTTAATGAAGTCCCATTTATTTATTTTTGTTGTTGTTGCAATTGCCATGGCAGTCTTCTTCATGAAGTCTTTCCCCAGGCCAATATCTTCCAGTGTTTTTCCTATGCTTTCTTGGAGGGTTTTTATTGTTTCATGCCTTAAGTTTAAGTCCTTTATCCATCTTGAATCAATTTTTGTGAGTGGGGAAAGGTGTGGGTCCAGTTTCAGTCTTTTACATGTAGACATCCAGTTCTCCCAACACCATTTATTGAATAGGGAGTCTTTCCCCCAAGGTATGTTCTTGTTTGGTTTATCAAAGATTAGGTGGTTGTAAGATGTTAGTTTCATTTCTTGGTTTTCCATTCGATTCCAAGTGTCTATGTCTCTGTTTTTGTGCCAGTACCATGCTGTCTTGAGCACTATGGCTTTGTAGTACAGACTAAAATCTGGTATGCTGATGCCCCCAGCTTTATTTTTATTACAGAGAACTGCCTTAGCTATACGGGGTTTTTTCCAGTTCCATACAAAACGCAGAATCATTTTTTCCAAATCTTGAAAGTATGATGTTGGTATTTTGATAGGAATGGCATTGAATAGGTAGATTGCTTTGGGAAGTATGGACATTTTAACAATGTTGATTCTTCCCATCCATGAGCATGGTATGTTCTTCCATTTGTTAATATCCTCTGCTATTTCCTTTCTGAGGATTTCATAGTTTTCTTTATACAGGTCCTTCACCTCCTTCGTTAGGTATATTCCTAGGTATTTCATTTTCTTTGAGACTATGGTGAAGGGAGTTGTGTCCTTAATTAGCTTCTCATCTTGACTGTTATTGGTGTACACAAAGGCTACTGACTTGTGGACATTGATTTTATATCCTGAAACATTACTGTATTTTTTGATGACTTCTAGGAGTCTTGTGGTTGAGTCTTTGGGGTTCTCTAAGTATAAGATCATGTCGTCAGCAAAGAGGGAGAGTTTGACCTCCTCTGCTCCCATTTGGATTCCCTTTATTTCCTTGTCTTGCCTAATTGTATTGGCTAGAACTTCCAGCACTATGTTGAATAGTAAAGGTGACAGAGGACAACCTTGTCTGGTTCCAGTTCTAAGAGGAAAAGCTTTGAGTTTTACTCCATTCAGTAAAATATTGGCTGTGGGTTTGTCATAGATAGCTTCAATCAGTTTTAGAAATGTGCCACCTATGCCTATACTCTTCAGAGTTCTAATTAGAAAAGGATGCTGGATTTTATCAAATGCTTTTTCTGCATCTATTGAGAGGATCATGTGATCTTTATTTTTGCCTCTGTTAATATGGTGGATAACGTTTATAGACTTGCGTATGTTAAACCAGCCTTGCATCCCTTATGTATATGATTTTTAAAACTAAAAATGCACAGAGATGGGCTAGAGACGGGCTAAAACTCTACACGGATTTAGAGAACTGCAGCATTTTATTGATGAAAGAAGTTTTAGAGATTATCTAATTTGAACCCCTTATTCACTTTACAGATCATATCACTAAAAGCTCATAAATAAATATGATTAACTAACTAACTTACAAATACTGGAGGGATAGCAGGCCTTCAAATGAATCTTTATGTAATTCGGTCAAATGATTTTCACTGAGAATTCTGAAAAAAGATAAGGTTATTTGTTATTTCTTTTTTAAGATTTTATTATTGTTTCGGGTTAATCTGAGGGCACAAAGAAATAGGTTACAATGTTTGCATTAGTTAGGTAGAGTTCCTCTTATAATTGTGTACTGCCCCCAAGAAGTGTGCCATACACTCGAACATTGGGCCCATTGAGTGGGAGCACCTCCATCCTCCTCCTTCCCCTCTCCCTGCTCCCTCTTTCCCCTTCCCAGACCTTGAATTGATTTGAGTTTTTCTCTTATGTGGGAATGTATCAGATTATCTACTGGCCTCATGTTAGTATTGAGTACATTGGATTCTTGCTTCTCCACTCTGTGATACTTTACTAAGAAGAATGTGTTTCAATTCCATCCAGATTAATACAAAAGATGTAATGTCCCCATCTTTTTTAATGGCTGAATAGTATTCCATGGTATACATATGCCACAGTTTGGTATATCCATTCCTGGGTTGGTGGCATTTAGGTTGTTTCCACATTTTGCCAATTGTAAATTGAGCTGCGATAAACAACGTAGTACAAATGTCTTTATGATAGAATGATTTTTTTTCTTCTGGATACATGACTAATAGTGGGATTGAGGAATCAAATGGGAGATCTAATTTGAGTTCTTTGAGGATTCTCCATACTTCTTTCCAAAGAGGTAGAATTAGTTTGCAGTCCCACCAACAGTGTAAAGGAAGAGGTTATTTCTAAATAAAAATGCAAACTATTTGCCATATAGGACTAACTTCTATCTGTGGAGGAAACCTGGGTAATGGTGCCAATTGAATACACTAATTCTTATTTAATTTCAAGGTGGCAACATCTGCTTTGTTTTCATTCAAACCTTTTTCACATTTTCCTTTTTGTGTCCAAATCTCTACACACACACACACACCCCTACCCACTATCCCCACCAAATTGTATATTTAATGCCTACTCTCTAGATCACAAAATCCCTGTTAGAACCCAACACTGGTTCTAATCAAGACCAGCAGAACTGCCATTTCCTCATCTCTTTCCCCCCAATTTTTTTTTTTTGTTGTTGCTTTTTTTGAGACAGAGCCTCAAGCTGTCATCCTGGGTAGAGTGCTGTGGCGTCACAGCTCACAGCAACCTCCAACTCCTGGGCTTAAGAGATTCTCTTGCCTCAGTCTCCCAAGTAGCTGGGACTACAGGTGCCCGCCACAACTCCCAGTTATTTTTTGGTTGTAGTTGTCATTGTTGTTTGGCAGGCCCAGGCTAGATTTGAACCTGCCAGCTCTGGTGTATGTGTCTGGCGCCTTAGCCACTTGAACTACAGGCACGGAGCCCCACAATGTTATTATTAAAGCACCACATGGACCTATGTCAGGTTACAAGTGAAGTCAGTAGGCTTTTCCTCCCATTTAAAAAATGTTTTTTTTTTTTTTTGAGAAATACAATGTGCATAAAATGCATATAACTTAAATGTTCCGTTTAAATAATTGTAAAGCAGGTACCCATGTAATATTATCATGTCAAGAAAGAGTACCATGAGCATCCAGAAGCTCGTGTGGCCCTTTCCAATCACAACCCTCTCTCTGACCTCTGAAGATAACCACTATATTAACTTTTATAGTAATTTACTTGTTTTCAAAATATAGTTTTACCTGTTATATGTCAGTCATACACAACATACTTTAGTTTTGCCTCTTCCCGAACTTTATATAAATGGAATCATATTACAAGGGGACAAACTTTAATGGAAAATAAAACGACATCTCTATTTTCAAAAATGAAAACTCAGAGATCACCTATACAAGTTGAACTGATGACACACAAACTACTACTGTATTTTTCCAAAATAACTTATGTATCTAAATTGACTGCTTTAATAAATTAATAAGAAAATGATAAAAACAATTCAAAAGGAAAATGGATAAAGGACAGAAAACTCAGAAGAAACACAAATGTTCACCAACTTTTAACAAATAAAGGTATTTAAATTCAAGAGTAATCAGAAAAATTCAAATTCAGACAGGACCCTTTTTGTTCACCCATCATATCAGCAAAGAGTTGGAGAATACTCAGTGGTAAAATGTTGTCATATTCTGTTGAGTATAGTATAAGTTGGCACAACTTTTTGAGGACAATTAAAATTTAATACCTACATTGTCTTCATATCAACCATTCCATTTCTAGATATCTGTTCTACAGAAATATTTGCCCAAGTTTACAAAGAAGCAGCAATGCACCTAACAAGAAAACTGGACATAGGAAGGTGTCGCCTGTGGCTCAGTGAGTAGGGTGCCAGCCCCATATACCGAGGGCGACAGGTTCGAGCCTGGCCCCCACCAAACTGCAACAAAAAATAGCAGGGCATTGTGGCGGGCGCCTATAGTCCCAGCTATTCAGGAGGCTGAGGCAAGAGAATTGCCTAAGCCCAGGAGTTGGAGGTTGCTGTGAGCTGTGATGTCAGGGCACTCTACCGAGGGTGACACAGTAAGATTCTGTCTCTAAAAAAAAAAAAAAAGAAAAGAAAACTGGACATAATCTAAACATCCATCCATAGGGGAATTATTAAATAATTCATGCCACA
The DNA here is from genome assembly GCF_027406575.1 of Nycticebus coucang. Lineage (NCBI taxonomy): Eukaryota > Metazoa > Chordata > Mammalia > Primates > Lorisidae > Nycticebus > Nycticebus coucang. The sequence goes on along the minus strand of NC_069805.1, from coordinate 34,057,862 downwards.
TCCATAGTATGGAATCCATAATATGGAATGATGCAAGAGTTTAAATGAATAGGGTAACCCTCTAAGTGCTGTGAAAGAAAAATCTAACATGTATCATGAAGTGAAAGAATCAAGTTGTAAGATGTTACCATTTCTATAAAACAAAAAACATAAGGCCACACAAAAAATTTCTTTTGCTATATGTAAATATGTATGTAGGCAAATACTTGGGAAAAGGTCTGGAAGGATATACACCAAACTTAGGAGTAGTGGTTACCTCAGGGACCAGGCATCAGGGCACAAGGAGGGTTTCCATTATACCTGTTATTTTGTTTTTATATATTAAGAGTATGATGTGTATTACTTACATAATAAAAAATACATTTAAATTGACTCTTTCTAAGAGAGCCCACCAAATTTAATTTTTAAATAATCATAGAATTATAATCAACAGACATTGATTTGAGATGTGGAGGAAGAAATACCTTTCCTTAAAAGTGCTGACCTCAAAATTCTGGACCAAGAAGGATCTTACAACGCAACTAAGTTTTTGTACTCATATCTGGAGAGAATATACTCACAATTTCTCAGTCCAACGGTATGATTTCCATACATTCTCATCAATGTAAGAAATAGCATTTCCTTGGAAATTTCTGTGAAGAAACACAGGAGATATTCAAATACAGAAAATACTTACAGTTTTCTCATTTCCAGAGCTATGAGCTTCCTAGTTTGCACAATTAATCAAGAAATAATGTGGGGATTCCTGGAGATTCCAGGTGTCTCTGCAGCAGCTTCTGTCACCCTGTGACCTGCAGGTACTGGGACATCTCGGGAGCTGGGAAATGATGCACAGCCAGAAAGAAGAAGGCGGCACCGAGGATTCTGAGCAGCGTTTGTCTCTGGAGTTGGGCTCTGAGCTACGGCCTCCTCTTCAGCTGTTCCCTTCCCTGGGGATCCTAAGTGTCTCTGCAGCAGCCTCTGTCACTCTGATTCTGCAGAGAATTGACCTGCAGGACACCGGGACATCCCGGAAGCTGGGAAATGCCCAGAGCTGTCTGAGCAGCTGTCTGCCTGCAGCGCCCAGCATCCCTCCCTCGTGGTGACATTCAAAAGGTCCTCAGGGAAGAATCCAAAGGAGTGTTGACATTCAAGGACATGTCTGTTGAATTCTCTATGGAAGAGTGGGCCTACTTGGACCCTGCTCAGCAGCATTTGTATGGGGAAGTCATGTTAGAGACCTACAGAAACCTGTTCTTCCTGGGTCTTACTGTCTCTAAGCCAGAACTCATCACCTGTCTGGAGCAAAGCAAAGAACCCTGGAAGGCGAAGACACACCAGACACTAGTCAAGCACCCAGCTCTATATACTCATTATACTGAAGACCGTTTTCAAGAGTGGGGCACAAATATTTTATTTCCAGAGATGATCCTGACCAGATATCAAAGCTATGGCTCCGAGAATTTAAACTTAACAAAATATTGGGAAAGTGTGTATAAGTGTGATGAGCAGAAAGTAAGTTACAGTGGACTTCACCAGTGATTAACAGCTACCTATGGCAAAGTATTCCAATGTAGTAACTCTTTGAACACCTTCAGACAATTGTTAAATCTCAATGGACAAATAATGATATATACCTTAGAGAAAACTTTTAATTGTAAAAGCTATAGGAAAGCCTCTAACTTCTGGTCACATGTTACAGAACATAAGATCACTCACATTGGAAAAAACAGTCCAAATGCAAAGAAGGTAGCCAAGTTTTTCAGTCTTGCTCAAGATTTGATACTGGAGAGAAACTAGACACGTGTGAAAATTATGGCAAATGTCTTAGCCACAGTTCAAAATATCGTAACCATGAGAATTTTGATACTGGAGGAAAAACCTACAACTAGAAGGAATGTGACAAACTTACCAAGCAACACTCACACGTTTCTGGACAAGAAAAAGAATTGATTCTGCAGAGAAACCTTTCAAATGTGAAGAATGTGGCATAACCTTTAACCAGCACTCTCTCCTCTATAGACATCAAAGAATTCATTCTGGAGATAAACCCTACAAATGTCAGGAATGTGGCAAAGCCTTTAACAAGTACTCAAACCTTTCTGTACATCAAAGAATTCATTCTGAAGAGAAACCCTATGGATGTGAAGAATGTGGCAAAGCCTTTAAACACCACTCACACCTTTCTAGACATCAAAGAATTCACTCTGGAGAGAAACCCTACAAAGGTCAAAAATGTGGAAAATCCTTTAAGTACTACACAAGCTTTTCTAGACATCAAAGAATTCACTCTGGAGGGAAACCCTACAAATGTCAAGAGTGTGGCAAAGCCTTTAACTGTGACTCAAACCTTTCTGTACTTCAAAGAATTTACTTTGGACATATAACTTACAAATTTAGAGAATGCACTAAAGCCTTTTTCCTTAGTTAAACTCATAGTGAACATAATAGAATTTCTTGTGGAGAGAAACTCCACAAATGTGAAGAAGGGGGCAAGGCATTTACACTGTACTCAACCCTTTCTGTTCATCAAAGTAGTCATTCTTGAAAGAAACTACAGTGGTCAAAATGTGGCATAGACTTTCATTAGTTTGTGAACATTACTAGACATTGAAGAATTTATTCTGGAGAAAAACCTTTTAAATATGGACAGTGTGGCAAACTCTAACTCAAATTCAATCCTCACTGTACATAGAGGAAATCACACAGAGAGAAACCCTCCATTTGAAGACGGCGGCAGTGCCTTGACCTGGTGTTGATAGCATGCTAAGCATAGAAGAATTCAAACTGGAGAGTAATCCTACAAATGTGAACAGTGTGGCAATGACCTTAACCAGAGCTCAAACCTTAACATACGAACATTCATATTGGAGAGAAATCTTCCAAATATCGATAATGTGGCAAAGGTTTTCAGTGGTCCTCAGTCTTATTAAACATCAGAGAAACCATAGGAGGGAAAATGGAAACGATGTGAAGATGTGGCAGAGCCTCATGCCAGTATGCACTGTTTTCTGTACACAATAGAATTCATGTGGAAGAGAAAGTCTAAAAAGAAAAAGAAAGAAAGAAAGAATGTGGGGCTATGGGCTCAAATAATAAGGCATCTCCTCAGAAGCTTAACTTCCTGTCTGTCCAATCTCTTGGAAGATAATATCAGTTATGAATGAATAAATGGATAAAATCACTTATGTGTCTAAATTATCATATATCAACTGTTGCTCTTCGCAGATGATATGATTGTATATCTGGAAAACACCAGGGATTCTACTACAAAACTCTTAGAAGTGATCAAGGAATACAGCAGTGTCTCAGGTTACAAAATCAATATTCATAAATCGGTAGCCTTTATATATACCTACAGTAGTCAAGCTGAAAAAACCGTTAAGGTCTATATTCCATTCACAGTACTGCCAAAGAAGATGAAATATTTGGGAGTTTATCTAACAAAGGATGTGAAAGATCTCTACAAAGAGAACTATGAAACTCTAAGAAAATAAATAGCTGAAAATGTTAACAAATGGAAAAACATACCATGCTCATGGCTGCGAAGAATCAACATTGTTAAAATGTCCATACTACCCAAAGCAAAATACAATTTTAATGCAATCCCTATTAAAGCTCCACTGTCATACTTTAAAGATCTTGAAAAAATAATACTTCATTTTATATGGGATGAGAAAAAACCTCGAATAGCCAAGCCATTACTCAGAAATAAAAACACAGCAGGAGGAATCACTCTACCAGACCTGAGACTTTACTATAAATCGATAGTGATCAAAACAGCATGGTACTGGCACAAAAGCAGAGAAGTAGATGTCTGGAACAGAATAGAGAACCAAGAGATGGATCCAGCTTCTTACCGTTATTTGATCTTTGACAAGCCAATTAAAAATATTCAGTGGGGAAAAGATTCCCTATTTAACAAATGGTGCTGGGTGAACTGGCTGGCAACCTGTAGAAGACTAAAACTGGACCCACACCTTTCACCATTAACTAAGATAGACTCTCACTGGATTAAAGATTTAAACTTAAGACATGAAACTATAAAAATACTAGAAGAGAGTGCAGGGAAAACCCATGAAGAAATAAAAAATAATAAATTATCATATATCATATATATACATGCACACATATACATATACACATATATACACCCATGTACTTCCATGACTTTTTTTAAAAAAGTGTAAATATATCCATGAATGACATGTTTGAAAGCAAACTGTTAAATGCCTTACGATCAGTTTCAGCTCTGTGGATAACTTTAAATCTTTACCTTTAACACTGTTCCCTATTCCTCAGCAACAATTTTTTTTTTTTTTGAGGCAGTATCTCACTATGTTGGGTAGAGTGCTGTGGCATCACAGCTCACAGCAACCTCAAACTCTTGGGTTTAAGCAATTCTCTTGCCTTAGTCTCCCGTGTAGCTGTGGCTACAGGCACCCATAACAACGCCTGGCTATTTTTTGGTTGCAGTTATCGTTGTTTAGCTGGCCCGGTTAGGAATCGAACCTGCCAGCCCGGATGTATGTGACCAGGGCCCTACTCACTGAGCTACAGGCGCCGTCCCTCAGCAATAATTTTACCTATTTACTTTATAGGTGTATTTTTCCCAGTTGGGGGCAGGGGTAGAAATAAGACAGTCATCTGCCTAATGCACATTTCCATTTAACCAGAAGCTTTCTGGTTGTTTAATGCTCAGAAATTTAAAAAAATGCCCAAACTGATCTTCTCTCCCTCAAATTGGCTCTGACTGCTGCACTTGTTATATACCACCATCATTATCTTTTTTTTTGTTATTAAATCATAGCTGTGTACATTAATGCGATTATGGGGCACCATACACTGGTTTTATAGACCGTTTGACACATTTTCATCACATTGGTCAACATAGCCTTCCTGGCATTTTCTTAGTTATTGTGCTAAGACATTTACATTCTACATTTACTAAATTTCACATATACCCTTGTAAGATGCACCGCAGGTGTAATCCCACCAATCACCCTCCCTCTGCCCAACTCCCCCCTCCCTTCCCTCCCTTTCCCCCTTCCCTCTATTCTTGGGTTATAGCTTTCATGTGAAAGCCATAAATTAGTTTCATAGTAGGGCTGAGTACATTGGATACTTTTTCTTCCATTCTTGAGATACTTTACTAAGAAGAACATTTTCCAGCTCCATCCATGTAAACATGAAAGAGGTAAAGTCTCCATCTTTCTTTAAGGCTGCATAGTATTCCACCCCCATCATTATCTTCATCATGCAGGACAGAAACCATGGAGTCACATTTGATTTCTCCCTTCCCTATACACATCCTCTCCCAACTCATTAGTTGGTCACTAAATCCTGTCCTTCCTTTGTAGTATCCCCAGGACTTTATTCCCACTTCTATCACAAGCACTCAGCTTTAGTCCTTTCTCACTTTACTTCTAAATTTTGCTAGACAAGTTTTCCATTTGGTCTCCCTGAGTTACGCTTCCCCCTCTAGAGCATGCTATGTATGGATTCTAAAATAATCCTTTTGTCTTTTATTTTTTTTTGTAGAGACAGAGTCTCACTTTGTGGCCCTCAGTAGAGTGCCGTGGCCTCACGCAGCTCACAGCAACCTCCAACTCCTGGGCTTAAGTGATTCTCTTGCCTCAGCCTCCCATGTAGCTGGGACTACAGGCGCCCGCCACAATGCCCGGCTATTTTTTGGTTGCAGTTTGGCCGGGGCCGGGCTTGAACCCGCCACCCTCAGTATATGGGGCTGGCGCCCTACCGACTGAGCCACAGGCGCTTAATCATTTCTTTCTCTTGCTTAAAAACTTTCCATGGCTCTCCATACCTCATTGCATATAACTTTCAAACTCCCATATCTGATGTTCAAGGTTTTTCATAATCACGTTTTCCATTGCTTCCTAACCCAATTCTTGGAAGCAAGACTGGTCTTCTAAATCCCCATCCTTCCTGCAGCCATGCCGTTGCCTAGGCTTTCCTCCCAATGTTTCTCTTTAACAGATTATAGATGCTTTTTAAGCCCCAGGCAAAGTTTCAGCTTATCCAGGGAGCTTTCCCTGACCTCCACACCTCAATGATTATAGATTCTGGTGAATTACAGCATCTATGGTCTCTATATCTCTTTAGTACTTAATTAAAAACCACCTCCCTTTTGATGCCTATTTCTTTTCTTCCTACCTATCATTTTCATATTCTAGAGATAATGTCATACTCTGCCCTGAGTTGGGCACAAAATGGGCACTACATACAGGAAACCAGGTACAAAGATGAGGCCTGGACATAATTAAAGGACTGAATAATGATAATAATAGTTAACAGTCATATATATGCTAGGCACTGATATACATGTAAGTATTACATGTACTCTCACCCCTAAATCTCACAACGATCCTATGAAATGGTAAGTATCACAATCCCCATTTTAAAGATGAGGAAATTGAGCCACAGAGTGGAATGACTTGCCCAAGGTCACAAAACTAATAAATGACAGACCTGGGTTGTTGTTTTTTTTTTGGCCGGGGCTGGCTTTGAACTTGCCACCCTTGGTATATGAGGCTGGCACCCTACTCCTTGAGCCACAGGTGCCACCCAGAGGAATATGCTTCTGTGAAGAGAGTGAAGCAAACTCAGAAGAGTAGAGGGTAAGCAATGATATGATGGGACTAAAGAGAAATGGATAAAGAAAAGAAGAGTCGTCACAGGTAAAAGTTTGGAGAAGGGGCACAATAGTACAAAGGAGAATGAGGATAAGGAAAATCTGACAAGTAAAAGGTAAAAGCAGAAAGTCAACCAATGAAGAAAGCCCACAAGTGTCTCAAGGAAAAGGCTGCCATGTGAGGCAGGATGCAGAGAACGAATGAGGATAAGTGACTTACAAGACGGTGAAGGTACCATTATAGGCTTCAGGCTCCTGCACAGGCACTCGGCGGAGTCTCTTCTCTGGGCTGAGACCAACACACGACAGTGTCTCATCTCTGCAGGTACAGAGCTCACATATGCTGGTGTTCATGTCGGTGTTGATATTGGCAATCTCTTGTTCCATATTGTAATTTGGCAACGAATTTTGAGTTACGGTAATGTCCGAGTCGGATATTTGAATTGTAACTTCAGTCGGGATTGGAGGCTGAGTCTGAATCTGGTCTGGATGGGGAGCTGCCATCGTTTCCAGAGCCACAGGATGTTCAACCTCTGATGTAGTTGCTGAAGTTACAACAAATTCCAGGCTCAAAGGTAAAACTGTGATCGTGACACCAGGGGATGTTGTATGCTGGGCTTGATCCTGACCCGGTGTTGGAACTGTTATTTCATAATAGGCTGGAGCTACTACATCCCTTGGTACCTCTAGAGGTTGAGTTGGAGTCGCTTGCATGGTTGGAGAAGGTTTAACCTCTCTAGTTTGTTCCGAAGTCATGGTAAGTTCCTGGTCCAAAAGCTTAACTGTGACCTCAGCTGGGTTTGTCTGCTGAGTCTCCATCTGGTCTAGATGTGGAAGTGTCACATCAAGATGCTGAAGTGTCACCTCAGGATGCGGAACTGTGACTTCAGGATGTGGAATTGTTGCCGCAATCTCAAGATGTGGAAGTGTCACCTCAGGATGCGACAGTGTCACCTCAGGATGCGGAAGTGTCACCTCAGGATGCGGAAGTGTCCCCACAGGATGTGGAAGTGTCACCTCAGGATGTGGAAGTGTCACCTCAGGATGCTCTGAAGAAGAATCTGTGCTTGTTAGGACTGTAGAAGGTTCAGCCTCTGTAGTGGACACTGGAGTTATGGAAAGCCCCGTAACTATGGGCGATGTTGAATGCTGAGCTTCATCCTGACCTGGTGTTGAAAGTGTCACCTCTTGATATACTGGGGGTCGAATTACAACTTCCTTAGGTGGCTCTGGAGGCTGAGTTGGGGTCTCTGGCATGTTTGGAGGTTTAACCTCCATGGTGTGTTCTGGAGTTACAGTAGATTCCTGGTCCAAAGGTTTAGTTGTGACCTCGGTCAGGTTTGGCTGCCAAGTCTGAATTTGGTCTGGATGTGGAGGCGTCACCTCAGGAAGCTTTAAAGAAGGAGCAGTACTTATCTGAGCTGTAGAAGGTTCAACCTCTGTAGTGGACACTGGTGTTATGAGAAGCCTCAGTTCCAAATTTTTACCTGAGGCACTGGGAGATGTTGAATGTTGAGCTTGATCCTGACCTTGGTTTGGAGGTGTCACCTCTTGATATACTGGTAGTTGTACTACAAGTTCCTTAGGTGGCTCTGGAGGCTGAGTTGGGGTCGTCTGCACAGATGGAGAAGGTTCAACCTCTGTATTGGACCCTGGAGGTGAGGTTGGTTCCACAACATAAGATGGAACTGGACCTTCAGTCACTTTTGTATTCTGAACCTGAACCTGGTTGGGAAGTGGAAAGGTCACCTCAGGGAACTTAGGAGGAGGTGGAGTCTCCGTCAGGGTTATGGGATGTTCGACTTCCACAGTGGGTTCTGTAGTTATGGAAAATATTGGGCCTAAAGTTGGAAGTGTGATAATGGGTAATGCTGGAGGCTGAGCTTGATCCTGACTTTGTGTTGGAAGTGTCACCTCTATGTGTACTGGGGGTTGAGCTACAACTTCCTTAGGTGGCTCTGGAGGTTGAGATGTGGTTTCCTGCATGATTGGAGAAAGTTCAATGTCCGTAGTGGGTTCTGGAGTTATGGAAAGCTCCAGGTCCACAGGCTGAAGTGGATTTGGATTTTCAGCCTGAACCTGATTGGGATGTGCAAGTGTCACCTCAGGGAGCCTTGGAGGAACTGTAGTCATTGGAGCTGTAGAATATTCAGCCTCCACAGTGGGTTCTGGAGTTACAGTAATTCCCAGGTCCAAAGATTGAAATGTTTCACTGGGTGATGTTGGATACTGAGCTTGATCCTGACCTTGTGTTGGAACTGTTACCTCCTGATATATTACAGTTTGAGCTACAATTTCCTTAGGTTGCTCTGGAGGTTGAGATGGGGTCTCTTGAATGAATGAAGAATGTTCAACCTCTGTAATGGGTTCTGGAGTTACAGTAAGACCCAGGTCCGCAGACTGAAGTGGGACACTGGGCAATGCTGGATAGTGAGCTTGGTCCTGACCTGGTGTTGGAACTGTCACCTCCTGATACATTACAGTTTGAGCTACAACAACTTCCTTTGGTGGCTCTGCAGGTTGAGGTGGAGTCTCTTGCATGAATGACGAATGCTCAACCTCTGTAGTAGGTTCTGGAGTTACAGTAAGTCCCAGGTCCCCAGACTGAAGTGGGACACTGGACAATGCTAGATAGTGAGCTTGATCCTGACCTGGTGTCATAACTGTCACCTCCTGATATATTTGGGGTTGACCTACAATAACTTCCTTCGGTGGCTCTGGAGGTTGCGGTGGGGTCTCCTGTATGAATGAAGAATGTTCAACCTCTGTAGTAGGTTCTGGAGTTACAGTAAGCCCCATGTCCGCAGACTGAAGTGGGACAGTGGGCAATGCTGGATAGTGAGCTTGATCCTGACCTGGTGTTATGACTGTCACCGCCTGATATAGTTGGGGTTGAGCCACAACTTCCTTAGGTAGCTCTGGAGGTTGAGGTGGCGTCTCCTGCATGAATGAAGAATGTTCAACCCCTGTGGTGACTTCTGGAGTTATGGTAATCCCAAGGTCCAAAGGTTGAAGTGTGACCCTGGGCAATGCTGGATAGTGAGCTTGATCTAGACCTGGTGTTGGAACCATCATCTCATAATTCATTGGAGGTTGAGCCATAACCTCCTTAGGGAGCTCTAGAGGCTGAGCTGGAGACTCCTGCTCTGTTGGAAAAGGTCTGACCTCTTCAGTGGACTTCGGAGGACGACCTAAGGCTTCCTGATGGCTCCCAGATGGTCCAACTTCCTTAAGGGGCTCTGGTGCCTCAGCTGGGGCCTCCTGTTGGACTGAAGAAAGTTCTAGCTCCTTAGGGGGATCTGGAGTCTGAGCCACAGCCTCTTGCTGGACTAGAGAAGATGAAAACACTTCAGGGGGATCTGGAGGTAGGGAAAGGGGATCAGACTGGGTTGGCAAAAATTCACCCTGTTCAGTGGGAACTGCAGGCAGAGTGGCATCTTCCCACTGCGTTGAGGAAGATTCGCCTTTAGAAGTGGGCTCTGTAGATACGGTAACCTCCAAATCCACATGTTTAACTGTGGTGGCAGGCAATGTTGAAAGACTTCTGAAAATTGTAGACAGATCTAGAGGTGAAAATACCTCATCTGACAATGAATGTTCAGCCATTGTAGAGAATCCTGGAGGCTTAGGTGTGTGGAACAGTGAAGGTTCAACACTCGCAGTGGGTTGTTGAGAAATTGGTGATATTCCTTGCTGGCCTGAAGATGGTTCCTCAGGAAGCTCCTCAGGCTGAATTGGGACTCCTTGATGGATTGGAGAATGTTCATCCTTTCCAGGGACATTTGGCTGCTGTTGGCCTTTCAAAGGTTCAAACTGCTGAGGGGGCACTGGAGCCTCCAGTTGGGATGAAATGTCAACCTCATTAGTGACTTCTGGAGTCGGGGTAACCACATGATCTGAAGGTTCAACCTCTTCAGAAGGTTCTAGAGACAGAGGTGGGGCCTCTTGCTGGGTTACAGAAGGTTCCATATCACTGATTGGCACTGAGAGCTGATCTGTAGCCTCTGCAGTAGGCTCTCCTGATATGGTGACCTGCACATCTGCAGGCCTAACAATGTCATTGGGCAAGTTTGAATGTTGAGTTTGATGGTGCTCTGGAGGTGAAACTGTTACTTCATGATGTTCTGGAGATAGGGTTGATTGCTCCTGCTGGGTTAGAGAAGCTTCTACCTCCTTGGGATACTCTGGAGGTGAAGCCTCTGGCTGGGTTTGAGAAGATTCAGCCACACTGGTATGCTCTGAAGTTATGGTAACCTCCACATCTGGAGGTTTAATGGTCACCTCATGATTTGGTGAAGTTTGAGTTATACTTTCCATAGGGGGTTCTGGAGTTTGAGCTGTTGCCACCTGCTGGATTTGAGAAGGTTCGAGCTCCCCAGGAGACACAAAAGGCTGAGGTGGCTGCTCCTGCTCGCTGAGGGAAGGTGCAGCCTCCCCAGGAAAGCCTGGAGACTCGGCTGAGGTCTCTTCCTGGGTGGCAGAAGGTTTCACCTCCTCAGGATGCTCTGGAGGCTGAGTTGGGGTCTCCTGCTGGGTTGAAGAAGATTCAGCCTCTTTGGTAGGCTCTGAAGTTATGGTAACCTCCACATCTGAAGGTTTACCTATAACATTGGGGAAGTAATAATGATGAGGTTGATTCTCACCTGGAGTTTGAACTGTCACCTCATGATTAGGTGGAGTTTGAGCTATATTCTCCATGGTGGTCTCTGGAGCTTGAGTTGTGGCCTCCTGCTGGGCTGTAGAAGATTCAGCCACACTGGTAGGCTCTGAAGTTATGGTAACCTCCACATCTGGAGGTTTACCACTCACCTCGTGATTAGGTGGAGTTTGATCTATATTCTCCATAGGGGACTCTGTAGCTTGAGCTGTGACCTCCTGCTGGATTTGAGAAGGTTCAATCTCTCCAGGAGACACAAAAGGCTGAAGTGGCTGCTCCTGCTCACTGGTGGGAGGTCCAGGCCCCACAGAGAAGCCTGGAGACTCAGCTGGGGTCCCCTCCTGGGTGGCAGAAGGTTTTACCTCAGGATGCTCTGGAGGCTGAGTTGGGGTCTCCTGCTGGGTTAAAGAAGATTCAGCCTCTTTGGTAGGCTCTGAAGTTATGGTAACCTCCACATCTGGAGGTTTAACTGTAACATTGGGCAAGTAATAAAAATGAGGTTGATCCTCACCTGGAGGTTGAACTGTCACCTCATGATTAGGTGGAGTTTGAGCTATATTCTCCATGGGGGACTCTGGAGCTTGAGCTGTGACCTCCTGCTGGATTTGAGAAGGTTCAGTCTCCCCAGGAGACACAAAAGGCTGAGGTGGCTGCTCCTGCTCACTGGGGGAAGGCTCAGCCTCCCCAGGAAAGCTTGGGGACTCAGTTGGGGTCTCCTCCTGGATGGCAGGTGGTTTCTCCTCCTCAGGATGCTCTGGAGGCTGAGTTGGAGTCTCCTGCTGGGCTGAAGAAGATTCAGCCTCCGTCACAGGCTCTGAAGTTATGGTAACCTCCACATCCGGAGGTTTACCTGTCACCTCATGATTAGGTAGAGTTTGAGTTATACTCTCCATAGGGGAATCTGGAGTTTGAACTGTGGCCTCCTGCTGTATTTGAGAAGGTTCAATCTCCCCCGAAGACACAAAAGGCTGAGGTGGCTGCTCTTCCTCACTGGGGGAAGGTCCAGCCTCTGCAGGAAAGCCTGGAGACTCAGTTGGCTTCTCCTCCTGGGTGGCAAAAGGTTTCACCTCCTCAGGATGCTCTGGAGGCTGAGTTGGGGTCTCCTCCTGGGTGGCAGAAGGTTTCGCCTCCTCAGGATGTTCTAGAGGCCGAGTTGGGGTCTCCTCCTGGGTGGCAGAAGGTTTCACCTCCTCAGGATGCTCTGGAGGCTGAGTTGGGTTCTCCTCCTGGGTGGCAGAAGGTTTCGCCTCCTCAGGATGCTCTGGAGGCTGAGTTGGGATCTCCTGCTGGGTTAAAGAAGATTCAGCCTCTTTGGTAGGCTCTGAAGTTATGGTAACCTCCACATCTGGAGGTTTAACTGTAACATTGGGCAAGTAATAAAAATGAGGTTGATCCTCACCTGGAGGTTGAACTGTCACCTCATGATTAGGTGGAATTTGAGCTATATTCTCCATGGGGGACTCTGGAGCTTGAGCTGTGACCTCCTGCTGGATTTGAGAAGGTTCAGCCTCCCCAGGAGACACAAAAGGCTGAGGTGGCTGCTCCTGCTCACTAACGGAAGGCTCAGCCTCCAGAGGAAGGCCTGGAGGCTGAGCTGGGGTTCCCTGCTGTGTCGCAGAAGGTTCAACCTCCTCAGGGTGCTCTAGATTTTGAGCTGGGCCTTCTTGTTGGGTTGGGGACAGTCCAACCTCCTCAAAAGGTGAGACCTCTTGTTGGGTTGAGGAAAGTTCCACCTCTTCAGGGCGCTCTGGAGGCTGAGCTGGGGCCTGCTGCTGGCTTAAAGTAGGTTCAATGTTGTTACTTGGCTCTGAAGTTAGTGTAAGCTCCAGATCTACAGGTTTAACTGTGACTTTGGGCAAGACTGAATGATAAATTTCAGCCCGAGTTGGAGATGGAACATTTACCTCATGATGTATCACTGGCTGAGACACATGCTCTTCAGTATTAGTTGCCTGCTGAGCTGAGGCCTCCTGCTCTGTTAAAGAAGGTTCTACCTGCTCAAAAGGCTGTGGGGCCTGCTGCTCACTTAAAGGTTCTACTTCCTCAGGGTACTCTTCTAGGGTTTCTTGATGGAGTAAAGAGGATGGGATCTTCTCAGGGGTCTCTGGATTTCGACTTTCATCTTTTACATTGAACTGAGAAAGTTCACCTTGTGCAGGGGTGTCTTGAGCCACCTCTGGGTTTCTCGCAAATCCCAGAGGTATGCTGCCAGGGTAAAGTAAATCCATACTTTGATCTGTATAATCGTCATTCTGCAGAATTTGTTTGTAAGACTGAGATTTTGATTCAAATTGGTCTAGAGCTCCAACAACAACTTTAGTGAGCTGTGGATGTTGAGCTAGATCTTCCTTTAGGTTCTTTGGTGAAACAATGAATGTTGTTGGTTTTGAACTGTGACTATCTAGAGGTGGAACAAGTATTTCAAATGCCTGGTGACCTGTAACCTCATCTGGACTTACAGTTTGAATCTTCCTTATGAGTTGAGGACGCAGGACTTGATTCTGATCCCAGCCGGGCGTTGGAACCACCTCTGGAAGCCTTCGTCGTCTCCTTAGCTTATTCCTCAGAAGCCGACGACGTAGAATAGTAAGCCTATCTGGCCCTTGAAGTAGCTCTTGAGCTGAATCCCTGTCCAGGAATGGAGCCAAATTCTCAGGCAACTCCTGAGGTGAAGCCAACAAGTGGGAAGGAGCAGAAGACCCCAGGTAATCAAAGTCCCCAGGATCTGCTGGGGGTGTAGGCACATGAGGGGATTCGGGTGAGAGATCGGAAGAGAGGGAAGACCAGGGCTCTTTCGGCCCTGGAGATTCGGAGGTAGGCTGGACCGTGTCCCGGGGCCACCTCCAAACAGGAGCTGCCTGTATCAGCAGCCACAACAATTGCACCGTGAGAAGGACCCGTGGGGTCCACAGTCGCAGTAGGGACATAATGTCCAGAGGCTCCGGCGCCAATGAGAGCCGGAACTCTTATGGCAGCTCCGCAGCGCGAGCACCCACGGCAACTGCGTGCCCCGCCCCCACCCTTTATCTACGACAACCTTTGTTTACGCAGCAACATTTATTAAGCTCGGGCTGGCTCCATGCCACCAGGGTGAGCTTTTGCCCACAGTCCCTGAGCCCAAACCCCTCCCCACAGAGATACAACTGTCTCACACCAGAACATCCCTCCCGCCCTTAGCAGAGCAAGATTTCGGCCACAGACTAGGGTAGCCCCAGGACTCCAGCAGCCCATTATGGTAGGGGCGCCGGAGCTTCCCAAGGACGTCACAGGGCCTTGCCTCTTGGCACATTCAGAAGTGCTAGCTCGGTTCTGGCAGCCTGAACTCGTCTTCCTCCAATCTGAAATCCCAGAGATATTCTTCTTCCCCCCCGCAGTACTGCTTCCAAGAAACACAATTGACCTGCAAAACGATCACCAGTTGGACACCAGGGCCGGGAGGCTGCTGTGGGGTGCGCGGACATGGCTGCGGCAGCTGCGGCGGCGGCGGGCTGCGCTCTGGCTTGAGAGCCCAGCGCCCAGCGCCCTCCCGCGGGGCTGCCGGCCTGTCTGCACTGTCCTCAGATGCACTGGCTAGGCACCTCTTCGCTTCGCGGACACCTGGGGCTTCCGCCTGTCCAGCCTTCCTAGGCCCAACTGCTGGGGAGTCCGGCGTCAGGGGGCGCCACAGAGCCGGGGGAACGGCGAGGCGCTGGCGGGAGCCTCCTGGCGGTGCTCCCCCTACCTCCCACCTCCCTGCACCAGCCCCGAGGCTGGGGCTTTGGAGCAGGCAGCCCGGGAAAACATTAACTTTTGGGCCACGTGCAGAATAGCATCATCTACATGGACATTCCTTCCTCCTACGATCTCAGAAAACCTTTGATAACAAATTGAGAAAATGCAGATGATCTTTCCAACAGATGAAATTGCCAATACTCAAGCTTTTAGAAAAGGAAAGAGGAAAAGGACAGAGACAATGAACTCAGAAAATGCAAATAATGACCTGGATAAAGGACAGAGAGACCCATATTCGGGAAATGCCTTTCTGCCCGGTGAGATCTCCAGTGAGGATGAAGAGCCCTTAGCAGAACTGTCTAAGGAGGAATTGTGCACCAAAATAAAAAGCCTGAAAGAAAAACTAACCAACACGAAAAGAAAACAGCGGACTTGGACAGTCTTTGGTCATGCTTCAAGTGTTACCACAGGCAGTCACCCAGTTTGAAGAGCTGGTTGGTATGGCAGAAGCCCTGCTTAAAGGTGGAGGAACCACGTCTACGTCTGCGTCCACCCTCTGGAGAGCAACAAACAACTCCTCCCCAGATTCATTTACTTCAACATGCAGTAACTCTAATGCTAATTGCAGTTCACCAGTTTCCTTGAAGGCTGAGGAAGAGCATCAGGCTGATAAGAAGCAGTTCAAAATTGAGAAATGGCAGATTGCCCGTTCTAATAAGAGCAAACCTCAGAAGTCTATTAATGACTTAATGCAAGTGCTATACACAAATGAATATATGGCCACACACAGCCTGACGGGAGCAAAATCCTGTACTTCAAGGGACAAAGCCGGAAAACCAGCTATGAATCAGAATGAAGTTCAAGAAATCATAGGAGTAACAAAACAATTATTTACCAATACGGATGATGTTTCAATTAGGAGAATGATAGGGCAAAAGCTAAACAACTGTACCAAGAAGCCAAATTTAAGCAAAAATCCTAACTCTCAGGATATTAACTAGATTATTTTGGTATTACAGGTATCTGTAACAAAGCTCCTTCAGTTCTAAATCTAGCATTGGATTTTGTGGAGAATCTGCAACCTTCCTGGCAGTGAGCAGAGACAGACATCTGCAATGACAAGCTGTAAGACATCGTATCATCACTGGGCTCCCTGAGGGACCAACAAGCTCGCTGAAGAAGCTGCATGTAGGTAGAATCCCTCCTAAATACCAGTGATGCATCAGACCAGAGAATTTCTCCCAATCAAATAAGCATGCAATATCATTTTTTGGAAATATGCATTTCCTGATCCCCCCATACTACTCTGTACAGCTAACTTAACTGGATGGTCAGAATTCTTATCATAGCAACAAAAATTTCAATCTTTAAGATTATTCATTGTCCCAACTGATCATTATACATTTATTATTATCAATGACTCCTCTTTAGAGTTTTTGAATCTTAGTGTAAGTACATGTTTGGAAAAGTAAACAGTGAAATAATCGATGTTCACAAATATGACAGCAACAAATTCAGATAATAATGAAAATCTGATAATCATGACTAACAAGTAATAAGATTTTAGCAATAAAATTATAGAATTATTCCATTATCTAAAAATGTATAAAATAGGAATATGAAAAAAATCTTGCAGGTGTCAAGATTTTTTTATTTTAATATGACACTAACATACACACACACACATACACACACACACACACAAATCCAGGTTTGGGGGATTGTTAAAACAATGCATTGATTTTCAGAATTTTCTTTTTGTTTGTTTACCAGACATGTTTTAACTTTTTATTGCCCAAAGTATATTAACTACATATGTGTAATATAAAACATCAATATCGCCTAAGACATCCTATAGAAGATATAACGTCATATCTATTTGGTTGACTATGTTGCTAAACTGCTTAGTTTTAGCTGATTTATTTTAATCACAGCAGAAGAAAAATGAGTTGAAACAATCATATGGGTTGAATAATCACACACACAAATCATTTTGTAAATCAATAGAAGATTAAACACCCAAAGCCTTCCTGCAGGTCAGGTTGTCATACATGATAACTCTACAATGAGAAGCCATGCTTCTTCACTGCACAAGGTCATGTTTAAACTTGGAAAAGAGAATGCTACAATAGTTACAAAGTTCAATATCCCAGATCCAGGGCACATTCCATAAATGTTGCTTGATAACAATGTAGTTGTATAAATTAAATGTTCTTAAAGAAATAACTTACGTAACATTTGCTACTTTTACTTAACCGTAAATAAATCCCACTGAAAAGATAAAAAAACATGAGCACCAGTTAGGGCGGCAGGCAGAATACACATTTGTTCCATTGGTTAGTTACTCCAAAATGTTGCCATTTCTGCTCAACTTTCAGTATCCTTTCTTCCATGTTTGACAATTAATTCACCACTCTATCATGTAGGGGCTGCCATGGAATCAGAGATGACTCTGAAATTTCTGTAGGAAGGGTTTTAAGAGTTGAGCAATTCAACTTAGCAGAGAAGGTATTGCTGCAAGTGAATAGCCCTTTAGGTCAGCAATGGGCAAACACAGTCAATAATCTAGAAGTAACTAGGCCACTTTTCAGAGGTCTATCCTGTACGCACACATGGAGAAAGACACAGTGTGTTAAAGTCAGCATGTTAAATAATTATCTTCAAATACTACTATAACAGAACCCAAGTGACTTATTTCACAACTCTTCAGCATGTATCACTCTTAGGAAAATGTGGAACTCTGAGAGTATTTCTGGTGCTTTTACTAAAGTCCTGGCTCTTGGCTCTGACCCCTTATTTGAAGTTTGGAGAGCAGAAGTGAGGACTGTTAGAATCCTAATATGGTTGCGGATACAGGAGAGAGGTTTGTCTCTCTCACTTGGAGATAAAATAGTGGTTCGTCTTTTTCCCAGAATCTAGCATATGACTTGGTACACAGTAATGGTTTTAAAGTTGGAGGTGATTCCAAGATTTACCTCATTTAGAGATGACCTGTTGTTAGAATCAGATTTCTGAAATTGGTGCTGACTTTCTTCCTTCCTCTCACATTTCACAGGAAATGAGTATTCTTTTTTTTTTTTTTTTTGAGTCAGAGTCTTACTATGTGGCCCTCAGTAGAGTGCCATATGGCATCACAGCAACCTCAAACTCTTGGGTTTAAGCGATTCTCTTGCCTCAGTCTCCCGAGTAGCTGGGAAGAAACTAGTATTCTTAAAGTTTGACATTTTCTTTACTGGTTTTATTTAAATAGAATTATAATAATTTACCCTAAATAGAATAAAACTTCAAATACTTTTTCAGACTTCAACCACTTTCTCTTTCACTCCCTTCTTCAAAACAAAACACTTTGCAACTCTGGAGCAAGTTAAATAATCAAAAATCTAGCCCCAAATTAAGTTCCCCTGACACAAAACACATTTTTGGTTCCTTAAAAAAAAATCTCATACATAGTAAATAATGATAACTTTAGAAATTACTTTAGCAACTTAATCCCTAATTAAGGGATTTCACATACAGTTATGCATTGCTTGCCATGTGAGGAGGAGCTTGAAACTGCATCATTAAAAAAAATGCAATTATGGGGAAAGGGCCAAGGAAGGGGAAGGGAGGGCGGAGGTTTTGGTGGAAGGAGAGTAATGGGTGGGACCACATCTAGGTGCATCTTAGAATGGGTACAGGTGAAACTTACTAAATGCAGAATACAAATGCCTATATACAGTAACTAAGAAAATGCCATGAAGGCTAGAACAGTTTGATGAGAATATTTCAGATTGTATATGAAAGCAGCACATTATACCCCTTGATTGCACTAATGTACACAGCTATGATTTAACAATAAAAAATAAATAAATTAAAAAAATGCATTAGGCAATTTAGTTGTTGTGGTATAGGTGGTATACGTGTATCCTGTTATATACCCAGGCTATATGATATGGCCTATTGCTCCTAGGTAACCAATCTGTACAGTATGTTATGGTACTAAATATGGCAGGCAACTATAACACAGTGGTGAAGTATTTGTGTATCTAAATATAGAAAAGATACAGTAAAAATATAGTAGAAAAGATTTTTAAAAGGTACACCTGTATAGCCTTGTTATATTTTTATGAGATTACCATGACATATGTTTATTGTTGACATAAGCTTGTTAGGTGGCACATGACTGTAATTGATTTACAGAAAGGATCTTCAGCAAAATATTCCATCTAAGATAAGTAGATGTTGAACTCTAGGTAATAAGCTACATTAGAAAGGCATAATAGTTTTTAAAAGCTATAGCATAATCACACTTAGGTCAATAATTACTTTCTGCTCAAATTCCTGGGATCCTGTTTTAGGGGAGTTAAAAAGTCTTCTCTTCAAGTAGCCTAGAATCCCTAACCCCAGGTGGGAGAGACTAACTGAGACCTGCTCGTCACACTTGGGGGGGGTGGGGGACGGGGATATCGAGCATCAGCAAAGAAGGCCCAGATCGGGGCGGCACCTGTGGCTCAGTGAGTAGGGCGCCAGCCCCATATGCCGAGGGTGGCGGGTTCAGGCCCAGCCCGGGCCAAACTGCAACAAAAAAAGAGCCGGGCGTTGTGGCGGGCGCCTGTAGTCCCAGCTGCTTGGGAGGCTGAGGCAAGAGAATGGCTTAAGCCCAAGAGTTAGAGGTTGCTGTGAGCCGTGTGACGCCACAGCAATCTACCCGAGGGCAGTACAGTGAGACTCTGTCTCTAAAAAAAAAAAAAAAAGAAGGCCCAGATCTGTCAGCAAACTGTGAGTTACCTGGGATATACCCTTAAGGATGGACAGAGATGGCTCACTGAGGCCAGGGAGCAGACTGTACTTAAGATCCCAACCCCAACAAACCCCAGGCAAGTGCGAGACTTTTTGGGGTCTGCAGGGTTCTGTTGACTTTGGGTACCAGGCTTTGCTGAAATTGCAAAACCCCTCTATGAAGCCATGAGGGAGGGACACCCCTTCAAATGGACAACAGAAAGAGAACTTAAGACTGCTCTGCTCTCTTCCCCCACTTTGGGACTCCCTGATATTACAAAACCATTTCATCTCTATGTAGATGAACATAAAGGGATAGCCCTGTCTCCTGGGATGTGTCCCTATCTCCCGGAGTGTGTCAGAACCCTCCCCACCCCACCCCCCACCCTTCTGGCCATTGAGATTGGCGGAACCCTATCAGCTTTAAATTCTAGTATAGGCATAGAGATAACCAATCCAAAGGCCACGCTTTGCTTCCCACGCCCCTCACCCCATATCCACTGCATAAAAACCCCCACCCACGACGAGTACACGGCTCTAGGCTCTAGGTCTCACCAGCTGCATCTGGGGGAAGGCCGACCGCCTTGGCTCGAGCCTGAATAAATGCCCTCATGTGATTTGCTTTGGTGTCCAGCTCTCTCTTGGGGATTCTGATTCTCGGATGCAACACCATAATGAGACATTCTTTTGGTTTCTAACAGCAGAAAATAAGGGCATTTTCCTGGAAATTTCCTCATCTCACATTTTAATTTTTAACATAACTGTAAGGACCAAGTTAACTCCATTTTCTTTTCTTTTCTTTTTTTTTTTTTTTTATTGTTGGGGATTCATTGAGGGTACAATAAGCCAGTTACACTGATTGCAATTGTTAGGTAAAGTCCCTCTTGCAATCATGTCTTGCCCCCATAAAGTGTAACACACACTAAGGCCCCACCCCCCTCCCTCCATCCCTCTTTCTGCTTCCCCCCCCATAACCTTAATTGTCATTAATTGTCCTCATATCAAGATTGAGTACATAGGATTCATGCTTCTCCATTCTTGTGATGCTTTACTAAGAATAATGTCTTCCACGTCCATCCAGGTTAATATGAAGGATGTAAAGTCTCCATTTTTTTAATGGCTAAATAGTATTCCATGGTATACATATACCACAGCTTGTTAATCCATTCCTGGGTTGGTGGGCATTTAGGCTGTGCCTTGGATTCTTTAAAGGAATTATCCACAACGTCATGAAAGCTCTGATTTGGCTCCTAGATGACTTGGGCGACCCCTGCTGGCAGCCTGTGAAATCAGGCATGCCCACCACTAAACCAAAAGACAGACCCTCACTCCTGGATCCTGTATAAATGCCCTGTAGACTGTGTGGTCTGTGGGTGGTAGGCTATAATCATGGCTGTGAAGGCATGGAGTTTACTCTTATTGTTATTATTTTCTTTATTATTGTTATTTAAATGGAGGTATTAGAATGCAGGGATGTATCCTACTAGCTAATAACCATTTAAGTTGCATTTGGGAGCTTTCAGGACTTGACAACAGCTTTTCAAAACCTCAGGCTGTTAAACCCCCTACTGGGTTAATGTGGCAGAAAAAGACAAGAACGACACCAGCCAATGACTTTTTGTACAGTGCTGTATCTTGAGCATCTGGAAGAGAGAAAGGGAAACAGATTCTTTCAGAAAATCCAATTAGAGAGAGAAGGAAATATGCTTTGCTGAGAGAGAGGGAGGGAGGGAGAGAGAGAACAGGTTCTCCCCAGTGGTAAAAGTCTCAATATTGACAAAGGAAAATCCTATATTACTTTGACTTAGCTCAGAAAACCAGTGTTTCTAGATGTCTTCTCAGGAAACAAACAGTGCAGGTGAACAGGAAATTGTTTTCACCCACAATTCAATTTAGACAATAACAAATATGATGGTTTTAAAAACATCATGAGAGGGAATACAAAAGCTTTTCGTGATTCCTTCTAGAAGCATGGGAGCCACATTCTCCCTCTGACTTGTTTATCGATTTTGAATGAACTGGGGAATCTGGAGTGATTTGGGAAATCACCCTTCACTTTTAGGGACCACATCCTGTATGAAAAATAACCCCTACCCTTAGCTGTACAGAAGCTTTTCAGTTTAATGAAGTCCCATAACTAGTACAACCTTTCTGGAAGGAAGTATGGAGAAACCTCAAAGCACTCAAGCTAGACCTCCCATTTGATCCTGCAATCCCATTACTGGGCATCTACCCAGAAGGAAAGAAATCCTTTTATCATAAGGACACTTGTACTAGACTGTTTATTGCAGCTCAATTTACAATCGCCAAAATGTGGAAACAGCCTAAATGCCCACCAACCCAGGAATGGATTAACAAGCTGTGGTATATGTATACCATGGAATACTATTCAGCCATTAAAAAAAATGGAGACTTTACATCCTTCGTATTAACCTGGATAGACGTGGAAGACATTATTCTTAGTAAAGCATCACAAGAATGGAGAAGCATGAATCCTATGTACTCAATTTTGATATGAGGACAATTAATTACAATTATGGTTATGGGGGGAAACAGAGGGAAGGAGGGAGGTGGGTGGGGCCTTGGTGTGTGTCACACTTTATGGGGGCAAGACATGATTGCAAGAGGGACTTTACCTAACAATTGCAATCAGTGTAACCTGGCTTATTGTACCCTCAATGAATCCCCAACAATAAAAAAAAAAAAGAAAGAAAAAAAGAAAAATAACCCCTACCCTAGTTGTTGCTTAGCATTTCATCACACCTTGACTTTGTCTGTTAATCTGTTAAGTTGTCTCTTGTCCAGACCAAATACACTCTTGTGTATTAATAGCTCTTTGTGACACTATTTGTACAATTTACCTAGATTTAGAGGATTATAAATAAAACAACCTCCCCCTCCAGTTTTCCTCATTAAGGGGATCATATTGTATTAGAATATGCATTTCATTATGACATATTAGGTTTTATTGTGTTTATAACAACTCCAAGGGGGGGCATTCTCACAGCACTCGTGGAGGTAGTGTATTTCTGTATCTTCTTCAAATGCCCGGGGGGGTCCTCCTCATAAAATACTCACCCAGACTGATTTCTTCAAAAGTTTTCCCTGCACTCTCTTCTAGTATTTTTATAGTTTCATGTCTTAAGTTTAAGTCTTTAATCCAGTGAGAGTCTGTCTTATTTAATGGTGAACGGTGTGGGTCCAGTTTCAGTCTTCTACAGGTTGCCAGCTAGTTCATCCAGCACCATTTGTTAAACAGGGAATCTTTTCCCCACTAAATGTTTTTAATTGGCTTTTCAAAGATCAAATAATGGTAAGTAGCTTGGTTCATCTCTTGGTTCTCTATTCTGTTCCATATATTTACCTCTCTGTTTTTGTGCCAGTTCCATGCTGTTTTGATCACTATCGATTTATAGTATAGTCTGAGGTTCGGTAGCATGAGTCCTCATGTTTTGTTTTTATTTCTGAGTAACGTCTTGGCTATTTGAGGTTTTTTTCTGATTCCATATAAAATTAAGTATTATTTTTTTCAAGGTCTTTAAAGTATGATAATGTAGCTTTAATAGGGATTGCATTAAAATTGTATATTGCTTTGGGTAGTATGGACATTTTAACAATGTTGATTCTTCCCAGCCAGGAGCCTGGTATGTTTTTCCATTTGTTAACATTTTCGGCTATTTATTTTCTTAGAGTTTCATAGTTCTCTTTATAGAGATCTTTCACGTCCTTTGTTAGATAAACTCCCAAATATTTCATCTTCTTTGGCACTACTGTGAATAGAATAGAGTACTTAACTGTTTTTTTCATCTTGACTATTGTTGGTATATATAAAGGCTACTGATTTATGAATGTTGATTTTGTAATCTGAGACACTCCTGTATTCCTTGATTATTTCTAAGAGTTTTGTAGTAGAATCCTGGTGTTTTCCATATAGACAATCATATCATCTGCAAAGAGTGAACGTTTGATCTCTTCTGACCCTATATGGATACCCTTGATTGCCTTCACTTCCCTAATTGCAATGGTTAAACTTCCATTACAATGTTAAAGAGCAATGGATTGGGAGGCTGAGGCAAGAGAATCACTGAAGCCCAGGAGTTGGAGGTTGCTGTGAGCTGTGTGAGGCCACGGCACTCTACTGAGGGCCATAAAGTAAGACTCTGTCTCTACACAAAAAAAAAAAAAAAAAAAAACAAAAACAATAAAGAGCAATGGAGACAATGGGTAGCCTTGTCTGGTTCCCGATCTGAGTGGAAATGATTTCAATTTAATTCCATTCAATACGATATTGGCTGTGTGTATGCTGTAGATGGCCTCTATCAGTTTAAGAAATGTCCCTGCTATATTAATTTTCTTTTTATTTATTTTTATTAAACCATAGCTGTGTACATTAGTGTGATCGTGGGGCGCCATACACTTGGTTCATAGATCGTTTGACACATTTTCGTCACATTAGTTAACATAGCTTTTGTAGCATTTTCTTAGTTATTTTGCTAAGAAAATGGATCTTTACATTTCCACATTTACTAGGATTCACATATACCCCTGTAAGATGCACCGCAGGTGTAATCCCATTAATGCCCCTCCTTCTCCCTCCCTCCCCCCTCCCTCCCCTCCCTTTCCCCTTTCTAATTCTCTTAAGTGTTCTGATCATGAAGGAATGCTGGATATTATCTAAAGCTTTTCTGCATCAATTGAGAGAATTATATGTTCTTTGTTTTTTTAATTTGTTTAACGTGCTGAATTATACTTATACTTTTACGTATATTGAACCATCCTTGAGACCCTGGGAGAAAAGCAAATTGATCATGATGTATAATTTGTTAGATGTGTTGCTGGATTCTGCTTGTTAGGATCTTGTTGAATATTTTTGCATGTATATTTATTAGTGATATTCGTCTATAATTTTCTTTTCCTGTTGGGTCTTCTTCTGGCTTGGGGATCAGGGTGATGTTTGCTTCATACAACGTGTTGGGTAGTCTTCATTCTTTTTCCATATTTTGGAACAGGATGAGTAATATCGATACTACTTCCTCTTTAAAGGTTTAGTAGAATTTTGATGTGAAGCCATCTGGTCCCGGGCTTTTCATTTTAGGGAGATTTTGTATGGTTGATGCTATTTCAGAACTTGATATAGGGCTGTTCAACATTTCCACTTCATTCTGGCTAAATTGTGCAAGGTGAGGTGCTTCCAAGTATTTTTCAATTTTCTTCAGATTTTCATATTTCTGAGAAGAAAGTTTCTTGTAATATTCATTAAGGATTTTTTGAATTTCTGAGGAGTCTATGGTTATTTCCTCTTAGTCATTTCTGATTAATGAAATTAGAGATTTTACTCTTTTCTTCCTGGTTAGGTTAGTCAAAGGTTTATCTGTTTTATTGACATTTTCAAAAAAACAACTTTTTGATTTATTGATCTGTTGTATAATTCTTTTTTTTTTTTCAATTTCATTTAATTCTGCTCTAATTTTGGTTATTTCTTTTCTTCTACTGGGTTTTGGGTTGGAGTGTTCTTCCTTTTCCAGTTACTTGAGATGTCTCATTAAGTTGTTAACTTCCTCTCTTTTCATTCTCTTGGGGAAAGCTTGCAGTGCTATAAATTTCCCTCTTAGGACTGCCTTTGCAGCATTCCAGAGGTTCTGATAATTTGTGTTTTCATTGTCGTTTGTTTTAAAAATTTCAGGTTATCCTTCTTAATCTCATCTATGACCCAGCTATCATTCAGCATAAGGTTATTTAACTTCCATGTTTTTGTATGAATATGCAGATTCCTGCTGTTACTGAGTTCAACTGTTATTCCATGGTGGTCTAAGAAGATGCAAAGAATAATTTCTATTCCTTTAAATTTACTGAGGTTAGACTTGTGACCTAAGATGTGATCGATTTTGGAGTATGTCCCGTGGGCTGATGAGAAGTATGTGTATTCAGTTTTGTTGGGATGAAATATTCTGTAGATGTCTGCTAAATCCAAATGTTGGTTAGGTTTAATTTTAAAATTTCTTTGCTCAGCTTCTTATTGGAGGATCTATCCAACAATGTCAAAAGAGTGTTGAAATCTCCAACATTATGGAGCTGGAGGAAATCAAGTTGCTCATGTCTGTTAGTGTTTCACTTATAAGTTGAGGCGCATTCTGGTTGGGTGCTTAAATATTAATAATTGAAATCTCATCATATTGAGTATTACCCTTAACAAATATGAAGTGACCATTCTTATCCTTCCTTACATTTGTTGGTTTAAAGCCTATTGTATCTGCTAATAGAATTGCAACACCTGCTTTTTTCTGATTACCATTTGCCTGAAATATGGACGACCATCCTTTCACCCTGAGTCTATATTTATCTTTTAAGGTAAGATGTGATTCTTGTATGCAGAAAATATCTGGCCTGAGTTTTTGTATCCAGTCAGCCAACCTTTGCCTCTTTAGAGGACAGTTTAAGCCATTCACATTAATGGAGAATATTGATAAGTCTGGTAAAATTTGGGGTATTGAGTTTTTCAAAAGTCCAGTAGACATTTTTAATCCTTTCACCACTGTAGAAGTTGGAGTTTGATCAAAAGTTTCTGAATGAGTTTACTTTTGTGGTACAGGATTGGGCTTATCATTATGGAGGATAGTTCTGGGAATATCCTGAAGAGCTGGTTTGGTTATGGCAAATTTCTTCAACATGTGAATGTCATTAAAGTATTTATTTTAACCATCATAAATGAAACCCAGTTTACCTGGATATCGGATTTGGCATTGAAAGTTTGTTTGTTTTAGAAGATTAAAAGTCGATCATGTATTTATTTTTATGAAAACCTAGACCTAAAATTAGCTTTTAGCACAGCTTCTGTCCCTGGCAATAGCTTCTACAAGACTTTCTTAGGCCTTCATCTCCCAAAGGATTGGAATCAACCAGAGCCAGTGGTAGAGACCATCCCTCAGCCTGAATCTCAGGGAAACATGATGACAATGAATCTTGCCTACCTCTAGTTCAGCAGAGTGGCCCTCTTGTTAGACAATCTTACTTCATGACTTTACGATCAATCACATTTCTTCATACATGGGCCATGTCTCTTCTTCAACAAATCCTGATTCAGACATTTTCAAATAAATATCACTCAAAAAAATGGAGAACTTGATTTATTGTCATGTATTCAGTTTTGCAAAGGGTTTGTACTTATTCTTCCATCCTGGAATATAATACAGACATACATGGTCCTTTAAGCAAATTATATATGCCAAGGATATGAATATTGTGCATGTACATTGGCATAATAAATGGTTTTCATGAAATCAGGTTTTCTTCCATCTCTTTTTTTAAGAAAATCATGCTGTCTCAAACTATCTTCTCAGCATGCTGTTTTTCATAAAAATACACTTCTTAAAATGTACTAAATTGCTGAGGCTATTGCAAAGAACAATGGTATTTTAAGTGTTAAATTGTGATTCGAATGACAAGAATATTATTTTTTTTAAAGGGGTAACCAAAAAAGAATCATAATGATTGAAGAATCTGGTTAATTGGATTTTGGGTAATTGAAGTTTTATTGTACAACTGCGTTTTACACCCATTTTCTCTAAGTGGTTGTGAAAAGGGACATATTTTTCACCACAACTTTGTAAACTTCTGTTTTCTTATTTTTAAGTCTGTTTTGAAATGGTACTTAAGTATTCTTTTAATTTTTCACTCATGTTCTTTTTTTTCATTAAGTCATTTGTACACAAATCATGAATACAATTTTGTCATGATGGGATTCAATGTCTTGATTATCTGTAGAAATTGGAGTGCTTACATGCGACTAATTAACATAGTCTTCTGGTTTTACTGAAATAGAAGTATAAGACTTCCCAGTGTGATTGGACAAAAATTGCTTGAGATTTGCTAACTTGGATACATCTGACTTTTCAGGAGACATTGCTCTTTAGTCCTGTGAAATCTCAGCTCAAATGAATTGTGAAATTCTTCCGAGGCCTAGGTTCTGCTTTGAAAGACAAGAGATGTTTAGTCATGTGCTGGGGGTTCATGACTGCAATTCAAAACCTCTCCTAAGTTGTTATTCCAACTGTGGCAGAGTTAGTTAAGATGGTTCCAAGTTATTTTCATTCAAGGGTAGTTGTAAGATTTAATGTTGTTCTTCAAGAGCAATCATGAGTATGTTCTCTATGGAG
Organism: Nycticebus coucang; assembly: GCF_027406575.1. NCBI lineage: Eukaryota > Metazoa > Chordata > Mammalia > Primates > Lorisidae > Nycticebus > Nycticebus coucang. Next base: position 34,029,952 of record NC_069805.1, on the reverse strand, counting down.
GTTTTTAAAAGAATTGCCCTATTTTGAAATCACAAATTTTCCTCTTCTCTATCTGACTTTTAAAATGGGTGCAATAGTTCAAATTAGTTTGGAATTAGAAAACTCAATAGCCTAACCCCCAAATGGTCAGCTTTTGTGACAATAAGCCTGAATCACAATCATCCAGGCACATGTCTAGTAGAAGATACGATAGAACAGGCAATGCCTTGGAATCGATCTATTTTTTTTCTTATTACATCTCTGACAAGAATAAAAATATAATACTAGAGTGACATGAGGACATTGATGTTTTTTGAAATACCTTAGATTCTCACTTGAGGTTGAGTGGCGTTCTCTTGTCCTTTAATGGCATCTTTAATAGCAGGTGTCAATTAAAAGGAGTGGGCTAGTCTTTATAGGCAGTGAAAGGAATCAGAACTCCTTTTAATACGTCTGAATTTCTAACCAGTCATCATTGCCATTCCGGCAACAACCCTGTTGCCTGCATAAGAATGGAGGCTTACAGGAAATGTGATAGGCTGACAAAATACATGTACTAACAAGTCAACAGGATGGAAATTTTGGAGCCAACAGGGGATGATAATATTATAAAAACTACACAATTCCTCTCTTGACTGATGGGAACCAAGAGTACCACAATGGGGCAAATGCTAAGAGTGAGAATCCTGGAAGGAAAGACACTCTGAGTAACAACTCTAATAGTGGGAGAATGGAACAGGCAAGTCTCCAGGGTCTTTATGTAGTTCAAGAGTGTCATCACTTCCTGCAATAGAGACCTCCCTAGACTAGGAAAAAGAGAGGGCCTCATGTCGAGAGCTACTGCTATGATGGAAGAGTCTTCCCCAGGTGATAGAAAAAAGAGGGACCCAAAGTCTGGTGAGGATGAGGCATCAACGAGCTAGGGAGATGCAGAAGAATTAGAACTAGCTGGGAAAAATACACTGGGTGGGGACAGAAGTATGAACAAGGTTGCCACAAAGAGATAAAACAAGTAGTCAGAGCCACACACCATTTGGAGGACTACTCTGGAGGGGCAGCACTACCAAGCCAAATAGCAATAATACGGATGAAGAGACCAGTGATTGCCAGGTCAAAGGCACACCAAGTGGTGAGCGTTGTAGGACACATAAGAGCAAGTAGGTAAAGAAGGAGATCTCAGAAGGAGCAAAGTCTTGAAGGATCCCTTGAATGAAAAGATCTGCAATCCACTCACAAATGTCTCCAAGACTGTTTGTTTCAGGCCGAGACCAATTTTCCCATGAACCCTGAACAAATGACATAAAACAACAAGACAGACAAGGGCCTGACATGAACTATGTCTATTAGTCCACACTTACTCTCACATTTCTATACGCTCAGAACCAATACACACACTCATACACCACTCAACAGACTCAGAGGTTGATCAGACCCCCCACTTCCACCCAAATTCTGGGAACCCCAGATGGATCTTACCTTGTCTTGGACGTCTGCCTGTGTAAGTGCCTGTTCCTGCATGCCAGTTCCTCCCTGTGTTTGACTCCCTGAAGACTCATCAAGGGGACCTGGAGGATTAGCAGAAACCACCAGGTGCATCTGAACTCTCCCTCCCAAGGTGGTCTCATCCATCTCCACCAATCATCTTGACTAGATTCTCTGAGGCTGTTTTCTAAACTGTTAGAGAAAAGGCTCAAAAGCACCTGTGAATGGATAGGGGGGCATCCCACATGAAAAGCTCATCACTCAAGTTCAGAAAGGGTCCTAAGGTGTTCCTTGGAGAACTCTCTCTGTGGAAAAATATCCTTCAAATGTTTGAAAAGACAGATTAGGGGTGAGTCTGGTTTTGGTGATGAAAACACTATGTTGTAAAAAAGCAAAAGTACAAACTAAAATATATTAATTAAATGTATAAGACATAAATAGAACAGGAATGAACTAAATTATGTAATTTTGTGTAACTGTGGTTAGGGGTCCCCATCAGCATCCCAGTGTTCTGTGGGAGCCCCCAATGGGCCAATAGCTCAGTAACCCAGGGTTCCTGCTTCTGACAGGCCCAAAGCCCAGGAGTATGAGGTTACTGTCTCACAGGTTTACAGGACCAACCTCAGGCATCATTCTTGAGGATAGAAATCAAAGTCCCTTTTCACCTGCCCTCTGAACCCCAATTTCCCTGTGGACTGAGGCCACAGCAACGATGTCTCAGCAGCAGAATTGTCTTGTTGTCTCTGGCTGGGCTAAAACTCACCATTGGTTTTTCTTCCAGCATTTTCAGGGGTGGGATGCTCTACTGACACACGCTTCTGACAGTCTCTGACAGGCCAATAGCCCAGCAACCTGGGGTTCCTGTCCACAGCTCCATCCCCTTTGGCTTTCCCTCAGAGGTTCCTAAAGGCTCTACACAACTCACAACAAACAAATACAACAAACAGTTATATATTTTCACAGTGGTCTACAAGAACAAATAAGCACAACAAGAAATGTACACAACAAGTTGTTATACTCATGTTTGCAGACACTTGGCAGATACAGGTGTTTAAATTTCTTCCCTCCGGAGGTGGACTTTGGCAGAATTTATGAGTGATTGTCAGCTTTTCTCCTGATTGCACTGGGTATTATAGGTTCCCTGGAAAGTTTCCAGGGGGCTTCTAACGAAAGCTCACCCTGCAGGCCGCCTAAGTAGCGGCAGTGTCAGTGTCTGGAGAACCTCCCTGGAATCTCTATTATGTTATGTCCAGGAGTCCCCTCAAAGACCACACCACCAGACAAGTCAAATTAAAGAGGAGAACTTTTATTGAAGAGCCGGCTGGCAACTGCCCCAGTGTCTTAAAATGAAGTTTCTGAGTGCAACCCTGAATTGAGTGAGGCTCTGAATTTTAGAAGGCAAAACTTTTCCAGGGGTCAAGCATGCATAATTCCAGAAGCGAAAGCAACAGAGAGTGAGGTGTGTTAGTCAGTTTATTAGGCTATGATCACAAGAGCACTTAGTAATTTATTTTCACAAAAAAATACAATCTACAATCTCCTAAGGTAATGTAGGGAGGGGGACTCGCAGGTGAGGGTCAGAAACAACATGATCAGAAAAAGGGATAATCACCAAGGATATAATCACCAGTGTAGTTAGTAACTTACATCACTAACAATTTTAGAGGAGTGCATTCATAGTTATACAATGGAGGGACACAGAAGAGGAACCGGTTTTGAAGGTAATGGAACATAACAGAAAAAGAATAAACAGTAAAGTGGAGTCAAACTTGCTCTTTTAACATTCCCATATCATATACTGATGGCATGAAGACCACCTTAACACCAGAACATAGGATGTCGTACAAGTCTGCTAAAATGTGTACACAGAGGAGGTTCCACCCAAATAGAGAGTCCTTTAGCTTTCCCACAGTTATTCTGACTTTAGTTATTCCTACGGGTTTATTTGGAAAAAAAAAAATCAAAGCATTCATTTCTTTGTTGAAAAGTCAGTGGTGAATTGGCACAGAATTCTGTGTAGGTCATGGAAGGGAGGACTTCACTAAACTTTGAAACAAGTTGTATTCTTTCTGACTTCTCTAGCATATACTTGATATGAGAATAATGCCTTAACACATTTGCTTTTCCTCTGTGTAAGGATTTTCTAAAAAACATTCCGGAAAGCATTTTTTTATCAAGGCTCTACCATGAGTGGCTGTCCGTAATGGAGAAAAGCAGCGACAGACAGAAAATTGAAAAAATTAAAAGGTAATTATTTTAACATTTATGTCTCAAAAATTAATTTTATACCTTACATTTTATAATTTGTCTACTAAAAGTCAAAGTTATATTCATGGGCACCAGGTTAAAAGTTGGCTTCTATTAGCTTGTCACTGTCATTGTTTTCTCACTAATCCTATAAGCATGGAATGCTTGAACATTGTGCCCCTTCTGTGTACCTGACTTTTAATGAATAAAAAGAGCTATTATTAATTAATTCACTAGCTGTTATGTGGGTCACTATGAAATTTTTGAGAGACACAAAAATGAAGAAATGTAAAATCTCTACAGACAGAATCAAATGGAACCCTGCCAGAAACCCCAATAAGACTTGCAAATTGAAACTTGCATGGAAGAGTCAGAAAGGGGAGTCAACTGTGGTTTTTGGAAGTGAATTAATGCAGCATAACACAGGCTACAATTTATGATGTTAATTTTGGTAAATATCAAAGTAATTAAACAACTCTATTAATTCATGAACTGAAGTCATAGAGAGAAAATGACTTATTTCCTCTTCTCAAGAAATTCAGTTTGGGAAAGATAGATAAACCAAGAAATTACTGTCAGTGCAGTATAATCTGTCCTATAAAAGAGATATTTAGAGAATATTGTGGGATCAAAGCAGAGAATCACTCAGCTCAGCTTCTTGAGACATGTCAGTAAAAAAGGGAGTTGTACAGTGTCAGTATGATCACAAAAAGTAAATTGTTTCTTCTCATGCCAAGGGAAATTTTGGGACCAATTCAATAGTCCTTTCTTGGATATATCCTACATGATAAGAGAATAGAAAAGAAATGTTTATTTACTCTGACTAAAGAGTGTGCGTTCTGTGAAAATTCAGGACACTCATTATCATTTACGTGCATGTTATTGTTTAGTATAGATATTTTTCCTTGAACATCTTTTAAATATGAATTATATGCATACTTTTGGGGATTGTTGGAACATAGTACAGATATTGAAGATACCAGAAACTAAGCCATGTGGCATAATCATAACTCCACTTCCATTAGGGTTTGGTGTAAGCCATTTAGATAGCATCAAATTCTACATATTTGTTTGGTCATTGTTCACAATATCACTTATCTATATTTATAATACACATATCATTCATATATGTATTTATCCTATGTACCATTAAAAGATAAATATTTTTTAAAAGGCTATGTTGGCTCAGACCCTGTAGCTCAGAGGCCAGAATGATGGCCACATACACCGGGACTGGCAAGTTGAAACCTGGCCTGTCCCAAACAACAATAACAGCAACAACAACAAAAATAGCCCAGCATTGTGTTGAGTGCCTGAGGAGCTTCTTGGGAGCCTGAGGCAAGAGCATTGCTTAAGATCAAGGCTGTGAAGTTGCTGTGAGCTGTGATGCCACAGCACTCTACTAAGGGCGACATAGTGAGACTCTGTCTCAAAATAAATAAATAAATACATACATACACAAATAAAAGAAAGTGAGATAAAATAAAATATTATGTCTCTCATGAAAATATGAAATAAATGCATATCAATGCTTCTGGTTAAATTAATAATAAGGAAATCAGTAAGATAGTGTAGCCATCTTTATAGATTGCACATTATGAAACCTTATGTATTTGAACCAAATGGAGCCAGAAATACTGAAATAAATTTACAAAATGATGCAAATATTCCCCTTTCTACCAGAGCAAGGGTTCAGAGAAATCTGTTGACTCTCTACCAGACAGAGTTTTCAATTCTTTTGCCATGTTTTATGTACACTGCTAACAGTTATCTTCAAATGACAGAGATATAAACAGTCCTGGTTGTGAAAAGGCTTAAGGATCCCATAGTATCCCCAAAGCGTTTACTAGATGCCTTATTTTATATAGAATACACCCAGTAATCTTTTGGTCCATTTGAAAGTCCTGCATAATTCCTCATCAGAGGAATTATACTTCTATTCAGACTATTATGGTGAAGAAAGTCTTTTCTGTGATTTGTACAAAAGGAGTCAGACATGCTTGTTTTCCTCAGGTTGCAGATTCTTTTATTAAAAAAGCAACAATCATAAATATCAGCTTGTCCATGTTTTCTGAGTAGGAGTAATACATTATTTTGGTAAATAATCAGGTAAAACACAACTGTAGCCCAGAATGAAAGAGGGAAGAGGAGAGTGAGGAGAAGGAAGGGAAGAGGACGTGTGGAGGGTGGGTAATTGGTGGAACTTCACCTAGGGTGTATATTGCAAGGGTACATGTCAATCAATTAAGAGTAGAGTATAAATGTCTTAACACTATCATTAAGAAAGTGAGGTGAAAGTTATGTTAACCAGTTTAATGTAAGCATTCCAAATTTTACACAAAATCAGCACATTGTACCCCATAAACGCATTAATGTACCCAGTTATGATTTAATAAAAAAAATTGTTAAGAGATAAAAAGAGAGAGAAAAAGAAAAGAAAAAAAGAATCTTTTAGCAATTACCAAATGAGAATAGTAGAAAAGAAAGTAATGAAAACGTGACACATATGTAAAAAGTGATAGAAAGGAGGTAAGATTTGGCTCGGCATCCTGTTGCACAGTGGTTATGGCGCCGGACACACGCACTGAAAGATCCACGTTTGAACACGGCTTGGGCCAGCTAAACAATGGCGAAACACCTGCCAAAAGAAAAGAAAAAATGCCTGGGCATTGTGCCAGGTGGCTGTAGTCCCAGCTGCTTAAAGGGCTGGAGCAAGAGAGTACACCCTGAGCCCAAGAGTTTGAGGTTGCTGTGACAACTGACAACTGATACTGCAACACTCTACCCAGGGTGACATAGTGAGGCTCTTCCTCAAAAAAAAAAAAAAAAAGGAATGAGGCAATATTTGGAACAAAATCAACCACAGAAGATGGTGGAGCAGACAATGAACTCTCAGAATGGACCGGGTGGTCTTTACAGCTGGGATTTGGTTCTTCACCTAGAGACAGCATTTCTGTGTTGCCAGTTAAAAATAAAGGAGCAATTTAAAATTTTTTCCTCTTTTTTCCTTAATATAATTAATTAGTATTGACTTTAAGTGATAAAAATCCAACCCAAACCAGCTTAAGTCCAGAGAGCTATAAAATCGGCAGGAAACCCATCTTAGGCATAGCTAGATCAATGGGCTCAAACAATGCAAGAGGACCTGGCTTCTCTCCACCACACCCCTGCAGTCCCTTCTGTTGGCTTCAATCTCCTGTAACATGTGGTGGCACTTGGTAGCTCTTGGTTTACTTTGGGGTGGCAGAACAGCTGCCTCGGTGGCAGGCTGACATCTCTGTGGTTCCAGTCACCTGGTCCAGAGAGATGTCCTTGGACCAGAGGAACTGGTTCAAGGACATGCATGCAGCCCAATGGAGCCACTGAGAAGCAGCAAAGCATCTCAGTGCTCCATAGTGGTTCCCAGTGGGCTCCATGCTCATTCTGTTCTCAAAACAATTACTGTGGACAGGAAGAGTCAACACTCATCTCTGTAAAGACCAGTTTTGCATCTTCCAATCCTTAAGTAGGAATAAGGTCTCACCCAGACCATACGTACTAAGAATAGGATTGTAATGAAGTCCAAAGTTAAAAGGAAAAAGGGTATGGGTATTTTTTTTTTTTTTTTTTTGGTTAGGCAAATAACCCATATCTGCATACTCTCCTTTTCCTATCATTAGAAAAATAAATAGAGAATTAGCTGTTAGTCTCACATGCACTCGTTGGGAACCTGGGACAGAGACTGGCTAGTTACTTGCCAAACTCATTTCCTTTCCTCTCAAGCGCTTGGCCAAACTCCACTTCTCAGCTTCCCTTATAGCAAAGAATGCCCTAGTGACTGAGTTCAGCCCAACTGAGCAAGGGCGGAAGTCATGATAACCCCTCTCAGGCTGGGCCTGATACATCGTCCCAGGAGACCTCTCTGCTATTACATCCCCCAGGAGACCTCTCTAGGTAATTTCTCCCCTCACATTCTTTACCTTGGCTGAATGATGAGGACTCTAGGGATGAAGGGGAGGACAAAACCACAGGAGTATAAGAAACTTGATTCCTTGAGTGACCACACAAAAAGCCACTCCGTCAGGAAGTGTGCTGTGGAAACAGAACTACCCCACATAAGCATGAAGTAAAGTTATTTTAAGTCACAAAATTTAGAGTTTGTTCCAGCAGCTCTTCTTAGCTTGTTAAATGGCCTTGTGGAACTTGGCTTGTTGGGTGTCTGAAAACATGATACTGTGTTAAAACATCTCTCTTCCTCCACATTAAACAAATCATAAAGGGGATCGACACACAGGGATGTATATAAATGGCATGGAAGTAAGGAAAATTGGAAAGACAAGGAGCTTGGGGAAAAAATAAGGTAGATTTCTTATGACCCAAGGTTCAAGGAAAGTCACGTAGAAATGAACAGGGACTTTTGGAAAAAGGTGATTGATAAATACACAGTCCACATGCCCACCTCCATGACAAGAAGATGGGTGCCGTTAATTAATTATCAAGAGGCCACAAATACAACACCAACAAGAAGAAAAAAATAGCTAATGAAAAAAAAAAATAGCTAATGTTGCAGTAAGAATTGCCTTGACAAAAGGTGCTCTCTTGTTGTTGACCACATTTCCACTATAGCCACTGGGAATGAAAACTATAATTGGCACTTTTATAAAAGACAATACATAAGAAAGGTGAGATGAGCGTACTAGGGTTGTGGATACAGGTCCCTGTAGTTAGGAAGGAAACACTTTTTAAAAAAAGAAGAAAAACGTTTGCAAAACATAGAGAACAAGAGGAATTAGCTGGTATTCTCACATGCACTCATTGGGAACCTGAGACAGAGACTGGCTAGTTACTTGCCAAACGTGAGGGTTAGTGTAGGATAATATTTAGAAACAAACTTATCCTACATCAAGCACACAAAGTAAATTCAGTGTGAGTTTAAAATGACATGCTTTTCTTCCAGAGGCTTAAGACGCTTGGACCCCCCTGGGTTACTCACAGAGTTAGGCTCTTTGGAAAATTCCTTAGGCCTTTTCTCTGAAGCAGTACACCCCGTGAAGCCTGAGATCCAAGGGCATGCGGCCCTTCCTCAGAGATATGGGCCAGAGGGTTGACATATGTTAACAACACACTGTCAGAGGTCTATAGGTGCTCTGCCCTGAAGGAAGGTCACAGTCGTTACTTCATACTGAGTAAACTGAGTGAATGCTTGAAGATAACTCTGTTCCCCTATAGCTGTTTTTGTCTTTGTGCCCTGCTCAGAAAACTAGTCACTGTTTAGAGGAAGAGATTTACTACACAAGTGGTCACATTGATATGGTAAATTTCCTTTCAAATTCAAATTCAGCTAATAGATAATGGATTAGGTGTGTACCTGACTGGAAGAGTATAAAACTTAAACGTGGAATAAAGAATTTTGCTATATGCCATCAAACGGTGTATAGTCTGTTTCTTGACTTAATAATTACAGGAGCGAGTTTACACCTACAGCAAAGCTGCTGCTTGTTCGCACCTCGGTTCACGCAACAGTTAGTGGTACTGATGAAGAACAATGCCTTATCTGGCAGGGCCTGTGGCTCAGTGAGTAGGGTGCCAGCCCCATATACCAAGAGTGGTGGGTTCAAACTCAGCCCCGACCAAACTGCAACAATAACAACAACAAAAATGCCTTATCAAAGGAAAAGTTAAGAGAGATTATCTTAGCTGTGAATTTAACAGGAAGGATGTTTGATTATGTTGAGAAGTGGAGAGGAATTTATGCTCACATACTGCTTCAAGGAAATAGTAGCACAAGTCTCCCACAATGGAACCTTAAGAGAAAGGTTATACTCTGAAGCATGGATCATGACAGTATGTTTATTAGAAATGAAAGAACATCACAGTGGGGGGGGGTAGGGCTTTACCTTAAATATCTGTTCCTGATTCTGCTAGGTATTCAGGATAAATCTATGTTATCTGTAATTCTATACCAGTATGTTTAAGAGTAGATGTGATCTTTTTTTCTTTATGATTTTTTAAATTCTCCTTACTTTTATAATATAGACAAACAGAAACTTTAAGTAAGCTTAAGTAAGAAAAGATTGAGACAAGAACAAAAAATTAGCGGTTAAAAAAAAAATCAATTCTGGAGTCAAAGAACCTGGTTCAGATCCCAAGTCTGTTACTTACCAGCTAAGCTGAACAAAGGACTGAATTTCTATTTGCCTACGTAAAATAGAGATGAATAATACCTATGTAGGAGGGTAAGATGTTTAGCAAAATATCTCAAAAACAGTGGCCACTAGGAATGTATTAGCTTCTTCTACTATTATCTTATTTCTTATACCTTTTCTAGTTTTTCTTCCAGAAAAACCAGCAGGAGGGGGGCAAAAAGGAAGTCACATTATTGAACAAGAAAGAAACATCACACATAGTCACAGAATGTTAGAGAATGCTAGATATTCTCCCAATCGTTTCTTTTCCTTCCTGGAAAATATAGCTAGACTATATTTCTTAACCTCCTAGCCTCCCTTATTACAAGATATACCTATGTACAACTGAGTTCTGGGCAGTGGAATTCACACAAAATAATATGTACCACTTCCAGGTATGGGCAATCAATACCTTCCCAAGCCCTCTTTCCAAGGGCTCGATGTAGGTAAGCTCAGTGACCCTGCTGAAGATGGCGAGGGCACAGGATGGATGCACGCAGGGTGTCCAAATTACACCTTGAAGGAGTGCTGCCATGAGCACACATTTTGGGACTTCACACAAATGAGAAATAAATGTATTTCACATCTAAGGCAGTATATTTTTAGATTCATTTTTTATAGCTGTTAAGTGATCCAATCTAATACAGCCAAGCTTTTTACCTATCATCTCATGTTTAATCCTTATCACGATGTCTTGAAATAGATGTTATCCCAATTTTACAGCTAAAGGAACTAAAGCTCACAGAAGTTAAGGAACCATCTTACCCAATATCGTGAATGCAATAAATGATAGGGCCAGATTTGGATCAATCTGCTCCAAAACTCATGACTTTCTAGTCTGCACACAGCCCTGACATGTGGAAAGTGGCCTCTCCTTCCTCACTCATTTACCCCTTCACTTCCCAACCGGTGATACTTGAGTCCTTAAACCCAAATTTCTTTTTTTTTTTTTGTCCCCCATCTGTATATCTACTTTGGGTGATCCAGGCTGATGTCTCCCAAGCATATTTATCTTTTATATCTCATTCCATCCACATATGAGTCCATGACAGGGAAACAGTTCAACTTAGTCCACCCATTATGGGAGACGGAATTGTAGCAGTTTTGCAACTGGCCACAGAATCAGAGATAATGAATAGTAGAGCAGAGGAAAGGAGAGGGAAAAAAAACTCCAACCTGCAGGAGCTGTACAACATAATCCACTGGAGTACGTAAAAACATCAGAACTTGTTTCATAATTATTTGCTTTGTCCATCCTTTAGTTTCTTTTTCTGTGTTTTATAAACATGTAAGATGATATGTTAATTTATAAACAAATGTTATTGATGTATTGTCAGATTTTTTTCTGATAGTAAATAATAAAAACACGAGTAACATTAAATTTGGGCAGTAAATTCCTACTTCTTTGCTTCCTTCCCCAAATTTAAAACACTGCATTATGGAAAACAAAATGACAAAAACAACAAACAAGTCTGTAGAGACATCTCTCTGCCATCACAGGAAATGGATTAATTCAACTAAAATCAAGTGAAACCAAGTTTTTACAAAAGATTAACTCCTTTTGATAAAAATGGAGATTTAAACTAATGTATATTATACCTGGGTCACTACAAAAGTGTTGAGACAGACTTGTGTTATGGTCCATTATTTCACTTCAAAGAAACACAGTCAGAGTCCTTTCTGATTCACCTGTGCAAGCTTCAACTTGGTGGCTTACTGGCGTTCCTGGCAGGGATTCATTCCTTTCTGTCCACACAGATCTTATGTATCTATATATCTCAAAACTTTTGTAATGACTCAACATCTCTGTCTTCAGATATAACAAAAAAGAATCCAACACGTTGTAACCGTTGTCAGACATACTTTTGTAGAAAAGGCACAACTATAAAGGGAAATTTTCTGCTGAGAAGCTTAAACAAATTACTTACATATTTTTTAAGACCTAAATTGAAGTAACAAATACCCTGTGTACATTTCATAAGAAAAAAACATGCAGCCAAAAGATTTAGTGTTCAGAAGGGGGAAAAAACCAGAAGACCTACTTCTGTCACTTTTTTTGTTGTTGTTGCAGTTTGGCTTTTGCTGAGTTCGAACCCCTCACCCTCTGTCTATGGGGCCGGCGCTCTCCTCACTGAGCCACAGGAGCCACCCAGAAGACCTACGTCTGAACAAAAAGGACAGAGAAGCAGGTAAAATAAATGCATGATAAAAAGTCTAACAACATTCAAAAGGCTTGTTGGCTGATCACTTTTAATCACCTGCCAATATGAAAGGACTAGGAAGAGTTGGTGAACTGACTCCCCAATGACATGAAGGTCCTCTAGTCTCCACACAGCGCTGCCATGAAGGAAAGGAATTGAAGTGTTGTCATAAAGGCTGCAAATAAAGAAATCTACCTCTGTGGAAATTTTCATGTGGCTCTGACAGGCAGCCTTTAACAACAATTCACTTCTCTTAGAATCTTAGCCCCTAATTTAAAAGGTCAGTTTGCTCATCCTTTCCAGCAATCTCATAGGGTTCAGATTGAAAAAATAATGAGGTTTATCATCAGGATCTCTCCTCACCAAGACAGGGCAGCTGAAGCCAGTTTAAACAAACAAATCCACAGTGATTTTTATAAGGCTGCAAAAATAACATTCTCATGGGAATTGCCTTTGCTCCTTAGCAATCTTATCTACTTCAGTAATCCGTTGCAGAGTTTTCCACAAAGTCTTGAATGAAACAAGATGAAGATAGCAAGAATAAACTTACGGGCAAAATGTTAACCTTCCCGTGACTGCTGCCCAAATCACCTCAAGGTGGCTGCCCCAGGAGGCACACCGTTCTTTTTCACTATCTCAGGAACAAACTTGCTAATCAGCCCGACTTGAAATGCTACTGGGTGGATCTGCTTGCTCGAAAATTTACGGTCTTTTCTCTCCTGCCCCACTCCCTAGAGGGCATGAACCAAAAACTTCAAAATGCAAAACTGCAAGCGTCACGTTGCAGGTTTGTTTCCAACAAATCAGGTACATGGCGTTATTTGTTGAAATACTACAGCTCCCTCCACAGTAAACTAGCGGGTCTTCCCGTGCAATTAAACGACAGTTATACTGACAAACATGTCCCCGCCCCTATGTTGACGTCAATAGGAAAACTGGAAAAAGTTCCACGAATATTCCTCTCAGGAACTCCTCCTTACAAACAAATCTCCAGCCACACCTCAAGATCCAGCCCACCGTCCTCCAAGCCGACCGCACACCCGAGGGGATCCGTCCCATTGATTCGCCCTTCACAACCTCCGCAAGCCTTTTCGCTCCAAATTAGAAACCCAGGGCAGCCACCAAAAGCCTGATCTTCCCCTAGCGCGAAGCCGCGTCCTCGCAGGAGCTCCGCTCTGCTGCAAAAAGCACCAGACTCCCCGACTGGTTCAGAGAGATTCAGGAGCCCACGTCCTCCTACCCTCACCTCCACACCTTTCATAAATAGTAAAATGTATACACAAAGCACAAAGAGGAAAGGCACGACGGTTTTGAGTCCTCCGTTCGAGGAGAGCGAGCGAGCGGACTGGTGTCTGCGGGGAGCCCGGCGCACAGCTAGCAGTCAGAGTCCGGGGAGACCAAGAGGTTGTCGTTGCCTCTCCCAAGAAAATGGAAACCCCCGCCCTCCAGAAGTCGTTGGAAATGCATGCCACCCCTATAAACTTCCTCCACAGGGTCGGGAGAAACCCGGTACAAGGGCGGGAATCCGATCCCTGCGACTAACCGCTGTACCCCCGCGCTTAGCACCGAGCCTGCCACCCGGTGAGCACCCCCAAAACCAGTCTGCTTCAACGCGTCTCCTTACAGCACGGCTGTGGGCTCCTGCCTCCCCACCCCCAAGTCCCTTCAAACCTCAGCCCAACTTCACCCTCCTCTACTGAGAGCTCAGCCAGGCTATCAGAACCCCGGGAAACCTTAGAAAGAACGCCCGCGAAGAACCGCGCGCCAGGGTTGAGGGCTCACGGAGAGGGAAAAATAGCCCGGACCAGTTGGAGGAGCTGATTTTAAGGGTTCCCGAAGCATTCTGGGTTCTGGGTTCCTTGTTTTGTGACTGCCTCGCAGTGCAACAAACTTATTTTCTGATTAAAAAGGAAAAGAAAGGTCGCCGTGGGTGACTGTGGCGATGTTGGGCTCCTGCCTCCTCCTGGGTTCAGGGCGCCCATCGACCCATCTTAGCTGTGGGGCTCAGGGTGCCACGGCCCCACAGCCGCTGTCCAGCGCTGTAGGAGGCAGAGCCCTGGGAAGTCCCCTGTCCTTCTGGCAGCCCGCGAGGACCAGATCCTTTACCCCAAATCCGCAAGCCGGGGCGCCCGGGGCGCCCGCACCGGTGCCGAAGCTGGCTCGGACAGCGCGCCTGACTTACCTCAGCACCGGGCCAGGGAGAGCCCCTGGCGCGGCACAGGCACAGTCCGAGGGTCCCAGTGTTGTGGCGAAAGCTACCTACTTGCGACCAATCCCGGTGTTCAACCCAGTGCTCTGTCTAGTGCGGCGCTCCCCTCCCCTCTTGGAGCTCCCGGCGGCTGGAAAACCCGACGCGCCGAAGTTCAGGCTGCCGGCTCCTCAGCCGCGAGGAGGGGGAGACACGTGGGGAGGAGGAGCGGCTCCAGGAGGGCCGGAGCCCGCGCGCCTTCGAGCTGGGCATGCTCAGTGCGCGCCCGAGGGAGGTGCCTGGGCGCTGCACCTGCCAGGCGCGGCCGGGGGAGGCGGACCCCCGTCCCCACCCGCGAAACTGGAAAAGGGCTCCTTGTTGATCCCCAGGCTGGTGGCGACCATCAGCCTGGTTCCCGTACAGGGACGTAGAAGGTTCCATAGAGGGTGCTGCTTCAGCGGCTGGGGATAATATTGAGGCGATGTCGCCTTCCTTTGCAACCTGAGTATGGGCACAAGGAGGCGCGACCTGCCCGGGTACCTAAACCTCTGGCCTCCGAGAGACGCGGAATTCCGGAGATCGTTCAGGCGCTCTTGCCAGGGAAACAAATATTTCTGCTTCTAGGCTGCCAAGGCTGAGCCGGGGTTTGGGTGGGCGGGTGGCACTGAACTTGAGAAGCCTGGAGAGGGAGCTTTCGAAAGGTTTTACCTGCCTGTAGTCAGGCAGAAGACTCTGTCAAAGAGACTGCGTTACCGACGCAGAGACTCACACACAACACAACTGTACTTTCAAGTTGGAATGTGTGTGCGCCAGAGGAAATGGTTGCGATAGAATAGGTACAAGGATCAATTTGTGGTGTGTGTGGGCATATTGAAAGCCTTGTTATTGAAAAGTATGTGCTTTGGTTGAAGACGTTGCCACGGACATTCTACAGTATGAATCTGTTACCTTGCAGAAATGGCTCCCTTCACCCCAACTCCAAAACTCAGGGTAATGGTAGAGATTGGCAGCGATGCCACAGCCCCTCACCAGCGCTGTAATAAGTGACTCTGACAGGCGGAGGAAAGCCAACCCAGTGGAACTCATCTGGAATGCATTTCCAGCAATCCCCAGAGGAACCGGGGCTTCTTTTCTCTGGGAAAAAGCCCCAAGGGTTTTGCTGAACACGAAGGTCTTCCTGCTCATCGCTCAGCAGTTCAGAGCTACATAAACAACTTCTGACCATTTACATAATCATGTAAACCTACCCTGACATCTCCATTATGCGGAAAAGATGTTAACTGGAAAACTATTTTTCAACTACTGTAGTAAGCAAACCTCCAACTCCTACAAATGATGTATATGCAGTAGTCTTGTTAGTTCACACAGTGTCAGCTTTGTTTTGCGTTTTGTCTTCTGTGTGTTTATTTATTTTTTAGTTTTTTATTTTTTTGTAGAGACAGAGTCTCACTGTACCGCCCTCGGGTAGAGTGCCGTGGCGTCACACGGCTCACAGCAACCTCCAACTCCTGGGCTTAAGCGATTCTCTTGCCTCAGCCTCAGGAGTAGCTGGGACTACAGGCGCCCGCCACAACGCCCGGCTATTTTTTGGTTGCAGTTTGGCCGGGGCTGGGTTTGAACCCTCCACCCTCGGCATGTGGGGCCGGCGCCCTACTCACTGAGCCACAGGCGCCGCCCCTGTGTGTTTATTTTTAATTAATTAATGTTTCAAAATTCCTGTTCGAGAACTGGGCAATCACTCTGTTTGATCAGACGTGATGATAGGTATTGTTGAAATGACTCTCATGACTGCTGAGATTAGTGCTAAGGAGAGGTGTGTTGTCATTTTATTTTCCAGATTTCCAGATTACTTAAACTTGAAGATTTTAAGGCTTTTTTCCCTCTCCTTGTCTGATGTGTTGCTCTAATACAAGCAATTTATAAAACTGGAATGTTGGTAATATGAGAGTTTTCCATGGTAAATAACTTCTTAAGATAAATAGTTTCCACTCCATTTGAAGGCTTTTATGCTCATGCCAGAACCATGACTTATACTATCTGTACTGCGACATTTTTTAGACTGATTATTTTTCTGCAGCTAGTTAATTATAAGTAAATATATATATAATTTTTTTTTTTTTGTGGTTTTTGGCCGGGGCTGGGTTTGAACCCGCCACCTCTGGCATATGGGACCGGCGCCCTACTCTTTGAGCCACAGGCGCCGCCCTATATATATAATTTTTTTAAAAAAGTGTATTAAAAATGCCTACCCAAGAGTTCTCCATAAGATATTCCTGGGGAATAGTCATACTTTTTTTTTTTTTTTTTTTTTTTGTAGAGACAGAGTTTCACTTTATCGCCCTCCATAGAGTGCTGTGGCGTCACACAGCTCACAGCAACCTCCAACTCCTGGGCATAGGCGATTCTCCTGCCTCAGCCTCCCCAGTAGCTGGGACTACAGGCGCCCGCCACAACACCCGGCTATTTTTTTGTTGCAGTTTGGCCGGGGCCAGGTTTGAACCTGCCACCCTCGGTATATGGGGCCGGCGCCCTGCTCACTGAGCCACAGGCGCCGCCTGGAATAGTCATACTCTTAACATACTCAGGGAAAGGGTGGTATTTTAGACTGGACACAAAATTTCAAAGAATAAAGTGAATACAGTAGGCTGTCACATTCTTTCACTAGAACTATAAACTGAAGCAATTTTCAAAGTTTTATGAAGATTTCAAGCAAATTCCCTTAACTGTATTTCTAATTTTTAAATATAAATATTTTCTTTTCATTCTTCCCATTAACCTTTATTTTGTATTTACTATATTCCAGATACTGTATTCCGGTAGGTTCTGGGAAACTAAAGATGACCAATATTTGCTCCACAGTTCACCAGGGAGTTAGGAAAATTGTGTATCTGGAGAGAGATTTTGGTTGTGTTGGGATTTGAGTCAAACATAATTTGGGAGGACTTTTTTTTTCAGTCACACTCCTCCACAGATCAGATGCAAAACGTATCAGTACTCCCCCCAAATTTCCCCCAGAACAGACACCAGTTTAAAATGCAACCAATAATCCAGTCCCTTTCTTCCATCCTGCAGGGAAGAAGCAATGCTCAACTGTCACCTCTGCCAAGAAAGAGAGGCTCTCATTGAAGCTCGCAGGATTGGAGAGTGTTCCTAATAGAATCATCCCCTGCCAGAGGATGGAAATGGTTTATTTTGAGAACACCATCCTTACACGTGTGTCCTGACATATCTGGGACCCTGGCTGGGTGTCAGTTTCTTGCTCAGAGAACCTATGATTGGGATTCTCTGGAGGAAATGTTCCAAACGAATTAATTAATGCCACCAGCGGAAAGTTCAATACCACTGCACTGAGACCCAGCTCTGTATCAGTGCATGAATGAATTACCAGTACTCATGTAATTTGCAAATAATCATCATTATAATGCAATAGAAAATTTCTCTAGCCCATTGAAACTGAACAATAGCTCAGCAGAGAGCTGCAGGAAGCCCACCACACCTTCCAAAGTATCTATTGACAGACCTATGTGAAGTTTTACCTCCAGGTCTTTTAATAAGAGAGTATCTGTGTGGACACAAGGTCACCTCTTTGATGCATTAAACCAATTGAATGAGGTCTGATAACTCTTAAGGGAAATCAACGCTGAAAATGCTTTTGACTTTGGGGAGACATGGATGGAATACTTCATCAGATTTTACTCAGCATGCAACAGTTCTACACACTCCACAAAGGGCATGCCTCAATCCCTTCCCCTTCCCTTCCCTTCTTTATTCCATCTCCAAACAGCCTGGGGATTTAGTGGATGTGGATTTAATATAAGAGGTGGAAAGAGGAAGAGTATCATAGAAAAAGAAATATGCCTCTTCTGATCACAACTAACTTGATTTGATTTTCTCCCTATTCCTGGCATGCAGTGGGATTGAACCAAATCCATAAACACCACCCTCTTTGTTCTAAATAACTTGAATAAGGTCATGGACTGGCAGGGATGACTGTCAGATAGTCTTATATTAGCTATATTATATATATTCAGATATATATATATATATATATCTTCAGTTGTAAGATACATGTTCCTGTATCTTATCCCCATTTTTTAAACATAGCTTCAAATTTGCTTTAGTCAAGTCGATAAAGCAATGATTTTATAAAATGTGTCAAGAAAACTTTGCATTGAGATTCGAAATGGAGTACAATACAATAGAACTTAAGTAGGGATTCCAGATCAGCGTTCCAAAGCTCCTCCCCTATGCAATTGTTTTAGGTGACTTATTGAAGCTTGAGCTTCAAACTAAGGACATCAGAATCATAATGGCCGCTTAGTGGGATAATGATAATTAGCACACAGAAGCACAGTTAATTGCCATGAAGGTTGTGACACAGACTGACAGATTGAGTCAAAGTAAAATAGAATTATGATGCCTCAGCCAAGATGCCTTTATAAACAAGGCTGTGAGACTCCAATTCAAGTATAATAAGGTGGAATTAGGAATCAGTTTTTCTCTCATCCACCTTTTTCCAGATATATTGGATTATTTACACAAAACCTGAAAATAATAACTCAAATGGTCTTTACTTTGCAGAAGTATTTACAGTTGATATTCCTTGTTCTCACTAGTTAAGTTCTATAAAGTCACTTCAGACACAATTGCTCCAGGGAAATTAGAGGGTTAGGTTCCTAACAGCCTCTGGGTGACAAGATTTTTTTGTCAACCAATAAAGACAGTTTCCTCAATATATATTTTTGATTGATTAACATTGAGCTCATGGCTTACAGCATTGTAAGTAACCCTTGCCTGAAGAAAACTTATCTAAGATACGCGTTTTCACTGTAAGGCACATCACAGCTTTTTGTGGTTAGGAACACTAGACAGCACTCCAGTACTATGCATGAGGACATTTTAAACATCAAAATCTCAAATAAAACAAAAAAACCCACAAAAATTGGATAACTGCTAGATATCCTGCAAAAAGCAAACTTTTTTTTTTAATATGTCTAAAGCAAACTTAACAGTGTGAGAACTGAACAAGAGAGCAGACAATCACTCTGTTTGATCAAAGCTGGGAACGTGTGTATTGGGCAGCTTAAATTTGTAATTTCTCTATGTGTATCTACAAGTGTCTACTCTGGAGCCTTCACCATTGACTTTGAGGTTAGAAATAAATTTGAGCAAATGGGCAAATTCACAAAATACGGATCTCCAAATGATGAGGATCAATTATACCAAATGTCTCCTTTACATGGCTAGCCACCTCAGCCCAGATCTGACAGGGATTCATTTATGTATACACAATTTACATGCAATCATTTTAGGAAGACAGTATTGTGGGAATAAAAGGTATCTTTTATACGGTCTTCTGCCAGCTTCCTCATATAAATTGCATGCCACAATCACATGAGAATTTTTTCTACTTCAGAAAACCTCAAGCGGATTTTGGTGATTTTATTCTCGCTGATCAACTTTGTAATTCATGCACTTGTTCACAAACTAGGACAGTTTCAAGAACTAAAGGAAGGATTATAAAAAAAGAGAGAACTTAGTAAAGTAAGAAGTGTGTGTTTTTAGGAATTGAGAAAATTTGAGTTCTAATCTTGGCCCCCAAAACAACATGATCTTAGATGAAAAATACAGATTGACAATTACCTGTACAGAGGAAATCAAGCTATGGATTATAATGAGTCAGGTTCTACATATCAAATTTTTTACTCTGTTATGAAGACTTTGAAATTAAATGGTTTGTATATGCATTCTTTGAGCATATTGTTAGAAATTCAGATTTGAGTGGCTAAGCCTGTGTTAGGAGGTCGATAAGATACCCTCCTACCCTGCCCCAGGCTGGACTTGGTGACTGACAGCTGTAATCAGAGCACTCTGGGAGGCCAAGGTAGGTGCTTTGGTGAGCCCACAATTCAGCCTGAGCAAGAATGAGTACCTGTCTCTCCTACAAGTAGAAAAACTAGCTGGTGTTGTGGCAGGTGCCTATAGTCACAGCCACTCACCTGAGGCAAGAGGATCACTTGAGCCCAAGACTTGCGATTGCTGTGAGCTATCAGAATGCCACGGCACTCTAGCCTGGGCAACAAAGTGAGAATCTGTCTCCAAAACAAACAAACAAAAAAAAGGTGCTCCCCACCCCCAGTGATTTGTGGCTTCTGATATTTGTGCACTTATTTAATTTCTTTCCTTTTATATGTTGACTAGACTTATTATTCACTGAAGGGATGGATATCACATCCACGATGGGCTTGCACAAAGACTGTGACTTCCATTCTGAGTGCTGTCTGTTTCTCTCTTAGAATGGCAGCTACCATGTTGGAAACATGCTCCAGTAGCCACATTGCAAATACCAAGGCCTGCCAGCAATCATATGAATGAGATTCAAAGTAGATATTTTGAAGTCTACCAACAGCTCACAAGGAAGCAGATTTTATAGTCCCAGTAAAGCCTTGAGGTGATTGAATCATTGGCTGAGTGTTTGATTGCAACTTCACGACTGTTAGCCAGAAGCACCCCATTAAGCATAAATAGTATGTATCCTCCAGAACAACAAAAGCATTGCGTAATTAATGCTTGTTGTTTTAAATCCCTATATTTCATGGTAATTTATTTACATAGCAATAGATAATTTATACTTCCCCCAAGATATTTTGATATGGACATTTTACAAATAAGCCAATTGATTTTGACTCAGCTGGTTCATAATCTACTCTTTATTAAGCCCTGGAATTTGGAACTACAAAGAAATCAAAGAATTCATCAAATCATATATCTTTTAATTTTATCTCAAACAACTGATGCCTCTATTTACATAATAATAATTACATATTTTAATATTTTTCATTTTTATATACTTTTGGGGGGCACAGAGTCTCACTATGTCACCCTTGGTAGAGTCATAGCTCACAGCAACCTCCAACTCTTGGGCTTAAGAGATTCTCTTGTGGGTGGCGCCTGTGGCTCAAAGGGGTAGAGCACCGGTCCCATATGCTGAAGGTGGCGGGTTCAAACCCAGCCCTGGCCAAAAAAAAAAAAAGAGATTCTCTTGCCTCAGCCTCCCAAGTAACTAGAACTACATATATACAGTTTTAGTATCATTTTTAAACACAATGTGTCCTGCCTTTTTCCCCATCACTAAATCGTTTTCTATGCCCTAATTTTTTAAAACTGCTGAATATTTCTTTTCAGAATATACTTCAAATTACTTAAGAATTTCTATTATTGAGCATTTAAATTGCTTGTGTTCTGTGATAAATAACTCACTGATAAATATAGTGAAATGAAATTTTACATATATCCTTAATTTTTTCCTTAGAATAAATTCCTATAATTTGAGCTCTTAGGTCAAAAACAATTTTGCTTATTCTTAATTATTAGATTCTTTTATTATAAACAGCTGTAATCTTCAACAATTAGAAGAGATAGGGGAGGGTTCTAGGCATTATTCCCAATACCCTCAAAATAATGTGGTAAATGTTAATAAAAGAAAATTAAGGGTAAATTCTTCACATGTAACAACATAGCATACAGTTTAAAAAAAAAAAGAATAGTTATTCATGCTCTAAGCTCAATAAAGTCCCAACTCTGTTATTATGGAATTTACAGTAGTGCTTTGAAGGAAACATTCACCAGAGGCAAGAATGTTGCAAGGGCAGGATTGAATTAAAGTCTTAGTTGGAGTCAGGTAACAAAATCCTCTGGAAATTTCTCAACACAAATCTGATTAGAATCATAAGCGCAGAGCAGCGTTTCTAAGAATGTTGGGCTGTTGCACTGACAAGATTCTCATGCTATACTTTGCAAAGCCCAAACTCACTGAGCCACAGTGCTAACCAAACCTTTGTCTTAAACACCAAGCGTTTCACTAGGGAAAATAATCATTCACCAGCAATAATAATCATCACTGTCTTCAGTTATGCCAATTAGCAAAGCTTCCACCCTTCAGTTCTATCCAGTAGATCCTTGATATTAAATACAGTGAATTTAATCTTAGGGGAGTTTTTGATAAGAAGCCTATAGATGCAAACCGTAATTCTGACCTCTGAAATATGTATTCTGGATTAGAGAATTGCAAATGTTAACCAGTAGCAACACTAGTATAGGTTAAACCCAACACACCCAAAAACACGCACGCAGCCATCATCCATACTTCACACTAGATAACAGTTTTAATTAAAGTAAACATTATATGGAAATTTATACACATTTTAAATATGAGATCTATTCATTTTGCCAAAGTTTGCACCAATTTGCTCTTTCATCACCGTTTTCATTGCCTACTTGCTAAATATTATAATTTTACTTATATCTTTTCTCATTTGTGGCCATGACATGTTTTTCTTTTCCATTTCTTTTATTACGAGTGAGATGAAAGTTTTTTGTAAGTTTTTGTGTTACATGCATTTTATGAATTACCTCTCTGCATTCTGTGTTCATTTGTTTGCGTGTTCATTTTCATACTACAGATTAGTCGAACTTTTCAGTATATTTAAGATAATAAACTTTTATCTATTGCAGATTTTCTTTGTATTTTCCTTAAACTTCAGAAATATTTGGGCCTGGGCACAGTGGCCCATGCCTATAATCCTGGCACTCTAGGAGGCCGAGATGGGTGGATTCCCTGAGCTCACAGTGAGATTCTATCCCTAAAAATAACCGAGCATTGTGGCCAGCACCTGTAGTCTCAGCGACCTTGAAGGATGAGGCAAGAGAATCGCTTGAGCCTGAGGGTTTGAGATTGCTGTGAGCTGTGATGTCACAGTACTCTACTGAGGGCAACAAAATGAGACTCTGTCTCAAAAAAAAAAATATATATATATATAGACCCATTTTACATTTTTATGTAATTAAATTTATCAGTTTTTCCTTACATTTCTCTTTGATGTCATATTTTTAAAGTATTTTCTTAGGTTTGACATCCAGAATGGTAAAGCAGGGCATTCAACAGATTCACTCTTCAGGAAAACAAGAATAACTGGAGATGAAAATTATTTAAACACACATATTCAAAGCCTCTAGAACTAGTTTTAAGGGGACATATCAAACAAAGAAAAATTCTGGGGGTCAAGGTCTCACACTGTTGCCCCAACTAGAATGCAGTGGCACAATTAGAGCTCACAGAAATCTCAAACTCCTGGCTCAAGCAGATTCTTCTGCCTCAGCCTTCCAAGTAACTGGGACTACAGGCACATAGCGCCACACCAAGCTGAGCTAATCTGTGTGTGTATGGGTAAGAAGAAATGAGGTCTTGCTATATTGCTTATAAAGAAATATTTATTTTTTTATTTAATATATTTTAAATGGAACTTATTCTATTAATTGCCTGAAAGGGCACAGTGGGGAAGGGGCTTAAGACCACAGCAGGAGAGCCCACTGCCCACCTCAGGGCGAGGGGAAAAAAAAAAAGAAAGAAAAGAAATGTTTATTTGAGTCCTGGGCCTGGGGGCTTAGGCCTATTATCCTAGCACTTTCGAGGCCGAAGTGGGAGGATCTCTTAAGCTCTGGAGTTCCAGACCAGCCTGAGCAAGTGTGAGACCCATCTCTACTACAAAAAAAAAAAAGAAAAAAAAAATAGCCAGGCATTGTAGCAAGGGCCTGCAGTCCCAGCTACTTGGGAGGTTGAGGCCCGAGGACCACCTGAACCTAAGAGGTTGAGGTTGTGGTGAACTACTCCAGCCTGAGGAGACAAAGTGAGACTCTGTCTAAAAAAAAAAAAGTAATTCCATAAAATCTGCTAAAACTCACCAAGAACAGTGACAGTCTGTAACATCTGAACCATGAACTTCTCCCAGCTCAGCAAGACAGAAACTCCTCTCCAGGTGAATACAGCCAAAAACGCAATGCTTCCCCAGAGTTCCCAGTGGAGGGAATGAATATATGTGAGCATCCTTTGGGGAGGGGCACACCTTTGCCATTTGTTATCCCCTCTACAATTACCTGTTGCAGAGGCTAAATACTAGGGGAGTGTGGCCAAGAGATCAGGGTTACCTCCCAAACAGCCCCCAATCATAGAGCAGAGGCTGTTCCTCTAGGACAGCAGGCAGAAAGTACTGGGATCCCAACTATATACTATTTTAAATTACACACAAACTTTATGGCCACCCTGTACAGGAAGCTACTATCCCCAAGATCCCTCCTAAATCTAAGGATGTCGTTCAAACATATCCCACTGTCCCCACAATCAGTTCCAAAACCATGGCTCAGAAATTTTGTCCAAGGAGAGAGGTTAGCCATAAGGAAAAGCAAAACAAAACAAACAAACAAAAAAATCTTTGACTTTACTTGAAACAGAGTTGGAGACATTCATTCCTATTGGGTGCTTTCAAATACAATGGAGATTTTGGAGAAATGCAATTAGGAAGAAGATGGTAGCTTCATGAGGGATATTAACTAGATCACAAACCAATAGGCTTACCAGAGAGAAAATCGGGGGAAAAGTGAGTCAAGGAGAGCTTTCTTTGGGTCAGAGAAAAATGCAGACATTGATCTCAAAATTACTCCATAAAGGAGGCCAAATTTAATTTGAATGGTCTCAGTCTAGGGAGCAATTTATGCTCCAGGGTATTGTCAAAAACAATAGATCAATCAGTTGGGAATTAGTAGAGCTTAACAGCTGGTTGTAATCATGGAAAAAGAGAGGGGAAGACAATCCTTCCACAGTTATCCCAGGATGACTGTGCACATGCCAGCCTGCCGCTCCCTTGGAGGAGCCAATTCAGAGTCTTCACAGTATGAGGGAAATGGACTTCAATATAATAGCCCAGCAAGTGACTATACAAATAAACAAGCAAACAAAGATAAACACTGGAGGCAAGAGGAAACAAGGAACAGCTCTGCACATTTGTAACAATGTATTATCTAAAACATCCGGTTCTCAACAACAATTACAAGACATGCAAACAAGAAAGTGTGAAGCATACAAGAGAAAAAAAAAAAACTTCCAGGGAACCATTATAAATATGTTTACACCACTAAAGGAAAGAATGACTGAAGAAGCAAAGGAAGACATGACGACATTGCCACTTTTATCACAGAATGTCAATAAAGAAAAATTATTTTTAAAAAGGTCAGTGGAGGGCGGCGCCTGTGGCTCAGTCGGTAAGGCGCCAGCCCCATATGCCGAGGGTGGCGGGTTCAAACCCGGCCCCGGCTGAACTGCAACCAAAAAATAGCTGGGCATTGTGGCGGGTGTCTGTAGTCCCAGCTACTCGGGAGGCTGAGGCAAGAGAATCGCTTAAGCCCAGGAGTTGGAGTTTGCTGTGAGCTGTGTGAGGCCACGGCACTCTACCGAGGGCCATAAAGTGAGACTCTGTCTCTACAAAAAAAAAAAAAAAAAAAAAGGTCAGTGGAATTATTTCTGGAGTAACAAACAACAACAACAAAAACTCCTCTTATACATGGATATCCAGAGCAGCATTACAGCGTTATTCAAAGTAGTTCAAAAGTGTAAAAGACCGTGGTGGCTCATGCCTATAATCACAGCACTCTGGGAGGCCCAGGCAGGTGGATTGCTTGAGCTCATAAGTTCAAGACTAGCCTGAACAAGAGCAATACTCTTAAAAACAGTTGGGTGTTGTGGCAGACACCTATAGTCTCAGCTACTCGGGAGGCTGAGGCAAGAAGATCATTTGAGCTCAAGAGTTTGAGGTTGCTGTGAGCTATGATGCTACTGCAGTCTACACAGGGTAAAAAGTGATACTCTGTCTAAAAAAAAAAAAATGGAAAAGACCTAAGTATTTATCAAATATTTTCATCTCATGTGGCATATTCATAAAATTGAATAGTATTTGGCCATAAAAAGTAACAAATTAATGCTACGTCATGCATAAATCTTATAAACTTTATGCTAACTTGAAGAAGGCAGTCAAAACAACACATTTTCTATGATCTCGTTCATATGAAATAACCAGACCAGGAAAATATATAGAGACAGAACGTAGGTTACTGGGCACTTGGGCATGAGAGGGTTGGAAGATAAGGAGATAGAGGAGTGATTAAAGGTACAGGGTTTATTTTGGTATGATGAAAAAAATTCTAATTATTTTCCTAATGGTTACATAGCTATGAGACCATACTAAAAAACAAGTGCCTGATATATAAATTACATAAATAAAACTGTTACAAAAAATCCTTTTCATTTCAAAGGAATATAAACATGCACTTACATTTCTCCTATCACGGTAATGCTTTATTCTTAAAATATTGGTCTTTAATTATTCTAGCATTAATTTTATTTTATGGGTGATTTTTATTTCTTTTAATATTGTTTTTGTTTACTAAATGGTTAGCCAGTTGTATCAATATCTTTGCATGTGGCAGTTCAGCCATAACATCATTAATTCTACTGTGGAAATAAGGGTCTATATTGAATTTTATGGGAAAAAGTGCTTAATTAAAAGAACACAATTAAGATACTAAAGGGAAAATTCAAGAAATAGCACTTGGCTGGAAAGATTTTACTCAGAGATCCTACTTTGAGGAAGCTTAAGTATGAAATTAAAAGGTGACTATCTCTGGGAAGAGAAGAGTGCTCCTACAAATCAAGGGTATAGTTACTCTTGTGAGAGTAAAAAGCTTATTCAAAGAAAAGAAGCTTAGGGCGGCGCCTGTGGCTCAGTGAGTAGGGCGCCAGCCCCATATGCCTAGGGTGGCGGGTTCAAACCCAGCCCCGGCCAAACTGCAACCAAAAAATAGCCGGGCGTTGTGGCGGGCGCCTGTAGTCCCAGCTGCTGGGGAGGCTGAGGCAAGAGAATCGCGTAAGCCCAAGGGTTAAGAGGTTGCTGTGAGCCGTGTGACGCCACGGCACTCTACCCGAGGGCGGTACAGTGAGACTCTGTCTCTACAAAAAAAAAAAAAAAAGAAAAGAAGCTTATTCAAAGAAAAGCTTATTCAAAGAAATAATAGCAGAAAACATTTTAAACCTAGGGAAAAATATAAATATACATGTACAGGAAAATCAAATGTCACCAATCAGATTCAAACCAAATAATAACACCCCAAGACATGTATTAATATGAATGTCAAATACAAAAAGAGGATCCTAAAAGCATCAAGGGAAAAGAAGCAAATAATTTAATTCCATTCAAAAGAATTGAAATTCTACCTTGCATCTTCTCAGACCACAAGGCACTAAAAGTGGAACTCAACTCCAACAAAAATGCTCAACCTCACACAAAGGCATGGAAGTTAAACAATCTTATGCTGAATGACAGTTGGGTGTGGGAAGAAATAAAAAAGAAAATCATTAACTTCCTTGAATATAATAACAATGAAGACACACATTCTATCCCACAAAACCTATGGGATGCAGCAAAAGCAGTCCTGAGAGGAAAATTTACCTCTTTAGAAGTCTACATTTGAAAAACAGAAAGAGAGCATATCAACAAACTTACAAGCCATCTGACAGAATTAGAAAAAGAAGAACAATCTAAGCCTAAACCCAGCAGAAGAAATGAAATATCCAAAATTAAATCAGAGATAAATGAAATTGAAAACAAAAGAATCATTCAGAAAATTAATGAAACAAGGAGTTGTTTTTTTTTTTTTGAAAAAAAATAAAATATATACACCTCTGGCTAGACTAACTGGAAATAAAAAAAAGTAAAATCTCTAGTAACCTCAATCAGAAATGACTGAGGGATTGATCCCTATGAATGGAGTAGTGACTAATTCTCACATCAATTGGATTTAATTCTGACCAAAGTATATTATTTAAACATTAATTTTTAATTCAACTTGTTAATATATTGTTTAGGATATTGCATCCTCATTTATAAGTGACATATGTTTGTAATTTCCCCTTTATAATAATATATTTTCTTCAATTTTCATATCAGTGTACCCAGATCAAGTAGAATGATTTTGAAGCATTTTCTCTTTTTCTGTTGTCTATAAGATTTGGCATGATCTTTTTTTTGAAATTATTTGTTACTTTTATTTATAAATATTAGTTGTCTATTTTTGAGACTTAAAAAAAAAAATAAGTTAACTGATGACTCCATACTGAACCTCAGAGTCAAAGCATTCTATAATAGACATACTCTTATTTGACAATGTGAATGTTACTTTCTTTGCATTATTATTGCCTAATATTTTGAGGTAGTAATTGTCTGATTCCTTTTCTGAATGTATTTATGTTCATTTGTTCTTTACAAGGTTTTTGTTTCTAGTCCTTATTTTAAACATTGTTATTGTCATTAAAATTTAAGCCTTTTTAATTTTGTGAAGGCAAAGAAAAATGGAAACCTAATAAGCACATGTATATGTAAAAATAAAAAAATAAAATAATAAAAATTCTAAAATAATAATTTAAAAGAGAGATCCAATATGGCTGGCATCGGACTTTTCACCAAAAATCTTGTAAGCCAGGAGGGAATGGGAAGATATATTCAGAGCTCTGAAGAAAAAACAAATTTCAATAAAAAATACAATATCCAGCAAAGTTATTCTTCAGAAATAGGTAAAATTTACCATACAAACAAAAGATGAAAGAATTCATTGCTACCATACCAGACCTATAAGAAATGCTAACTAAGGAAGTCCTTCAAACAGAAAGGGATGGTTATTACAGAAATATTGTAATTGTGGTGCTTAAACTAATTATACATATGTATATCATTAGTAAGAAGTTCAAAAGAGAAAACTATTACAAACAAAAATAACTATAACAATTTGTTAAGATATAGGTAATATAAAAACATGAACTGTGATATCAAAAATTAAAAATCTGGGAGCACAAGAAAGTTAAGGTATACCATGTCTTGTTTTCTTTTCTTTTTTTTTTTTTTGGTTGTGTGTTACTTTTCCTTTTTTTTTCTGGTTATCAAAGTTAAGTTGGAATCAGGTTTAAATATTGTTAAAACAAGATGTTATTTATAAAATGGTTCATGGTAACCAATAAACAAAAATCTATAATAGATACACTACAGTGGGTGGAACAAAATGAAGGACCAGAAGTATCATTAGTCTGAGCACTTCTGGTACAAATGGGGAAATAAAAGAGAATCCAGCCAGAGCTGGCATGGGGACCGTACCTGGAGTCATAGCTTGGGGTGCACAGTGAGGTGGTGATGTATAGGAGAAGGCATGTGATATAGCTACACTGGAGAAATTATTCAAAAAAATTGAGAAGGAAGGAATCTTCTCCCAACATGTTCTATGAATCAAATATCACCCTGATACCAAAACCAGGAAAAGACTCAACCAGAAAGGAGTACTTCAGACCAATTTCACTAATGAATGAATATAGATGCAAAAATTCTCAATAAACTCCTAAAAAATAGATTATAGCTACACATGAAAAAAATCATTCACATGATCAAGTGAGTTTCATCCCAGGGATGCAAGGCTGGTTTAACATACACAAGTCCATGAACTTCATTCAAAATTTCAACGGAAGCAAAAACAAAGACCACGTGATCCTCTCGATAGATGAAGAAAAAGCATTCAATAAAATTCAGCATTCTTTTCTAATTAAAATATTTAATAATATAGGCATAGGTGGCACATTTCTTAATCTGATTGAAGCCATCTACAACAAACTCGCAGCTAGTGGAGTAAAACTGAAAGCTTTTACACTTAGAACTGAAACCAGACAAGGTTGTCCACTATAGCCACTACTATTCAATACAGTGCTTGAAGTTCTACCCAATACAATCAGGCAAAAGAAGGTAATAAAGGGCATCCAAATGGGGGCAGAAGAGGTCAAACTCTCACTCTTTGTTGATGATATAATCTTATACTTGGAGAATCCCAAAGACTCAACCACATGACTCCTGGAAATGATTAAAAAATATATATAAACAGTAATGCTTTATGTTGTAAAATCAATGTCCACAAATCAGTAACCTTTGTATATGCCAATAATAGCCAAGATGAGAAGTAAATCAAGGACACAATTCTCTTCACAGTAGTTTAAAAAAAAAAATGAAATACCTAGGTATATACCTAATTAAAATAGTGAAGGACCTCTACAAAGAAAATTATGAAACCCTAAGAAAATAAATAGCAGAAGATATTAACAGATGGAAGAACATATCATGCTCATGGCTGGGAAGAATCAACATTGTTAAAATGTCTATACTTCCTAAAGTGATCTATAGATTCAATGCCACTCCATCAAAATATCAACATCATACTTTCAAGATTTGGAAAAAAAGAATTGTTCATTTTGTGTGGAACCAGAAAAAAGCCCATATAGCCAAGGCAATTCTTAGTAATAAAAACAAAGCTAGAGTCATCATCCTACTAGACTTTAGGCTATACTACAAGCCAATAGTGATCAAGAAAGGATGGCATTAGCACAAAATTAGAGACATAGACATCAGGAATCTAATAAAAAACCATAAGATGAAACTAACATCTTATAGCCACCTGATCTTTGATTAATCAAGCAAGAACATACACTAGGGAAAAGAATCCCTATTCAATATACGCTGCTAGGAAAACTTGATAACCATATGTAAAAGACTAAAACTGGACCTTCATTTTTCAACACTTACAAAATTGATTCAAGGTGGATAAAAGATTTAAATCTAAGGCATGAAACAATAAAAATACTGAAGAAAGTGTGGGGAAAACACTAAAAGATACTGGCTTAGGGAAAGATTTTAAGAAGACTTTCATGGCAATTGCATCAACAAAAATAAACAAATGGGACTTAATTAACCTGAATAACTTGTGTACAGGTAAGGACACAACAACAAAAGCAAATAGACAACCCTCAGAATCGGAAAATATATTTGCATATTATGAATCAGACAAAAGCTTGATGACTAGTATCTACAGAAAACTCAAATTAATCAATGGAAAAAGAGCCAGAAATCCCATAAATCAGTTGGCAAGAGACATGAATAGAACCTTCTCAAAGAAAGACAGATTAATGGCTAACAAATATATGAAGAAAATGCTCATTGTCCCTAATCATAAAGAAATGTGAATCAAAACCACCCTGAGTTATCACCTAACCCCAGGGAGATTGGCTCACATCACAAAGTCTCAAAGCTGCAGACGCTGGCATGAATGTGGAGAGAAGGGAACACTTTTACTGCTGGTGGGATTGCAATCTAATGCACTCTTTTTGGAAGAATGTATGAAGAATCTTCAAAGAACTCAATATAGACCTCCCATTTGATCCTCCAATCCCATTCTAGGACTCTACCCAGAAGACAAAAAGAATTTTATCATAAGGATCTTTGGTATTAACCTGGATGGAGTTGGAACACCTTCTTCTTAGTAGAATAATATGAATAGAGAAGCAAGGATCACAAGAATAGAGAAGCAAGAATCCAAGGTACTCAATTCTAATATGATGGCAGTAGATGATCTTTTACAAGGAAGGTATGGGAATGAGGGAGTGGAGAGAAGACAGGAAACAGGGGAATGAGGGAGCATGAAGAAGAGAGGGAACAGGGTCTCAATGTATGGCACACCTCTTTGGAGTGGGACACTATTATAAGAGGGACTTTACCTAACAAATACAATCAGTATAACCTAATTCTTTGTACTCTCAACAAATCCCAAACAATTAAAAAAAAATAGATACACTAAAACCAAAATAGCAATTAGTTAAGACAGACTACCAGAGAAAATCACTTAACCACAAAGGAAGGTATTTAAAAAGGAAGAAATTTGTTGCGAAAACAACTAGAAAACAGGAAATATAAGACAGAGAAGGTCATTATATAATGATAAAAGTGTCAATTTGTTACGAAGATAAAACAATAGTAAATATATATTTGTACTCAACAACAGAGCATCTAACTATATAAAGCAAACATTGGTAGACCTAAAGGCGAGGATATACTGCAATACAATAATAGTAAAGGACTTTGACATCCCACTTTTGGCAATGGAAACAACATATAAACAAAATCAAGAAGGAAACCTAGGAATTAAACTATCCATCTACAACAAATGGACCTAACAGACATTTATAGAACTGTTTACCTAACTGTAGCAGATACAGATTTTTCTTCTCAGTACATGAAACATACTCCAGGATAGACCACAAAACAAGTCCTAACAAATTCAAAAAAGTTAAAATCATATCAAGTATCTTTTCTGATCATAATGGAATAAAACTAAGAAATGAATAGTAAGAACTTTGGAAACTGTACCAGTACATGGGAATTGAGCAACATGCTCCTGAATAACCAACAGATCAATGAAAAAATTTAGAAAGAATTTTAAAAATTTCTTAAAACAAATGATACTGGAAACACAACATACCAGAACATACGGGATATAGTGAAAGTATTACTAAGAGGGAAGTTTATAACAATAAATGCCTATATCAAAAAATAGAAAGATTCCAAATGAATAGCCCAATAATGCACCTCAGGGAACTAGCAATGAAAGAACAAATCAAACCCAAAATAGGGAGGAATAAAGAAATGATAAAGATTAGAGCAGAAATAAATGAAATTGGAACTGAAATTCCCCCATAAGATCAACAAAATCCAAAGCTGTCTTTTTAAAAGGTAAACAAAATCAGCAAACCTTTATCTAAACTAAGAAAAAAGGAGAATAAATAAAATCAGACATGAAAAAGAAGACATTACAAGTGATACTGCAGAAATACAAAAAGAAAAGCATTAGAGACTATTATTACATAAACAACTATATGCTAACAAACTGGAAAACCTAGGAGAAATGGATAAATTTTTGGATGCATACACCCTACTAAGATTGAACCACGAAGAAATAAAAAACCTGAACAGAGCAATAATGAGAAATGAGATTGAAGTAGTTATTAATATAAAAGATCTCCCATCAAAGAAAATCCCAGGACCTGATGGATTTACTGAAGGATTCTACCAAATATTTGAAGAATACCTAATACCAATTCTACTCAAACTTCTAAAAAATTGAAGGTGTGTAATACTTGCAAACTCATCCTACAAGTCTATCATTACCCTGGTACTAAAACCAGATAAAGAAACAACAAAAAGAGAAAACTACAGGCCAATATCCCTAATGAACATAGATGAGAAAATCCTCAACAAAATACAAGCAAATAGAACTTAACACCACATTATCAAGATTATTCACTATGGTAAAATGTGATTCATCCCAGAGATGCAAGGATGGTTCAACACATCAACAAAATGAATTACAAAAACTCATGAGTAAAAAAGGAACACACTTCAATACTATAAAGGCCACGTATGCCAAGCCCATAGCTCTCATAGTAAAATGGGAAAAATTGAAAGTCTTTCCATTAATATTTGGAACAAAACAAGGATGCCCCCTCTGACCACTGTTATTTATCATATTACTGGAAGTCCTGGCCAGAGAAATTAAGCAAGAGAAAAAAATAGTACCCAAACCGAAAAATGAAGTCAAATTATATTTGTTCATAAATAACATGATTTTATATCTAGAGAAATCTAAAGAGTACACCAAAAAAACTCTTAGGACTGACAAAAGACTTCAGCAAAGTTTCAGGACCCACAAAGTCAACATACAAAAATGAATAGCATTCTTATAAACTAATATGAATCAATCTGAAAAAGAAATTGAGAAAGCAATTCCATTTACAATAAATAAAAAAATGTACTTAGGGACAAATTTAATCAAAGAAGTGAAAGATATATACAAGAAAAACTACAAAACACTTATGAAAGAAATGGGAGAGGACACACAAGAAAGAAAAGATATTTCATGCTTGTGGATTGGAAGAATTAATCTTATAAAATTGTCTGTACTACTCAAAGTGATCTACAGATTCAGTACAATGTCTTTTCTGTGACATTCTTCACAGAAATAATAAAAAAAAAATTCTGAAATTCATATGGACCACAAAAGACCCTGAATAGCTAAAACAATACTGAGCAATTAGAACAAAACTAGCGAAATCACACTATCTTATTTAAAATTATCCTACAAAGTTATAATAACCAAAATAATGTGGTATGGGCATAAAAACAGATGCATAAAGCAAAGGAACAACAACAACAAAAAAAAGTAATAAATCTATGCACTTATAACCAACTCATTTTTAACAAAAGCACCAACAACATATATTGGGGGGAAGGACTATCTCTTTAACAAATTATGCTGGAAAAAATGGACATTCACATGCAAAAGAATAAAACTAGATTTCCCATCTTACATCATATAAAAAACACAACTATAAATGGATTAAAAACTTAAATCTAAGACCTGAAATTATGAAACCACCAGAAGAAAACATTAGGGATGTGCTACAGGACATCAGTCTCAGAAAATATTTTTGGATAAGACCTCAAAAGTATAGGCAATCAAATAAAAATAGATAATTGAGATTTTTATCAAACTAAAAAGCTTCTGTACAGCAAAGGACTCAATTAACAAACTGAAGAGACTGCATACAGAATGAGAGAAGGAATTAATAATCTAAATATATAAGGAACTCAAACCACTTACTATTGAAAACACAAATAATATTATTTTTAAAGTAGGCAAAGTACCATAATAGACATTTCTCAAACAAAGACATACAAATTGCCAACTGGTATTTTTAAAAAACGCTCAACATCACTAATCATCAGGGAAATGTGACCACAAATAGATAACATCTCAATGCAGTTAGATTGGCTATTATTAAAAATAGAAGCTCTGATGAGGATGTGAAGAAAGACAAATGCTCCTATACTGTTGGTGAAAATGTAAAGTAGTATAGCTATTATGAAAAATCGTATGAGATTCCTCAAAAACCTAAAAATAGAACTACCATATGATCCAGAAATCCAAAAGAAGGGAAAAAGAAATGAAATCAGTACATTAAGGAGATATCAACACTTCCATGTTAATTGCAGCATTATTCATATCAGCCATGACATGGAATTAATCTAAGTATCCATCAACAGACGAATGGCTATAAACATAATGGAATATTATTCCACTATAAATAAGAATGATATCATATCATTAGCAGGAATGTGGATGGAATTGGAGGTCATTATATTAAGAAAACAGACCAGTCACAGAAAGACAATTATCTCTTGTTGCACACAAATGTGGGAGCTTAAAAGGTGGATGTCATGGAGGTAGAGAGTACAGTGGTGTTTACCAGAGGCTGGAAAGTGAAAGAGATGGGTAGGAATGAAAAGTACCCTGTTTCCCTGAGAATAAGACAGTGTCTTATTTTAAGGTGTGCTCCCAAAGATGTGCTAGGTCTTATTTTCAGGGGACATCTTATCTTTCCTGTAAGTAGGTCTTATATTCAGAGGATGTCTTATTTCCGGGGAAACAGGGTAGTTGGCGAATGGCTACAAAAGTACAGTTATATGTAGCAACATCATTCTTTCAAGAACTTGAAAAAGTGGTACTTGAATTCATACAGAATCATAAAAAAACCTGAATAGCCAATGCAATTAAAGCAATAAAATTAAATCTTGAGGCATAACATTGTCAGATTTCAGGTTATGATACAAGTCTATAGTGATCAAAAAAGCCTGGTACTGGCATAAAAACAGAGACATCGATGTATGGAATAACGTACAAAATCTGAGGTGAATGTAGCCACATATCACCATCTGATCCTCAATAAACCAAACAGAAGCATACACTGGAGAAAAGACTCCCTATTTAATAAACGGTGCAGGGAGAACTGGTTAGCCACATGCAGGATACTGAAGCTGGGACTGCAGCCCTGAGAAAAAACAGATGTAGCAAATAGATTCAATTCTATTGAGTAAACGAAATTTTTAGTTTAAAATATTCCCAAAAAATATACAAAGAAAAGTCCAGGTGAAAATGGAACCACTAATAAATTACACCAAACATTTAAGAAAGAGGTAATACCAATTCACCACCAACTTTTACAAAAACTTCAAGAGGAGAGAGTAACTCCCAACTCATTATATCAGGCCACCATTACCCTGATACCAAAACAAGATAGAGACATTACAAGAAAAGAAAATTGGCTCGGTGCCCATAGCACAGTGGTTACAGTGCCAGCCACATATACCAAGGGTGGTTGGTTCAAACCCATCCAGGGCCAGCTAAACAACTGCATCAACAACAACAAAAAATAGCCAGGTGTTGTGGCAGGCTCCTGTAGTCCTAGCTACTTGGGAGGCTGAAGCAAGAGAATCTCTTAAGCCTAAAAGTTTGAGGTTGCTGTGAGCTGTGACATCACAGCACTCTACCAAGGGCAACATCTATCTAAATGTTTTTTTGTTTGTTTGTTTGTTTTTGTAGAGACAGAGTCTCACCTTATCGCCCTCGGTAGAATGCCGTGGCGTCACACAGCTCACAGCAACCTCCAACTCCTGGGCTTAGGCGATTCTCTTGACTCAACCTCCCAAGTAGCTGGGACCACAGGCACCCGCCACAACACCCGGCCATTTTTTTTTGTTGTTGCAGTTAGGCCGGGGCTGGGTTTGAACCCGCCACCCTCGGCATATGGGGCCGGAACTGTACCCGATGAGCCACAGGTGCCAACTATCTAAATGTTTTTTGAGACTCTGTCTTTTTTGAGATTCTGTAAGAAAGAAAATTAAATACCTCTATACATAGATGGAATAATTATAAAATTTAAGCAATCTAAATACAAGAAGATATAAAAAGCGTAATGTACAGGGTGGCCACAAAGTTCCTGTGCAATTTTAAATAGTGTGCAATTTTAAATTGCACATGAACTTTATGAACATTCTGTATAATGGCCCAGTGGGGTTTATTCCAGTAATGCAAGGTTGGTTTTACATTGTGCCACCTGACTTTAAGACATTACCAAACTATATCATCAAGATAATGCAGTACTGTCATTAAGATCATATAGATATAGATATCAATATATATTATTAAATTAATATATTATATTATATAATTATGTATAATATACAAAATAATTATAATACATTAATATTATTACATGTAATATTATATATTATATATAAATATATAATATATAGTATATGTAAATATATAAGTATTAATATATAGTATTATATATTACATATAACGTTATATATTATAATTTACCAATGTTATATATATTAATAATATATATATTATTCACTATGTTGACGAACTAAGAAGAAACAATATGATCACATATATTACTAAAAAAAAGCTTTTAATAAGATTCAAAATGCAACATCCATTCCTGATTTTAAACAAAAATAAATGTCTCATCAAATTGAGAATAGAGAGGAACTTTCTCAGCCTGATAAAGTAAATTAATCAAAAATCCATGCCTGACAGTATACTTAATTGTGAGAGACTGACTGCATTTGACCAGGAATGAGGCAATGATACCCTCTCATCGTTTCCATTCTACATTGTACTGGAGGTGCTTTCCAGTACAGGAGGAAAGAAAAATGTAAAAGTCATCCAAATTAAAAAGACAGACTGAAATGACTTTTATTCACAAATGAAATGACATCTACCTCTAAAAATCCTATGGAACCTACAAAAATGTTAAAAAACTTATAAGTGAGTTTAACATTAAAAAATTATCTTTCTATATCCTACCAATAATAAAATGGGATATGATATTAAAAAGATAATTCTACTTATAAATCGTAGTATAAAAAAAATTAAACACAGAGATGCAAAGGTAAACCTGTCAAGGGACGTGTAATGCTTACCCACTGAAAACTACAAAACTTTTCTGAGAGAAATTAAGGACAACTTAAATAAATGGAAAGTTATACAGTATCTATGAGTGAGAAAAGTATCTACAGTTCAAACAGAAATACAACAAAGCTAGAATAGCCAGCCCCACTTTGGAAAAGAAGAATATGATAAATTATGGGACCTGATTTTAAGACATTACCAAACAACATCATTAAGATAACGCAGTACTGTCATTAGGATCAACTGGGCAAAATGGTAAGAACAGAAAGAGACACAAACACATAGTCAACTGATTTTCAACAAGGAGGCAAAGGCAACTCAGAGGAGAAAAGACAGTGTTAGAACAATTAGATATCCATGTGCAATAGATGAGATTTGGCCCATGCCTTACATCATCATAGACCTAAATCTGTGACCCTAAGTTAGGCAAAGATTTCTCAGATAAAACACATAAAGCAAAATCCATTTATTTAAAAAAATGAGAGGCTCTTCTACAACTTGAACTTTACCTTGAAAGTGAGAACTATGTAACCTAAAAATTTGTATCCACATATTAATTTGAAATCAAAAGATAAATAAATAAATGATAAATTAAACTTTATTAAAATAAAAATGTTTTTCTCTTCAAAAAAAAATAATGGTTTATGGAATCAAAGAAGTCACAGACTGGCATAAAACAGTTCCAGTCAACTATCTATAAAAGACTTGTATCCAGAACATATAATGAGTCTCAAAACTCAGTAACAGAGCTACAAATAGCCCAATTAAAAACAAATTGGGAACATTTTAAAAATTTATTTACTAAAGAAGACATCCAGGTGATAAATAAGTATACAGAAAAATGCTTAACATTATTCACTGGAGAAATAAAATTGAAAGTCCAGTAAGATACAAGTACAAACACAGAATGCCTAAAATGTAAGATTTGCCATTCTAAGTGTTGGCAAGAATGCAGAGCAACTAAAACTGTCATCTACTGCAGGTGGGAATGTAAAATTCCACGGTCACTTTGGCACCTATTTGGCAGTTTCTTAAAGAGTTATACATGTGTTTACCACACAACCAAAGCCATTTCACTTCTAGGTATTCACTTAACAGGTAAATGTATTAAAAAAAAATTGTGTTCTATCCAGATAATGAAATACTACTCAGCAATAAAAGAGAATGAACTATTGATATACACAATAACATGGATCAATCTCCAAATAAACTGAGTGAAAAAAGCCACACCACTCCCAACAAAGAGCACATACTCTTTTACAAATTTATATAAAACTCTGAAACATAAATTACCCAGAAGAAAAGAAATCATTTTATCATAAGGACATTTGCACTAAACTGTTTATCACAGGTCAACTTACAATCACCAAAATGTGGAAACAACCTAAATGCCCAGCAACCCAGGAATGGATTAACAAGCTGTGGAATATGTATACCATGGAATACTATTCAGCCATTTAAAAAGATGGAGGCTTTACATCTTTCATGTTAACCTGTATCAAGTTGGAGTAAAGCACCACAAGAATGGAGAAGCAAGAAGCCAGTGTACTCAATTCTGATATGAAGGCCATAGATGAGCTAACATAAGGCTAGGGTAGGAGAATGAGGCAGCAGGGAGAGGGGAGGAGGTAGGGGATGGGGGATCAGTGTATGACACCCCTCCTGGGGGCAGGACACAATTACAAGAGGGACTTTATCCAACAAATGCAATCCGTGTAACCTAATTCTTTGTACCCTCAATGCATCCCAAACAATAAAAGAAAACATAAATAACTACAAAAACAATAAATGAAACAGTATGATTTTTTTTTATTCTAGAAGCAAAAGCAGAGAAAACAAATGGTTGGTCAGACCAAGAGTTGGAGGTTAGTCAAGTGGGTGCAGCCAAAGGCCAAGAGCAAGACAGACCTGCAGCTGCTGCTTAAAGCGTGTTTGAAATAATTCCTCAGTTCTGACTTAATCATTCATTCACTGAAAAAAATGTTTATTTAAGATCTGGTGAAACCTGTGAAGCATACAAGAACAATTGTATTCAATGAAGTATATAATCAGTAGTGAAATAAATATATTTATTGATTCCTATTCTTTGAGGTGGACATGAAGCTCTAATTGAATCACAGCATCGTAGAGCCGGAAGAGGTTTTAAGGGTTATAAGTCTCAACACTGTCATTTTATTGATGAGGAAACAAACACAGAAAACATCTGAAGATTTTTCCAAAGGTAACAGGAAATTGAATGAGACCCATCTGCCTCCCAGCCAGTATTTTAGCAACTCACCAAACCTTTCAAACTTTCTGATCAACATTTAAAGGCATTTACATAATTATTCCTGGAAACATTAAAACCAGTGCATGATTTAGGGAAATAATTTTGGTTAGGAGAACTCTGTTCTAACAGTGACCTTAAGCGTGCACCAGCAGTAGCTATACGACCTACCATCTTAAAGGTAATTAAATTAAGTCATTTTTACACTTGCAACAATATCAATATTAAGCAACACCTATTTTTAGCATATTCCAACGCTGATTTTTTTCTTTATGTTTATAAACTGAAAATATAAGCCTATTTCAAATAATACTATTTTACTGCCTAGTTTTTCCAGTTCTTAACTGATTTCCTAGTTATAAGGAAAGTGCCGTTTCAGGAGCAGGTTCTAAGGAGACATTCTAGGATTACAGCACAGCAGAAAGTTATTCCCACATAACAGGAGCTCATGGGTTCCCTAAATCCAAGTAATGTTTTGTTCACTGCTATGTTATCCAGCACTTAGGTTATTATCTACCATACAGCAAGTTCTCAAAATGTACTTAAAAATAAACTCATAATGCGAGCCAGGCGGGCACAGCGCCCTCCAGGGGCACGCGGGGTCCCCATCTAATTTAGCAGGTGGGGGACAGGCCAAGGAAAAGTCCAGTACTCAGTATCCCAAAGGCATCTGAGCAGTAGGTGGGAGACCCCAGGGCAGGGGAGGTAGGAGGAGTTTATTCTGTGGCTCTGAGCGTCACTGGGTCACTGGGCTGGTTCTGGCTGCACAACAGCCTCTGTGTGACATAAGGCCGAGGATGACGCGGGGTGGGGACGAGGGACTCCAAAAGTGGACTCTGTAGTCAGAGACACGGGTTCAAATTTTACCTCTCTTACTAACCAGCAGTGTGGACCGGCGGTTTGTTTAACCCACTGTCATTCTGTCCCCACTGTGTGCTGGGGGACGGTAGCCATCACCGGCCACTGGCTTTGGCCTCTGGTCCGGCTTTAAACCCTGCGGTCACGCCGTTCCAACGTTTGCTCCGCAGCCTCTGGGGGGCGCCCTGCCGCCGTCCTCTGCGCTCTCTTCCGGGGCTCCTTCTGGCCAGCCTTACCCTGGCAGCCCTCTGATCACTGGCGTCCTAGATTCACTTTCCGTTTCTCCCCGTATGTTCTCTTCAGTCTCACTTTCCACATTCCTTTAGCTTCAACCTATATACCTCTAACGCCTCCGTATCTCTTACTACCTACTTCCTATCTCCTTGTGACTATTTCTCAG
This sequence comes from Nycticebus coucang, assembly GCF_027406575.1. Classification (NCBI taxonomy): domain Eukaryota; kingdom Metazoa; phylum Chordata; class Mammalia; order Primates; family Lorisidae; genus Nycticebus; species Nycticebus coucang. The sequence continues at coordinate 33,988,605 of NC_069805.1, read as the reverse complement.
TCACCTACGAGCAGAGCAGAGCTCATCGCTGTTTCTGCTCGTCCCCTCCCTACACCAGCACCGACCCTCCTCTGTTCTCCACGCTGGCTCACGGTTCCAGCCAGATACCCGAACCCCTCTCCCGCACCCTTACCAACTCCAGCAGGGAGTTCATCTTGTGTTTTCTGTGAATTATTTCTCACGTCTTCCCTTCTTTCCTGTGCTCACTGCTCTCCAGGTCAGGCTCACCTCTTCTTCCAGTGCGGTGATTTTCATCCGCTGTAGGTGCAAAAGCCTTTCATGGCCTGATCCCTCAGCCTCATCTCCAGCCACCCTCCCTTTGTCCCAGTCATGTTGAATTACTTGCCACTTCTGCTTGTGATCTGCTCTTGTGTGATTTTATGGTGTCAGCCACCTTCCACCTGAGTCACCGTGGAGTAGTCCCCATTCCGCCTTTAAGACTCACAGCAAGGATGTTCTGAAATACCTCGCCCAAGCTTCATGAAACCCCTGGGAAGGGAAGACCCCTTCCTTGCGCGTCTACTTCTTTTATAACAACCACTCATCATCTTCCTTTTCTTCTTTTCATTATATCTACCTATATGAAATTGTTATTCCTTAGGGCCAAGAGCTATGTCTTATTTACCTTTAGTGTCATAACGCATAGCACTGTCCCTTGCACATAGAAAGTGCTTGACACGTGCTGAAAGGACAGATAATTGAGCTGATGAACGACTGAGACAATCCCGGTGGGTGAGAGAACGGGAATGAGCAGAATAATGTTAAGGTCAAGAGGGTGAGCCAGCCTGGCATCATTCAAATTCCGTTAACATATAGAAGTCTTTGGTTTTTAAATATTAACCAGCAGTAAAGCCGTCCTTTGGCATCACTGGATCTCACAACAGGAGAACAGGGAATCAGCTGCCTGTAGGATTCCTTTTCAAATTCAATTTTCAATTAAAACGGTAGGGAATTGACATTAAAATAATTTTTGTTTTGCTAGGTGGCGGCAACCTAGAATGAGTCATTTCTCAAAAATAAATAAATAGCTTCTCTCCCACCCACCGGGAGATGCTTATCCCTCTAGGAGAAGCCCTTGGTCTCCTCTTCCAGTGGTTTACCTCACTATTTCAAAGCTTATCCCAGGAAAATCTTTGTCTCCTTAAATACGCATCAGATAAACAACACAGCTGGATTGGCCTTTGGAGACACCCAGATCGATCCCTTTATCTCCACAGATGAAAAACACGTAAGGACTCCAAATTATGCTCCCTGAGAAGTGCAGCCTTCACCTCCCCCCAGTCCTCCTCATCACTCCCATTACATCTAGTCAAATAAAAGCAGCACAAACGTGGTGGGATGTACATCAGATCCCAATGCTACTTAACTCTGGTGTCGGAAATCTTGCATCATCAGAAATGCTGTCATTTTTCAAGATGCTAGTTTGAACAAAAAAGTCACATCCTTTACCATGTGTATTTCTAACAGGACTCCTTATCCCACTCCTCCAATCGATCCTCTAAAAAGAGGGGTGCCTTCTGCTTTATCCTCATTCACAAACTGAGAAATGACTCAATAAGCCCTTTGGTCTCTACAACACTTGCTTTATATGAAATAATCATCATTATCTTAACTCTACCACTCTCTAATCTACCATCCTTTTCCCCCTTTAAAGTGATAATTGTAGTAATGACCTCACCATCAGGTATTTCTTGGGAATTAATGATCAACTGAGGTTAATGGCCCACAGAATAGCGATGGTCCATCAACTCCACCCAGCCTGTCATTAATCCCCCGGAAATGTCTTACTTCCCGATTGTTATTGCTTAATTTAGATTCTCTTCATTCTCATCAAGCCTTACAATATTGCTACATCCACCAAGAAGCTTTGTTTTATTTTATTAGTCTATGCCTTAATGGTTCAGCAAGAGTGGTTTCCCTAACTGATGATCAAATAAAACTAGAATGTACCTTATTAAAAGTTACCTTAAAAGCCATTAAATATCTCTAGATCTTCTAGTATGTTATACTACTTTTAAATCAACGAATGGGATGGAGTATTGTGTCCTTAAGAATACAACCTTCAACATTCCCTCCAAATTCAACTTTAGCCCTCTATGTTCTTTACCACATGGAATAAATGTAACCCCTTTATTTATTTTTACAAGTTCCTCCCCCAGGCTCAAAGTGGTTTTAAACGCTAAATGGTGTCACCAGTTGCCTGCAACGCTAAATGCCACACACCCTTCCTAGCAGTTCACAAACATGGTAGAGGCTACAGCGTCCCCACCTGTTTACTTGCTGTACCTACAATGGTACATTTCACTCAGAGAGGCACAGAGCTTCGCTGGCCCTCTTTTTGGTTCATTTCCTTCTTCAGGTAGATGAGTGGTGCAAGGCTAGGGGAGGTGAGAGTAGAATGTGTGGAGAGTGAGGTCTGGGGGAGAATTTACCAAGCCAGAGCTCTTTCAGCGCCAAAGCCAATTTTTAAAAAATTATATATATATAATATATATATAAATATAAATTATATATAAATTTATATATTATATAATTATATACTAAATTATATATACACACCAGGTCCTGATTTCAAGAAAAAAATACATTATCAACAAATAGTACTTAATAAAAATAGAGGGAAAAGATATCTATATTGTCACATTTGCTTATCAGTATAACACATAAAAAGGAAAAGCGGAGGGTAACCAGTTACCCTTAGTTAATTCTTAATGGTTTCTTTGATGCAAGTAAAATGCCATAATAAATACTGAGGAATTCAAACACAAGTATAGTGAGACATACACAGGCATCAAGTCTTCGAAAGATGAGAGCTTTCATCTGACATCTGCCATTCATTAGCTATGTGACCTATGCCAAGTTATTTATTCTCCTTGACTTTCAGCTTCCTCATCTAGATGAGCTATTAAAATAGATAATGTCATTGTGCTTGTTTTTTTAATAATATTTTGTAATCCTTTTAATCTATATAATAACCAACTGTTATAACAGAATTTCATTAGATACGATGTATATTTTTTAAAATATATTTATTTTCTTTTACTCTTAGCTGATGTGTTGACTTATACTTGTCTTTGCTGCCCAAATGTAAGAACATATTCTATGAGGTAAACAATATATCATAGGGAATGGGACAGTTTTAATACAAAAAACAAAAATTACATGGATGGCAGAATGTAATCTCTACCTCTGTGCCAAGAAGCACAATGTTAATAACAACAAATGGCGATAATTAGGGAATAAAGACGGTAAAAGGGGGAATAAAATGGACTTGGAGCAGGAATAGCTGAGAGGCTGAGACTGGAAACAGAGAAAACTTCATATGCAGTTATAACATTCATAAACTTAGGGCAACCAGACAACCGGGCTAGAAAGCAGAAGCAGAAGAGGCTGGAAAGGCACGCATGGCAGGTCAGATTAGACCACATAGTTCACAGAAAGGAGTTTGAATTTTATCTGAAGTGGAAGTGGAATGGGGAGCTTATTGGATACTTTTACTCAATGGTTAACCAGGAAAAATAATTTCAGACTTTTCCAAGGAGAATATGAAAATTATTTCATTTAACCAAACATTATAAACATAAAGGATTTCAGGTCTACCAAAGTTTAAACACACTTTTTAAAACCACATTTAGAAATACACATGTAATCTATAAGTATATACATTAGATAAATGGATATGATAATTAGTTGGGTCATACCCTCAAGGTCAAGTTTGTATTTACAGCCCAAGTGATATTTTTTACTTCCAAAATGTGAAATAATTCTATCAACTATTTCACAATTATTTGGAAAGAATTAATAACCCAGTTACAAGTCAAATGGATTTACTAAGAGAGAATGAACTTAATCCATGTGGATATACAACTCAAAGAATGTTCAAAGACAAGAAGAGAACCAGAAGTCAGCGAGGGCATTCATGAAGTGGGGGGGGGGGGATAAAAGAGCCGTGTTTGAGCGGCAGTCTCACAAGTGACAGCAATAAATGAGCTTACTTTGGGTTTCAGGAACTGTTTGGTACGCTCCAAACTTCTGTGTGAGATATAATCTTCCAAGGGACTTGATAAAAGCCAAAACATTGGGGGCTTTTAAGCCCAGACAAGATAACATATTAGGAAGGATTTTCAAGGAATCAGTTCTGCACCAGGAAGAAACTGAGCTCCATGAGGTGTTACTCTCTTCTACTTTTCAAATGTTCAATATAATTGTAAATAATGGAGAGAGGAGGATAATTCAGAATTCTTTTTATCTTCACATATACTAGGTTTTATATTTTTCCTCTCAAGGATAACCAGACTAGTACAACTCATAAAAGTGAAAATAGAACTTGCATTATACCAGTGCACATTTAGATGTATACTGAGTAAGATGACATGGAAGAAATAGATGCAATTTGCAATTGAACTTAAGGAATCCTGAGAATTGAGAGTAATCTATCAGCTCAGATTTTTCACCTATAAAATGGGAAAACTAGTGGTATATCACTACATGGTATATTTATATGTTCATCAATCTTTGGCCTATGTTTGTAACATAAATATATATCATGTCACTACCTAAATAATAAATACATGCATTAATAAATAAACACATGCATATTGTTCTGTCAAAACTCTTTCCCTAGCAAACTGAAATTGGTTTAGGCAAAAAGAAGGAAAAAAAGAGAACATGTTAGTTACCAAAACTGAAAAATCTAGAGGGTCAATCCAGATACAGGTGGATCCAGGAGCTCACATAATGTTTTCCTGAGAAAACTCTAGCCATAACTATAGTGTATAGAAGGGGTTAAGACCGTTCTGGGCATTCTGAGCAATGAAAAACAATAAAATTAACTGAAAATCAAAACATAATGTTTTATTATAAATTAGGCTGAGTTGCTAGTAACAGCAATCCACATGAAATAGAATTGAATGTCTTTTTCTAAACAATCCAAATGTGAGTGGTCCAGAACTACTCTGGAAGCTCCTTCATTGTCTGAAAGCAGGGCTACTTCCAAGTTCTTGCTGTGCCTCCCTGAGGGTGTGGCCCTCGTCCTTTTTCTCCAGGATGGAGTCCCATCCAGTAAACCCACATTCCAAGCAAAAAGAAGAAAGAAAGAAAGTGGCAACAGAACTCAAGACCACTTTCTGGGAGAAATTTCCTGAAAGCAGCTAGACTAGCTTAGACTCCCACATATCACTCAACTAACGTTGAGCTGTACTTGGAATTGTTACTCCAGGCACTTGAAAGTTGGGGGTCCTAAGGAAGAAACTGTGTATTACAGTAAGAAGCCCGTACACCCACAGCAAGACATAAGTGCCCTGATCAGGGACTTTGTGTCATTCATTTAGTGCCAGATTGTGAAATAGTTACAGTGAGTGCTCAATGAATATTTAAGAGAATAAATCAGTGAATGCAAGCATGTTTAGGGACAAAAACAACTAAAAACCTGTAATGTTATTGCAGGTTTACAAAACTTCTTTATAGATTGCAACAGCATAGAGAACAGCATAAAAGCAGCTTCTTCACAGTTCACAGATAATATGGAAAAAAAACAGGAGCTGTGAAATCGCAGATCTAGATTGCTAAACTAGGGTCACTGCTTATTAATGTTGTGATCTTTGAAGTTTATCTCATCTTGTTATATCTGAAGGCATAAAGTTGGGTCTAAACATCTAAACTTTCAGGAGAATTTAACTGAATTAAATATGTGGAAGCACAGAATATAGTGCTTGACATATAAGCCCTTGGTCATGGTCATTTGTTTTCTTTGTTCAATTAAATTCTGTATGGCTATATAAACCTTGGCCAATTTCTCCAGCTCTCTCTCTCAAATTTACCTCCAAAAGATTCTGTTCTTTTGAATCTTATTCTTAGATGGGTTTGATTTGCGCTCAGGGCAGATACTAGAAACTTGAGTTCTACCAATTTTTAGCCCAGATCTCCCTTGGGTAGATTGTTACATGCAAATGTGTTAAAGTTAAGGTCCTCAAAATAAGCCAAATATTGGGGAAAGCCTTTTAAAAGAATGCTAAATTCTGGAATAAAACTGTTAATCACAAACATTATTTTTGTTCTTAAATATATACATGTACATAAAATAAAGCCTTTATTATAATATGAATTGTAGCTTATCATATTCTAGCACTCAGCTCCAATATACTCTGGTAGAAGAATCTAATTTGAAAAAATGAAAACAACAAAATAATGGAGAAATAATATAACATAACCTGTTTTCTAAAAATATAAACAAAATAAAACACAAACAGAAAACTCATCCTAATTTTTAAGATCACATTTTTATTTTTTGATTGATATAATTTCAAAAAGAAAAAAATACATGCCTGACTAAACTAAAGTAAGCCTGGTCAAGACACATTTTATCTTTGAGAATCATCTGAAGAAAGATCTGGGGCTAAGATAATCACTAAAGGTCAAATTTACTGGAAAAACTAATTCTAAAGTAGGTCAAGAATTTCTTGAAAGCAGTAGACACACTTAAAAACATCCCAGCTGTCAACTGAGAATCAAGTAACAGCGTTGATCCTGAAAAAATTTCTCACTGTCACCATGAAGTGAACTCAAAAGAACTAAGAATGTGGTCAATGCCATGAAAACACTAAACTGCTTTTAGGATTTATATTTTTCCATCCTTCTAAAGGTAGCATTTAATAAAATACTCTGGCTCTTTCTCAAATTCAATCATAATAAGACAGAGATTTCCAAATCCAATTTGCTATTATTTCTTCTCTGAGTTTTAAGAACCATTCATCCTTAGAACCAGTCTCGTTATCAGAAAAGGTATTTACCCATAAGTCCAATAAGTATTATGAATTTTTGAGGGAAAATAGCAACAGCTTGCAGCTGAGAGATGTCACCTCTTACACCGAATGTGTGGACAGCCCTACAATGGCCTCAATCCCTGAGAGGTAGCTTGTCTAGCATGTGTGAAGGGGCTCTTGCTGTTTTGTTTCTTGATGGAGAAGAACCAAGAGGGAGCTGGAATTTGTTCAACACTTAGATTTACATCCAATATAACATTTTATCTGCAACAACCTGGAAAGTAGAAGTTACTAATTTGCATTTTACGTTTGAGAAATGGATGCTCCAAAGGGCTACGTGACTTGCAAAAGGTAACTCACTTAGGAAGCTATCAGATCCCGACTCAGGCAGGACTTAAGTTTTTCTCGGCACACCTCTCTCTTTTCAGTAAACTGACTAAACAATGCTGCTTTCTCTAGAGTAAGCGAAGGGAAGCTGGATAAAAGACACACTCGGTCATGAAGAAGTGACAAACCCTCTTACCAACGATCAGTAATTTTTCTAGTGTGTGAAAAATAGTTTACACAGCCCAAAGTAGTAAACGGGTATGAGCAAAGGTAATAAGACCTTTAGTTTAACCGCGCAAATCTTCCGCCCCTCACGATCTTCTCTTGCCTGCCCTCTGATGCATCCACAGCCACACAGATACCAAATCTAAACTTGTGACTGCAGAGATAGTCAAGGGAGCAAATATTTACAAACAATTCACCTCAAACCTGTAGCCAAGGGAATCAGCTTTTACATGACAGGCCCCCTCTTTTCTGGGATCAGAATAGTGGTAAACATAGCAGTAATAATACCCAACACTCCTTTAGAGCTTACTACACACTGTGATAAGGGTGTTTCAAGCACTATGTTAACTCCCAAACAACCTCTGGGGTATGGGCTCCTTTTCACAGGTGTAGATGATATGGCTTAAGAGGTAAGCGGCGCAGCTGAGGTCACACAGCTGGTGATGTCAGTGTGTGCTAGAGAGCTGATCTGCCCGACACCCGAATTCGTCCACATTGATTGGTGCTTTGTCCTCTTACCCTTCCAGTGTCCCGGTCCTCTTTCACTCTCACCCTCCCAGGGATGGCCTTATTCAGGCTTTACAAGGGGTGCTACAGAAATCACACACAGGAAATTTTCTCTAACTTATGCCCTGATTATTTTCTATAATTTATACAATTTATATAATTTAAACAATTCTTTTACTTCTACTAGCATTTCCTCTAATTGAGATTAGCTTTCTTCCCACTTACCACCTTTTCAGACTCTACATAATCTAAAACGTGTTTAAAATATTTAAAAGTCTTGATAAAATCAGAGGAAAGATGTAGGCTTCACCCCCAGTCTCTCTGAAGCAATATAATTCACAAACAAAAGAAACCCACTCACAAGAGAGGCAACATTCTTTTCCTCTTCACAGCCTTATTTATCTCCTTTGGAAGACTTTCCAGGTGCTTTTGTTAGAGACACGTCTTAGTCTCTTTCCCTTTTTACTACATTAGCAGATTCTCATTTATTTTCAGTCTTGTTATCAGCATTTATTCCTATCTTAAAAGCAGAGTTAGGAGTTCTCTGTCCCTTTAGACCTTATAAGATAGTATAAATGTAATTCTATTGAGACTTATGCCTTATTCAACTTTTTTTTTTTTAACTCAGCTTGCATGTCAGAATCAAATCATTTCAGTGTTAATTGATTGGAAATACTGTATACTAGTTCCAAACGAGAAGTAAAAGTTGATGCGTTCAATCTTGTTTCTAGAGACACATATTACCACATCCATGTGGGAAATTCTATTTTTAGGGAAGGTAAAAATGGAAATAGCCAGGTGAATTTCATGGTGTGTCACTTCAATGGATGGGTGTCAGAAATGTGGAATACAGTTGTCTTTTTTCACAGAGGCTCTTGGACCCTGTTGTTCTGTGTTATGAATCTCTAAGGTAATCAAGCTAGATCCTGCCAAGTCTCACTTGATAATCTCCCTCTTACTGTCCCAGCCCTTTTGTTTATACATTCTACTCTACCCATCAGTGGAAGGATCCACAGACATGTCCCACAGTATTTGAAAATGAGAATATCGTGTGACCTCGGAAAATTTAACTGACAATGTTTAAAGCATATAACTTGGGCAAGATGTAAGCATTCCACGTTGTATATCAAATCAGCACATTGTAGCTCATAAATGCATTAATATACACAGCTATGATTTAGTAAAGAATTTTTAAAAAATAAAATACAACCTCTGTTACTGACAGGAAACTTCCCTGTTTATCCCAGCACTCATCTTGATCACTTCAACCACAGGATGACTTCCTTTTCACTGCTGAACATAGCCTCTCTAATTTGAGGGTAAAGGAGTTTCTAAATCACTTGCATTTCCTTTTCACCTTTGGAGAGTAAATACACTATAGAAACTTGAGAATTGCTTGTAAAATTAAAATGAAGCAAGTAATGTTTCAATGATATGACTTCGTTCTATTTTTATTTTTATTGTTTTTAACCCAATGAAATAGAAGATCTTCAGTTATATCTCAGGCACTCCTAGAAGACAGAAAACACTTAGCAGCCAAAGTGAAAAAACTGTCTTTGGTAGGAGGTTTTCAGTCACACCTTTGATATAAATCGACCAGAAAGCCTCAGGAAACAAGACCAGGGTGTTAGCTCACTGGCCTGGAATCACCTGTCTGGGGGCCTCGTGCAGCGCTTCTAAAAAGTCAAATAAGGACAGCAGGTAGTTTCTGTCCTGGAGGATCCCAGCTGGGAAAGCGGGAAGCTTCTGTTGTCATGGATAATCTGATATTTCTGGCACACTTGCCAGCTAGAAAATACATGTTAAATCCTTGCTATATAGAACAGTCATGTTTTCAGGATTACTAGGGGAAGATCAGAGCCCTAAATATTCACTAATTGGATTCCAAATAGATGATCTGATGTCTGTGACATTAGAGTACCAACATAGAGGAGGGAAAAAAATCAAATCTGTCTGTCCTTTTCTCACGTGAAAAAGAATTTCCATTTTTTCCAGATTTAGGAGAGTGTAAGAAGAGTAGCATATGTTTTTCTAATAAGCACCGATTAGCAGCACCTTAAAACGTCTTTTACACGGCTCTAGGAGAAGTTTGACCTTAGCCAGGTGTCCCGCATTCTGGAGTCTTAAGATTACATTTTCCCCCAAATAAGTATTCCATGTTCCTAATAGGTCAAAACATTCATCCTCTGGAGCAAATATCTTCCTGAAACCAAAACCATAAAAAGGACCCATTAAGAAACACACACGCACACACCCCAATTTCACTAATGAATACAATCCAACAATACTCAAAATCCTAGCAAATAGAATACAGGTGTGGGACGGCGCCAGCGCCCGGGCACGCTGCGGCGGGTGAAAACGGTCCCCTCGTCAGTCTCACCTCACGGGCTGCCGTGGTGACAACCGCTGCGGCTCCCCCGTTCCTCGCCGCCTTTGCCTCTAGCAGCCCCGCGTCCCGGCCAACTCTCCGCCTCCGTCAGCCGCCGCCTGCCCGACTGCGCACAACGTGACCGCGTCACGTGACCCGGCGCTGGAAGATGGCGTCCCCGCGCACGTCGGACAGCCGAGGCGCCTCAAGCCAGCGCGGGCTCCACAGTGGCCCTGGGCCAGGAGGCGGTGCTCGCCGCAGCCCCAGTGCCGGCCCTTCCCGGGGACCGACGCCAACGTGGTCCTCCAGAGACTGCGCGACCGGCAGTGGCTGGAGGCGGTGTTCGGGACACCGCGGCGAGCCTGCCGGGTGCTGCAGCGCACTCACGCCAGGCCCAGCTTAGGCGAAGTGCGCGCGCGGTTGCGCGCGGTACTGTGCCTGGTGCCGCGGCTGCGCGGCCTGAGCCAGGCCCTGCGGGAGGCCGAGGCGGACGGCTGCGCCTGGACCCTACTGCACGACCAAGCCGCGCCGCTGCGTGCCCAGCAGGCCGAGCGACTGCAACCGCTGACCCAGGCCGCCTATCTGGACGAGGCGCGGCGGAGGCTGGAGGGTCCGGCGCCGCCAGCTGAGGCTTCGCGGGAGGGCTCGGGAACTGAAGGTCGACCGGGAGGAGGAGGCCAAACTATGGGCCCCGCAGCGCGTGGCGCTGGGGATGGATGCTGCGCCAGGAACGGTCGTCGCGCGCGGTCAGGCCGGCTGGACGGGTCCCAGACGCACAGCTCACAGCGCTGGGTCAGGTGACGCGGTCACGTGGAGCGCAGTCGGGCCGGCGGCGGCTGACGGAGGCGGAGACTTGGCCGCGACGCGGGGCTGCTGGAGGCCGAGGCGGCGAGGCACCGGGGAGCCGCAGCGGTTGTCACCACGGCAGCCGGTGAGGTGAGACTGATGTGGGGACCGTTGACACCCGCCGCAGCGCGCCGGCGCTGGCGCCGTCCCACACCTGTATTCTATTTGCTAGGATTTTGAGTATTGTTGGATTGTATTCATTAGTGAAATTGGGGGGTGTGCGTGTGTTTTTCTTAATGGGTCCTTTTTATGGTTTTGGTTTCAGGAAGATATTTGCTCCAGAGGATGAATTGGGAGTGTTCTTTCCTTCTCAATGTTTTTGAATGGATTCTGCAGCATAGGTATGAGCTCTTCTTTGAATGTTTGTTTAAATTCTGGTGTAAAATCATCTGGTCCAGGACTTTTTGTTGTCGTTATTAGAAGCTGTTTTATTTTTGCGATTACTGTGCTTGATATCGGTCTGTTCAAGAGTTCTAATTCTTCCTGGTTAGGTCTAGGTAGGTAGTATAATTCCAGGTATTAGTCCATTTCCTCCACAATGTTAAATTTCTGGGCATAGCAATTTTTGTAGCAATCAGAGATAATCTCTTGTATTTCTGCGACATCTATTGTTATTTTCCCTCTTTCATTTCTCGGTGTGGTTATTAGAGATCTTACTTTTCTGTTTCTAGACTAGCCAAAGTTTTATCATTTTTTTATTTTTATCAATTTTATTTATTTTAAGGAACCAACTCTTTGTTTTCTTAATCTCCTGAATGGTTCTTTTGTTCTCAATTTCATTTTCTTCTGCTCTGATTTTGGTTCTTTCCTTCTGCTAGGTTTGGGATTGGATGGCTCTTTCTTTTCCAGTTCCTAGAAATGATGCATTAGATTGTTGATTTGTGCTTTTTAAATTATTGGCTGTGGGCATGTAATGCAATAAATTTCCCTCTTATGACTGCTTTCTCAGTATCCCAGAGGTTTTTCATCATCATTTTGTTAGACAAATCTAATGATTTTTCTCCTTTGTCTTCTCCTTGAAATAGTTGTGTTTTGCGTAAGATCATTTAGTTTTTATGATTTTGGGAATGAAAGGTTTTGTTGGAAATGAGTTCGACCTTGATTCCATAGTAATCTGTAAGCTACAAGGTATAATTTCTATTCTTTTAAATTAGGCGAGGTTTGATTTCTGTCTTAGGATGTGGTCAGTTTTGGAAAATTATTCATGAGTTAATGAGGAGAATGTGTATTTGGTAATATCGGGGTGGTATGTTTTGTAGAGTCATGTTAAAGTCGATCGTTTCTTTGCTCAGTTTGTGTTTGGAGGGTCTGTCCAGTTCTGTCAATAGGGTGTGAAGTCCCCAGAAATTATGCTGTTATAGGATATTATATTGTTCAGACTTGTTAGAGTTCATTTTGTAAATCTGGAAACATTTAATTAATTTGGGTGCATAAAGACTTAGGATTGAGATGTCTTCTGGTATTGTTCCCTTGACAAGAAAATAGAGTACTTTATTTTTATCATTCCTTACCTTTTGTGGTTTGAAGCCCAGTGTATCTTGAAATTGTGACCCCTGCTTTCTTTTGATTTCCATCTGCCTGAAATATTGATTTCTAATCCCTCGACCTGAGTCTTGTTTTGTCCTTAGCTGTTAAATATGTTACCTGAGGACAGCATAGAGTTGGCTTGTGCTTTTGATCCAGTCATCTGGTCTGTGTCTCATCAGTGGGTAATTCAAGCCATTCACTATGGCTTGACTATGATGGATTTGTGTTTGTCTTTTGTGAAGGTTGCCACCTACATTTATCACTTGTACCATTGAGGAAGTTAGGCTATGACCTTTAATTTCTGTGTGTCTTTGCTTGTGGTACATTGTTATGTTTGATGTGTAATATTACTCTGGAATACTTCCTGGACAGGTGGTCTTATAGTGGCAAATTTCTTCAATGCTTACTTGCAAGGAAAACATTCGATGTATCCATTGAATATGGAACTTAGTTTCGTAGAATACAGAATCCTAGGCAGGGAGTTGTTGTGTTTGAGTATATTGAAAATGAGAGTCCTATCTATTCTAGCTTGTTGTTCTTCAGCTGAGAAATCTGCTGTCACTCTGATGGAATTGTCCTTGTAGGTCAACTGGTGCTTATTCCTGGTGGCCTTCAAAATTTTCTATTTCATTTTGGCCAAGTTTTTTACAATGTGTCTAGAAGATGCTCTGTTTGAATTGAGATAAACTGGGCTTTGATATTTCTCAACGGACTTTCTCTGAATCTTTGGTAATACTTAAACATTTTTCATTTATGATATCCTCCAATAGGTCTTCTGTGCCTATAATTTGTATGTTTATAAACTTTATAAAATCCCATAATTCTCTAAGATTGCTATTCTTTTACTCTCCTGGATTTGTTTGTTTGTTTTGTTTTTTGAGATAGACTGTCACTTTGTCACCTGAGGTAGAGTGCCGTGGTGTCATAGCTAATAGGAACCTCAAACTCTCGGGCTCATGCAATCCTCTTGCCTCAGCCTCCCAAGTAGCTGGGACTACAGGCGCCCACCACAATGCCTATTTTTAGAGATGAGGTCTCACTCTGGCTCAGGCTGGTCTCAAACCTGTGAGCTCAAGCAATCCACCCTCCTTGGCCTCACAGAGTGCTAGGATTACAGGTGTGTGCCATCACACCTGACCTTTACTCTCCTCTTTTCTGCCTCATTAAATAAGAGAGTTAGCTCAAGAGCCTTGTCTTCAAGTTCTAAGATTCTTTCTTCTTCAAGGTTTATGCAGTTATTGAAATTTTCTATTGCATTTTTAAACTCCTTGAATGACTCCTTCAATACTTTGAACTCTTTTCTAATTTCATCATGTCTTTTGATTGTTTCTTGGGTCAGTTTTTTTATTTCTGTTTGGTGACTTTCCACTTGCCCTTTAATTCTCTTCATCACTTTGGACATCTATAATCTAAATTCTTTTTGTCTTTTCATCTTTGACAGCAGCTTGGTAATCCCTTGCAGAATTGGTCTATTCTAGTTTTTCAAGTTGATATAATTTTTATTTGTTGGATCCGCTGCATGTGTTGTTACTTCTTGTTATTTCCTTCCCCTACTTAACTTTTCGCACTTCCTAGTTGTCCTTAAGCCTCTTTGTTTCTGTGCTTTGAGATTAAAGTTGTCTTTTGGGCGGCGCCTGTGGCTCAGTGAGTAGGGCGCCGGCCCCATATGCCGAGGGTGGCAGGTTCAAACCCGGCCCCGGCCAAACTGCAACAACAACAAAAAAAATAGCCAGGCGTTGTGGCGGGCGCCTGTAGTCCCAGCTACTCGGGAGGCTGAGGCAAGAGAATCTCGTAAGCCCGAGAGTTAGAGGTTGCTGTGAGCCGTGTGATGCCACGGCACTCTACCAAGGGCAGTACAGTGAGACTCTGTCTCTACAAAAAAAAAAAAAAAAAAAGTTGTCTTTTGGTACAAGGATTAAAAAATGAAAAGGAAGGAGAGTAAAAGAATGAGAAAATGAGAGATAAAAAGAAGAAAGCTAATGATGATAATTGTAACAGGCCATGCATAGTGAAGCATACCAGCAATTATCAGTGATCTGGCGGCTCTAGGGCAGGTGTATTACCCAAAGTTAGATGATTCTGACCAGCCTTATCCAGAGTGAGACCCTACTTCCATCAAATATGGAAAAAACAAACAAACCAACAAAAACATGAACTTTAGTGAGGAACAGCTGTTGCAACTCCTCAGGAGGTCAAAGCAGGGATTTCCAAATCCAGGTGTTGAAGGCCACCATGAGCCAGACCATTGCTGCAACACTGCCATGGAGGCCTTAGAGAAATGGTCTTCCAAAAAACCAAACACAAAACACACTCAAAAGAGAGAGATTATCTTGATTGTTACTTAAGGTTATGAGAGAAAGATTAGAAAAGTAGAAAAATAAACAAAAAGAAAAAGAAATGGAGAAGAGAATAGAAATAGTATAAAGTTAAAAAAAAGGAAAAAAATCAAAAATACATGTATTGCATGGTCTGTAAGTAATGCTCCCAGATTAGGAAAAGCAAAAGAAAAAGAAAAAACCTTTTCTTCCTAATGACAATACGTGCCACTTCTTGGTTAAGAGGGGGGAAAAAAAACCCAGTACTCTGTATTCTGCATGTGGTAGAGGTGGGATGTTATCAGCTAGTTGCCAAAGAGATCCAGTCTTGTTTTCCTGATTCATTGATGTTATTCTGGGCTTGGTAGCTAACTGTATGAGAGATGAATCCCCATGGGGGTGGTAGAGGCAAATTCTTGAAGCTTATGCCAGACTATGAGGTGGGGAGGCAGGGAAGACTCTGCCATCCAAACAGATCCCTGCAGCCACAGATGGAGCGGTGTCGTAGGCATAATCTGCTCACCTCTGCCCATGTGTCCAAGGAAGTCAGCCCTGGGGTAGCTCCAACTGCTGGAGTCAGAAGCATTAACATAATGGGGTACTGTGAGGCTGCTCCAAGCTTGGCTCCCTTGGGTGTCAGCCAGCTCAAGGTTTTAGCATTATCCACACCTGCCCTGTCAGTCTCCCTAGGCAATGGGGACCAGGCTGCCAGGCCTCCCACTGAACAGGCTCCAGGACCAGATCTGCCCAGCCAGTGGCAGTAAAATGATAGCCTGGGTTCAGGCCTCTGGCTTTGTCCCTAAGAGGCGGAATATGCTCTCTCCAAGCCTTGAACAAAAGGCAGCTTCTGTGCACCTGAACGTCCTGTGGGACCTATATTCCTGCTTGTTTCGTATCAGTCTTCAGGCATGGATGGACAGGCCCTCTCAGAGTTCAGTTCAATTCCCAGTCCACTCCTACAGAATGCCATGGTGCGGTGTGGGGAAATCACCTGCAAAATTGAACCCCCAGGGATTCCACATGCAGGCTCTCTCTCTCCCTGGGTTGCTGCAGTCCTTTGCATCTGCTTTTCATGTGTGCCTCTCACCCTTCTTAACGTTTTGCTCCTGGTACTCCATTCTGTCTCACTGTGCCTTTGCAATGTTGTTTCTGGACAGGACAATCCAGATGGAGGCACCTAGAGACTCCGCTCATCAATTGACTGAGATCAGCTGATGAAGAAATGTCTCTAGTCTGTCATCATGGAGCCTCCCTTTCTTTATTCTTTTTAAAACACATCTGGGTATTTATGGACTGAAAATAGATTAGAAGATTTTTTATATTTTCACAAAAATGAATGGATTATTTTGTTTCAACATATTACTGGTGTAAAAATATTTCATGTTACATGGATCATTTTTGTGATGCTACAGTCCTGACTATAGGTATGCCCATCACTCATATGGTATTCATAGTACCCACTAGGTTGGCTTAGTCCATTTGCCTCCTTCCCTCTACCCATTTCTCTTGGTTGATTTCCACAGACTTTTACTTCCTTCTATGCACATGTGAGCTCATCAGTAGCTCCCATTTAATAGTGACTGTATGTGGTGTTTGTTTTTCATTCTTGAGGTATTTTACTTAGAAGGATGGTCTCTGGTGCCATACAGATTGTTGTAAAAGGTATTAATTTATCATTTTTTGTGGTTGAGTAGTAGTCCATGGAATACATATACAACATTTAATTAGTCCACTCATGAATTTGTCAGCACTTGGTTTGTTTCCACATATTGGCAATAATGAATTGTGCTGCAATAATCGTTCAAATGCAGGTATCTTTTTGGTAAAATAATTTCTCTTCTTTTGGGGAAAATAACTAGTAGTGGGACTGCTGGGTCAAATTGTAGGTCTACTTTTAGTTCTTTGAGAAAACGTCATTCTCATTTTCATAGAAGTTTTACAAATTTGCACTCTAACCAACAGCATACAAAAATGCCTTTCTCTCTGTGTCCATGTCAGCACCTATTGATTTGGGAATTTTAATAAATTCCATTGTAACTGGAATAAGGTGAAAATGTAATTGTGAATTTAATTTGCATTACCCTAATAGGTCATGAAATTGAATATTTTTTCACATGTTTAATGACCATTTTTTCTTATTTTGAGAATTGTCTTTTCACGTTTTTTGCCCACTTGTTTATAAGATGGTTTGTCTTTTCCTGTTGGTCGCTTGAGTTATTTGTAAATTCTAGTTACTAGTCCTTTATTGGAAGTGTCATTTGTGAATATTTCTTCCATTCTTTTGGTTGTCTATTTTGATCTGTTAATTGTGTCTGTAGCAGTGCAGACGCTTTTTAGCTGAAACAAATCCCAGTTTTGGTTTTGTCATGATTGCCTTTGGGGTCTTTTTCTTAAATTCTTTGCCTAGAATCATATTTAGAAGAGCTTTTTCTACATTTTCCTCCAGAATACTTATGATTTTGTGCCATAAATCTTTTGTATATCCTGAGTTTGAGTGGTGAGGACTAGTGGTCCTACTTCATTCTGGTGCATGTAACAATCCAATTTTCCCAGAGCCATTTATTAAATAAGGCTTCTTTTCCCCAGTGTATGTTATTGCCTGCTTTGTCAAAGATAACTTTGTTGAAGGTAGGTGGTTTTATATCTGGGTCCTCTGTTCCATTGGTGTATTTCCATATTTTTGTAGAAATACCATGCTGTTTTTGTTAAACTACAAGGCTATAGTTTCATAGTATGGCTGCAAGTGTGGCACTGGGAGTCCTACAGATTTGTTCTTTTGCTTAAGATTCAGGCTCTTTTATGGCTCCAAACAAAGTATAAAATATTTTTTTTCTTTATCTGTGAATTATGACTTTGGCAAATTGATGGAGATTGCATTGCATTTATTAATCACTTTAGGTAGTATTGATGCTTTAACATTATTGTGTCTACTAAGTCAGGATATTTGTTTATATCCTCTGCAACTTTTTTGTTCAGAGGTTTCTGCCTTAATTTCTATTGTCACCTCTGCTAAGGAAAGAGTTGGGCAGTTACTCTGCTCGTGGACTTCTGATTTCCCCTCTGAACCACAACATAGAGGTGGGACATGATTAGAAAATCACTGGGATTTCTTCTGCTAAATTCAGTCTGTAACTGAGCACATGGTGAGCACGAGGTACACCACTACACACCTGTAAGGCACTCTGGAGACTTCTGGGCTGAGCCAGCAGGGCACGGTTCTTAGGACTTGGTGTCTGTGCAACATTCAGGATTCAGTGCAGTTCGGAGTTTAGGACTTTGAAAGGCAAGTGAGCTCATTTTTATTTCATTGGGGGAATTACTTATTCTGTTCAGCCTATGGCACATGAATGGCTTTTAGTGACCTAAAAACAAATCTCTTTTGCGGATGAGGAGGGAAGGACAATTTTTCACTTATGAATCATGTGTGTACACATGCATACGCACATTTTTGTGTATAAAATGCGATAGTGTATCTGTGTAAACGGATACACATGGGTGTATCTGGTCCGTCTCTCAGCGCGCGCACACACACATACACACATACACACACACACACTACCACCTGCCGTAAAAAGTACTAGCTTGCCTCCTGTTAATTCAGAATTACTGATGCTTTGGAAAATGGCTGAGGGTTTAAGTGTGGACTTTAAGCAGCTTATCAAGTAAACATTTGGTAGGAGTGATAAGCTAATTAAAACATATTCTGTTTATTAAAGGAGATTCTCTTTGGTCTTAAACTAGAAAACCAGGAGTGAGCTACCACACCTGGCCCTATTTTCCTTTTTTTTAATGACAGTTTCAAGGAAAGAAAAATGTTTTCTGTGATGCAAAAAGAAAACAATTTTAGGGTGGCGCCTGTGGCTCAAGGAGTAGGGCGCCGGTCCCATATGCCGGAGGTGGCGGGTTCAAACCTAGCCCCGGCCAAAAACCAAAAAAAAAAAAAAAAAAAAAAAAAAAAAAAAAAAAAAAAGAAAACAATTTTAGACCCTATCTCAATTACTTTACATTCTTGGAAATTACAAACAATCTTTGTTTCAACCAATTATAAAATTCCTAATAAAAGTAACGGCTGAGGGCAGCTAAGCCCCAGCTTCTACACATCATCTCACTGAGTTCTCATGATGGCCCCAGGAGGCAAGTGTTACTGTCACCCCATTGTTACACATAGAGCTTGGTGATAACCCAGGTCCTCGGCCTGGCAGAATCAGGTCTAACTTCTACCTTGCCTGACTCCATGTTCTTAATCCCTTAGAGACTATAGTCTCATAGGCCATACAAATTAGTAAAATTTGCTTTCTGTATTCTGCATAGTTGGGTCCTAAAGTGAATAGAGGGTCTTCTCAGTATAGACTCTGGAAAAATCTGTGGTTTGACAGCCAATTCCACTGCTTTTAAAAATACAGCATCAGGCCTGGCATGGTGGCTCATGCCTGTAATCCTATCACTCTGGGAGGCCAAGGCAGGTCGTTCGCTTGAGCTCAAGCAACTTGAAACTCTTGGGCTCAAGCGGTCTCCTTGCCTCAGCCTTCCCAGTAGCTGGGACTACAGGTGCCCACTACAACGTCCAGCTATTTTTAGAGATGAGGCCTCACTCAGGCCTTACTCAGGCGACTGTGAGCTACGACACCACAGCACTCTACCAAGAGAGACAAAGTAAGACTCTGTCTCAAGAAAAATAAGTAAAATGAAATAAAAGTATACCATCTTCTCTCATGCTGGGTGGGTTGTAAATTACGTATTTCATTAACCACTTAGTCAATCATTTGTAATCCCAGATATTAACCTTGGTTCACGTGACGGTGTACATCTTTGCTCTCTATTCTGGATTATATAATTTTTTTGCTTGGAAGAGGCAACGACTGGAAACCAAACCTTCCATATTATTGACAATCAAACTAATGGGAGACCTTAATTTTCTGCCAGCTCACTAGAGTGGTAACAAGTAGCCAAAAGGAGAATAAGAAAACTGAGCGAATCCTCAAAGAGAGTCGGGACCTGGCACGTTCATCGAGAGGCTGCAGAGGAACGTCCAAGGTAGTGTGAGCAGTGTCTGGTTTGGGGACTCTGTGCTATTCTAGAAAGAAGAGTCACATTTGCGTTCAAATGTACAGCTGTGTGTGTCTTGTGCTGGGCTTCCTGGAACCAAAAGACTGGCATATGCCACAGTTTGGGGATCTTGAAATGTCCAGGCCGTAGTGTTTGAGAATTTTAGCTTTTAAAAAATGCATGTTTCTTTTTAAATTTTCTGTATCATGGCTAATTCTCAAGCCCCATTATGGTAAAGTCAGATATCTCCCCATCCATTTGCACAAAGTAGGAGCTGGTACGATTTGGGGCTTCCATTTGGTGCCAGCATTTATCCTCCACATTGGAGTAAATTTAGTCACTCCTCAGTGGGATCTAATCTGGCTTTTAGCATGCTATTTTCAATTTTCTGGCTGCTAGAATCATATTTTTGCTTTTCTTTTTGGATTATGGTAGAAGGCTTAAAAGTATAGAATCCTATGCAAGTCCGACTTTGTAGGACAAAGGTAAGAAAATTATTAAAACAAATCATATTAATAATACTGTGAAGTATCAGTAGTTTCTTCATGTGCTATTAAGTTAAATAATTATTTATTAAGAACTTTTATGTGTCAACGTCTGTGCCAGGTACACACAATGGACCCTGCCCTTAGGGAGATGATGAGTACTTGGCAAGACTCACATTCAATAAACTGGTTATCCTAAGTCCCTGGCCAGGCCTGGAGGTCCACCCCAGCTTAGGTGAACAGAACATCACTTATCAAAGAGGGCTCTAAGTTTTTCATTTATTTCTGTTCACTTTTGAGAGATTTATTATATAATTGATGATTTTCTCCATAGAAACAGTTGAAAAGGCAACAACTTTGAATCAGACTTTGTATGAAGATTTCCAGCTGCCCAGCTTGATGCTTGAGAATATGCAGCAGAACATTTCATCTTTGCTCAAAACCATACAGAAAAGGCACTTCATGCAGTTGTACCAAAATGTCACCCTGGAACTCAAGTAAGTTCCCAGGGACAGAAGCTTGGGTGTTATCTCCAAAGGAGAAGAAGGCATAATGGAAAGAACAGTGCGGCCTGGGGGTGGGATGTCGGAAGAGAGGTAAAGGGTCCCTGTATTCAAGTAAGTTAGATGGGGACAGACCCCTCTAACTATATGGGACACTAGTGTTGTGGCGGGACACTAGTGTTGTGGCGGAACACAGTTTCAAAAAGACTGTTGTATTCTGTTAACTGAACACAAAAGAAAAAGCCAACAAAATGTTCCGAGGGTTTTATTAATCCTGTCCCTGCCACTGAAGGACTGTCACTTCATCTCATTATAGTTGAGAGAGTAAAGTCACGTCATACGTGAAAATTTGACCTCATCTTAAACTTGCTCAGACAGATACCTTATTTTTTTCTTTCTTTATTATTTATTTATATATTTATTTGAGACAGAGTCTCACTCTTTTCATGTGGGTAGAGTGCTGTAGCATCATAGCTCACAGCAACTTCAAACTCTTGGCCTCAAGTGATTCTCTTGCCTCAGCCACACGAGTAGCTTGGACTACGGGCGCCCACCGCAATGTTCAGCTATGTTAGAGATGGGGGTCTCACTGTAACTCAGGCTGGTCTCAAACTCTTGAGTTCAGGCCATCTTCCCACCTCTGCCTCCCACAGTGCTAGGATTACAGACATGAGCCACCATGCCCAACCCAAGATACCTTATTTAATGATAAGGAATGACAGATTCATGATCAGACAGTAGAGAAATATATTGGTTTTATTTGTGTTCTTCATGTATCTATTTTAGATCTTATTACCTGTTTCATAGACCAACATCTTTATAATAAGTAGAAGTTATAAGTATGTGTAAATAGTCCTAATATTATTCTAATGATGTCAGAGTTAAAATATATATCCTTGAAAAATACCGTCAGATATGACTTGACCCAGAGATCTGGTATCTGTGAAAGGTGAGGATGTTTTATAAGGAATTTTCCATGCAGTTTTTCCAAGTTCTCCTGACCAATTGAAGCAGAGAGTTAATGGGCTGTATTCAACCACTGCAAGAATTTGTTGTATGAAGTTTATTCACACTGCCATGAATTCAAAGTTAATTTAAATAAACAATTTGGTAGCATACTTATAAACAATTTGGTAGCATTTTCTCCTTATAATAGGAGAAAATCTTTCCATTTCCTAATGCTTACTTTTATCATGGTAAAAATTACATCTTTTTAGCAATTTGAATTTGAAAGTTTTTATAAAATCTGTTTCTTAAGTAGATATAGAAAACCGTTTATATCATATAAATAAACTGGTGAATTCACAGCAAATCACTGATTAGCCTCCTGTTAATCTCTGATCGTATTCTGATGAAAGATTGCAGTTCCTAACATTAACACAGATTGCAGTCCTAATTTTCTAAATCCAGATTCACTGAGACTATGTATTTCGATTCCATTACTAAAATGTGTTAGGAATTTTGTGAATAAAAGTAATTTGTTAAGGATAAAGTGTAAATCTTCCATATCTGTAGCTATCTTGGAAAAATAGTTTCCATGCTTAAACAGTTATGCTGTGTCACGATTTCAGGGAGAAACATGGTGTGAATATGTAAAAATTCCTTCTGCTGTCATGTGAAAGAACAAGTTTTGCTGTTCATTTGCTTACTGTGGGGACTATTCACATTTATCAGGGCTGCTCAAGACTTACTGTCATAAATTCAGAAAGCATACCAGAAGCCACAGGAAGAGTTGGAAGTGTTGAAAGAAATAGCAAGCCGGCTCCTGGCCGAGCAGTGGACAGCTGCAGGCGGCCAGGACACTAGTGAAGGACGCAGAGGGAAAGAGCCAGGAAAGCGACCGTCTGCTGCTCGTGGCCAGCGCCAACCTGAGAGAGTTTGAGGTGAGTCTGACATGTTCCATCCTGCATAGTTAGAACTGGCAATCAAATTCTCCTGTGTCAACATCATTTTTAGCTTCTTAAAACTTTGAACCCCAACACTAACTTACCTTACTTGTATATTTTTCTTTCTTTCTGTTTTTCTTTCTTTCTTTCTTTTTCTTTTTAAACAGAGTCTCACTTCGTCACCCTCAGTAGAGTGCTGTGACATCACAGCTCATGGCAACCTCAAACTCCTGGGCTCAAGTGATCCTCTTGCCTCAGTCTCCCAAATAGCTGGGACTATAGGTGCCCGGCACAATGCCCAGCTGTTTTTAGAAATGGGGTCTTTTTTTTTTTTTTGAGACAGAGTCCCACTTTGTCACCCTCAGTAGAGTGTCGTGGGGTCACAGCTCACAGCAACCTCGAACCTCCAACTTTTGGGCTTAAGTGATTCTCTTGCCACAGCCTCCCAAGTAGTTGGGACTACAGGAGCCCGCCACAATGCCCCACTTTTTTTTTTTTTCCATTGTAGTTGTCATTGCTGTTTTTTTTAGCTGACCAGGGCTGGGCTTGAACCTACCACCTTGTTATTTGGGGCCAGCACCCTACCCACTGAGCCACAGGGACTAGAAATGGGGTCTTGCTCTAGCTCAGGCTAGTCTCAAACTCCTGAGCTCAGGCAATCGACCTGATTTGGCCTTCCACAGTGCTAAGATTACTAGCACAGTGAGTCACTGTGCCCTGTACCATTATATATTTATTTTTTTGAGACAGTCTTAACTCTGTTGACCTGGGTTGAGTGACATGACAACTGGATCAAAAAAATAGCCAGGCATTGTGGCAGGCACCTGTAGTCCCAGCTACCTGGGAAGCAAGAGAATCGCTAAGCCCAAGAGTTTGAGTTTGCTGTGAGCTGTGATGTTATAACACTCTACTGAGGGCAACATAGTGAGACTCTGTTTCCAAAGAAAAAAAAAAAAAGAAAGAAATTACATTAACCTTGTGTTCAAAATGTAAATGTGATTGTATATTATGAACAGAAATTTTAAAAGTGGCGGCGCCTGTGGCTCAAGGAGTAGAGTGCCGGTCCCATATGCCGTAGGTGGCGGGTTCAAACCCAGCCCCGGCCAAAAACCACAAGAAAAAAAAAAAAAGAAATTTTAAAAGTAAAATCTTTTACCAAACTTGAGAAGGAGGTTGAGTTGAGTCCTAGTTGGGTGTCCGGAAGGGGCAGCAGGATGGCCAGGGAAGTAGAGAGAGGACAAGGAGCTCCCGATAGAATCCCATGTTTGGGGTTCATAGCTCAGAGGAGAAAGGTGACCATGATAAAGTGTGAACAGGGAGCTGGTGAGTCTGGTTAACACTGCGTGATTTAAACACAGTTCTTCATTTTATTAGCTCAAAACTGGGGATGAAATTTAAGAAGAAATATCAGTGAGAAAGTGCAATAAGCAAAGTGGAAAAAAAGACCAAGCTGGCTAAAAACACACTCTTACTCTCCATCATGGATGGTGCTAAGTCTTGCTGGAAAACTTTCCATATTGCGATTCTCCATATTAAGCTATTGATTCAGTAGATGGGTCAGAAGTGATAAAGAAAGCTGTTTCCTAGGCAACTTTTTAGTAGGCTAACCTAAAAGAGAACATTTCCACCCCCTTCTCTTTAAATAGGTATTGCATCGGAACTGAGTAAATTGAGAAATACAGCAAACATTTCAAAAGAACGCTGATAAAAT
The DNA here is from genome assembly GCF_027406575.1 of Nycticebus coucang. Taxonomy (NCBI): domain Eukaryota; kingdom Metazoa; phylum Chordata; class Mammalia; order Primates; family Lorisidae; genus Nycticebus; species Nycticebus coucang. The sequence continues at coordinate 33,964,098 of NC_069805.1, read as the reverse complement.
TACCAGGCAGACCAATGAATCACTCTCGATACATAGAGCAATTCCTGAAGGTAAGTAGAAAGGAGTTTATGGATCTAACAATGTCTTCTCCTTGTAAGAGCACCACACAGGAGCACAGGCAGGCCTGCCTCAGGCAGTCCAACCAGAGTCCCCACTGGAAAATCAGACCAAGACTGATAAAGGTTTTATCTGTAAAGGAATATGATTGAGAAGTGAAGATCACCGGGTCTTTCTTTTTAAATAACTTCAGAACATTTACACTGACATAGTAGAATATTAGAACAGAGACTTTATAGAGCCATCTTAATTGATTATTTTTGAAATGAGCTTGACATAGCACTTCGATAAAAGAAGAGGCATCCAAAAAGATGAGTAAGGAAGGAAGCCAGATTGCCCTTTACCTGCCTGAAGAGAAAATGCCAGGTTTATTATACATGTAGTAAGCGGAAGAATTCTGACTTGGTCATCTTCCTTCATGAGGCAATCAAACATTCTGAAATAGGCCCACCCATCACCTTCATATTGATGGTTTGGTAATGCAGGATTCATTAGCATTTTAAGTAGAATAGTTTTTTAAGTGTAATACGAATGATTTGTGCTGCAGTTCATTATTTATACCACTTCAAACTTCTCCTTGGTTCTTTCTACGCATTTTTTGAAAGTCTTAACAAGGTGCAGAAGCTCTGCTCCCAGGTGTGCCTGCTAAGTTTCTGACATAGTCTGAGCGTGTCCAGCAGAGATGTGCTGGGAGCCCTGGAATTATCTCTTACTTTGAATCAATAGAGGATTTTCTGATCTGGAAGTGCATTTTTCCTTTCCTTTTTTTTAAAGGATAATGTGGTGTAGATCTCTATATATTTTTGAGATAGAGTCTCACTCTGTTGCCTCAGGCTAGAGTGCTGTGGTATCGTAGCTCACAGCAACCTCAAACTCTTGGGCTCAAGCAGTCATTTTACCTCAGCCTCCCAAATAGCTGCATCTACAGAATCCTGCCATGATACTCAGCTAAGTTTTCTATTTTTAGTAGAGATGGGGTCTTTCTCTTTGTCTGGCTCGTCTTGAACTCCTGAGTTCAAGCAATCCACCTGCCTCAGCCTCCCAGAATGCTAGGATTACAGGTGTGAGCCAGTGTGCCTGACCTAATATTTTAATTAAACAATTTAATTACTTTTCATTTGGAGATAATTTCACACTTAAAGAAAAATTGCAAGGAGGATAAAAAGGCCATTTTGTATACCCTTTATCTGGCTTCTTCTATTGTTAATGTTTCACCTTATTTGTGATAAAACACTTTAAAAATTAATAGTGCTTTAAAAAAAATCCTTACCCAGATTTTTTTAGTACAGCTGATTCCAGTTTACCTTGAATGGGTATTTAGTCTTTGTTCTGCTATTATTTCTGCATCCAGTTGATGCTGTGGCAAAGGCCAGTCCTCTATCCTAAGTCCTTCTTGACTGCAGACTTTCTTTACAAAGCTTTCTTAACCAGATATGAATTGAGGTGGAGAATGTGTTTAATTGTGGCAACAAGGGGTGATAAAAGAACCCAAGTAAAGAAATTTAGCTTATTAATATATAAGACACCAAGCGTGGGGTTATTAGCCCATACTTTTCATGATCTCATTGTATATTGAAATCATATTCCAAAGAATTGGGATCAAAAATTATTTAATTTAGGCCAAGTGTGGTGGCTCACTCCTGTAATTCCAACACTCTGGGAGGCTGAGGCGGGTGTATGGCCTGAGCTCACAAGTTCAAGACCAGCCTGAGCCAGAGCAAGACCCCGTCTCTAAAAATAGCCGGGCATTGTGGTGGGCACGTCCCAGCTACTTGGGAGGCTGAGGCAAGAGAATCACTTGAGCCCAGGAATCTGAGATTACTGTGAGCTAAGATGCCCCAGCACTCTACCAAGGATGACAAAGTAAGACTTGGTCTTCAAAAAAAAAAAAAAAATATATATATATATATATATGTATGTATGTATATATATATATTTAATTTGTCCCTGAAAGAGTATTGAATCCAAATAAGTGACTGAAGGACAAATCCCAATCAATGGAGGCTTTTCAAGCCCAAGTTGAAGACATGCCTGGGACAAACACAGACCACCTCTAGATTTGTGGCTATTTTTCCAAAGTGGAATTTGGAGTTTTCAGGATTTAAAGGGGAGTAGGGCATTAAAAAAAAGTGGGGAGGGGGCAGCTGTAGTGAGACAAAGTAGTCACATTCTTGTGACCCCCAGGAATATGTACCTTTTACGCAGGACAAGGGAGCTATGAGAAGAGGGAGGGAGTGAAGGAAGCCTCGGTTCCACACATGTCCTTGCTCTAGAGCAGGCCGGTTTTGAGAATGATTTCTCCAGACAAAGATCAGGATAGAAAGAAGAAAAAGTTTATTTTACTTTATGTAGACAGGAAAAATAGCCAACACAGTGAAAGACAGAGAGATATTGTTGACTGAGATAACCAGGAATTCTGGCTTTTTCTTCAGTTGTTGTAAAGCGGGTGAAGAAGATTTATGGCTGTAGCTGAATCCACAGGCTGCTGTGGACCCAGCATCGGCTCCGTCCCTCTTCCTAGTGGCAGGCCCCCAGCAGAGGGAAGGACAGGTTTGTCAGTGGTGGTTGTGATCTTAGTAATTCTGCCCCAGAGGTAGTGGTAGGGGGTTTTTGGTGGGTTTTTTTGTTTGTTTTTTTGAGTAGGAGCTCACACCTAAGCTGTCTGCCCAGGAGCTGTTTGAGGCTGTAAAACAGAATTTCAAAAGTAGTTTCAAGTCAATAGGTCTAAAAATGCACATTTCTTTTCTTTCTGTTTAGCTCTTCCCAGATGTTGTGAAAACAGAGACACCCCCCCACCCCATGCCTGTCAGCAAGGGAGAGCGGGAGGGGCATGGGTAATATGATTGATCCCTTACTGAGAAACTATGAGTTAGATAATTTTCTGTTATTGATATTTTTCTGTTAATTTTAGTAAGAATGTTAATTTCAGGAAGCAAGTCTGATCCTTCTTCTCTCTGGTCTTCTCCCTGTGCAGATAAACTTGTAATTCATTTTTAGCACAGAATCAAACAGACTTTAGTTGTAGGGGATGGTGGGGATGTGACATTGAGGTTTTTATTTTCTTTTACAGAGAAGTAGTAGAGCATGTTATATGCAGGTGTATTTCCATGGAAAACAAGAAGCTCTGTAGACCATTGACCACTGCCCAAAAGAAAAAAAAGCAAAGAAGGCTCAGTTTGTATTCAACAATCAGTAAACTACCATAACATATTTTTCTGTAAAGTTGTATTTGTCACATTTTTATTCTTTTCCCTGTGTGTAATCAGCAGAGTGCTCACGTATATATTTATTTTAGATGTGGGACACCAAGGAGCCAGAACTAAAGAGCTGGCCACATCTGTAAACAGGAGCGCTGTGAGCACGCTGGCAGATGTGGCAGGGGGTTGAGCTGGAAGCTGCTCGACACGTCGACTGGCCTGTCCGGGGTCAACGCCACATTGCGAGAGACAAACAAGCTCCTGCATGACTCGAACCTGACCAGTACGTCAGTGTCCTTCCTTGGAGGGTCTTTTGGGGGTTTTTATTGAGACAGAGTCTCTCTGTGTCACCATGGGTGTTAGAATGCTGTGGGGTCATAGTTCATGACAACCTCAAACTCCTGGGCTTAAGCGATCCTCTAACCTCAGATTCTTGAGTAGTTGAACTACAGGTGCCCACCATATCTCCTGTCTAATTTTTCTGGTTTTGGTAGCTAGGTCTCAACTCTTGCTCAGGCTGGTCTTGAACTCCTGAGCTCTAGCCATCCACCCGCCTCTACAGTGCTGGGATTACAGGCATGAGCCACCACGGCACCTGGCCCTTCCTCGCAGTTTTTAAATCTGCATCGTGCTCACTCAACATGCAACGGGGACTTGCTCATAACCGTCCTTAAAAGGAAAAATGTGCTAACATATGATTAGCATTTATAAAGAAGAGCCTTGGGTAAATGCATGCTACTGGTGCATTTTTCAAATATTTACCAATAATTCACAGAATGATTATTAGGATATTCTGTTTTCCTGGTGCATTAGTGATGAACAGTTCACTATCTTGTTTCTCCCCCTCTCCTCCTTCCCTTTCACCCCTTGCCCTGTTGCATTTGCCAGCTCTGTTAGTGGAAAGAAAAAAGATGTGGAAACACAAGCCAACCTTCTATTTGATCAGTTGAAACCTTTGAAGATTTTAGAAGAGAATCTGAACAGAAACCTTTCCGAAATTAAACTGCTGATCAGCCAGGCCCGGAAACAAGCAGCTTCTGTGAGTCAGGGCCCCGGGCTCTCTGTATCCCTGGCTCTTGGCAGCCTGGCTGGGTCGCGCCCCATCCCCAGAATTCCTGCACACCAGGTCCTAGTAACCCCAGGTCCTCACAGCCTCATCTTGGTGTATTTAAACCAGTGACCCAACTCATTTTCTTTGAGATTTGCTTTTTATTAGCATGTTTCCAAACATCATCAGCCAAGAAACCTCCATGTCTTTATGGAGAGCTATTGGTAGGCCTAGATTTACGGCTACATCAGCCTCGAGGGAACAGAACGCGGTGATACAAGTGTTACCGACCCTCTGAGTTTCATTGGTTTTATATGGTGCTGCTTCTTCATTCTACCAACTTAGTTTTAATAATCACAATACTCTTCAGAACGTCTGTGCGGCTTTGGCCTCGTCCTCTAAAGGAGTCTGAGGAGACAGTTTGTAGACACACAAATGTCATACAAATCCAGGTCACTAAATTCGTAAGCTGCTGGGCATCTGGAGAAGTTCAAAGCTCAGGAGAGTTTTTACAGCCACCCTTAGGACATGTGCTGGCTGTGTTCTGGGGGAGGGGATTTTCTGGGCGTTCTGTGACCCCTCCTCACTGCCCTCACTATCAGAAAAGAAATGTGGGTTTCCATGACCTCTGGCTTCCATTTGCTTCAGTTACAGTGGCAAAAACAAACAAATGTCAGCCCAAAGGATAGCTCTGAATGCAAAAGTTAATGCCAACTTAGAATCTTTAAGGTTAATGTAAGATACATATGCAAATCATTACTAATCCAAGAAATAATGTGGCAAGTGCAGTAATTGTTCTATAAATATTTGTCAAATGAGCCTCTCAATTTACCAGATGATCATCAAATATCCTCTTTGTTCAGGTGGAAAGATTTCAAGGTGATAAGTTCCTTGTCCTTAAAGAATTAAATCTCATGTGAGTGAGACAGTTTCCTATGATACCCTATTAAAAGAGGATTTTCCCATATGTAAACATGTTACCAAACAAAATCATTCTTACCATCATCTGATTGCTCACTTTTTGAAACACAAAGTAGTGTGCATTATCAAGAGAAGCAGCCTGCCCCACATGGAAAATTCATTATAGGATAGCACTTTGGACCTGCTGCTTGCTGTGTGTGTCACTGAATAATCCTGACGCAGTCTCTGTCCGCAGACATAACGACTTTAATCTGTAGAAGGAAAAGGGAAGTGTCAGATTATTCAGTGACACACACATCATTCTTCCCATTGAAAGTTCTTTTTATGATTCTTTGTGACCCGTACATTTGTAAACATTGTCTCACTGAGTGTAAAGGAAATGAGCTCAAATCAAAAGCCACCATCAAAAAAAAGTAAATCCCCTGGAACAGCCAAGGTTCTGGATATAAACAATTCAACACTCATGTTCGTTGGAGGACTAGGAGGACAAATCAAGGTAGCGTTCTGAAAGTTGATCTGAACAGGACCGATTGGCTGACTTTACCCATCTACAAAATTAATATTTTAAATTGTTGAGTAGGTATCAGGCAGATGAAGATTTGTCTACTTCTATTGTTTTGCTTTGTAACAACTCACCTGCAGACCTAGGCTGGTGCTTGTTCAATGATGTAATCAATGACAGGAAGCCAATGGCTCATTTTGTTGTTTTGGGTTTCTTTTCTAATGGCAAAACAGGAAATTCAATATTCCGTGTTAATTTCTATAAAGTTTCTTTAGCTAATGGTTGACTGATACTGATTGGTGCTTAGCAAAGGGGCCTACCATGTTTATTTCATCTGTTAACCCTCCCCTGTTAAATGCAGTTGAGCTCCTTGGACCTGGAATCGTGTAGGGGACCCTCAGCAGACCAACCACATCCCCCGGGTCTCTGTTTCCTCATATGTAAAAGAAGCTTTCTCCAGCAGTAACCAAGATGATCCTTAAGATCCTGTCTAGTTCCTGCTCATTCTAAAATCCCACTTCATAACTAAAAGGAAATCCAGTGATTACAAACTGGCCGTTTTTCTGAATGTTACTCTCTCAAAATTTAAATTTGTTCCATTTGCGTTCTCAGGGAGTTTTGTGCTCTGGGAGTATTTTTTTCACTTCATCAAGTAAACTAAATGTAGCTTATGTGTTTGTTTCCTTACATCAGAAATCTCCTGTCGTGAAGGTAACCATTTCAGAGACTGCATGGGAGAAGCTTTCTTAAATGGAAAATCCATCAGCCTGTGGAACCACCTAGAAAAGGAGGGTAAATGTCACGGCTGCTTTGGAAGGTGAGATGTCACCACAATTTTACACGTGATGTGTCATTCTGTTAACATCTGAGGGCTGTGGAAAAAACTTAATGCACATCAGAGGGTTTGTGCTATTGTTTATTTTATTGCAAAGGATATGAAATAGATTATCTCTTGGGCATAATTTTTAACTCTTTAAAAAGAAGTGCTCTTTTTGCTGCATCTTGTATGTGTACCATATGCTTTGTTTGTGGATCATAAACTCTAAAAGCTTCAGACTTTTCTTCAAACAACCTCTGTCTCAATGAGCCACAGTTAAATTGTGGGGAAATCACTGTACATTTTTGTTTTGAAAATACCTCCAAGAGGCTCGGTGCTTATGGCTCAAGCAGCTAAGGCGCCGGCCACATATATCTGAGCTGGCAGGTTTGAATCCAGCCTGGGCCCACCAAACAACAAGGATGGCTGCAACCAAAAAATAGCCAGGCATTGTGGAGGGCACCTGCAGTCCTAGCTACTTGGGAGGTGGAGGCAAGAGAATCGCTTGAGCCCGGGAGTTGGAGGTTGCTGTGAGTTGTGAGGCCACGGCACTCTACCCAGGGCGATAGCTTGAGACTGTCTCAAAAAAAAAAAAAAAAAAAAAAACACTATTCCTCCAAGAATGAGGGGTATGTGTGTACACAATTTTTACAGATAAATACTTTCCTATTACTAACCAAGTTGTATAATTCTAGAAATGAAATGCATTTATAAGTGGAGAACAACATCTTTTTGCACATATTAGTATAATAGGAGGCATTTAATAACTCAATCTCACCAAGCTCAATACCTGCCCTGTTATTTTGTAATAAAGTAGCTGTAGTCCCTTAAGTAAGTAAGGTCTGCTTTCTAGCACTGTAATAATTAAGACAATAAATTGTCTTTTGCTATTAGAGAATTGTGACATCTAAGTTATCTCATCTAAGGGGCTGCTCTGTTCAGATAAATATCTGTAATTAACAGCAAGTGTAACAAGATCAGTTAAAAGCAACTTGAGTTGGCTCACACCTGTAATCCTAGCACTCTGGGAGGCCAAGTGGATGGATCGCCTGAGCTCAGGAGTTGGAGATCAGCCCAAGCAGCAGGGAGACCTCATTTCTACTAAAAATAGAAAAACTGCAGGGCATTTTAAGCCCAAGAGTTTGAGGTTGCTGTGAGCTGTGATGCCACAGCACTCTACTGAGGGGGACATAGTGAGACTCTGTCTCTTTTTTCTTACACAGAGTTCCTACCAAGGAACTCTCCAGCAATTTAGTAATTGTAATGTGAAAAATGCCCCAACCCCACCCTATAGCCTTCTGATTTCATGATTGTTTTTAAGCACCAAAGGAGTTAAGAAAAGCATCATCTTTCCCTGCTGCAGCCCTTTTAATTAAAGGATTTGTTCTGTAGAATTTGGATTCAGTCCAAAGGCCACATTTAAGGATCTAGAAGGCCACAAGTTTCCCTAAGGTTGCAGGTTTCCCACCCCTGCTGAAACCTCACGGTTAGAAAGGAAAATTGTTAACAGCAGTTTCCTAATCAGAACATTTTAATGTTTCTAATCTGGAAAATGTCCCCCTACTTTAGCTGTTACAATGTCCCCTATTTTCATTGTCATCTTCAGGGTTATTTTGAATCCCCTGACCTCCAGTTACAGCCCTGAGTGAAGGTGATGGTTGCTGGCTCTTTTTGTCTTTTGTTGGAAGGAGGAAGTCAGTTTTCTGTGTGGTCAGTTTTGTTCTCATTGAGACACCTGCCCCACAGATTCCCACCCACCCAGGACCTTTGACTGATGAGGAGGAGGAGGAGGGAGCCTGACAAGCTGTGTCCTCCTGATAACACACGGCCTGGCTTGTGGATAGAGGGCAGCTGCCACACTCAGCTGGTGGACCACAGAGACTTATCAGCTCAAGAAAACTAGGGCTTCATAAACCATTTGACACATTTTTATCACAGTGGTTAACATAGCCTTTCTGGCGTTATCTCAGTTACTGTGCCAAAACATTTACATTCTACATTTACCAAGTTTCGCAAATACCCCTGTAAGATGCACCACAGGTGTGATCCCACCGATCCCCCTCCCTCTACCCACCCCCGCCTTCCCACTTCCCCCTATTGTTAAGTTGTAGCTGGGTTATAGCTTTCATGTGAGAGTCCCAAATTAGTTTCATAGTAGGGCTGTGTACATTGGGTACTTTTTCTTCCATTCTTGGGATACTTTACTAAGAAGAATATGTTCCAGCTCCATCCATGTAAACATGAAAGAGGTAAAGTCTCCATCTTTCTTTAAGGCTGCATAGTATTCGATGGTATACATATACCACAATTTATTAATCCATTCGTGGATTGATGGGCACTTGGGCTTTTTCCATGACTTAGCTATTATGAATTGGGCTGCAATAAACATTCTGGTACAAATATCTTTGTTATGTTGTGATTTTTGGTCTTCTGGGTATATGCCCAGCAGAGGAATTACAGGATTGATGTGTCAAATGGTTTATGAAGCGAGTGTATGATGCCCCATGATCATATCAATGTATACAGTTATGATTTAATAAAAAAAAAAATACATCCAAGAACCAGGTCTTTGGAAAAAAAACAAAATGTACAAAGGTCTCTTTAAAATTACAGAGATTACTAAAAAAAAAAATTAAAGAATAAAGTAGAAATAAGAAAAAAAAAGAAAACTAGGGCTTGGTGAATTGCACTTTTCTGCAGACTGAACAAGTCAGCAGGCTATTCTTGTGTTTATTGGCCAACATTTCCAGTAATTGGTATTTGTAAAGAATACCAGTTTGGTAGGACATGAATAGATAGCCTATAATAGATATCCTGATCACGAATGTTTTGGAAGCACTAAGTTAAAAAATTAAACTTTTTTTGCTGCAAGGCTATCTGAGCCTGTATTTATCATTGGTGTGCTAATATGCATGGTAACCCAGTCCTGAGGATAAGGCGGAGTTGCAGAATTTTCCAAATGAATCGACCCTGAACCCTTTTTTAAAAGGAGCATGCAGAAAATACTTTAGCAGGTACTGATATAGACACAGATGGGGGGCTTTGAGTCTGTTTGTGAATGGATTGAGCTGTCTTCATTATAAACCCCACTCCCTTCCCCTGACCTTAGGCAAAAACTTTAGAAGGAATAACAACCTAATTTTAATAATAATTCACTTTGGCTGACTGTGATTAGAATTCATTTTGCATTTTTCCTCTTTGTGTAATTTACCATTATGAAATCATGAGGGTGCTCCATTGATATCCTTTAGATTTTTTAAAAAATTTATGAGTGGGGCAGGGCCTGTGGCTCAATGGGCAAGGCGCTGGCCCCATATAACGAGGGTGGTTGGTTCAAACCCAGCCCGGTCAAACCGCAACAAAAAAATAGCCGGGTGTTGTGGTGGGCACCTGTAGTTCCAGCTACTCGGGAGGCTGAGGCAAGAGAATCACCTAAGCACAGGAGTTGGAAGTTGTTGTGAGCTGAGATGCCACAGCACTCAACTGAGGTTGACAAAGTGAGACTCTGTCTGTAACAAAAAAAAAAAAAAAAAAAGTTTATGAGTGTTAACCCATAAGTGTAACTCACATAGCAAGTCAACATGCTGATTTCTTTTTTATTCCTCCTTGACTACATTTTTACACTTCTTTATGTGGGATCACTGTTTATAATTGTGAACAATCCCTTAAATTCTAAAAGGATATTATAAAATTAATCACTAATTCTAACAGTTCTCATTAAAATGAATATAGAAAAAATTTTTATTTAGTTAATGGGCACAATTCTTGCATTACTTAAGAGTGGCTGTGGGGCGGCGCCTGTGGCTCAGTGAGTAGGGCGCCGGCCCCATATGCCGAGGGTGGTGGGTTCGGACCCAGCCCCGGCCAAACTGCAACAGAAAAATAGCCGGGCGTTGTGGCGGGCGCCTGTAGTCCCAGCTGCTCGGGAGGCTGAGGCAAGAGAATCACGTAAGCCCAAGAGTTAGAGGTTGCTGTGAGCCATGTGACGCCACGGCACTCTACCCGAGGGCGGTACAGTGAGACTCTGTCTCTACAAAAAAAAAAAAAAAAAAAAAAAAAAAGAGTGGCTGTGGTGACAGTGTTGGCCACCAGCTGACCTTGGACCAGGGCCTTTTCTTAGGCACTGGCTGAGTCTACATCAGCCACACAGTCTGTCTCCTGGGATAGCTCATGGTTAGGGAAATGGCCTGTATACAAAAAGCAGCTGTGAGGGGCTGTGCCAAGGTGTGTGAAGGGCAGCAGAGGCAGCAGCCTGAACACAAGGCCCAGGATTATCTCACACCCCACATCACCCCCACACACTTGCTCTAAGGTCAACACAGGATTATCTGAATCTCAGGAATGACAAGCTGGAGATTAGGGAGGGCTGGTGAGTCCTCCAGACTCACAGGACTGATAGCTGGGTTTGCTGACTATGTGGCTCCCACATGTGCCCTCAGAATAATGGGGACATTTCCAAATTCAAGAACAGAGCTATCCACAAAGTGCTGTCTTGTGTCCCTCAACTGGGCACAAGGCTGGAGCCATCTTCCTATGGCCCCCTTGGGTACAGGCCCCGGGGCTAACTGGAGACTCATATGAGCCTCTGGTCATAGAACAAAATCCTGCAGTAGCCCCTGAGAACCCGGGGACGTGGGGAGGCCCCAGAAACATGACACTGCCCCCAGGGGAACGAGCTTGCAGACAGTCTCATCAGTCATCATTTTATGTGAATTCATCCTGCACAGCTGCCTGGCTTGAACAGGCCCTGTTGAGGGAAGGGCTCAGGACTCACCTTCCTGAGAAAAGATTGCTTTCAGGGTCTGGGAGAGCAGGTGTCTGCACAGGGACAAGACAGATATCCAGAGTTTTCTTTGAAACTTCAGTTTCTTGGGGTGTGTCTGTGGCAAGGCATGTATTCTTTGAGGTGGCTCAGCTTTTAATAGGCCTGATGAAGGGAGTGTAGGGAGGAGCTAGGAACACAGCAGAGTCAGAAGAGCTCATGTAGTGTGAGCATCTGCTGGGGGCCAGGCACCGGTTCAAGAACTTTATGTATTCTAACTCATGCATAGCACTCCCAGAGAGGTTCTATTATTAGAAATTTTACAGATGAAGAGAATGGGACACTGGTTAAGTAACTTTTCTGAGTTCTCACAGCTAGTAAATTGGGAAACTGGGATGTGAACTCCAGGCATCTGGTTCTGGAGTCTGTGACTGCAGCCAAAAGTTTTAGCACAAAAACTTCAGAATCAAACCACACTGTTTTAAGAATTTATGCAGAGTGCATTTCCTGGGAATTACACCTCCTAAAAGAGATCACATGATGGAAGTTTTTGAAAAAGCAAGAATGCAGGTAGCTGTAAATGTGAAATCTCAGGCTTACAAAGCACTGCTATTCTTTATTTTGTTTTGTTTCCTCAGCTTGGGGACTCTTTCTTCTCACTGGATGTCCTGTCTTGCTGGGACATGAGGCACTGGGTTTGGTTGTTACACCTTCACTTAGGGAGAAGGTGAATTCTTACCCCCAAACCATCCTAATCCAGATTTTACTCTCAAGCCCTATGTTACAGTCCAAAAAATTATTTTTAAAACATAACTATGTTGTGTCCCAGATGAATTACTCTAAATGAACAGTGAGTCCAGTCAGCCTTTTGAAGTATAGGAGGAAGACCAGGGAACACACTTAACTGAGCATTGCCCTGGCCCTCCGGTGCAGGTCTGGTGTGGAACATGCTTACCTGAGCAGTGCCCTGGCCCTCGGTGCAGGTCTGGTGTGGAACACGCTTACCTGAGCTGTGCCCTGGCCCTCCGGTGCAGCTGTGGTGTGGAACACACTTATCTGAGCAGTGCCCTGGCCCTCCGGTGCAGGTCTGTGTAAGCCATACATTCACCCCACAAAGTAAAGCAGGTCTTTAAACTCATCAGGCAGATTTTTGAGGATATCTATGATTTTTTCTTGTTTTCTTTTGAGACAGAGTCTCACTATCTTGTCCTTGGTAGAGTGCTGTGGCGTCACACTCAAACTCTTGCCTCAGCCTCCCGAGTATCTGGGACTTCAGGCGGTGCCACAACACCCGGCCATTTTGTTCTTGTTGCAGTTGTCATTGTTGTCCAGCTGGCCCAGGCCGAGTTCAAAACCGCCAATGTCGGTGTATGTGGCTGGTGACGTAACCACTGCACTACGGGTGCAAAGCCTCAATGATTTTTTTAATGATCCTTCTGGTACATGTTTGTTTTCCATATAATACTATTTTACCTGATGTATTAGTTAAAACCAGCAGAGGGTGGCTGGGCGTGGTGGCTCCCACCTACAATTCTAGCACTCCGGTAGGCTGAGGTGGGAGGATCCCTTGAGCTTAGAAGTTCAAGACCGGCCTGAATAAGAAGAAACCCTGCCTTTTCTAAAAATAGAAAAATTAGCCAGGCATGATGGCAGAAGCCAGTAGTCACAGCTACTGGAGAGGCTGAGGCAGGAGGATCACTTAAGTACAGGAGTTTGAGATTGTAGGCTAAAGTATTTCCAGGGCAATCTAGCTTGGGGAAAGAGTGAGTCTCTGTCTCTAAATAAATAAATGAAGTGAGTTAAAAAATAAAACGGCACAAGATGATAAATGCCAATATAAAAATTGTTCTGTTGAGGGCACTGGAATTAAGAAAAGATAGTTACATTGAAGAAAACTAGAACAAACAAACAAATCTAAATAAGTAGAAATATTTATAGCATTATCCTCCTGTGAAAAACTTTCTTCTTACTAGAGTGAACACTGCCTACATTAACTTGCTTTTCCTTATAAAGCAACTGGCTTAAACTCAGGCAAGCATGTGGTAGTAGACCTTCTGTAAGTTGACCACTCAAGAGGCTGCACCAAACACGTCAACATACGGAGGTGGTCAACATAAAGACCTAGGCCTGTTATACATTGAGTACCTGTGATGCATGTCTGGTGTATGAAAATTAGGGCAACTTAAGGGAGTGGTCAGTGTAGGGAGGTGGTGGACCACAGGACATGCACCACATGTACATATCAGTATAGTAGGCCTAGTTTCTTATGGTGACCACCTCTGTATGTTGACCAATTTGTTACACTCCCTTGAGTGGTCAACTTCAAGAGGTTCTAATGTATGCTGGTTTACCTAATTAATGTGATCAAAGTATTAATGTTATCAATTTATGACTAATAGCTCTACCGTAAATTTTGTGAGGGAGAAATCAATAAACCTATTGTTTGTTCTCTTAACTGTCTTGAAAATGGATTGTATCTTGTCTCTTCTGCTTTGCAGCTCCCAGAATGAAGACTCTTCCTTCCATTTTGATGGGAGTGGGTACTCTTTTGTGGAGAAGACGCTTCAGGCGACTGTGACTCAGATAATAATGCTCTTCAGTACCTTTTCACCCAATGGACTTCTTCTCTACCTGGCTTCCAACGGCACAGTAAGAGTCTGGGCACAAAGCCCTCCCATGTACACACGTTTGTATTGCTATGAATTTACTTTTGTTTAGTGAGGATTTTCTAATTAAATCATACATTTGTACGCCATGCAAGTTTATGAACATATACTAATATATAGGTATGTATGTCATACAATATCCCCATTTTGCATCATTTATTTATTATGTTAATATGAATTTACTGTAGAACAGAGCTTCTCAACCTTCCTAATGCTGCAAACCTTTAATACAGTCCCAAGGGGTCTCAACCCATAGGTTGAGAACCACTGCTATAGAACCTTTCGGACTGGGCAGCACCTGTGGCTCAAAGGAGTAGGACGCCAGCCCCATATACCAGAGGTGGCGGGTTCAAACCCAGCCCTGGCCAAAAAAAAAAAAAAAAAAGAAAAAGAACCTTTGGGACGTATAAAAGAGCACCAAGTGGAAACCAGTCTTCCAGTCATTACACATATCAGTTAAACATTTGTTATTAAGTTTTGAGTTCAAATAATATATTTTGTTCTATGTTCACTGCAACCACAGGGACCTTATTTAAATTGCACTCATAGGAATGTCATGATCCCAGCTTCCTCTCATGTGCTGGTAATTTCCATCTCTCCGTCTTCTACTTTTATTTTTTAGGACTGGCCCATTTATCAGTCTGAATAAAAAAGATCCAAAGAGATTCCACTTCTCTTATGAAAATTGTAGATTTTCATAGCAATGAGGATGGTTTCATTCTTATTTGCATAGATTTTCATAGCAACAAGAGTGGTTTCATTCTTATTTGTGTAAATTTTCATAGCAACGAAGATGGTTTCATTCTTATTTGTGTAGATTTTCATAGCAACTAGGATGTTTTCATTCTTATTTGTGTAGTATTCCAGAAAACCTTCATGGACATTTTTAGTTTTATAGCATAGACGTCTGGTGATGGGGCCAGATCCAGTTTTCTGAGTTTGATTTTGGGTTTCTGCCATTCCTGACTTGAAGGGAAAGGGACACGTTGGATCCAGATATAGCCATGGGGAAATGTGTTCTTTTCTTTACAGAAAGACTATATCCATCGAGTTGGTCCACAGCAGAGTGAAAGTTACTGTTTACCTGGGTTCGGAACCCCTTGCTCTTATTACAGACAGATGTTACAGCAACATGACCTGGTACAAAATTGCCTTTCAGTGAAACCGGAAACAAGGTAGGTGCCCAAATGGATTTGGCTTCTGCCCGTCAAATTCTTCTAAAAGCAGCAATCCTTATTCTACTTTAGTTTCCTAGGCATTCTTAAATAATATTCTAATTGAAAGCCATTGTCTTTGGTATATTAAGCAACAAAATTCACAGTTTGCGGGAGGAATAGTATAATAATTAGCTGTGGATTCCAATTACATTTTTTTGTTGTTGTTGCAGTTTTTGTCTGGGGCCGTGTTTGAACCAGCCACCTCCAGTACATGGGGCCAGGACCTACTCCTTGAGCCACAGGCGCAGCCCCCACGTACATTATTTAACATTAAATGCTGAATTGAGATCAAACATTGAATCCATTCTGTTTTCTTCCACACCCGTACTGCTGTCATTTATCAACGTGTATATTGGATTTATTGACTTTGGTCAAGAAGATTTTTCACTTGTCTTTTAATAGCCCAGAACATCAGCTGGTCAAATTTGCAGAATTTAAAAGTTGATGTCTTCGTAAATGAACTTTGTCAGCAGATGTGTGCATTTTACTTTAATATAGAAAGTGATTTTCATTTCATTGCCTCTTCCTTTCAACCTCCTTTTTGGTCTCCTAGCGGTCATCACGTACAACACTAGTTACAAAGAGACTAAGCAAGGCGAGACTCTGGGAGTATCTTCTGACCGCAATCATCTAGATAAGGATCCCAATTATGTGGGTGGATTGCCTCGGTCAAGAGTTGTAAGGTATGATGTTAAACTGCAGCACTTCTGTGTCCCTCATTTCTACAACAGAGTGAGACCCTGTCTCAAAAAACACCAAAGGAACAAACAGAAAAAAATTTAATCTCTCCCCGTTCCATTTTGACATCGAGGTGTTGTCAGGGCTTTGTCCCTTGGAGGACCGTGGGAGAGAACCCACTCCACCCTCCTGGCTTCTGGTGGCTTCAAGGGATCTTCAGCCTGTGGATGACGTTCTCTTTGTGGCTTCACCTCTGTGCCACGGTCCCTCTGTGTCTAGATTTCCCCTTTGATAAGGACCCCAGTCATCCCCAGTCATCCTGGATCAGGACCTACCCTAATTCCCTCATTTTTAACTTGAGTAACTCCTCAAAGACCCTTTTACCAAATAAGATCACAATCTCAGGTTGTGAGGGAATGAAGAGGCCAAAACTGCAACATCTTTTGAGAGGACACCATTCAATTCAATTCAATTCAGTTCAGACTCATAACCCATCATGCTTTTATTCAAAGTACTCTACACCATATTAATTGGCAAATAAAGCAAGCCTTTTGCAAAAACATTAATTATTTTATATTCATTGCCATTAGAATATCCTTTTTTTTTTGTTGTTGTTGTTGTTGAAATAGAGTCTTATTCTGTTGCCCCAGCTAGAGTGCTGTGGCATCGGCCTTGTTCACAGCAACCTCAAAGACCCAGGATCAAGTGAACCTGTCACCTCAGCCTCTTGAGTAGCTGGACTGCAGGTGCCGCTACAATGCTCAGCTAGGTTTTCTATTTTTAGTAGAGACAGAGGTCTCACTCTTGCTTAGTTGGTCTCCAACTCCTGACCTCAAACAATCCACCTGCCTCAGCCTCCAGAGTGTTAGGATTACTGGAGCCTGGCTGACCAGTAGAACATCTAAATATTGTTTACTGTGCAATATTTGGGGACCCCACTTGTCATACTCCACTCCCTATCTGGACATTTTATTTTATTTTTATTTTTGTAGAAACAGAGTCTCACTTTATTGCCCTCGGTAGAGTGCCGTGGTGTTACATGGCTCACAGCAGCCTCCAACTCCTGGACTTAGGTGATTCTCTTGCCTCAGTCTCCTGAGTAGCTGAAACTACAGGCACCCGCCACAACTCCTGGCTATTTTTCTGTTTTTGTTGCAGTTTGGCCAGGGGCTGGTTTGAACCCGCCACCCTCAGTATATGGGGCCAGAACCCTACCCTCTGAGCCACAGGAACAGCCCCTGGACATTTTAAAGTAGTAGAATCTCTCTCTCTCTCTCTCTCTCTTTTTTTTTTTTCCTTAGACAAGGTCTTACTCTGTTGCCTGGACTAGAGTACAGTGGCATCAGCCTAGCTCACTGAAAACTCAAACTCTTGGATTCAGATGAGCTTAGGAGCCTCAGCCTCCTAAGTAGCTGGAATAACAGACATGCATCACCGTGCCGCCTACTTTTTTTTCCTTTTTGTAGAGATGGGGGTCTAACTATTGCCCAGTCTGGGGTTGAAGTCCTGGGTACAAGGAATCCTCTTACCTTGACCTTCTAAAGTGCTGAGAGCCACCCATGAGCTGCCATGGCCAGTACAGAATAACAGAACAGTATAATTTCTTTCTTTCTTTCTTTTTTTTTTTTTTTTGAGATAGAGTCTCACTATGTTGTCCTCACTACCGAGGCATCACAGCTCACAGCAACCTCAAACTCTTGGGCTTAAGCGATTCTGTTGCCTCAGCCTCCCAAGTAGCTGGGACTACCGGCGCCTGCCACAACGCCCAGCTATTTTTTTGTTGCGGTTGTTTAGTTGGCCCGGGCTGCCACTCTCGGTGTATGTGGCTGTGCCATAACCACTGTGCTATCGGCGCTGAGTCAGAAAGTAGAATTTCATTACAGGAAAAAAGTAATCCTGCTTTCCGCAAACTTCTCTGGATTCCCCTTTTGTGAGCTAGAATGAATAATGTACGTGGAAGTTTAAAGTCCAGCATCGAGAGCCCGGATGAAATGGGGCAGGGGAGAGACAAGGAATCCTTTGTAACAGTGATTCACGTTTAGCTTTGTGACTTTAATAATTTACCTAAACCCATTTGTCATTTGTGTAAGTCTAGCAATCAAGGCAAGATAGCTTCCGGGGAGTAGAGTCATCAAATGTCCAATCTGGATCACCCAGCCCAGTGGCTTCCAAATTATCCATGGCAGTGCCTTGTCTTTAGACCCAGTTCTTTTACAAAAGGCCGATGTGTGACACAGAGGAGCAGCCATACAGTGGCCGTGAGCAGCCCAGGGTCCACTTCCCACTGTGCCCCTCCCCTCTGCCAGGCATCTGGAAAAGGGCTCAGGAGAAACAGTTTGCAACCACAGTCACTTCCTGGTCTTAGACGCGAATACTGGAAACCTCTGGGGAGCTGGTCACTTGCCAAGTCAGAGCCAGGACTGTGGATGTCTCTGAATCCCACCCCAGGTGTCATTCCCTGTTCCTTCTGTGGTTAGTTTAGCCTCGTGAGAGGTGGCTACAAGGAATCAACATCCGAGTCTTCATCAGTGTCACGTGCGTCTGTACTTTGCCCACACGGCACAGGGTAGACACTGGAGAAAAGGAAAGGAGTTCAGACCCCAGACGTTCATGTTAGAAGACACCTGAGTATCTTCGTGGCCCACCTCCTTATTTACGTTGGAAGAAACAAAGATCCAGAAAGGTTGAAATTTGCCCCACATCATGCAGTTGCTTAAAGGTCCCCAGCTGATTATTTAACATAGACAGAAAAAAAAAAAAAGAGCTGTCATTGTAAGAGAAAACCACCTCACTTCAAAGCTTTCTTGTAACAAGCTGATGCGTGAAGTTTGGAGATGGTCAGCAGTCTCCGTGTTTGGAAATGAGAGCCTGACCCCGGCCTGGCATGGGGCAACTTCTGGAAAGAAAAATATGCTTTTGACTTGGAGGCTAAGAAATAGGGTCTTGGGCAATCTCAGACTTTCCCAAATGCAATTATTTCCTTTAGGACAGACTTCATGGGTGCATAGTATGGACAGAAACTCGTGACGTCTTTAGCCTCTGATCCTAGCACCCCTTACACCTATCCTCATGAGAGGCAAATGTTCTATTCTACATGATAAGTGGATTATAACCTGTGGGCTATAATTTACTTATGACAATGTATTGCCTTTATTATAATTGGACTGTGTTTTCATGAGTTTATTTAAATTGTCACAACTTAAAGTGAGTTCCTCTTAAAATATTAAATGTATTTGTTTGTAGGCAGCCATCAAAGTGGCCACATTCACTGGTATAACTAAGCCCTTTCTCTAGTATTTAGGAGAGTATTCCTTTGACCTGAAGTTCTCACCATCAATACCATTATTAAAGAGAGGCCTAGACGTTTCTGCTGCGTGGCCCATGGAAACAGATGTTTTTATAAATATAGGTCCTTTTTTATTCCTTCTTTCAAAAGTGGCATTATGAAATCCAAATTTCCTTATGATTTTTCTCACATCCTGCCCTGCAGGGAAGGAATCACCAGCAAAAGCTATGTGGGCTGTATCAAGAACCTGGAAATATCTTTTTTTTATATTACTTTTTTTTTTATTGTTGGGGATTCATTGAGGGTACAATAAGCCAGGTTACACTGATTGCATTTGTTAGGTAAAGTCCCTCTTACAATCATGTCTTGCCCCCAGAAGGTGTGGCACACATCAATCCCCACCCCTCTCCCTCCTTCCCTCTCTCTGTTTTTCCTCCCCACAATGACCTTAATTGTCATTAATTGTCCTCATATCAAAATTAAGTACATAGGATTCATGCTTCTCCATTCTTGTGATGCTTTACTAAGAATAATGTCTTCCGAGGCGGAGCATGATGGCGGACAGGACGGACGTGTAGCCCACCTCTCCCAAGCCACCAGGTGAGGAAAGGCAGTCTGGACCTTCCCTGTGTGTGGATTATTGGAGTGGACAGACAGCTGGAGAAGCCCAGCGAACTGGCAGTTTGCTATATATGAGGGGTAATTTAAAATCACACACTCTGTTGTAGAGAATCTTCCCTGCTTGGCCGTGCCGGCCAGCAGGCCCCTCCCCAACGGAGGTCAGCAGCTTGTAAATGCTGACAAAATCCAATTGACAAGTAATTAATCCTGAACTGAGGGAGGCATCCGAAAGGAGAGCCACTCAAAACCACAGGGAGCTGGGCAAACTGCTGGACAATTGAAGGGAAGGGATCCTGCCCGGGAAACAGACATTTTGAACTACCCAAAAGGGCAGGCACCTTTCCCCCAGGTGTTGGAGGGGGCTGGCAGTTCAGACTGTGCAGCGAACTGGTGGCCGCCCATCCAAAACTCTGAACCATAAAACTCAGAATAAATCCCACAAGCGCTCCAACCACGGAACGGCTTGAAGCCCAGGACCGGCTTTGGCTTCTGGGGCCACGGAGCAACTGAAGCCGCGGGAACCAGCTACAGGAGACACCGTGGGAACTCAGCACCACTCCCCTTATGGCCAATTGCAGTCGCCAGTTTGCAGGGGAACCTGGGAGCAGAGTGGAGGAACTTAGGAAGCGTGGACACCTGCACTGAGTGGGAGAGTCGGTCGCAAGTGCTGTCCCGAGGAGAACAGCCGAGGTTGCACAATTCTTAGGCGACAAACTTTTACAGAAACTCCAAAATGGCGATCGGCCATAGAAGGTGGTTACCATGGTAACGGTATAAACTATAAACCAGGTATAAGTCTCAAAACCACTCTCAGAGCCACCTGGTGTCCAGAAAGTATATTGCAGTATGAATATATTCCTACGAAAGTTGATCCCTACAGCAGACTATATATAGACATTTATAGGTATATTTCTACCACAAGAATATTTTTTCAGTTGGTGCCTTTTTTTTTTTTGGTTTTCATGGGTTTTTTTTTTTTTGCTGTTGTTTTCTTTTTGTCTGATTTTTCCTCACCATTTTCTTAGAGGAGATTTCGATAATTTTTTATTATTACATTTTATATAGATACATTTTTTATTTCTATATCTTCTAATTTTAATTTCTTCTTTCTTCTCACTTAACATTCCTTCTAACACCACTTTTTTCTCTTTTTTTTCCTTTCTTTCAATTATTTTACGATTATCACTGTTTTTATTGCAGTTGTTCTTATATTGCTGTTGTTGTGGCTATTGCTTGTATGTTTATGTGTTTCCGTCTATCTCTGTATCTATGGGCCCATGTGCCTGGTAACCTTTGTATCTGTTTATTTGTTCATTTGGACTCAATGAGCTTGGTGTTATGACCTGTAACCCTGAGCTCCTAACACCCCCCTCCTCTCTCACTCCGTGATCTGGAGACCTGCCCCCTCAGGAGTCCAGATTCTTGGCTGAACTCTCAAGAGGTATAGACAGGACCTGGACTGCAGCTGGCCAGTGCTGACACTGTAGCAAAGGAGCAAGAAGACAACGGTCGGCTGAGAGGGAATTAGACTGGAGCGGTGGTGCCCCGAGGTGCAGAGCAACAGCCATCTTCAGCAATAACAAGGCCCACCCCCAGATATCCCATAGCCTCTCCTCCTGTCTTCCTGGGCAACCAGATGAGGCCGAGTATCTTCTCAGATGGCAACCACCATGGAACGGGCCTGGGACTGAAACACAGGCCCCGTGAGTAAAGGGTTTTCCTGAGACGGTACTGACCTGGGTGGAACACCGGGACTAGAAAACACACCCGCAGAGCCGGGAAACTCCTAGGGTAGGGCTGATCCAGAGAACTGCTCTACTGAACCTAAGACGCACCTGGCCCTTAGGGGATCACCAGCCCATAGACAAAGGAGGTCAAGAGGCTACAGCCAACAACTGATCGTGCTGCGAATACAAACCCGCAGGACTAAAGACAGGGCCTGAGACACAGGTTCTGGGAACTCAAATCAGCCTCTCCTCTGCAGAGGAATCTGGCAAGGTCAGAAACAAACTCCCACAGGGTTGTTCCCTTCACCCAGTAACATAAACTAAGGGTGGGGCTGGAACTGAGTGAACACCTCCAGCCTCCATCAAGTGCCCGAGGTTGACAGGCCACACCACTCCCTACTGGATAAAGACAGAGAATAGTGGCCTAGTCGAGCAGACACAGACTACCCTGTGACTTAGGCAGGTGCAAACCCCTGGAGTATCTGCTTACTGCAGACAACTGACTGGGTCACAGCCCTGTGCGGCTAGCAGAGACTGGGTGTGACAGAGCTGCAAGGAGGGGAAGGAGGCATCATGCTTCCCAGACTGATCTATTTACTGGTGGCTCTTCCTGACTCCACGCAGCACTGGAGCAAGCCTTTTAGAGCAGCCACCAGAACCCTGTGACCCAGTTCCCAGGGACTTCTTGAACTCTCCCACCCGAGGAGCTGCTGACTGAGAAAATTGACTTGGACTTTTTGAACTGAGTCACTCACCTGGGGACTATCCAGGTGGTGCCCTGGGTGTGTGGTTGTAGGAAGGTTTGATTTTCCTTTTCCATTTGTTGCCTGTGGTGGGTGGGGTGACTTAATTGCTGGTATTTCTCCACAGCTGAGACTTCAACCCAGAGTAACTGTTTCACTAGGGTCACATAGAAACCAGCTGAAAACAAGTCAGAACCACTTAGCCCCTCTACACCAAACAGGGCCCCAGTTTCTCAGGCCACAGCACTGTACGGGTCCTCGACAAAACACTAGAGGAAAATCAAAGGGAGTAAAACAATCATGGGGCGGAATCAGCAGAAAAACACTGGTAACATGAATAACCAGAATAGATCAACCCCCCCAAGGAAAGATACAGCAGATGTAATTGAAGATCCCATTCACAAACAACTGGCTGAGATGTCAGAAATCGAATTCAGAATTTGGATGGCAAACAAGATTAACAAAATGGAATTAGGAATTCGCGGAGAAATTCAAAAGCTGTCTCAAGAATTTAACGAATTTAAAGACAAAACCACAAAAGACTTAGACACACTGAAACGAGAATTTGCAGCCCTCAAAGATATGAAAAATACAGTGGAATCCCTTAGTAACAGAATGGACCAAGCAGAAGAAAGGATCTCCGACATCGAAGATAAAGCATTTGAACGCTCCCAAACTCTCAAAGAGGAAGAGAAATGGAGAGCAAAAATGGATCACTCACTCAGAGAGCTCTGGGATAACTCGAAGAAGGCAAATATCCGTCTCATAGGAATTCCTGAAACAGATGAAGTGGCCTCACTGGGCGCAGAGGCCCTTCTGTATGAAATTATGAAAGAGAATTTTCCAGACATGCCTAGAGAACCTGAAATTCAGATTGCAGACAGCTTCAGAACCCCAGCACGACTCAACCCCAATAAGACATCCCCCAGGCATATCATAATTAACTTCACTAAAGTTAATATGAAGGAGAAAATTCTCAAAGCTGCCAGGAGAAAGAAATCTATTACCTTCAAAGGGAAGAACATTAGAATGACTGCAGATCTCTCTGCTGAAACTTTTCAAGCCAGAAGAGGGTGGTCATCAACGTTTAATCTCCTCAAGCAAAATAACTTTCAACCCCAGATCTTGTACCCAGCTAAACTGAGTTTCATTTACAACAGAGAAATTAAATACTTTAATGACATACGTATGCTAAAGAAATTTGCCATAACCAAACCAGCTCTTCAGGATATTCTCAGACCTATCCTCCATAATAACCAACCCAATCCTCTACTACAAAAGTAAACTCACTCAGAAACTTCTGATCAAACTCTAACTTCCACAATGGCAAAAGGATTAAAAATGCCCACTGGACTTTCAAAAAACTCAATACCCCAAATTTCACCAAACTTATCAATGCTCTCCATTAATGTGAATGGCTTAAACTGCCCTCTAAAGAGACATAGGTTAGCTGACTGGATACAAAAACTCAGGCCAGACATTTGTTGCATACAAGAGTCACATCTTAACTTAAAAGACAAATACAGACTCAGGGTGAAAGGATGGTCATCCATAATTCAGGCAAATGGTATCCAGAAAAAAGCAGGAGTTGCAATTTTATTTGCGGACACAATAGGCTTTAAACCAACAAAAGTAAGGAAGGACAAAAATGGTCACTTCATATTTGTTAAGGGTAAGACTCAATATGATGAGATTTCAATTGTGAATATCTATGCACCCAACCAGAATGCACCTCAATTTATAAGAGAAACTCTAACAGACATGAGCAACTTGATTTCCTCCAACTCTATAATAGTCGGAGATTTTAACACTCCTTTGGCAGTGATGGATCGATCCTCCAACAAAAAGCTGAGTAAAGAAATTCTAGATTTAAATCTAACCATCCAGCATTTAGATTTAGCTGACATCTACAGAACATTTCATCCCAACAAAACTGAATACACATACTTCTCATCAGCCCACGGAACTTACTCCAAAATCGATCACATCTTAGGTCACAAGTCTAACCTCAGTAAATTTAAAGGAATAGAAATTATTCCATGCATCTTCTCGGACCATCATGGAATAAAACTTGAGATGAGTAACAACAGGAATCTGCATACACATAGAAAAACATGGAAGTTAAATAACCTTATGCTGAATGATAGCTGGGTCAGAGATGAGATCAAGAAGGAAACTGCCAAATTTCTGGAACAAAACGACAATGAAGACACGAACTATCAGAACCTCTGGGACACAGCAAAGGCAGTTCTATGAGGGAAATTTATAGCACTGCAAGCCTTCCTCAGAAGAATGGAAAAAGAGGAAGTAAGCAACTTAATGGGACATCTCAAGAGACTGGAAATGGAAGAACAATCCAACCCCAAATCCAGTAAAAGAAAAGAAATAACCAAAATCAGAGCAGAACTAAATGAAATTGAAAACAAAAGAATAATACAACAGATCAATAAATCAAAAAGCTGGTTTTTTGAAAAGGTCAACAAAATAGATAAACCTTTGGCCAACCTAATCAGGAAAAAAAGAGTAAAATCTCTAATCTCATCAATCAGAAATAACAAAGATGAAATAACAACAGACTCCTCAGAAATCCAAAAAATCCTTAATGAATATTACAAGAAACTATACTCTCAGAAATACGAAAATTTGAAGGAAATCGACCGTTACTTGGAAACACGTCACCTTCCAAGATTTAATCAAAAACAAGTGGAAATGTTGAACAGGCCCATATCAAGTTCAGAAATATCATAAACCATACAAAATCTCCCCAAAAAGAAAAGCCCGGGACCAGATGGTTTCACGTCAGAATTCTACCAAACCTTTAAAGAGGAATTAGTACCTATACTACTCAACCTGTTCCAAAAGGTAGAAAAAGAAGGAAGACTACCCAACACATTCTATGAAGCAAATATCACCCTGATCCCCAAACCTGGAAAAGACCCAACAAGAAAAGAAAATTATAGACCAATATCACTAATGAATATAGATGCAAAAATATTCAACAAGATTCTAACAAACAGAATCCAGCAACATATCAAACAAATCATACATCATGACCAAGTCGGTTTTATCCCAGGGTCTCAAGGCTGGTTCAATATACATAAATCTATAAAGGTAATCCAGCACATAAACAAATTAAAAAACAAAGACCATATGATTCTCTCAATCGATGCAGAAAAAGCTTTTGATAACATCCAACATCCATTCATGATTAGAACACTTAAGAAAATTGGTATAGAAGGGACATTTCTTAAACTGATAGAGGCCATCTACAGCAAACCCACAGCCAATATCATATTGAATGGAGTTAAATTGGAATCATTTCCACTGAGATCTGGAACCAGACAAGGCTGCCCATTGTCTCCATTGCTCTTTAACATTGTAATGGAAGTTTTAGCCACCGCAATTAGGGAAGAAAAGGCGATCAAGGGTATCCACATAGGGTCAGAAGAGATCAAACTTTCACTCTTCGCAGATGATATGATTGTATATCTGGAAAATACTAGGAACTCTACTACAAAACTCTAGAAGTGATTAAGGAATACAGCAGTGTCTCAGGTTACAAAATCAACATTCATAAATCGGTAGCCTTTATATATACCAACAATAGTCAAGTTGAAAAAACAATTAAGGACTCTATCCCATTCACAGTTGTGCCAAAGAAGATGAAATACTTGGGAGTTTATCTAACAAAGGACGTGAAAGATCTATATAAGGAGAACTCTGAAACTCTAAGAAAAGAGATAGCTGAGAATGTTAACAAATGGAAAAATATACCATGCTCATGTTTGGGAAGAATCAACATTGTTAAAATGTCCATACTACCCAAAGCAATATATAATTTCAACGCAATCCCCATTAAAGCTCCACTGTCATACTTTGAAGATCTTGAAAAAATAATTCTTCGTTTTATATGGAATCAGAAAAAACCTCGAATAGCCAAGACATTACTCAGAAATAAAAACAAAGCAGGAGGAATCACGCTACCAGACCTCAGACTATACTACAAATCGATAGTGATCAAAACAGCATGCTACTGGCACAAAAACAGAGAAGTAGATGTCTGGAACAGAATAGAGAACCAAGAGATGAATCCAGCTACTTACCGGTATTTAATCCTTGACAAGCCAATTAAAAACATTCAGTGGGGAAAAGATTCCCTATTTAACAAATGGTGCTGGGTGAACTGGCTGGCAACCTGTAGAAGACTGAAACTGGACCCACACCTCTCACCATTAACCAGGATAGACTCTCACTGGATTAAAGATTTAAACCTAAGACATGAAATTATTAAAATACTAGAAGAGAGTGTAGGGAAAACCCTTGAAGAAATTGGGTTGGGCGAGTTTTTTATGAGAAAGACCCCCCGGGCAATTGAAGCTGCTTCAAAAATACACTATTGGGACTTGATCAAACTAAAAAACTTCTGCACAGCCAAGAACAAGTAAAGCAAGCAAACAGCCCTCAGAATGGGAGAAGATATTTGCAGGTTATGTCTCCGACAAAGGTTTAATAACCAGAATCCACAGAGAACTCAAACGCATTAGCAAGAAAAGAACAAGGGATCCCATCGCAGGCTGGGCAAGGGACTTGAAGAGAAACTTCTCTGAAGAAGAAAGGCGCATGGCCTTCAGACATATGAAAAAATGCTCATCATCTTTAATCATCAGAGAAATGCAAGTCAAAACTACTTTGAGATATCATCTAACTCCAGTGAGACTAGCCTATATCACAAAATCCCAAGACCAGAGATGTTGGCGTGGATGTGGAGAAAAGGGAACACTTTTGCACTGCTGGTGGGAATGCAAATTAATACATTCCTTTTGGAAAGAGATATGGAGAACACTTAAAGATCTGAAAATAGATCTGCCATTCAATCCTGTAATCCCCCTACTGGGCATATACCCAGAAGACCAAAAATCACACCATAACAAAGATATTTGTATCAGAATATTTATTGCAGCCCTATTCATAATTGCTAAGTCATGGAAAAAGCCCAAGTGCCCATCGATCCACGAATGGATCAATAAATTGTAATATATGTACACCATGGAATTTTATGCAGCCTTAAAGAAAGATGGAGACTTTACCTCTTTCATGTTTACATGGATGGAGCTGGAACATATTCTTCTTAGTAAAGTGTCTCAAGAATGGAAGAAAAAGTACCCAATGTACTCACCTTTATTATGAAACTAATGTAGGACCTTCACATGAAAGCTATATCCCAGTTATAACCTAAGAATAGGGAGAAAGGGGAAAGGGAGGGGAGGGAGGGGGGAGGGAGGCGGAAGAAGGGGGACTAATGGGATTACACCTGCGGTGCATCTTACAAGGGTATATGTGAATCCTAGTAAATGTGGAATGTAAAGGTCTTGGCAAAATAACTAAGAAAATGCTACAAAAGCTATGTTAACTAATGTGATGAAAATGTGTCAAACGATATATGAACCAAGTGTATGGTGCCCCATGATCATACTAATGTACACAGCTATGGTTTAATTAAGAAAAAGAAATAAATAAAATAAAAAAAAGAATAATATCTTCCACTTCCATCCAGGTTAATATGAAGGATGTAAAGTCTCCATTTTTTTTTTTTTTTTTTTTTTTTTTTTGTAGAGACAGAGTTTCACTTTATGGCCCTCAGTAGAGTGCCGTGGCCTCACACAGCTCACAGCAACCTCCAACTCCTGGGCTTAAGTGATTCTCTTGCCTCAGCCTCCCGAGAAGCTGGTACTACAGGGGCCCGCCACAACGCCCAGCTATTTTTTTTTGTTGCAATTTGTCCGGGGCTGGGTTTGAACCTGCGACCCTCGGCATATGGGGCCGGCGCCCTACCGACTGAGCCACAGGCGCCGCCCAAGTCTCCATTTTTTTTAATAGCTAAATAGTACTCCATGGAATACATATGCCACAGCTTGTTAATCCATTCCTGGGTTGGTGGGCATTTATAATAATAATAAAATAAAAGAGAGAAGTAGATATTGTAATATTTTATATTATTTTTATTATAAACTACTCAGTGAGCACCAAATATTTATTGCTTTACCTACAGAGAAAGTGAAAAGAATGAGGTGTTAATCATTCATGCAGAATGAATTCATAAAGTCATTCTCATTGTAATATATTTCCATTAAAATGAAAAGGTCTATTAATTTCGTTGAGCCTTCTTCTAGGTATTAGGTTTAGAAAGTAGAATGAACTACTTGGCATTGAAATTAATAGCATGTAGTACATCTAGGATTAACAATATGAAAATTTGTTGAAATTTTTATTTTTTCCTTTTCTTATCTCCTATTATCTCATTTTTACATTTAGATGCTATATTAGAATAAAAATTTCATGCTTTCCAATTTGCATTTTTCCTCCTAAGTTTGTGATAAATTCAATTTTCTCTATTAGAACAATCGGAGCACTAAGTATAGTTAATAAAATAATAAATATGTAGAATATAAATTACATTTAATTTTTTTAATTTAATTTTTTTTAATTTTAGATTTAAAGGGTACAATTAGGTTACATTATTTGCATTTGTTAGGTAAAGTCCAGGTTGTAGTTGTGCCCCTCCTCCAGGGCATAATATACGCTTACATTGTGCCTGTTACGCGAGAGCACACCAATCTCCCTCCATACTCCCCCCACCATCCCTTTCCTCCCCCTCACTTGAGTTTAATTGTGTTTTTCTCCATGTGCTCGTGTATTTGTTCATCTACGGGTTTCATATTAGTATTAAGTACATTTGGATACTTGCTTTTCCATTCTTGTGATACTTTATTAGGGAGAATGTTCTCTGACTCTATCCAGAATAATTTCCATTTTAAATTAATATTATATATATAATATGCCTTTAATGCTAATAACATTATGCTAAATTCAACTTAATTTTTCTTAATCATAAAATACTTTGAGGTATATAATTATTAATATCAAGGTCATTATAATTAATATTTTATGCATTAAAATACCAATTACAGCTTGATTAACTGAAATAAAGATGAGGAAAAGTCCATTTAGAAGCTAAAATCCAAATTATAATCACATTGATTACAATATTGTACAGTGATTTAAATGTAAGTTTATCATACTATTACTCAATATTTAAGAATACATTAATTATGCAACAGAAAAAAAAAAGAACCTGGAAATATCCAGGTCGACCTTTGATTTACTCAGAAATTCCTATGGAGTGAGAAAAGGTTGTATGTTGGAGGTAGGAAACATTTAATTGATGTTGGAATGAGTTTTTATAAATATCCACTGATGTAGCAAAATAATAACATAACAAAATCTAAACCAGTGGGGTGGATAGAATGGAGAAAATGGGGAAGCCCAGCGGCAATGGGGAGTCGGCCTGTGGCTGGAAACTCACGGCTCCTCTTATCCCCTCTGACCAACCCATCTGAAGTGTTAGCCTCTTAAGAGGCAGCTATGTTGAGTTGCCATCCAAGTCTTTGACCCCAGAATCGGAATTGCTGGCCATATTTGCCACCAAGAACAGCAGTGGCATCATCCTGGCTGCCCTTGGCAGGGACGTGGAGCTTCAGGGTCCTGGGCAGGCCCACGTGGTGAGTAGTTCCCCTGCCGCCCGGCTGCATGCTCCTAAACTTTTGGTGTGTTCCTGGTTGTTTATGAGTATGTATTTTTAATAAGTAAAAGTTACATCGCTGAGTGCCATTCCCTTATGAATCAGTGATGTCCTGTGCTGTGCAATCCATCCTTCTTGTCCAGTGACTTAGGAAAAGACACTTGCCATCCACCTATAATTTTTGTGAAAACACGTTCGGCGAGCACACACTGAGTTGTCCTCCATGCGTCATGGTCCTTAGTTTTCATTCTAAGGTGAAACAGCAGTCCTTCAGTGCTGTTCAGATCTTCAGTCTACTGCTCTAAGGCAGGGTTTTCTTCATCTGCTATAGTAGTGATTTTCAACCAGAGTACTGTGAAAAATTTTAAAGATAATGAATTAAATTATTTCCCAAAGAAGTTTAAAACACAGTGAGTATATTCTCTTTCTTTACTTTTCTTTTGATCAACATAATTTCAGTATGCCGTGGAAGTTTAACTATAGGTTCAAGTATGACATGAGATAAAAAAAGGTTGAAACACATTGCTTGAACAATTTGAAAGGATCGAAAGAGCAGCAAGGGGCGGCACCTGTGGCTCCATGGGTAGAGTGCCGGCCCCATATACAAGGGTGGCGGGTTTGAACCCAGCTCCGGCCAAACTGCAACAAAAAAATAACCGGGCTTTTGATGGGCGCCTGTACTTCCAGCTACCCAGGAGGCTGAGGCAAGAGAATCACCTATGCCCAGGAGTTGGAGGTTGCTGTGAGCTGTGACACCATGGTGCTCTAGTGAGGGCAATAAAGTGAGACTCTGTCTCTAAAAAAAAAAAAAGAAAGAGCAGAAGAGAGTCATAGCCTGTGATGAGCACATTGAGCAAGCGCCAGGAGAGGAGCGAGGACAGGGTTCCATGTTCATGTTGCCATATTTATATTCCATTTTAGGAGCGTAGGTGATACTTACCTTACCCTCTGCTCAAACTTGCACCTGTCACATGATTTGGAGAAACTTAGAGATTGCTAGTGTATTGTGTTAACGAAGTGGAGCCTGTCTTAACCGCAGTGTACTGGGGACCTTCTTTACTGTACAAGACACTTTACAGACATTGCTGCATAAGGATTATAGCCACCTGCAAGGCAGATGCTGATGCTTACATTTTGTTGAGGAAGAAATGGATTCAGAGAGCCCAGTTTATGTGCCCAAGGTCACACAGCTGTTGTGACATCTGTTTATAGACGCCAAGCATGTCACAAGCCACTTGGCGAAGAAGGGCTGATAAGGACTAACATTGGTTTGGGACTCCATTGATCATTTCATTTTAAAATATTTTTTCAGTTCTTCTTTAAAAAGTTGAACTGAAAAACTTTTTTTTTGTTTTGAGACAGTTTCAGCTGTCACCCTGGGTAGAGTGCCGTGGCATCACAGCTCACAACGACCTTCAACTTGGGCTCAAGTGATCCTCGTGCCTCAGTTTTTCTATTTTAGTAGAGACGGGGTCTCGCCTTTTGCTCAGGCTTGTCTCGAACTCATGAGCTCAAGCAATCCCCCCACCTCAGCCTCCTAGAGTGCTAGGATTACAGGCATGAGCCACCACAACCAGCCTGAAATTTATATAAAATTAATCATTGTAGAGTAAATAAGTCAGTAGCATTTAGCACACCCACGGTGCCACAAGGCCACCTTCTCTGTTTATTTCTAAACATTTTCATCACCCAAAATAGCAGTCTGGGACCATTAAGCAGTCACTCCCTGTGCCCCTCTCTCCCCACCCCTGCGTTTTGTCTCTAAGGATGAATTTGCCTATTCTGGATGTTCCATATGAATAGAGTCACACCACGTGTGATCGTGTCGTTCACCTAGCCCGTCTTTGAGTATGTCCACACTGTCATATGTAAGGTCTTAATTCTTCATTCTTTTTTTTTTGGCCGGGGCTGGGTCTGAACCTGCCACCTCCAGCATATGGGGCCAGCACCCTACTCCTTTGAGCCACAGGCGCCACCCAGATCTTCGTTCCTTTTTCTGGCTGACTAGTATCCCACTGTGTGAACCTCTCACAGTTTATCATTTGCTTCCTTGATACATGGGATTATTTCTGCTTTTTGACTATTATGACTAATGCTGCCAGGAAGTGTTTGAGGCCCTGTTTTCAAGTCTTCTGAGTGCATACCTAGGAGAAGAGCTGTTGGTCATATGGTAATTGTATATTTGACTTTTGGAAGACCTGCCAGACTGTTTCTGAGCCAGCAAAAACAGAGTAGTATCGTCCAGTAGTAACAAGGGTATTGTGAAACACCCCCATTCCAGTTCTTCTGGTGGCATTATGAATTGTTATACCTATTTTCAATATGGCAAAATGATTTTAAGAGCTTTAAACATTGTCAAACTTTAGTTCCACTTTTAGAAATGTTAGAAACAATTTCATGGGCAAAAAAATTTAAATATTCATGTGGATGATAATAAACAATTATTAAATTGAAACTACTTTAAATGTTATTGATTAAAGTGACAAATTTATAATCTGTCTACTTATTGTACATAATGTAGCAATAAAGAATCCCTGTGACGGCAATGCAGACATGGAAACATGTGGTGGTATGTGTAGTGGTAACAGCATAAGGCAGAATGTAAATTACATGAAGGGATTAGAAAGTAACACGATAAATTTAAAATAGTTGTGTTCAATGATGAGAGTCTTAAGGAATTGCTTGCTTGATGTTAATATTCCCATGTTACCTTGGTAAGATGGAAATTTTTTAAATCCTATACTAACGAGCTTTTTTCTGGCTAATTCTCTGCACACTCCTGCCCCCAGCCCTTCTCCATTCTGCTGATTCAGGGCCATGTTGAGGTTCACATCAGTCTTGGGGACAGGTCCAGCCTGAGGAAAGCCCTCCTACACTCTCCCACAGGCACCTACAGCGATGGACAGCCGCATTTCATCTCCTTGTAGGAATCGGAGGTACTGTCCCCACAGCAAGGCGTGTGTCATGAGGGGGTGGGGACCTCACCAGGGCTTCCAGCAGAAACATTGTCCTGGCACCCTGTGCAGTTAAATGACTGGCATGATTAGCATTCCAAATAGTTGTAGAAGCCAAACCTTGCCAGACAGCTCCTTATGAGATGTTTGTGCTATTTCTATAATTGAACAACTTTATCCTTGCCCTTTTTTGAAACTCAATATAAATTATATTGGATTAATTCTGTGGCAAAGAGCATTGTGGTATCAATAAATAGTATTATATCAATAGTAAATATTTCAGTAGTAAGTAGGTTATGTCAACATTCCTGTATATTTCCCTCCAGAACTCTAGAGCAAACATTTTAAAAGTATACTGGACATTTTCATCATAGGTAAAGAGGTAAAATTATACTGTTCTCAAAAAAGCAGTCAAATTCAATGATTTTTGTTAACATTGCACTCATTACTGAAGAATTTTCAGTTGTAAGTTTTAATCTTTAAGATTCACCTTTTGTTCTGACATGTCATATTAAAATTTGTCTTCCAGGAACTTTTATTATTCAGTAAGAACTTTGCTGGGATTGTGTGTTAAAATGGGCCATTGATTTATTATAGTTAAAGATTTTCGTTTATTTTCTCCTTTGATCTTTTAGAATTATCACTGTTAAATTGGCTGAGACCAATCCTGTGGAAATGAACTTGGGTCCATTAGCAGAAAGCAGGACTATAAATGTGTCCAACCTGTACATAGGGGGCATTCCTGAGGGTGAGGGGACCTTGGTGCTCAGAATGAGAAGCTCGTTCATTCCATGGCTGCATCAGAAATCTGATCTTTAACCTGGAGTAAGTGAAACTGTGCTCTCTGCATGTTTTTGCATTTTCTGACCTTCAACAGTGAGTGCTAACGCTAACCTGCAGTCTAATTTTGTTGTTTGAAATTGCCTAAAATTTTAAAAGTTCCTGAAGAACATACGAACCCCGTTTGTCTATCATAGAAATCCCCACAAATGGACTTTATTGGATTCAAATGATTGACAGGTACAGTCACCTTACTTTCAAATAAAAGATGGAATCTTAGCTCCACACACAATTATCCATAAATAGCTGGGGTTAAATATATTTTTGATAAGCACTTAAAAGAAGATAGATTTTGTAATACAAATTTCTGAATTGTTTTTACAATTAGGCTACTAGCAGCTTCAGATTATTAATGGTTCCCCTGAAAGCAATTACTGTATAATTAAGAACTGGAAGCCTCCATCCCATGTGTGGTGGGCTTGTGATGATTCATTCCTCCTTGCTGACCCTCTGCCCACGGTCAGCGTGCTGAGCAGACCCAACACATGCTCTGCCCTGCAGGGCCATTGTCTGCTTGGGGGAAACTGGATGTGAGCTGATGAGATTGGGATCTCTCCCGCCGAACCACTGACTTGCCACTCGATCTTTAGCAAGGACTTGGATCTTTCAAGATCACAGCATCTTTCCCCATGAAATTACCTCTTACGGGTCCCTGAACCGGGCAAGAATACAAATGTATTCATGGATTTCAACATGATTACAATGTCGGAGCCTTGGTTTAGCTATTTCTATAGACTTATATTTAGTCACCTGTTGTCTATTTATTCTTTCCCTCACTGGAGAGTCATCTTCATGCTCCTTAAAGCTGTGAGGCTGTGGACTCCACATCTCTTGTGGTTCCCAGGCATGTCCAGGAAAGTGCCACAGGGTCACATGCAGGTGCAGGACTTGGTGCTGGAGCTGCGTAGTGAAGGGGCGTGTGACGAGGGAAGCCCACAACCTCCCTTGAGGGGACATCAGTGTTCAGCTGAGGTCACTATGCAGACAGGTAGAAACCAGAGCATGAACGTGGCCATAGGGCAGCCCAGTGAAGGCTGCAGGAAGTGTGTCACCTCCGGAGCGGCTCTCGCAGGGCGCACAGGAAGGGCCTGGGGTAGTGTTTCAAGAAGCATCAAACAAGAAAGTACCGGGTGTCCCAATAGTCACCATGCATAGGAAAAATGGAAAATCATAGCTAAATATACCTTTGTTTAGAAAATGTTCACTACAAAATTTTACAAAAAGGTGGCCAACATGTAGAGAATATTTTGTAAATATTTTGTAAAATTGTGTAATGAACATTTTATGAATAAAGATGCATTCAGCTATAATTTCCTTTTTTTATGTTTGATGACTTTTGGGACATCCCTGTGTATAACATGATCTATCCAGACTCTCAGGCATGCTGAAGGATGGTCACTCTGATCACTCCAAGAGAAACAGATTCATTGTTTCTTATGGATTTTAATTGTACACTAATTACATGACACAGTTTCTGGTTTGTGGTATCCTAATTTTGAAACTCTCCCTTGTTTGTGCCTAGACTTTTGGATTTCACCAGTGCAGTTGGCTCTGAACAAGCGGACTTGGACACCTGCTTGCTTGCACAAAGGCCTAAGCTGGCTTTTCTTGGCGAGGACGGGGAGCACATACACCAGGCCTGGTGAGTTCGAATCCAGCCCGGGCCTGCCAAACAACAATGACAGCTACAACAACAAAATAGCCAGGTGTTGTGGTGGGCGCCTGTAGTTCCAG
The DNA here is from genome assembly GCF_027406575.1 of Nycticebus coucang. NCBI lineage: Eukaryota > Metazoa > Chordata > Mammalia > Primates > Lorisidae > Nycticebus > Nycticebus coucang. The sequence continues at coordinate 33,928,749 of NC_069805.1, read as the reverse complement.
CTACTTGGGAGGCTGAGGCAAGTGAATCACTAAAGTCCAAGAGTTTGAGGTTGCTGTGAGATATGACGCCACAGCCCTCTACCCAGGGCGACAGCTTGAGACTCTACCTCAAAAAAAAAAAAAAGAATGCAATGACAACTTGACCAGTTTGGCACAAATGCCTTAATTATCATCCTGTCACTAAGGCAGCAGCACTTTGAAGCACCACTGGTTTTACAATGAATAGTACAAGTGTCAATATGGTGACATGGGCAAACAGCATAGGGAGTACTACCCAGCATTAAAGTAGTTTTAACCTTGCAGGCCACTGAAAATCACGTCTAGGGCTTCCCTTACCTGTCCACAGATACCGCTGACTTATGTGCTTCCTATATATCAGACCTTGTGACTTCTGACTCCACTTAAAACTTAAATTTGGTATTCACATTAGCGTTTTACTTCTTTATAAAACTATGTTTTTCTCTCTGAAACTCTGAAGTCAGAAAAATTTCTTTCCCAATGATCTGGGTGTTGCTGAGTTTGATATGTTGTTCTTCTGGTCAAAATAATGCTTGAGTCCTAACACCTCATAGAATTGTTCTTTTATTAATTTATGCATCTTCCAACTCTCAGTTTTACAAACAGAATGTTAGCCTTATTCAAAGTGGGTTTTATCCCTCTTTTAATTCCCACAAAATGGGGAGAGTCTCATCTCCCAGGCACGCAGGGTGGCAGAGCTCTCCTGTATCTCTGGTCCCTTGAAAGCAGATGTGGCTTAAAACAGTTTGGTGGAAACACTTCAGACATTTATTAATAAGTATAAATAAATGTTCTCTGAGCTTAAGAGAAACATTATTACCTCAGAATGAAAAATTTCTCTTAAATTTCTAAAGAGAACGATTTCTAAAGGGCCAAGGACACACTGCTTCTCAGGATCACACAGATGAATTCTCCAAGGAATTGAATAAAAAGATTTCAGCATTCCCATTTTTCAGTCTCAAGTGCATTAACAACAATTCCTTAATTGTAAAATGGAAGTCCCACAAAACCGTATTTTACTAAAAAGACAGACTTAATTTCAGAAAATACGTAAACAAAAACCATTTCTTACACACTCCATGAATGCTCTTGACAGTGCTAAAACCACCCCATGGTGCAAATGGACAGGTAACTCATTTGTGCAGTTAAGAATATATACAGGACCCATGATTGCATGTACACAGCTATGAAAAAATATATATATTTTAAACTCATAATAATAAAAAGTGACTATTGAAAAAAGAAGAAGAATATATAAAGGAAACACAGGATTCTTGAGACAAGTCAGGAGCTTACACAAGATTTACACAGAACAACAGGCGGGAGGCAGTAGCGTGCCTGTTGGTTTGGGAATTTTAAAATGATCTAGTTAGGGATCTGAGCTAAAGAAGGGGCCAGAAGGATCTCAGGCTTGAAGAGAACATCAACCCAGATGAAAGAGCCAGTTTTGTAATGAAATTTGTGACTTCATAGCCAAAAGAGCACAGATCTCATCATCGCTTTGGTATTCAGGTTTTAGATCAACTAATGATTAATTTTCCTACAGTATTAACAGTCCTAGAGTTTTTCAGGTGGCAGAATTTAGTTTAATAGGTTCAGAAAATAATTTGATCTTATATTTTATAGAGTTATTAAGTATAGGAAGGATTAACTGAAATATTGAGTTAAACTTTCTTGTAATTTAGAGGGAAGTTGTCTATGGTGATCATGATTTAAGGTATTGAAAAAATTCTTACAAATGGCAAGGTGGTCTTCTTTGGGATACAGAGAAGGAAGTAAGTTGAATGTTTAAAGGCATCTCTCTCTTTGCCTCTTCCACCATAGGATGTGGGGATCTCCTGAGGAGATTATCTTTCTTTTTTTTTAAAGTTTCTCCCAGACTAAACTGTAATCTGATGACCTAGAATTACAAATAAGACATGCCCATTCAAAAGAGTAACTCTTTTTTGGAACTTGTCACAATCTGGGCAAAGCATAAATAGTCTTACAAAGTTCTTAGAATGCAGATAACATGTCTAGCACCTTAAGAAAAAAATTAAACATCTAAGATAGTAAATCACCTGTAGTGTTTTATCTAATTTACCCAATCTTGGCACTGGCAGCAGGAATATATACCCATGTATGACGTGCCTGAGTAAGAGATAAGAAAACAAAGCCCCCCAAGGCTCTCTGTATAACCAGGGAAACAGCACACACATGTATCTGTAGAAACCCTGAGTTGCCAAAGCAGGACAGGCAAAGTTGCAGATTTATGCCAAAAATTCCAAAGTGGGGGAAAAAATTAACTCCTAGATATCTCTAGGCCTTCTAGCTCCCTGCTGCGTGGTTTTTTGCTCTTCAAAGTGAACACACTTCTGCAGAGATGCAGTGGCTTCTGCCTAGGGGTGAAGACGGCCCACAAGGTCATAGTCCTTGTCTTCCAATCCTCCGTCCTTGTGTTTGGTCAACCAGCCTCTGAAGACATTCTGACTCAATGAATGGAAAGATGGCTTTGGGGCTCAATATGTACAATTTTCCTCGTTCTATTCTTTTGAGAAATGTCAACATAGAGAAGGCAACTAGAAAGGAGCTGCAAAGCAACAAGTCTGAGTAACTACCTACAGTACAGGTGTTCCTGGTGCTGGACAAGGAGACGCAGATGCCCCGATCTGTCCTGGACAGGCAGACGCAGACGCCCCATTCTGTCCTGGCACACAGGTATGATGGCAAAGCATGGCCTTCTCAGGGCCATAGAACACAACTGGCCTTCACCCAGGCTTTCTCCCAGCTGCTGCTCTCCCTTACAACACTGAAAGAAATAGCTATCGCAGTTTTTGTCCTTAAAGGAACATATTAGTGGTCATCATGAAGACAGGCATACAAAGTCCCCAGGGTACCGACTGCTAAAAGTGAGATATGTACTCTGTTACCTAATCACATCCAACTAATAATAATGTGGAAACAGAGCTGTTCTTGTTTGAGACTTCAGTGGGCAGGATCTTCGAGAAGCTCTATCAAAAGAGTAAGAACTATGCCTGTCCCTGCAACATGGGGGACCCACACTAAAGCATTACATTGACACCTATTATTTTATTCTTTTGGCATCCTGATTATCAAGAGTAAAAACATAAAAAGCACTCTCCAATTTTCCATTGATGTACTCTAATTTGATATCTTGGTGAATAACGGCCTTCAAAGGAATTTCCATGCTGAATCAGCTAATGAGTTAATGGAGCTTTCTTTTATAACAAATGGTAGTTCAAAGTACCTGTAAGTGTGGCCATGACGCCTCAAGGGTAGGTTCACCTTCTTCTGGATCAAATTCGTTGCTGTCACTAGGAGGGAGAGTTCTGAATATATTGCAAGATACCTAAAAATAAACAAGCAGCAGAGTTAGCTGGAAGCATCTTCTGGACAGCTTTACATAAGGTCCTGAGGAGCCAGCTAATGGGAACCCAGGTAACAGCATGAGGGGCACCCTCAACTGGAATAAGGGCCCCTCGCTCCAGGCTTTGCCAACAGGATCACCTGGAGGCCAGGTGGGAAGGGAGCAAAGCAGCCCCTCCTGCTGTCTTGAATGCTGCATGTCTTGTCTCTATTTGGCCCTTTCCACCTTAAGTCCTCATGATTCTCTACCTTCCATCAAAGCCTGCTCTTGCTTGCTTACCTGTCAAGCCTGCTTATAATTAGCCAATTTCCACTAAGATAAAAGTAACTGCAAGGGGCTTCATGTCCTTCCCTTCTCAGGCTTATTCACAATTTGCAAATTTATGGTTGAACTAATGGTGAAATTTTAGATATTCACAAAAATGAATCAGGAGAGATATTTTAGAACCTTTCTATTACCCTTAAAAATATTCCTGATCTGTCCTCAATAAGTTCATTTACAAAATGGCAGGCCACGATGCCCAGGGTAAGATTATGTTTGTGATATAAACCTCTATAGGCCAGGGCTCTAGGCATTCCGTTACCGTAGGCATCAAATTACATGCCACAACAGCCATGACTGGTAACTCTTCTAACTATGTGATAGAGAGATGAGGATTCATTACATTATCTACTATTTCTGTCTACTTATGACAAGATTTCTATAATAAAATGCTTATTTTTAAAATGTTGTTAGGCCAGGCGTGGTAGCTCATGCCTATAATCCTAGCACTTGGGAGGCCGAGGCAGGTGGATTGCCTGAGCTCACAGGTTCGAGACCAGCCTGAGCCAGAGTGAGACCTCATCTCTAAAAATAGCTGGGTGTTAGCCGGGTGTTGCGGCCGGCGCCTGTAGTCCCAGCTACTCGGAGGCTGAGGCAGGAGAATCGCCTAAGCCCAGGAGTTGGAGGTTGCTGTGAGCTGTGTGATGCCACAGCACTCTACCGAGGGTAATAAAGTGAAACTCTGTCTCTACAAAAAAAAAAAAATAGCTGGGTGTTGCAGGGGGTACCTGTAGTCCCAGTACTTGGAAGGCTGAGCCAAGAAGATGGCTTGAGCCCAAGAGTCTGAGGTTGCTGTGAGCTGTGACACCATGGCACTCTACCGAGGACAACAAAGTAAGACTGTCTAAATACATACATAAATGAATAAATAAATTGTCATTGATATTACGGTGCCTTTTCGATTTGTTTCCTGCCATACTTACTAATAACCCAACTTCTCCTAATGTCCTCAGGTCTAAAGAATAAAACAAGCAGGGCAGGAGGAGAGTGTGCAGAGAAGTAGAGAAAGGCAAAGGAGGGAGACACTGGCACGAGAAGCCTTTGATGGACTTTCATGTAATGTGGAAAATACCAGCTATAATATGTTTCTCTCAAAGAGGAAAGAAAAAAGGCTTTGGGGGCTCCAGACAATCTACATCTGTTTATTCATCCCACAAATACTTATTGTCTATTCTATGTACACATTATTCTAAACAATGAGAAAACGGTAGTGAACAAAGCAGGTAAAAATCCATGTCCTCGGCTTGGCGCCCGTAACTCAGTGAGTAGGGCACCAGCCACATGCACCGAAGGGGGTAGGTTTGAGCCCAGCCCCGGCCTGCTAAACAAAAATGACAACTGCAACCAAAAAATAGCCAGGCGCCTGTAGTCCCAGCTACTAGGGAGGCTAAGGCCAGAGAGTTGCATAAGCCCAGGAGTTAGAGGTTGCTGTGAGCTGTGACACCACAGCACTCTATCCAGGGCAACATACTGAGACTCTGTCTCAAAAAAAAAAAAAAAATCCATGTCCTCAGGGATGTATTCTAGTTAAAGCTATAGTTATCCCCATTTCCCTGGCTATGGAAACCGAGCTCAGATGTGTAAGGAAAAAGACTCAATTTTAACTGCAATGGGAAGTCATTAGTGGATCTTACACAGGGAAGTCACGTGACTTGAGATCTATACAGAATAGACAGGAAAGGGACAAATTAGAAGGCCGAGTGGCAAGGGATGGTTTGGACTACAATGGTGGTAGGGAAGACAGAAATAGATGGATTCAAAACACATGCGTTCTGGAGACGGCACTTGCCGCTCGCTGGCTTGGAAAAGACGGAAACATCATGGACGAGTCACAGATCCGAGGCCATTTACTGAACATGGAGATTACAGAGGACGAGAACCTCTGTTTGCTGTTTTGGTGGACAGATGTAGAGACCAACTTAGAGATGGATTAAAGGAGTAACAGCTAAGAAGTAATCAGACTGGACTCTGGACTTCTGAGTTGCACAGGTCATATCTGGAGATTCATCAGGATATAGATGATACTGAAAACCATGGGACTAATGGATCACCTTGGAAAGGAATAAACAGAAAGATTAGAGGTTCTTGGCACCCAACATTTAGTAATTAAGTAGAAGAGCCAAGAAGAGAAAATGAAAAGGAGCAGGGGGTAGAAGAAAAGAATTAGAGTTTGCAGTCTCAGGAGCTAAATGAGAAGAGTCTTTAAGATGAAAGAAGGGTCAAGAGTAACAAAAGCTGCTCAGAGGTTGACAAAGATGAGCACAGTACAGTATCTGTATCTAACACAGCACAGTAGTGGACTGGGCGGCCTTATCAAGTGTGTGCTGTTAATATCCCAATTTACCACCAAGGACACAGAGATCTCCACAGTGTTCTAGAAGAGCAGGTAAACCAACCCTTTTGCTCTTTAATTTAGATGACAGAAAAAAAAGATCCTAGAATATGTTTTTGCTATGGCTAATGACAGCATGCACAATTCTATTTTCTCTTCCAAAGATAATTAGAAATTATATTGATGAAGAAACTAGCTACTTTTCAGATAACCATCAACCCATGACTTTTCTTCAACCAGCCAGCCATACCGCAAACCATTAAGTCAAAGGTCCTTTAATTATGCAATTTTGAATCTTCATTAAATTATACATGTATGTCAAAAACTCGTTGAAATTTCATCCCAACTAAGTTACTTATATTTACCATACTCTTTAACAAGTGTTGTTTTTCCTCTCCAAAGACATAAAAGTAAACCATGAAAGGAAAAGAAAGGCCTCTCTATAGTAAAAAATCTGGGTAAACAGAAACTTTTTCTCCTTTCTATTTTCTGACATACAAACTCTCTTCCAGTGTCTGCCACATGCTGCACAACTATCTGTTTGTATATTTGTCTCTCCCCACTAATCGAGAAATAATCAAGAATAGGCAACATTTGTTTTCCTAGAACATACTGTGTTCAAAAAATATTCAAAAATAGAAGTTTGGCTATATTAATAAAGCTGTGTACTATGGTTTTGCTTTAATCAAAATTCAGTTGCTGTTTTTGTTTGTTCGTTTGTTTGTATTTTGAGACAGAATCTCAAGCTGTTGCCCTGGGTAGAGTGTCGTGGCATCATAGTTTACAGCAACCTCCAACTCTTGGGCTCAAGCGATACTCTTCCCTCAGTTTTTCTATTTTTAGTAGAGACAGGGTCTCAATTTTTACTCAAGCTGGTCTCGAACCTGTACGCTCAAGCTATCCACCGGCCTCGGCCTCTCAGAGCGTTAGGATTACAGACATGAGCCACTGCACCTGGCCCAGTCAATACTCAATTTAAAGTTTTCTGGGTGATTTAAATAAATCTAGGTTATTTATCAGGATGTTTAACTTTGTGTATGTTTCTACTCCTCTGATCTTATCAGTTTCATGACTCAGTTACCATATCAAAAGAAGGCCAAGTTGGGTCAATAAACCAAACAGCAGATCATTCTAAAAACACCCACATCTCATTTAGCTATATACTGACATTTCTTCAAATTTACCTTTCTGACATGCTTTTTGTTTACTTCTAAACATTCACCAAACACATGTCTATTGGGTTAGATAATTCAGAGCTGACTTGACTGGTTAAGTATTTCTCCCATACACAGGGAAAGAATGGCAAACCATATCAACTGTCACGGAAATAGCCAAGCCTTTGACCCAGCCTGATATATAGTAGCTACTTAATAAAAACGTTAACGAATAAACCATTACTTCCATCCTTGAGAATCTACCCTCAGAAAAAACTAATCCAAGACAAGACTGAAAAAGCAACTTAAAATTGTTACTTTCAACGTTCTCCAAAAAGTGTAAAATAGGACACAGCATCTATGGCCAGCGTTAGAGAGGAAGATCAACTCAGTGGAGTGTGGCGCAGCATTAGAGATAGCAGTCAGTTCCTTTTGCCCTCAGTAGACGTGGTGTGGTAAGCACTCTAGAGGCTGCTACTGGCGTGGGTTTTTCAGACCTGGGGGTGGTGCAGACTGTTGGATCTGGGCTCAAGGAGTCCAGGCTGATAGGCTGAGGCTGGTCATGCCCAGCTGGGGTATCCCAGAGGAACAGGAATTGAAATGCTTCATGGAAACACCACTCTGACCTTCAAGTTCTGTCACAGTCATAGTTGTAGCCAACTCCAGGACTATACTGGGTACTTACATAGCCTCCTGGGTGGTGAAGAAGGTACCTGCTGGGCACCATGACTGGAATGCAGCAGCCTGAAGATTCCGGGAGTAGTTACTGGCTCAGCAGCATCAAATCTACAAGCTTTGAAATAAGGGAGGCATCTCGGTCTCAGCTGCCTCCAAGCTGTTGGCCAACAGGGCGCATCTTTACAAAGACATGGAGCTGTTGCCGGCCTCTACTATGTGGATAGTGAAGGGAACTGGACCTCAGGGAGACACCTTCTCTCTGAGTTCTGGCTTTGTATATGCTTATCAGGTCATGGATCAAGGTTACTCCTATGATCTGACCCATTGAGCCATCTACCAAACCAACAGAGATGCCTGCGCAGGAGGTTTGATTGACCTCTTATCACACGCAAAAGGATGGCTGGGTCCGAGTCTTCAGTGACAATGTAATGGCTCTACAGTCTGAAGGAGGGTGGATGTGGCTGCTTGCATTTCCTGGGGAGAATGTCACTGGCAATATGGATACAGCATCCCATTTTATCTATAGAGGAGGGTTCCTCAATTGTATTGATATTTATCTTTTAAAGCTCTAGAACACTGACCCCTATGTTTTACCAGTTGGTAATGAGCTGCTGGAGAGGTTTGGTTTACTTTCTTGTAAATTAACATTACACTAATATTTGACCCAAAAAAAGAAAAAAAAAAAGATAACAGTCATATGGAAGCACAAAAAGTCTATAAATAAAGATTTAGATGGGGAGGCGAGAGAATACTATGTGATTATAACTATAAATAACGTATGCGGGTACTAAAAGGAAGCAAGAAGGCCACGGACAACAAGCCAGGGAGGTCGCTGTTGCTACGTGTTTCCCTTAGGACACACCAAGTAAGTCTTACATCTTTAGAAAGCACGTGCTAGAGACACACAGTATGTGAGATAACGCTTCTCATTTCAAGATGAAAATGGTCTCTTGAATCTGTTTATATTAATACTATTATTGCTGCTTGGAGAGAGTTAAAAATCAGAGCCTCCCACAATACCTAAGCTTAGTTCATGAATGAATGATTTAAGAACTGAATGAACAGACCAGTTTAACTATACAGTTGAGGTCCAAAATCATGAATTTAAAATCTGGTCATCCATCAGTGAGAGGAGGACGTCTCTAAAATCCCCTGAATTATCTTCAACAGATAAGAGGGCTGGTTGCCTTCATCAGATTTTCAAAACACTTTCCAAATCTAAAAATGGTTAAAAAACACTACTTTAAATAGTAAATTTATTTCTATTAAATCTTCCATCATCACTGGCAGTCACTTTTGAGTTTATAGCCTAGGCTTAAATGGAGTATTAAACAGGTAATGGCCACAAGTAACCCCTGCCCTAATTCCCCACCACGTGGTAGTTTAGTGAAGCATACAAGGGACAGATCAAAACACATTTGAATATTTCCAATCTCACAAACTGCCTCTGTTAAAATACAAGGCTTTAGCTCTAAGCCTTCATTTTATTCAATCTGAACTGAATTATCAACAATGAACAAAAGGAAATTTTAAAATATATTAGAAGGTTTTATTTATCAACTGTTTATTTTAAACTACACTGGTGTCAGGGCAAAGAAAAAAAATTAAGAAACAAATATCTTCGAGGCAGTCTGAACCAATTTCATTGCAAAGATACTGAATGTTGGGGTCAAACAAAGGGCTTGAAGTCACCGTTGTAACCTCCAAAAAGTGGCTGGAAGGACAGAGCAAGACTGAGGGAATGGGAGGAAGGGTATCAAAACCTGGATAATGCCTCTTCAAAGACAGAAAGCCGGGGGTTAGGCCTCTGTTGTGTGGACGGCCTGATAATCAGATCACGTCCGAGACTGTCTCAGCCAGCCCCTCATCTAACCAGTGAGGAGCCTGAGGTGCAGAGTCTGCTAGTTTCTCAAGGTAAGGAATCGCCACGCCAGGCACCGAGGGTTCTCAGGGCTCCTTCTCTGAGACACCACAACCGAAGAAAAAGGATGGACTCGACTCTTTCTCTCATTTTCCTCTAATTTCTCCCATTCTCATTTCTTTTTATCATTTTTATTACTCTCTAGTTTCCTCCTCTCTCCCTTCCCATCATCCACTCAAAGGCACTTGCAGGCGCGGTTTGCCGACCCGGATGGCATGTGGGTCTAAACAAGCTGATGACCTTCCTCGGCATTGATAAGGCACTGTAACAATCTCCTCACCCCCACTGTGGCTCGGACCCCCAGCACCAAACACATAGATTCCCGTGATGTTTTCCCCTCTCTGGTGTTCTCTTCTCCACATCTCTTCCTTCTTGCCTCTCCCAGTTAGATTTTGAGACCCTCAAAAACTCCTTAATCATCCCTGAACCGCTTGGCATCTAACATAAAATAAATAAAAACTGCTATGTGGGGTGGCTCACACCTATAATTCTAGTACTCTAAAAGTCCAAGGCAGGAGGATTGCTTGAGGTCAGGAGTTTGAGACCAGCCTGAGCAAGAGTTATTAGCTAGGCGTGTTGGCATGTACCCAGAGCGCCAGCTACTTGGGAGGCTAAGACAGGAGGATCCCTGGTGCCCAAGAGTTTGAGGTTGTAGTGAGCTATGATAACACCACTGTACTCTAGCCAGAGTGACAGAGCAAGACTCTGTCTCCAAAAAAAGTAAAAATATTAAAAATTTTTTTAAAAATAGAAATAACTATGGTGGTCAAATAAAAGACCAGACCAGACACAAGTTAAATGTGAATGGACTGGTGATGTAAAGAAATGACAAATAATTTCTTGGGTATAATCCTGTCCCACAAAGTATCTGGGACAATGTTAGACTAAAAAAGTATTCATTATCTAAAATTCAAATGTAACTAGAACTAGGTGCCTGTATTTTATTTGCTAACTCTGACAACCCCAAAACAATACTAATAATAATTAAGACCCTCCACTAAAGAGTCTCAAACAATGATTTTCAACCAGTGTGCCATGAAAGGATCTTAGGAGTAATATGAAAATTGTTTTTCAAAAGAAGTTCAAAGCACAATAAATACATTCTTTTTTCACTCTTTTCCTTTTCTTTCTTTTTTTTTTTTTGAGACAGAGTCTCACTCTGTCCCCCTCAGTAGAGTGTCGTGCTGTCATAGCAACCTCAAACTCCCAGCCTTAAGCGATTCTCTTGCCTCAGCCTCCAGCGTAGCTGGGACTACAGGCGCCCGCCACAACGCCCGGCTATTTTTTTGTTGTAGTTGTCATTGTTTAGCAGGCCTGGGCCAGATTCAAAACCACCAGCCCCGGTGTATGTGGCGGGCACCCTAATCACTGAGCTACAGGCGACGAGTCATTTTCACTCTTTTTCTTGTTCAACATAATTTAAGTGTGCCATGGTAATTTAACTATAGGTTCAAGTATGCTCTGAGATAAAAAAAAAAAAAAAAAAGTTGAAAAATACTGATCTAGAACTTCCTGGCTGTTTACTCTGAGGGGCTGGCTGCTGTGTTATTTTTCAGTACTTTAATTAACTACTAAGTTTAACTATGGCACAAAAAAATAAATTTCATATTCTTGGCCTAATGTGACAGAGCAGACTACAAAGTTTCCAAGTTCATGGCCCAATAAGCAAAAAAGGAAGAAGTGTTTAGATTAAACAAGTTATTACTTTTTGACTTGCAATAGCAAAATACATCTGTTACATTTTTAAACATTTAAATTACTACATAAAAAAATAATTCACCATTCCCTACCCCTTTATCTCCATAGAAACCATGAATTTACGCCACAGTTTCCACAGACATTTCTTTGTTGTTAAGGAAATGATGAGCACGTTAAGAAAGAACAGAGTGGCCAGAACCTAGTAGTTCCTCACTAAATACGTGGATTAAGATTAAGACAGAAAAAAAAAAAGGACAACAATACAGTGAGAGTTATTTTTATAAAAAATTAATAAGTACTTTGAATTTCCTTTAGTTATGTATGTGTTGAGGCATGTAGTGTGAGCAGGGGACCAGGACCACTTGAACTACAGTTTAACACACTGACTTAATTCATCTTTCCTATGCTTTAGAATATACCTTCTAGATAGTAAAGTATCATCTCTCTTCGAGAAAAGTAAATCAACTAGTTCACCTCAAGTACACTTTCATATAATTAGGCGATACTACAAGCTTATCAATTCTAAGTACAAAAATAATGGCATTAGGATGGGTGTGGTGGCTCACACCTGTAATCCTAGTACTCTGGGAGTCTGAGGCAGGTGATCACCTGAGTTCAGGAGTTTGAGAACAGCCTGACCAACAGCAAGAACCCATCTCTAAAAATAGCCAGGCATTATTTATAATTTAAATTACTACAGTTGGGTGCCTGCAGTCCCAGCTACTCAGGAGGTTGAGGCAAGAGAATCACTTCAGTCCAAAAGTTTAAGGATGCTGTAAGCTATGACACCATGGCACTCTACCAAGAGCGGCAAAGTGAGACTTTGTCTAAACCAGGTGTCCTCAAACTTTTTAAACAGGGGGCCAATTCACTGTCCCTCAGACCGTTCGAGGGCTGGACTATAGTTTAAAAAAACACAAAACTATGAACAAATTCCTATGCACACTGCACATATCTTATTTTGAAGTAAAAAACAAAATGGGAACAAATACAATTCACACCGCTTCATGTGGCCTGTGGGCCACAGTTTGAGGACGCCTGGCTAAACAAACAAAAAAACAAAATAATGGCATCAGAGTTTTAAAATGAATTTCTTGAGATTACATCTAAAAGATACATTTTCAGGTGGCACCTGTGGCTCAAAGGAGTGGGGCGCCGGCCCCATATGCTAGAGGTTGCGGGTTCAAACCCAGCCCCGGCCAAAAACTGCAAAAAAAAAAAAAAATTAAAAGATACATTTTCTAACAAAAAAGGACCATAGGAGTTCTTTCATCATTTGTATGATGTTTTAAAAAGAACATTCAAATAAATCAAAAGGTACCATTATTTCTCAAGTACTATTTACATTAAGACCTAATACAAGTAACAATTTCAATGATATCCCTGAGTTTTCTCATCCAGTTCACTCATCATGTTTTAAAAAGAAACCAAAATAAGTTAATCAAGCATTTACAACCAGAGCGAGGACCCCGCAAATGCAGAGTTGACACTAGGTCACCAGGTATCATTCCCATAACACGCTGTTACAAAAGAGGAATCCAAGTACATGTGGTAAAACTAGGTCTTCATCAATATCAACGATGACTGCCACTTTAAAAAAATAATTATACCTAAAATAAAAAATAGAACATAAGCAAGATCTACTTTAAATCTCTCAGACACTTGAACACATAATGGTATTCCCAGACACAGTAGAATGTATATGAAATATTCAACTCCAGGAATAAAAACCAATATTCTAACAAAATGTGCTAACATAAAAATAATTAATAAAAAAAATGTGTATCTCATTACTTTTGTTAACACTAAATTAAATTTTTTTTTTTTTTCAGGCAGAGCTTCAAGCTGTCGTCCGGGTAGAGTGCTGTGGCATCACAGCTCACAGCAACCTCCAACTCCTGGGCTCAAGCCATTCTCCTGCCTCCATATCCCAAGTAGCTGGGACTACAGGCACCTGCACAATGCCTGGCTATATTTGGGTTGTAGCCATCATTGTTGTTTGGTAGGCCTGGGCTGGATTTGAACTCCCCAGCTCAGGTGTATGTGGTTGGCGCCTTACGCACTTGAGCCACAGGTGCGGAGCCTAAATTTAAAAATTATTAATGGTCCCAATGATAACCTTTCAAAACTGACCCTCAGTCCCTTTGAATTAAATACAGATAAATAAGCAGTGATAAATAAGAACAGAAAGAATGATACCAAAGCATTTGTAATTATGCTCAAGGGCCTGAAAATCAGAACAGATAAATATCTTTTAAGCGGATGGATGCTTTGATCAGGAAACAAATGGCAAAAAGAAGAAAAATAATATATATATTTTTTGAGACAGAGTCTTACTATGTCACCCTCGGTAGAGTGTCGTGGCTCACAGCAACCTCAAAGTCTTGGGCTTAAGTGGTTCTCCTGCCTCAGCCTCCCAAGTAGCTGGGTCTACAGGTGCCCGCCACAACCCCCAGCTATTTTTTTGTTATAGTTGTCAATGTTGTTTATTAGGCCCTGGCCAGGTTCAAACCTGCCAGCCCTGTGTATGTGGCTGACACCCTACCCACTGATGTACGGGTACTGAGGCAAATGGCAAAATTTTTAAGCTTTCATTAACACTTAACTTAATTTCACTGTCAACTTGTTCATTCAATAATTTGTTTCTAAAGCCAAACTATGTCTTTTAATTACCACAATAAATCTACTATAGTTTCCACTTCAGATCAGGTATAAAGTGAATTTTTCTATGTGAGTGAACATAGCTATTTAAGTTATCTGAACTTGTGAAACCATTAAAATCCCTTATTCTGGGTGGTGTCTGTGGCTCAGTGGGTAGGGCACCGGCCCCACATACCAAAGGTGGCAGGTTCAAACCCGGCCCTAGCCAAACTGCAACAAAAAAATAGCTGGGCATTGTGGTGGGCTCCTGTAGTCCCAGCTACTTACTTGGAGGCTGAGGCAAGAGAATCGCTTAAACCCAGGAGCTGGAGGTTGCTGTGAGCTGTGTGATGCCATGGCACTGTACCAAGGGCGATAAAGTGAGACTCTGTCTCTACAAAAAAAAAAAAAAAAATTCCTTATTCTAGCATAAACACATGCCCTCAGCACCTAATTCTAAGGAGCATGTACACCAGAACCTCCATAGCTCATCACCTCCCTACACTTACCACCTCCTTAAACTGACCTCTCTATCATAGGCCAGACGTGCACCACACGTACATATCCACACAGGGGGCCTCATGTTGACCACCTCTGTGTGTGGACCAGTTTGTTGCAGTTCCTTACAGGGCTTCTACTGCATTTAAATTTAAATCAGTTTGATAATTTCCTAGATTATGGGCCATCCACAGTAGTTTTAACTTTATTCTCTAACATATTAAACATATAACTGTCATTGTTATATAATCTTATCAATACAATTATAATTTTCAGGCAAGAATTTTCAGAAGTTATTATTCCAAACATATGACTCCTTGAGCTCAAACAATCCCCACAACAGCCTTGTTTGGCATGACCGTGGGTCTCAGCAGCACAATGAAGATCGTCTGAGACTCCATAATGTGTAGGTGTGACCAAGCCGCTATGGCAAGGTTGTCCACATCTTGACCATCCAACCTCCTTTGTGTACAAAGCTTTCCTTCGAGGAAACATTCACTGAACCAAACACAGGGCACTGTTTACATGTGACGAAGAAGCATGTACTTATGACAGTTATGAGCTTGTTTTACAACACCTGGAAATCTAGAAGAGGAAAATTTGAAAGGAGATTTCAAGAGTGATTACAACCAAATTATTGTTACCCATTCACTGCCATACTTTAAATCTGTATTAGAAGCCTTTCTAGTAACTCTTCTAGTAAACCCAATTTCTGAAATGAGGCAGAAGGAACATCTTAAAATGGTAAAAAGCCTAATAGGCAACTTAAGAAAAGGAATAACAAAAATGTTTAAAAACTTAGACTGGGGCGGCACCTGTGGCTCAAAGGAGTAGGGTGCCGACCCCATATGCCAGAGATGGCGGGTTCAAATCCTGTCCCGGCCAAAAGCTGCAAAAAAAGAAAAAAAAAACTTAAACTGCTCCAGTTAGAAGTTTTAAATATACAGCCAATATTCCAAAGATAAATATTAAAGCAATAGAAATCTTGGGCATGTACTATTTTCCTAACACACAAGGAAGACACTTTTATTACTTCTACTTCTTTCATTATGTATTTCTTTTTCCCTCTACTGAAAATACTCACCGTACAGATTTACACAGTCAAAAAAAAAAAATGTTCTCATTGTTACTACTGCAACGGCTGTTGGTAGTAATAAGAGCTTTTAGTTGGTAACTGTTCTGATGAATTTATATAAGGTATCTGCAGGGGTGGGAGACCCATGGCCTTCTGATTTCTAGATTGTTCTTTTTTAAGCACCAAAGGAAGAAAGAAGAGCTTCTTCTTTCTCTGCTGCACTCCCTTTTTAATATAAAAGGATTAGTTGTATAAAATCGGGATTCAGTCAAAAGGCCTCACTTCAGGACCTACAAGGCCACAGGTTTCCACCCCACTAGGTTTCTAAAAGATCAGAGCATTCTCAAGGAAGAAGGGAATTGTCCAAGAGACATCAAGAATAGAGAATCCGGAGACTTAAGAATTTTGTCACTAGGCAGCGCCCGTAGCTCAGTGGGTAGGGCGCTGGCCAC